>NC_054054.1:31147116-31758823 GCF_017639655.2 Falco naumanni | reverse complement strand
TTAAGAGCTTGAGTAAGTTTTGTGAATCATATGAAAGAGAAAATGTCTCTTTGGTATGGTAATATAAATTTTGAAATTCAAACTTTTACCACCAGATATTTATGTTCCAGAGCTTTATCTTCTCCTCCCTTCTTTTTTGCAATATTCAATATCCTTACATAGTTTTGTCTAATCTGGTTTTGCTGTCTTTGTGAATTACAGTTTACATCTTATAGAAAATATAAACCCTTCTGTTTAGGACTCTTATTTTTCCCTGAGAAAGATGATGTTTCTAATCTGTTATGGAGAAATCCTGGAAAAACTTTAAAGGTTTGCTATCTGTCCATTTCTGCATTAGGTGGCAATACAGATAAAGGGTAAGTATTATAGTGGAGAGTCTGTTTACAACAGGTATTATTTATTTAGGCAGCTAATCAATATTCAGACCTGAAACCACACAATTAAAAGATGGGAGTAGTAGATGTTTGGGCTTTGCAACAATCTAGGTTAATAAAGACCTAAATAGAGGCTTGAAATCTTCCAAAGCCAAACCCATCAAAGACCCTCCTGTCAGTGCAATCCTCCTGAAGCAGCAGGGACTGATGCCTGGGATGTTTTCTTGAATGTCCTACATCACCATTCTGAATGCAGAATGGAGAAACTGTGTGATGCGGGGATGTAATGCATGCCTGCCATGTTTTCAGTTAGAAGGAGATGAGAGAGAAGCAGTGACATTACAGACACCATAATGTGTGCAGATTTTCTCAGGCTGGACCTAAGGACTTATTGAGTGCCTTGGCTTTGAAAGAAGTCACACACAGTGCTGTATATACTAGCTGTCAAGCAGGTAATCAAAGATATTCCCATTATTCTCTACTACACAAAACTCAAAACTCAAAACTCACCCCCTACTATTACATTTTGGTTGAGGGAAGGGTCAAGATGGTAGTTTGTACAAATAAACTTTGGTTAGCATACACTAGAGCTTTACACCATATTCTAGAATGTGATGATAGGACAAAATAAAAGTATAATTTCCAGAGAAGAAATAGAGAATGGTGAAATCTGGGCAAGAAAAAAAAAAAAAAAAATCATCTTATGTGGTATGTACAATAGTAATTCATGATGTTAGAGGCTTTACACTTTTCTCTGTTTTGTCAGATCTTTCGTGGTCTCTGTGTGAAATTCTCCCCCAGAGACCATTTTTCCATTTTTTAATATAAATTCCATTGAATAAAGGAATTCATATAAATATTTGTATTTTCCTCGTTAAAAAGCATGAACTGTAATACAGTTATTCTGTGTTTTCTTATAGCTAAGCAATTGTGAACATTTTTACAAAATCTCAGCTCAGTCTCTTATACTTTTATGAAGGAAAAATACCACCTTTTTTCAGCAGCACAAAGACATATGCAATGTAAAATGCTATAGAAGAAATAGCCCTTCATAGACACAGATCTTTTGTTCACAAGTTCCAAACAGTTTAATGAAGAATATGCTCACTTAAACTGGCCTTTTTTGCTCTGTTTTTCTAGAATTTACTGTAGATCTCTCAGAAAGCTGGACACAGCCCAACTGAAATGAGTACGTTCTCAGTGCAAACATAAGCCATCTTTTCAATTTTCTCTAGACTGAAATTTTGCCCCTTTTTAGAAAACATCATGGTGAGATTATTTAAATGGCAAGTGGAGGATAAATTTCTCTTTCCTGACTTCAGTCCAGGCATTTAAACAGAGAGATGGTTGCTGATACTGCTCAGGAAATTGTTCCAATGCAAACAGGTCAACGCTGTGTGCTGCGCGCTGCTTTTGGTGGGACCAGGCTATTCAAAGGCAGGGTTATTATGGGACAGAAACATACTTTCAAGACTCAGTGCTGTACTAAGATTTTGTAAGGGTTAATGCTAGGCATTTTAGCTTTTTATTCCCTTCATATTTATTTTAAATTTTCACTAGCCCCCTTATTTCAGTGTGAGTTTTCAGGCCATCTGTTAGATCTAAAAGGGGGAGTTTAAGGGAATTTAAGAAGTACACCATGCATTCTTTCCACCTTCAAACTCCCAGGAGAAGGCAAGGGCCCTGCTGTAACGAACACCACCCACTACCATAGCCCATGGTTTGCTGCAATCTCTCTCCAGTAACTCTGGATAGGCGTCACACCTACCTCCAGCCTTTACAATTCAGGAAGCATTAGCAACCTAATTTTTTTGGTCTTATACCTGTTTCTTGAGCTTGTCTTTCTTTTTCAGATTACAGAAACATCAAGATTGTGTAGAAGGTACCAGTTCTGGAGTGATATTGAAACTTTCAGTATCAAAAAAATCACACTGTTTCCAGATGAAGGGGAGCACTGCTGGTGTTAGCACAGCTAATCCCACTGGGAATACGTCTTCGGAGGCAAGTGCTTCTCTGAGTCTTTCTTTAGTCCTTCAAGATTGGTTCTGAAGATATTGTCTGAACTAACTGCAGTGTAGAGATGATGGCAGATAGCAATCATTAGGAAAGGTTTACCGATTGCTACTGGATGTGCATTCCAACTCTTTAACGCTGTTAAGTATTTACCTTTATGATTATTTTCTAGGTATATCACTCCAGTAAGGCCTAAAAGTTAACGAAATTCCTGTGTTACAAGGACATGTAATAAGGCACATAGAAAAGCATCAAGACCACTTTGTGTGGGTCATTCCCTACTGAATAAGAGGCAAAAGATCTTTTTTTTTTTTCCCCCTGGAAGTTGATACGCCTTTTCCACCCCCCTCTTTTTTAATGGCAAGACATGTAGAGCAGGATACAGTTTAACTTATTTTAGAAATCTAGCAGTTAAATGGTTAAAATAGTTTTGCAAGGCTCCCTTTTTATTGTCAGTGAAGAGAAACAAGTTAAAAAGTTGTCTGATCTTAGATGTTTATTTTAGCAGGAAATTAACAACCTTCTGGAAGTTCCCATAACTCTATTGATTCGGATGGGATTAGGAGGTGACTGTCTCCAATTTACATGCCTAACTTTTAGTTGAGCCCTTTTCCATGTTTCCTAATAACTACCATGAACAGTTTAACAAGAACTGCTAAAATTCATTAAATAGTAGATAAATAATAAATTAAAAATAATATGACCTGTCCTATACAGGTATATCAGAGAAAGCTGAGAAACTTCACTGAATGCAGGACTTTTTTTGTCCTATCCCTAACCCAAACTCTCCCAATTTCATCATGAAGGCAGATAAAGGAATAAAAAAGGTCCAGATCCAAGGAAGATCATGAAAGCTTGTTCAACTCCAGTGCTCAGAGAAGCTTAGCACATTGCACGCAACCTTCCAAGTACCACAATCTGCAAAGCAAGCAGGAACAAAAACGAACTGTATGTACTGTTCCTGGAGATGTAAGCAATGGATGAAATTCTGCCCTCACTTTCTTGTTTCCTGAGAAATACAGCTGTTTGTAGTAAGTCATAATGCCAAATGCCCAAGGTTGTGTTTGAAAGTAGGAAGACTCTCTGTTTCCAATGACCTTGTAAATGAAGATACGGTCTCCAATGCTTTTTTCCCGATCTCCAATGCTTTTTTCCCGATCACCCAAACCAAAACATAAAAAGAATTGAGACAGAGACAAAATACCTGTTATTTGATTTTCTCAGCAGTAGTTTCCATATCTCCTTCAACTTTCTGGGTGATTTGAGACTAGCTGTCTCTGCCTCTGCACAATGATCTTATTTATTAGGTGCTGTGTCACACACAGTACCTGGCAGGACATGCCACAAATCTAGAGAGCTCCTGTTCACAGGATGTGCAACTTGCCTGCAGAAATTCCAGGAAACAGTCTGCTTGCTGTGACCTCAGACCATCCTACAATAGACTTGTACTTACATGAAACACACGTTCACTAGGCTTTTTATTTCTATCTGTTAGTCACAGAGCATAAAAATATAATCTCCCACTCACTCAAACTCTGGCCTCTGATTGAGTGATTGCTTGTTTTTGCGATCAACAGATGCAAAAACTACCAAAACCACACCAGAAGTAAAAGCTCTGGTCACTTCCATCTTACTTCTTCATAAAGTCATCAATATTCTTTGTTCTCATCCCAAATATTTACTTAAAGAAGAAAATGGTTTCCCTTATACATAATTAATCTGACAGTATTTTTCTGACTATGCTTATTCAGGTAAAGAGCAGCATTATACATCATGAGGTAACAAGACTTTAGCTACTTATTTAGACAAAAAAACCCCAACATTCTGAAAGTCACTACTTACATTATTTTTAATGCTACAATTACTTTAGAGTCACCGAGACTACAACTGATCCCCCAGAACACCCCTATCAGCCTGAATAGGCAGACTCCATCCTGACAGTTCCTGTTACAAGTGAGTAGGAACTTTTTTTGCCCAGTGAAGACATACCCAAACACACCCCAGGAGGCAGCCTTCAATACTTGCTGCGATCACAGATATGTGCTAAATTATTATGTCCAAATGAGAATTTTTTTACTGTGACTTTTATTCTATGTTTTTCCCATGCATTTGCTAGTCATGTGCAGTAGTGACTCTCATCACCTCCTGACTGTAATGTTTTTTTCCTTGTTTCCTGTCTAGCAGGAAGGGAGGGAATAAGCAGATACAAAGCACTGACTGTCTCTGCTCTAGGTAAGAGTGGATTTAGAGATTTACTGAGATTCAGAGAAGGTGAAAGAAAGTTTATGTACATACTGGGATTTTCTTTTTGCATATGGCAATGAAATTATCTGTACTCCCTTCCCTCTGAGATATTCTTTTTCACTGAGCCATCTCTGTAACTATCACTTCAGTGTTGAAATGAGTTGAATTCTCACATTGCTTGAAAACTGAAAAAGAAAGATGGCAAGCAAATTATTTGTAGTGTATAGATTGGTTGTGTAATATTGCTGTTTGTTAAACATCAAGAATGGTTACCCCGATCTTAAAGACAGTTTGAACTACTAATGAACTGATTGTGACTTAACTGGGGGTGCAAAATTGCCACAGTCAAAGTCTTCTTAAAATTTAATAAGGTGTCTGGACATTTACAGTCTAGCAATCAATTTTGGCAAAAAAAAAAAAAAAAAAAAAAAAAAAAATTGAGGTATTTTCTGAGTAGATCAGATGAGGAGAGGGACTCAGTCACATCATGATCACAAAGATTGTCCTGTGGCAGTTTCTAGCATACTTCTGATCACCTTAATCTGTAACGTATTATTTTCCACAACTGTTTGTGTGTTATTCTTGAATGCCCTTTAGCTGTCAAAACATATGACAACCCATCACCTTGTTGTAATCTGACTGGTGCCACAAAATAACCAATCAGATAGCAAGACTCCTGCGTCTGCATCACCAGTAAGACTGTGTCCTGGCAAGCTGTTTGGCTCCTACTACAGAATCCAGAAATCAAAGTGCTGCCTGAAATATTTTATTCACCCATTCTGCCATTGTTTTCCCTCAGATTTGCTATCTGCAGATGTGCCTCCAGATCTTGTGTAAACAGGTTGAGTCTTTGTTTATTTTTGAAATAAACAACATTCAACCACAGTCTGCCTAGCCAACATCTAGCTGTAATGGCATATTTGTTCCCATAAGGAACTCAACAAATTGAAAAAAGGATATGCAAAGTTTCCATGCAAATGGGAGACTCAGCTGTAATGAACATTTGCTGAACATTCTGTATTTTTCAAGACTTTTTTTTTATATTTGTACTTTATTCTTTAGTGTTATAGAAAAAAAATATCTTCAGCAATACTAGTGACAATACTAAATAAAAAAAAAAGCCTCAATAATTAGGAGACATAATCAAAGAGTTCTTTACAGATCTACAGCTCTGGTTTGCAGTTAGTGACTGCTCCTTCTTGCTGACTGAGATGTTGTCACTTTAAAAGCATTTTAGCCTATTACCAGCCAGTTTGCTCATTTGAGAGATACCTAGAATCTTGGTCTTAAGAAGATCATAAGGGCTAATCAGATAAGGAAAAAGGTTTCATTCACTTCCACTGTCTCCACTGCAATTTCATTATTGGACTGAGATAACATCTATGTCCCATAGTTTCTTAGTCTGTTAAGGGCTGGGAATACAGGACCACTTAAAATACTTAGTATAGTTTTCCCTTGAGCTAAAGACTCTCCTTCCTGAAAACACAAGCTTCTGTAACTCAGAAACAACTGAGAAGGAATTCCTAAACTTATCCTCTCATCCTGACAAATATGAAGCCTGTAAAATTCCACCTTCATTCAAGATTTTATCAAGATATTATCAGCACATGAAATCAGAGAAATAGAAGGTTGCAATCAATACTTTTTTTTTTTTTTTAATATAATTTGGGTGCAGGTACGAGTAACTTCCCTAATCAAGAGAAGACATTTGAATTTTAACCTCAAGACTGTTCAACATGATTGCTTCTTTCTCATTTTTTTATAGAATCAAGTGCTTTTTGGATAATTTACCAATAATCTGGTGGTCATTGCTAATTTGAATTTACATTAATTTACTGTCAGTTTGTATTTGCACTGTTTTTTGAATAAATAAATCTGATTGTATTAATGTCTACCTGAGATTTTGCCTATTATTTCTAAGTCTTCTTTTCTGTAATATGACCTCCCACCATAATTTTCAGCTTGTGCTTTTTTTCTGTTCTGCCCACCAGATTTCCTTCTCATTTGTTACTATCAGCCTGTTTACCTGATTAATATTTTTCCTTTTGAGTTCTCATATTTAACCAGAGCATTCCCAGCGTGCAGTTTGGGGAAACTGTAAATAGCGGTCAAAATTTTTTTTTCCTTTACTCTGCTGTTCAAACTTGGTTCCAGGGTTTTTTAGGACCAGCTGAATGCATGTATTGGAAAGAACTGTCAGCATTAAACAACTCTAAAGATTATTTCCTCTCCCTTTTTCTACTTAGATAAATCAATATGCATAACCAGGCTAGGCAGATGATAAAATTGATGACAGAAATGGCAACTCAAAGCAGTAAAATACATGCTATAAAAAAAAAATATCCAACAACAACCAACCACACAAACCCCAAAATTAACTTTCTGTTTTGCAGATCAACGGAAGGATGGAGGACAGAACTCAAAAAAGCATCTCTGGTTATCCATGCAGCAAAGCACATTCAGAAAATCTGACTGAGACTGTGCGAATCCATTATCAGTAAGAAAGACTCTTGACTGAAAGTAACTTTAAGTGACTGAACTCTAGGCCTTGAGACCAGTATGCTCTCTGGAAAAAAATGAAGAGATGCACTTGTGGGAAATACTGTTGTGATACCCTATTGACAAGGTACTACACACCTTCTGAGGGGAAAGTGGCTTTATATAAAACAGAAATCAGAATGAAGTGCCTTTAACTGTCAGTCATGCCCTCAGGGCATCACTATGCTCAGGAGCACCAGGATGTGTGTTCACGAAATCTACATAGCCACAGGGTGCCCCTCCAGCACTGCAATGCCCATGCCAGGACATTAGGTCCCATATCCATTGTAATTATATGGAGGTGAACGATGCCAGCTGTGAAGTCCCCCCCATATCTCCTGAGTCCTCCTTAAGCTGGCAACCATGCACAGATTTTTGGATATGCCCCTTTATAGCCCTGAGCAGCTGATAGTGATCGGTTCTCCATCCTGTCCCACCTCTGTGAGTCATCAGGATTTCTTCATTGCTCTTTTTCTCCAGATCTGGGTGTCTTGTGAAACCGCATACAGGTGTGCTAGGGCCTTGATCACCTGCTGATTTGGGTGCCATTAGCACAGTCTATGCTGAGAGCCCTTTTGCTGCATTCAGTTGGATCCAGATGGAGGGCTCCATCCAGTGCCCCCACATCCAGGCGTTACCATTCATTCTCCATTCACACCATGCACACAACACAGCCTTTCTATTCCAGCTGTCTACACCCAAAGGCTGGGAAAACAATCTAAATCATTTTAATGACAAGCACACTAAGCCTAGAACCACAGGCTCTGCTGTTGACTGGGGTAGGTGACCCAATAATGAATGACCTGGAAAAGGCTGAGATACACAAAGCCCTCTTTCTCTTTTCTTTACTAGCAAGGTCAGGCCTCACATATCTCCATGCCTGGTGGCAAAGTTTGGAGGATGAGGCTGCTATCAACTGCAAAGGAATGTTGCATGAGGGCTACTTCAGCAAATTAGATGTTTACAGGTCCTTGGGGCTAGGCAGGAGGTGCTTCTAAAGGTGCCGAGGAAGGTGCTGCTTCCTATCACCTTTGAAGGGCTGTGACAATCAGGTGGGATTTCCAGTTACTGGGAAAAAAAGCAATTATCACACCTACCATCAAAGCAAGGTGCAGGAAACTACAGGACAGTCATCCTTACCCAGCCCCTCTCTCAGAGATCATGAAGCAGATCCTTCTGCAAGCCATTTCTGGGATGATGAAAGACAAGAAGCTCATTTGGAAACCCCAGCATAGTTCTACTAACACAATTGCCTTCTATGATGAGATGATTTGCTCTATGGATGAGGTGGTAAGAGCAGCACACGCATTGATTTTTTGGCTTTTGCCATGGTATCCATGGCATCTTTGTAGCCCAGTAGGGAGTGGGTAAGTGGACAAGGCAGGTGGAAGAGAGTCTGAACCAGTCCACTCAAAAAGTAGTGGTCAACGGACCAAAATGAAACTGGCATGTGGTTATCAGTGGTGTTCCTCAGGGCTCAGTAGGGGGGTTTGACTACATGAACTCTAGAGGTCATAAATTTTTCTATGATTCTGTGGTCAAGCCTTGCAGGGCACTCAGCAGTATTTGGGTCCTCATATTGAAACCACAAATCATTTTGGTTTCTGTGGATTAATGAGTGAGGCTGCAGCCCAGGGTAGGTACGTTCCTTGATTCTGAGCTTATGCAGCTGCGTCTGCATGATGTGAAGGGGCAGGGCATCACGAGGTATTTCCATTTAATATGCTTCTCACTGTGGGATCTTCTGCTAAGGTGCCCTGGCCAGCAGTGACATCCTTGCAACTCCAGAACAAAACTATTGCTTGAAAACATTCTGTTCCATGCTTCCTGATGTGGCAGCTTATAGCTGAAAGCAAGAGACAAAAATGAACCGACTTTGCAAGAGGATTTTTAACAAGGATCATTTTCCACTTCAGGTCCGCAGCATTTTCATGGAAGTGTGCTCTGTCAGTGTCACCATCTCACAGCTACTCTGATGTGTGATATTTCTCTATAAGACTCATGCAGCCTGTACTCTTTGACTCCAGTGGCTCTCAGTTAAAATAGTTCACGCTCATCCAGGAAACTTGCCTTTATAAAACCTTCATGTACCATTTTTTATGTATTTCAAAATTAACTAATTAATTAAATTAGCAGCTAGTTTCTTTGTTTCCATCCAGGGAATTTACTCTGCTCCAGCTCCCCTCCCTAAAGTTAAACAACACTGAATAAGCTTTTGTAAGATGCAGACCTTTCATTGTTCTCTCTGTGCAGGATCTAGTCAGATACTGTTGACTGTTGGTCTTTAAAAGCTGTTGTATTCAGCAACAGAAACTATAAGGCCAAGCACAGACTTCACAATACGAAGAGAATTCATTAGGTTTAGACACATTTTCCAAATCTTCATAAGCTGTATCACTACTTCAAAGTTTTGTGGGTTTCTTTTTTTTTTTTTTTTTTTTTTTAAATATGTTGCAGTTGGGATGGAGGATGCTTGTTAATTATGTTGCTAGAGAAATTATGTCCTGCTGCACTCAATGGTACTGTAACAATTTCACAGTTGGCTTTCTGCCAAGCAGCTCCTACCCCTCCATTTTATGCTCCTGTCTCCTGTAGGGTCTACGAATGGGGCAAAGGCTTTTCTCAGGACCCTTTCAAAACACCTCTTCCGTTATTTCTTAGGTGTTTGGAACAATTAATCATGAATGTAATGGTTATAGAGCTTTTACCATCCATACTGCACCGTTTTCTCATGTACTGTGTATCTGAGATGTTCGGTTTAATTTGGTCTTTACAGGCTGTTATTCTTGTTAACCAGCTCCAAAGAGAACGCTGAGAATCCCACAGCTCTGCACGGGACAAAGCACAAAAGTAGATTTTATTCCCTTTCAGCAGCTTGATGAAAACATCTTAAGGAAAAGTGGTTTGTTTTGTTGCCTTTTTATTTTATTTTATTTTTTTTTTTTTTTTTGCCAAGGTCTTAAGCACAATGAAATCAGGCTTAATCTCGGCGAGGGCTTACTTTTCGTGTTTTCAGCTGTATAGGATCAGATTAAAACACCATTACTTTTTTTGTTGGTTTTTTAGGGCTGCGGTACACGCTGAACCGAACCTTCTCTCGTATGCCCCTTCCCCCTCGGAAGCGCTCCCCGGGGCCCGCATTTGCTGCAGTGTCGCTGCGATAAGGACAAATGTAACGAACTCCAGGGTCTCGTTTTTCCCCCCTGTAGAGCTAAAGCACTGTTTTAAGACGCGGTGCCTTCCCTGGATGCGGCCAAGCTAACCGGCCTAGATCGGAGGGCGTTCGGCCACACGACTGGCGGCCCCTCCGGCCGCCGGCCCACGGCCGCTCTCCGCCCGGGCACCGACCCCCGGCCTGGCTCCGGGGCAGGGCTGGCAGCGAGCCCTGCCGGCGCTCCGCCGAGGGGCACCGCCGCGGCACGCACGCTCGCCGCCCCCCCGGCGCAGCAGCCCCGGCCACCCGCCGCCTCCCGCGCCCCCAGGCGCGTCCCGCCGCGCCGCAGCCCCCCGGCCCAGCCCCGCTGCCCCCGGGCTCCCGCCGCCCGCCCCGGCCCGGGCCCGGGCCCCGCCCCGGCCCCCGCCCCCTCCCGGGTGACGTCACCACGCGGTGACGTGTCGCCCGGGCGGCTCGGCGGCGGCCGCCGGAAGCGGCGGGAGGCGGCGTGGGACCGGCGCTGAGGCGGGTTCGTGCCGCCGGAGCGGGCAGCGGCGGAGCTCCAGCCCCTTCCTTCCTTCCCTGCCCTTCCTTCGCCTCGCTGCGACGGCGATACCCATGAGCGGCTTCCGAGCGCCCGGCGGGCGGCCGGCGGCGACCCCGGTGCCAACCTGCCTGCTTCTGCTGGGGCTGCTCCTGCCCGGGCTGCTCCCGCCCGCTGCCGCCGGCGGGGGACGCGACCCGGAGGCTGCGGACGGCGGCGGTGGCCGGCGGGGCGGGCGAGGAGGCGCCGCCGCCACTGCGGCGGAGACGGCGGCGGTCGTGACAGGTAACGGCTCCCACGCGTGCCGCCGGCGGGGCGGGGGGAGCATCCCGCCGGCGGGGGACACACACACCGGCTGCTGGCGGGGCCCTGCCCCGCCCGGCGCGGTGCGCGGCGCTCCGGGGCCGCCTCCCTCCGCCGCGGGCCCAGGCACGATGCGGCTCTGCAGAGGGCGCGGGCCGGTCTGCAGGGGGCCCGGCTGCGGCGGCGGCACTGCGGTACTGCCCCGGCGGCGGCCGGCCGGCCCCTCTGCCCCGCCCGGGAAGGCGCCCGCCGCAGGCTACGCGCGGGATCCCGCTGGATAGCGATGCTGTTGCGACCCGGGGCCGCCGCTTCCGCGTCGGCTCCCGCGGTGCCGCCCGCCCGTGCGGGTGGGTGCCTGGGGCGCCGCCCCGGCCCTGGCCCGCCGTGCGCTTCTGCCGCGGCTCCCGCACCCGCAGGGCGGCTGCCAGGCGGGATGCGGGGCGCCCTCCCGGCGCGGCGGCGGGGGGGGGGGCGGGCTGCGGTGGCCCCGGGGCGGGGAGGTGACACCCCCCCCAGCCCGCTTGCGGGTCCTGCCGTGCCGCCGCGCAGCTAGCTGCAGCGCCGGCCGGGAGCCCCGTGCTGCGAAGACAAAGGTGTCCATCCCGCGCCCTCGGAGGGGATTTAGCCCTCGAGAAAAGTGTCGAAAGCTTTTCCCCCGCTTCACTTAATGGAAACAAGTGAATACATTCGTACAGCCGTGCTTGCGGCAGGTGGTAATGCCTGCAGTTGCAAACAGCAGTTGTGGTGAAACATTTAAAATAATCGAATTTCAGCAGGCGTCGACGGCCCTGGATTGCTTATACACATTATGAACCTGTCCTGAGCAGTAGGAAGCTTTATGGTCTGCAGGCTTTTCACTTAGGAAGATGGGGTTTGAGCGTCAGGTAGTAACTCGAAAACATTTAGAAGTTTGTTGCGTCTCATAGTGTGCTTTTCAAATAGCTCGCTAATGGGAGGGGATGTGTGGAAGGTGGAAGAAAATCAAAAACCATACTCCTTCTGAATTAGTGTGCGTTTCTTATCAGAGGAAAAACTTCTGATACTGTTTGGAAGAGTATTGACATCCCGAGCTGAAATTACTGAGCTTCAGTGGATGAAACATGCATAGGTTTCTTCTCAACATAACGCTTTAAAAACGTTAATTGTCACTACTGGAACTTCAACGGTGTTCCCGCAGGAACTCTGAGATGGAGGTGCAAGGCTATGTGATCTAGCCGA
This sequence comes from Falco naumanni, assembly GCF_017639655.2. Classification (NCBI taxonomy): domain Eukaryota; kingdom Metazoa; phylum Chordata; class Aves; order Falconiformes; family Falconidae; genus Falco; species Falco naumanni. The sequence continues at coordinate 31,746,435 of NC_054054.1, read as the reverse complement.
TCTTGTTTGAGGACACAGCATTTCTGAAATACAAATTGTCCAATCTGTAGGCTTGCCGTATAAACTAAGGAAGTTGGAACATCCGCAATCTGTGAAGCAGCAGTCAAACCTCCCAGGGGTATTGTGAAAATGCTGTGTTGGAATAGCTTTTTTTTTCCAGACCATAATTAATCTGGTTGTAGGTGGTATTTAACAGTTCTTGCTATTATAGTGCTGATGCTGTCTACATTTCATGCTTAATCAATCTTGATGTGTCAGTGTCTGGAAAAAAGACTATTTTATGGACTATAAAAGTACAGAGATGCTTGTCAGCTGTCGTGCTTTTCTCCTGCAGTGAATCTGGTAAAGAAATACATTTATTTGAGAAATCTAACATGTTAAGACTGGATTTATTGTGCTACATGAGTTTGGTCTGGAAAATATTTATGGTTAAAACTCATTCTAAGATGGCTTTTAATCTTTAGGAGGTTTTTAACATAGTTCTGTGTTCATCCACTCGATAAATAGAATGTTTAAGTTCATCACGCAAGTTTTTGCCTGTCTGGTAGCTAACCCCCAGATAGTTCTAAGTTACTCTTTGTAAAGCTGGAAGAACTCTTGAAGGTTGGGAGAAAATCAGATGACGTGTTCAGCGGGTTGTTTTGCTTATCTTATAGGGAAAGAATGATAGATAATATAAAACCTGCAGATGTGCCATGGAGTTAAGAGGGATTGCCAACACTCATCTGGAGAAGAACAGAAAAAACTTAATTTATGTCATTTTAATAGGTTTGAGAAATACAGTCCAGAAGATGAAAAGCTGATAAGGCTGTGCTAGGAAGAGGCTATCAGATACTTGGAGGTGTATGGGCTTAGGAAATAACCCAGGAGCCCTAGTAACAAATCGATCTGAATAAGCAATGTTACACAGCTGGCAAAAGTGGGTGCTATCCTTGGATATGTTGATCCAGTTTAAATTACAGAAGGTATCTGTTTTTTTTCTTCTTGGTTGCACTTTCGTGCCTAGTTCAGTGTTAAACAATCCAAAAAATGCAGAGGAAAGTAGCAATGTGGATGGAGAAACTCAACCTGTCACTGATGCTAAAAATTTTTTAAAGTATTGCTTTATTTTGCAGGGTAGAAAAGGCTGTGGGGAGTGTATATACAATAAATAGTTCACACAAGCATATTGATTTTTTTTAAAAAACTTTCTGTTTTCTTGTTAAGAGGAAGTAATTGTCGTGGGTGAGATTTAGGTTAAATATAGACTGGAAAGTTTTTACCTATAGCAGTCAAATTACGTAGATTGTTCAGTAAGTTCCTATTATTGGGGGATTTTATTGTGTTAGAGGAGAAGCTGGCAAAGTTTATCTGGACAGAAAAACTAGATATCTAGACAAGTTTATCTTGACAGAAAAGGTATGTATAATGAATTTTACGACTAGGAAAGAGCCTAAGATTCTACTCCTGCTGTATTTCATTGGATATTCAGGGATTTACTCAGTTGTTTATATAGATTAACATTACTGTTGTCTTCCTGTGTATGTGTGCCTTTTTAATGGTGATATTTATAAAATGACAGCTGTATATGTAACATCTGACACTGTGATGAAGGTACTTAGTCACAATTATGGAAATCAGATCAACAAAGCTGTGTTTCCACTGGATGAAACGTCATGAGGCGATTTTCTACTCATTATGGCTCTGTTCACTACTGAATTTGATAGAAAGTTTTAAGGAACCTTCTGTTCTGAGTCTGAAGACAACATGGGGTTTTCATGTTCAGTTCATTCATTGACTGTTAATTACGTTGCTTTTTAATTTTGTATAGTTGTGGATTCTTTTCTTGTTTAAAAGTCTAAATTTAGTCTGTGATCATGGATTAATTTGTCTGCCTTTCAGGTGAGACAAAGAACCAGGACCTGTATTTGGCTAATAAATTTCTCTCAAATAATGGCTTGTAATACTGAGCTAGACCATTTTTAACTCCGCCAGTACATTGCATTTACTGAAGAAACAATGGACAACATAATGTAACATTTTCCTGAAAGCCATTCAAAGATTTGTTTTGCTTTTAATCAAGTTTCCATTCTGGAACTTTTATTTATATATATATATATGATAATAACTTACCTATCATCTTAACACTCTGAGCTCTTCATATTAATTAGACTTTGGCACTTGAGAAGTGAGGCTTTCTAGAAAATGTGTCTTTTTAGCTGCAACTTGACAATTGGTTTAAGCCATTCTAATGTGGGTGGCTGTTGAAGGGTGGCTTTCTTGTTTGGAGTTGACCCCAGCTGGCCAGGCAAGCAATATTGTTAGCAGAGAGCTACTAGGTGTGGGCATGCTCATTCCAATACTTGCAGCCCACAAGGAGGGAGGGAGTTCCTGCTGCCTTTCTGCTTTGTACCCTGCTTGTCCCCAGTGTTGTGATGAGCGCTGTCAGTTGCTCTAGCTTGCAGGAATGTGAAGAGAAACACAGGCAACAGAAAAATCGATAGATTTCTTAATCAGACTCTTTCCTGATATGCTTTAAGCACTAGTGCCAATGCAACGAAAAGGCAGGATGGGACTGTCCAGGTGGGATAATCAGTGGGGAAGAAGGGTGGTCTGCCTCCTGTGATTTGATGGTTTGAGCATAGCTGTCCATAGAATTGCATCAGTAAGGTGACTGTAAAACTGGCACAGTGACCTTTTTTGGCTTGAATAATCCATTTGGAAGTTGGTGGTTATGTGTGTGGACTAATACAGAGTGCAGTGACTTTGGTCATGTAGAAAATGCGCTGATCTTAAAAGGTTGTGAGCTATGAGACTTCTGTCACTTCCCTAGCAAACTGCTTTTTAAGGCTGGTAGATTTTTTGTTGGGTGTTTTGTTTTTTTTTTTTTGTTATTCCATTATTACTTTTTGTTTGTCTTTAAGTACTTTATGTTCTAGTCTTACTGTTTCTGTTGGGAGAAATTGAAAGTTCTTTTTCCACTAAAGGATGTCAACTTCAAGCCATCATTTGCTTTCTGATAGCATCTCAATGCAGTCATCTGCCCCTGAAATCCAGCTGGTTTCTGCTCTGTTCTCAGTTTCATTAGGTTTTTAATTTCTTAGCATATTCTTTATTTTTAGTAATAAGGAATAGGAGAAATCCAGCAAACAAGGTTTCTGGGTTTTGATAGCTCAGTTGGCAGCTGGTGAATTGTCACAACTACTAGATATAGCTAAAAAAGCTGTAAATGGCTGGATTTGTAGAGGTTCTTGAAACAAATATTAAAAACCAAGCAACCAAGGAAAATCTTGGCTTTATGTAGCAGAGCAGCGTTGGAATCCCACTCAGATAAGATCTCAAGCCCTTGTAACTTAGCCATAGCTGAGTATTTTTGCCTTACAGCCTTCCAGTGTTATTACCGTAACTCTTCAGTGCTTCTGCTAGTGCATTCTGCAGCTTCTGGTGTACTGTGAGCTTTTTTTCCTTGACTGTCAGCATCACCTGTTCTGAAGATTTCCCTGGACTTACTGTGGGAATTAGCCAGGTTTAGTTAGTATTTTGTGTTTCTTGTCTTACAGTAGCAGAGCCTGCCTTAAAACCCCTCAGTGACCCTCCCCGGTTTTTTTTTGTTCTGGTTTTTTTTTTGGGTTTTTTTTTTTGTTTTTTTTTTAACTTGGTATCATCCCTCCATCAAGACGTTTTTGTATTGCTCTTTCAGTTATAAGCTGCTCTGCTTTTCTGGGGACCTCTAGCTGGTCCTATGCAGTTTGGACATGATTCATTTTCTTCTAACTAACCTCAGTGATACTGATCTACCTTAAGCAGGTTGAGCTGCCATATATTTGTCAAAAGAGGACTGAACTGACTGACGAGGCAGTTGATCTTGATAAGATTTCCCATGATGCTACCACTATGAAAACCACCTAAAAATGTAGTTTCCTTTTCTCAAGTTTGTATGAAGTAAGCAATTTATATCCTTTTAATTGATTTTTTAGCTTCCGTGCTGTAACTTATATGTCCCTTTTTTTTGCAGTTGGCATCAGGGGAGAGGAGCATATTGAGAATAGTTGTGATGATGTGGAAAAGCTAGGAAAATTACTACTTTTATTTTTGTTAATTTTTAATACATTGTCAAAAACTCCTTGGAAGTCAAAAGAGTATTATTTTACATAGGAGTTGGCTGTAATTTACTGCAGAAATCCTGAGGTATGAGAAGACTTCATTGGGATTAGTCTTTTATATCCTATCTGTGAAACTGGCTTTTTAAAATACAGGAACTTGAGATGTTTCTCTTGATCATATATGGTATGTGTTAAGGATAAATAACCAGTATGTATTGTTGACCTAAAATAAGCACACGCACATTTTACAAACCAAGGTGAGTTTCAAGTTATTACATAAGTTAGTGTTATTTTGCTTTTGGATACTACTAAGTCTCTCCCGTTACTATGGAAACTATCTTTGCATTTCTGAAAGGGGGAGGGGGTGAACAAAATGATAATGCATTGTGAAAATTTAGAATCGGTATAACCAGAATATGATTATCTGGGTACTATAACATCTGCATTTGTTTACTTGATTTCTGTGAGCACTTGTAACTTAACTGAAGTGAGTTTATTACTGTATCTTTCATGTTTGTTTGATTTGTGGTGTTTTTTTTTCATTCTTTTTTTTTTTCCTTCTGGACCTTTCTCCTTTCCCTTCCAATCCCAAAAGCATGGCATTTTTCAGAGACCTGTTCGAGGAATCCTTAAGTCTATATAATGAAAAGTACTCCAGAGTTTTAACTAAAATCTGTCTTGACAATTGAAGATAATGTGCTTGTTAGAACAGTTAAGAATTTAACAGCACTCATAATAGAACTGTTGACTCATTTGACTCAACAGAATTTGAATTAACAGGTAAGAACCAGTGACGTTTTAAATCTCATTTCTGTGGTCTCTAGCACAGACTTTTAAGTTTATCAGGAGAAAATTTCCTCTCTATGCAGACAGTGTTATACTGTTGCAGGCAAATATTGCTTCTCCTGTGATTCCTGGATGCAGAGGCAGGAGGGAACCTGCCGCTATTGCAGCTTGTATTGCTAACCACAAGCAGCACCACAGAAACTTGTGTAAATTGGAAGTGGTTGTTGAGGCTACTTGGACTGTGTGAAGCTTTAACTTTTGCAGTGGCTCAGAATTTATGGGAATGCAAAGATCGCTTTGATCATTTTCCTCTAGGCAATGCTTTCTGTCTCTTACCTTTTATTCTGCATCATGAAACATTTAAAAACTGTCAGCAGTTCAGCCTTCTGGTACTGTCTCCAATTAAAATTTTAATACCTGATTATTTTTTTGTGTGTACTTAGTTTCTGTGGTTGTAATTAATTTGTAAGAAATTGTCATTTGCTCAGCTTCTGAAACTGAGGTAAGCAATAACCAGTAGTTTATCTGAACCTGTTTAAAAACAAAGAAAACTTGTGGTAGAGTTTAATTGAAATATGTTTCTGTTGATTAAAAATTCGATGAAGTCATCTTGGATTTCTAAGCTCTGTGTAGTTTCTTCTTAAAATAGGAAACTTTCCATACATGAAGGTGTGGTATGGTGCTTTTTCTCACTTTGTAGTTTAGAATAAAGGAAGGGGTTAGTTGTATGTAGTTATAAGCACGTTACAATATTACACAGATAAAGGAACAGTTTTTCTCAGAACCATCAGGTGACTGTGTGAACTGAATTAGTTCAGATTCAGCGTTCTCTGCAAGTTAAATATGTTAATTTCCTTTCTAAATTTCACACAAACATTTTTTTATTTTTAATAGTAAACAACTCCCACAGGCTGCCATTAAGATTGGTCATCAGTAACTCTTGATTGTTTCTTGGCTTTTCTTTTGTACATGTAGCATTTGATAAATGAGCAAATGGCTTAAGTGATTTTTTTTGGTTGTTTTTAGATTTACTCTGTTTACATGTAGAAATATGTTAAGTGAGTTTTGCTAGGAAGTTATCAACATAACTTTTGTCAATCTGCTGAATTTTTTTTTTTTGTCACAGGATATTACTTGGAATGCATTCCTCCCTCCTACCCTCACTAGAGGCAGTAAGGAGGTGAATTTTTTGTTTGTATTTCTAGATCTAAAGCAAATAAAAATAGTAAGTCTTACATTGTTTGTCTCCACTTATAGTCTGGAAATGACAAGCTTGATTAATTTTTCCTCAATTTGAAATGCTATCCAGTGCTTTTATTTGAAGAACAGTGAGCAAGAAATATATTGTTAGTGAATAAAGAAACCCATCCAAACCATGAGGTCTGTGATGATTTTGAAAGAAATATGAAAGTTAATTATTCTGAGTAGGAGACCTCCTTCTACTGTAGTTTTAGTTCTAGATTGCTATATATGGAAGGTTGCAAGGTAACTTCTTGCTGTGACATGGTATGCCTATATGACAAATGCTGTTGGCTTGTTATTTTCATTGCCTAAAGACTTACCAATTATTTTGAAATGAAAATGAAATTACTTTTTTCAGTGCTAAGTATTATTTACTGTTTTGCTAAATATTAGCAAATTAAACATCATTAATTAAACAGAATTAAATATATTACACTACATAATATCATATAGCTCCAATACTTACATTATAATTTGGCAGGAAGGAAAAATGTATGTATATCCTTTTCTTCTTGCAATTTTCAGTTGCAAATGAAATGCATCAAGGCAGCCCTTGCCTTCCCCAGGGTATATTTTTAATTTTTCTTTGAAAGACCTAACTTTGCCAGTACTTTTTTGGAATATGACTGCCTCAGTCTCTTCTCTTCTACCTGGTTTATGTTCCCGGAATGTATCTACTGAGACGCTGCTGTCAGAGCCATAGAGGACATTGTAGTTACTCTGGGAACAGCACCGTGATATGTCAGTGTAAGTACAGATACAAGACAATGAAATGGTTTCCATTGACTTCACCATATGAACCTGTATTACGTATTCACTGGGATTTCATTCAAAGACTGCAGTTTAAGTAAATTAATATTTTGGGTTTGGTCTTAAAATGCACTCCTGGTAAGTGGTCTTACTGTGTGTTGCAGGCAATGATGAGAGATCTGTAGCTCTGCAGCCTTTGAAGGATGTTGCTTTGTAACTGGTTTAAATGGACCCTGGTGTAGGCTGTTTCTGCAGAAATAGGTGCTCTTCCTTTGTGCTTGTGGCTTTCTGTCCCTCCCTGACTATTCTGTGTGTTCCAGCTGCTCCCTTAATATTATCATGGCTGGTGGTGAGCTAGTCTGGGGGAATTGATTGAGCTGGATGTTTGTATTATTTTTTTTCTCAGCAGAATCGGGCTTGCTTCAGTTCAGTGTGCAGCTGCACAAGGGTGTGCGTGAGAAGGTAACAGTGTTGGAGTAAGGTAGTATTAACGATTTTTGTAAAAGCCTATGCATGCCAAGTAAATAGAGATTGAGAAAGGTGGATAAAGGGGGATTTAGCTACTTGCAAAAAGCAATGTTTTACACATTGTTACCACCCGTGAGGCTGAAAAATGGCATTCAGAATTGGTAAAGAAATACTTCAGTAATCCATAAAATTTGTAGAGGGAGACTTTTAAATTATCAGTAGAACAAAGACTTTAGTATGGCTTCTTAAAGAGAGAAGTTATTGTAGATGATAGTAACTTCACTTAGGGAGAAATTCATGCTTTGGAATGAAACCTTTGTTTTTGGAGTTAATTTGGGTTTTACCAGTTAATTCATTTTAAGAGTTCATGTCTCGAAACTACAATCACTTGCCTAGCATAACTATTTACTTATATAAAGCCAAACTGATGAAATGTGATTTTATTAAGACAGGATAATGAAGAGGAGTCCCATGCTTGATTCAGTTATAGATGATTGAAGGGAAAAAACCCCAGCTATCTGAGCTCTAAATGCATCCAATTGACTACTCTTACACTTTGTTATAAAGGAATCCAAGTAAAACTGGTTGGTTTCCTTTCTTAAGTAAACATCCTTCCTAGGAAACTATGCATCTGTGATGTGCTTCTTTTTTTGTCACAAAAGCATTCAGAAACTTGTTTTATGTTGCCTCATGTCTGTTTATAGTACCCTCTGAACAGTAGTCAAGGCTTTAATTTCTCTTGATGTTGATAAGTGGCAAGACTTCCTCATTTCAACAAAATGGAAGCTCTGTACACAACCTTGGCTGTGATCAGGTCCACAGAAATTGCTGTTTCCTTACAAAAGAGTGATAAGCAATCACAGGTAAAATGTTATCTTAACGAGGAGAAAAAGGATGCATCTTCACAGTACTACATCATTACAAACTGAACTTTATACCATTTAGCTTAGAAGGGAGTGGAAGTTTGATGTCTAGTGAGATGATGAAGGGAGGGGGTTGGGAAGGGGGGGGGTTCAATGTAAACTGCTGGTGCCTGCAGAGATCTTTTTGGTATTTCATGATACTCTGTGATAGGATGATGAGAGGGTAGTGTTGAAGTGCAAGGAAGTAGGGCAGGGAGGGAAAGGAGGAAGAAACTTGTTTTAGCACTTTCATACTGTTAAGTGTGTACTTGGACTGGATTTAACCAAATAATTGGAGCTCTGATTAGCTGTTATACTTGAGATTTTTGGGAGTAATGGTGGATTGTTCCTTGGAAACAGCCTGGTTATCGATCAGGAAGAAATACTACAAATTCTGAAAAAAGGTAAATAGTATATACTAATTGTTGTCACTTGAAGAGATTGTAAAACTAGGAGAGGTTTGAATAAAGCTTGCCAATGCTTTTGTATATATGTTTGTATGTATGTAAAGTGTGTATGAAAAGAAGCTAGCACTTGAATTTAAAAGATCTGCCCTGTGGCCATAGTTCTTTGGAAGCTAAAGCCCATATACTTCAGCAGCTGTGGTTTAGGCCTTCAGCCTGTCCTCTTCCTCATGCTGAGCTGTTTCGGTTTAGTTGTTGGGTTCATTTTCTGCTGGAATAATGTGCTGAAAATGGTGAAGTCAAGGTCGAATGAACCCTGGGCTGGAAGCAAGGAAGGCCAAAGAGGTGGAGGGACAGAGGGATGGAAGAGCACTGTGGAAGCCAGATGGGTTTCAGGTCTTAGGAGGTGTGATGATAGTGAGGATGTCTCTTTGAAACAGTGATAGTGAGGATTGTCTCTTTGAGGATGACTCTTTGAAATCATGAGTATTATAAAGGAGGCAACTCTAGAAAGACTGGTAATTATTTTCAGGCTATGAGACCTGGGAGCATTGGTGGAAAATCAGAAGGTTTAAAAATAAGGTGTGTTCCACTGCTTTCCATTTTCCTGGGGGAAGGGGGAGAGCACACTGCCATGAATAGGGGGAATTGAACTGGGAAACTAATTGCCGTGGACTGTTTTGCCAACCAAAAATGGGTTGGGTTTTGGGGGAAAAAGTGTTCTTTGCCATCATCCTTTGTACTGCGCTATGGGCTGCCAGCTGGTGCTGTGCAAAGCTGAACGAGGTGGACACCTTTAGTCAGCGCAGCTAATTCGTATGTTTTGCTAGTTTTTTGTAAAACTGCAAGGTATCGTTGTGTTGTTTGAGGCAAGATAATTTGACAAAATACTTGCTGTTTTCCATTAGAATTTCATTTTTAGTTCTGTGCAAATGTTTGAAGTGACTGCTAAAGCAGAAGGAATAAGAGTAAAGTGCTTAAAGGAGAATGTCATAATTTTGTAGTAAGCTGCATTGGGATTTGTACAGTAAGTTTTTGGGAGGTGTTATCAACTGGGATTTTTCAAGTTAAGGACTGGCAAAATTTTTGCTGGCGCTGATTGAATTCATAAATTGATTTTATTGAACTGTTTTTCTTTTGTTGATTTGCACTGGTTTGCAGTCTTCTAAGTAGTATCTGAAGGCTGAAATTCCTTTCCTGCCAGAAGTTTGTAAAATTACAATGACTTTTTTGGTTTTGATTTTTTTCTGACCACTTTTAGTTTTCTATGCCCAAAATGCTGTCAACAGCAGATTAACGTTCTTACAGAAGCCAAAGAACAAGATAGCCATTGTCTTGTTACCCATTTATTGCTTTTATTCTTTAAATATGAAAGTAGTAGTTGATTATTCACTTGGATAGATTTTTTTGAATTTTTAGCACTTTTAATAAGTGCTTCTTTAACTCTTGTCACTTGTTGTTCTGATACTGGTTTTCTTGTGCCTGTGAAATGTTTGAGAAGACTTTAAGGCAGAGAGTAAAGCATACCAGCCGACGATGACCCTGAGTTTTCAGAATGCTGTGTTAACCTGCTTAAAGGCTAGACATAGTGCCTTGCTCTGTCATGAGAGAACTAGTCTCTAGTATCTTACCTTCGGATCTGACTGGGGGTAAAGTGGAGGTTTTAGGCAGCTGTCGTGTTTTAGGTAGTAGTGTGACAATTTTGAAGATCAATCAGCCTGTTGCTGAAAATCAGTCAATCCGATTTGCTTTGTAAAATGGGATTTCATTTTGTAGCTCCTACCAGGCCCACTCTTATTTGCTGGGTGTTGAGGGGAAAATAACTGTGACTTTTCAAACTTTGTGGCCTCTTGTCTTTTTCAAATTTTTTTCTCCAAAAGCTTTCTGAGACTTATTGGAATGAAAATGTATATTTTGCTGTTGCTTGTACGATTGTGAATACTTTAAGTGAAACTCTTTTTGCCGTGGGGTTCTGCTCTGGCAGCTGACTGCAGAAATGTTTCATGAATGTGTCTGGTTCAGTTTGCCTTTTTCAAAATTTTTTTGGTAATAAAAATGAAAGTGGAAGTGGAAACTCTGCTAGTAACGAGGACATTTTGCCCATGAAAATTAAGAGAAGTATATTTAGTGTTTGAAGGAGTGAAAATTCAGTTTTTCTGGGTCTGTGCTATACTTTTAGTGATCATAAAGGTCAAGCTTAATTCTGGTCTGTTTATTGGGAGTGTAGTAGGACACTTGCTAGAAGCAGGAAGGAGCATGTATTTCAGAGCTGTAATTAAGTTTTCTTTGGCAAGTTTTGCATTCAGAATTTTGGGAGAAGACAGGCTTAAATATGTAGTTCTCTGGCATTTCTGCACATGTGAGAACTGAAAACATCAACTGTAAACTGCTGTGGAAAACGATGGCATGTGTCCTGGGATCACCATGGTTGCTGCCATTTGTACAACTGCTTGGATATTTCAAAGAGCTCCTTCTGTTTGGCTAGGTAGTGAATTTAAGATCAGAAGTTGAATATAGAGCATCCTGTGTTGTGTGGAATTAAAGCATTTAAGACATTTCTGAAGGTTTTTTTTTTCTTAACCCCCGGGGTTGTTGGATACCTAGTGGAGAGCATAATTCTTAGATATTTTCTTAGTATGTGAAGTAAGTTAGAGACATATAGTAGAGGGTGAATTATGATGTTCATACTGGTGCTAACACTAATAATGAAGTGCTCAAAGTATTGCAGTTGAAATGCTAGGGTGAGGTAAATACTGTACTTTTCCTGTGCGTCTTGTCCAAGATTATAAGTAGACTTATATTTGCATGAGTAATGTGCCTTTGGCTCTGACATGTTCACTTGTTGTATCAAATAGCCTCCCCTGATGGTCTCAGACATCTTACTTAGAAATATTTTGAAACTTGCTTCCTCTTTGGCCTATCTTAAACTTCTGTTAAACATAGATTACTTCAAAGTGCAAGTTGTAGTTAGTTTGGCACACAGGCAAACCCATTTGATTTACAGATGGCACGTTAGGCATTCTCTGTTTACTAATTGAAATGAAGCAATGCTTCTTCCAGAAAGGGTTGAAGCATGTGGGATGGGTACTGGTGGGGTAGAGGGCTCAGAGTGGAGGAGAGCAGCCGGCCCCAGCAGCAGCTGTTGCTGCCGCACTGGTGGGTATTTCCAGCAGTGAGCCTGCTTCCTCCTTCTCCTTGGCTTTTCTGCCTGGCTGTTGCTCATGCCAAGGCTATTGTTATTATACTGAATTTTGAGAATGTGGCATCATTTGGGAGCTAGTGTTTCAGATCATGTGGTGGGAATTACTATGCACACTTTCCTGCTTCACCTATTCATTATTTTAATTTGTTGTTTACTATTGAGTTTGTAGGGGCCCCAGAGGTGTTAAAAGGCCCCCATGGAATTACTTGATCAGAAGCTTTAAGGATGGGATTCATTTCACATCTGTTGAGGTGTTGGCATCTGAGGTAGGAATCTGGGCTCCTGTAACAGAGTAAATTTGTTTTGTCATGAGGTAGAAAGCTCTGTTGAGACAGGTGGGACACACCACTAACTCGACTTGCTGTGTCAGATTTCTTTTGAGTGTGAAGAGGACACTTCAGATTTAAGGGAAGAAATTTTGTTGTTCTGGCTTTATACGAGAACTGTTCTAGCAACAGTACTTCATCCTGTTTAAGGAGCCTCTAACCTGTTTACATTTATATCTAAATTTAAACGCTTTCTGAGCCAAGTATTTTTGGCATGTTTCTTTAATGTATTTAAGTTTTTATATGCCATATGATAAATAATTGCTGCTCAGGTTGGATATTAATTTGGCATTTATGTTCACAGTGCTTCTTAAGTGCACTTATGTTTTTTGTTTTCTGTGTCATTTAGCTTTAAAATGTTGCAGGATTAGGTTTCAGCCAATCAGTAATACTACCTAGGAAGCTATAATTAATGTGTTAGGGGAGGGGAAGTGTTGTTAACTCCTTCTCCCCATCTTTGATAACCTTATTAGCCATGATTTATTACTTTCAGAAGGTTTGAGGCTTCTTAGTAGATGACTTACCTACTAGAGAAGATGATCTATGCTTGAATTCACTTAGCTTTTGAACTGTTTTACAGAATTCATCTGAGTGGTTGGGTTGCAGTGTAAGGAAATTAATTTTTTTTTAGGATGTAATGTTTCATAATGTATTTTGTAAGATTCTTCTAAATGTCTTATCCATTGAGTCATGCTGTTGCATTTGTCTTGCCTTGCCTCCTCCACCCCAACAAATCTTGTGCATGTTTTAGATGTTCTGATTGTGTACCCCAACCTCCTTAACAGGCTTTCTCACCGCATTTGATTCACTGCTTATTTTTTGCTCCAGTTTGAATGAAAAAGAAATACTGAAAAGCCAAATCCAGCCATCCTGTATTGCTATTTGATGCAGGAATTGTGTGGGTCTTGTAAAATGCTGGTTACAACAGCACATAACTGAAAATGCTGTGTTCCAGAATGAATTTACATGCTTTGCTGGATTTTTTTTTTCTCTGTGTGTGTCTGTAATGTGCTCAGATGGTTTTAGACCTATCTGCCAATGTTCATAAGAAGTACCAGAAGTAAAAAGCAGACTGCCATCAGTTAATGTGGTTCTGAAGCTCTTAACAGAAATACTTTGGATATGTAGGTAAGACTGAAGCACAGCTATAGAAAAAGGAAAGAATGATTCCACCTCTGCATTAATTGCATCTGGGAACTTCAAGTAACACTTTGTACTTCATAGCAGAATGTTGTGCTAAATTAGAAATTGTGATACCCTCGCCCACAATTGTTCAGTATCATGCAACTGTGATTGGTTTAGTCATGAGCAGAATACTGGGCTGCCTACTCTGTCTTTGCAAGCTACCATGGCATTGGAGTTGCTCTTAGTGGTTCATTACTATTCATATCTGTTTTGCAGATGAGAGCTGTGGGCAGTGTCTTTTTCTGATGGCACGGACTTATATTTGAAAGATACCAGGGACAGAGAAAACCCGTAATCTTCAGGAACGTTTGGTGACATGTAATCTGCAGCTTGTTAGGAGTCTATAGTTGTCCTGTGTTTGAGGATCTTTCAGTAGTCATTCAGAATATCTGACAGGATTCTCCAGAGTTTCTGTTCCCTTTTTGTACGAACATTGGAGTCTGCAGAGAACTCTTACCTGTTATATCTGACTAATGCAAGTTCTAATAAATCAACATTTATGCTTAAGTTCTGTACTGTATTTCTAAGCACAGCTGAAGGTTTTTCATATAATTAAGGCTTCTAGAAATCTGCAGCGTAACTCTTTATATGCAAATCTTTCAACAGCTAAATGATATATTTAGGAGTAGTGATTTGTCTAGTATACAATGACTTATTCTGACATGTAATTTTTTTAATTAATGTCTTTTCTTCCTCAGGCAAAACTCTGGCTTTGGATGCCTGTCCAACATTACCTTTACTTTTGGTTACACCTGCTATTTACCTCCTCAGCTGGGTGTCCAATGGAACTTGCTAAGCAATGTGTTCAAAAGAAAAGATTTCCAAAAGTAGATTTCTGTTCAGCTTTTGCTTTTATGTTGTTTATAAGGTGGTTCAGTTCAGAGAGTGGGTGAAAGATATGACAGTGAGTACTTGAGAGATCTGGAGTTTGGTCTTAATAAATATCATGCAAAGCCATTTAGATTAGTTAAGGCCTTATTACTGTCTGAATTTGTTTTGTCTTTTTGTGTTTTCTGCCTAATTAATGAACACCTGTATCATTGCACTCAGAGTTGATTGTTGACCCAACGCTTAATTTTGGGAATGGTTTTTGGGTTGTCTAATGCACTTAGATTTGCAAAAGGACCTTTATATGAGGTATTACAGCATTAGTATCTCCTCTGAACTGGAATTTTACTTGTGTATAGTGATGCTAGTAAATAACTGAATATTACACGAATATGAAATACTCCATAATTACAAGTAGTGTAGTCAGCTTTCAGCAAAAGGTGTGTCTGTCAAAATTAACTCCTCTGTTCTGTCCATGCACCTGCTTGGCATAGTGTTTACTGTGCTAGCCAGCTGTTACTGTTGTCCAACCAGACTGTAGAAAGAACAAATAGGAAAATCACAGGCAAATAAGAGTAAGTAATGACAAGTTACCAGTACAGCCTCATGAATGTTCAACAGAAGATGGATGCTGGCTGAACATGGGTAGAAGAGAAGCAAAGTAAAAGTTGCCAGTGGAGTGAGGTATAGGCCAGGGGAAAGATCTGTCAAGGGAGGGTGGCAAAGATTGTGTGTGCTGCACAATGCATTGTAAAAATGCTGCGTCTGTCTAGAACAAAGTACCTTGGCATTAATGGCATTCAGACATACAAGTCATTAGGATACTAGTTGTGACAGATTTGTTTTGTGTAGGATTTAAAGGGTTGCACACGCAGTTCCCAGCAGTAAACAAGTTGGGGAAGCTGGGAAATGTTGCTTTGGATTATTTCTTGTCTCATTTTTCTGGTGTGTGTGTTCATGTAAGTAAACAATATTTTGTCATAGATGTTTAAATAACAAGTATAAAGCAAAACAGAAATGCTAAATTAAGACATGTCTTTAGTTATGTGGTTTATTTTTGTATGAGAAACATGGTGATTCTGAAATTTTCCACTCTGAGGGTGCCTGGCAGGTTGCAGTGTGGATTCTTTATTCCACTCATAGCATATTCCTGCATGCTTTTGTTACTTGACTGAAAGTTGTTAGTTAATTCACTGATAAAGCTTTAGGGTAACATTTAGTAATTGGTTTACTTCTTTGAAAAACTTACTTTAGCAGAATTTGTGTTAGTGTATGCATGAGACGTGATTGTACAAAAATTAGTAGTACTGAAATTATGCCATGAGAAAACCTAAAGGCTTTTTTCACTTTTCTGTAAGTAATTTAGCCTTACTTACGAGTACTTGTTTATGTCTGAAGAATTGGGTAACAGATAACATACAGGGATGATTGTATGCGTGTATCTTTCTTCTGTTACTTAAATTTTTAAAAGAATTAATGGAATCAAATTTTGGATGTGACCGCAGATCTTTACAGACCACCAAAATACTGTGTTGGGAACGAAGTGATATTGGTCAGTATTTTTACTGCTTTTAAAAAAGGCCAAACTTGTATTTTGATAGAGCATCTATCACTGTTATTCAGAACAATTTTGCTGAAATTTCATTTTGTGATAAGAGAGAGGATTCAGTTCCTGTGGCATCAACTTTTACTAAAATGTTGGTGTCTGCTGTTTTAAGAGAAAATCCATGTATGTTATTTGTGGTGTTGTAATGTGGAAATCCATAGAGGCTCTTTGGGGAATTGTAGTTTTTTTTCCAGAGATGGCTCTTTCAGACAGCAGTTGATGCTGTTACTCACAAATATGCTTTTATGCATATTGTTGTGCATTTCTCCCCCCTCACTGGTCCAGAGGTGATCAGTTAAAACATTGTTTAAGAACATACTCATTGTTTTACAAAATCAGAGAAGTAGCTTATCTAACACATGGAAATAACCATCTACCAGGGGCTTGAGAAAGGGATATTGTGAGAAGTCTCTAGCACATAGTTGCAGCCCAGTGATTCAGTATGACTCTTCCTACAGAAAACTTTACTAGTTGTTTTATGTCCTGAAGTGTGAAGGATTGTTCCTGTCTGCTTGGTTTTTATCTTACCTAAAATAAACATGGCTTTTTGTTCCACCATGTAGATCTCACTTTGAAGAAAGTTTAGTGTCTTGGATGTGATGATCAGCAGAACTCATTGTTGTTAAAGGCAGGGTTGGTTCTTTTTGTGTTTTGTGGTTTGTTGTTTTTTTTTTTTGTGGTGTTTTTTTTCTGTGTTTTGGGGTTTTTTTGTGAGGTTTTTTGTTTTGTGGTGTTTTTTTGAGTTTTTTTTTGTTAGGATTTTTTTTTTGTTCTTTTGTTACCTAGTAGCCTTTCAAAATACTGTCAGTTGGGGGAAAAAAATTACTATTTGGTTTATTTTTCTCTGCTTTGTTTTCGATTGTATGCTGTTTGCTTATGAAGATGTCCCCTTCCTTTGGAATTATGCTCATTCTGTTTGGAGATGGGCAGAAGAGCACACTGAGTTGAATCAAGGAAGGTGTAATTACCTCTGCATTTCTCTGTTTAGTAATTTTTAATAGCTGCTTATTAAGCAAACAACTTAATGGAGTTAATACCAATTAGCAGTCTTTCTGGTAAGAAATTATCTGCTAAAACATTCCACTGTGCATAACTACCTCAGGTGACTGACTGCACAGATCAGCAATGGTCAGTTTTTCTGCACCTTCCCCTCCACACAGCTCAGGCTTGGATTTCTCTTCAAATTGTCATAGATGGCATTTGCTGTTAACATGCTTTACTTTGTCAACAGCAAAATTCAGTAGGAAGGAAGGAGGTCGTTATGCTTGGTATAATTTCTGCAATTGAATTTGTAACTATTCAGCATTAATGGGGAAAAAATGAATGTCTCAGTTTTTGTTTTGGGTATAAACTGCCTGGGTGTGAGCCTGTGAGTGTAGAAGATTTGTACCACATGTTGTGTTCAAATTTTTCTGCTGCATTTGTGTCTTATTTCTGAAAAAGTCGTCTTTGGTTTGGTTTTACATGTCGTACCATCTCTTCTATTGAGTACAACAGCTAATGAAAAGGATTTTGTATAATTTATTGGCTGATGAGTTTGCCTTCAGGTAAAATACTACCTTCAAAAAACAAAGTCAGCGTTTTCCAGACAGAACTGAGTGTAGCTGTTTTTCTCCTAGAACATACGGAATATTTATTGTATTGACAACGGAAGAGAAAACTCAAGGCACTCTGGTAGGCTGAGTAAAAGGCAGGCATTAAGGGGAAGTATATTTTTTGCTCATTTGATAAACATTTTATGTTAAACAGCGAACAAATGGAGGACAGTCCTTCAGGAACCTATTGGCTCTGTGTGACCAAGCATTCCTGTGGATCCAAACTGAAACTAACAACAAAAAAATTTCTTGATTTCTGCTGATAACATGTTTTATCTACCAAATGATGAATATTGCCACCTTTTTTTGAGTAACTCCCAATAAAAAGGAACATCTTATTTACATGTTGTGCATAAACATGCTCAAATTTTCTTTGACAATGTTGCTTAGATTCTAGTGAGTTACAGTGACTTCAATTCAATATGTAATTATGGGAATATTGTTTCCTTTAGTTTCATTGCCCTTATCCCTAACAGAAGGCAAAGTGCCTAAAAAAAAAAAACAAAACCCAACCAACCAAAGCAAAACTAATCACCTATAAATGCATGTTTTCATCACACAAAAATGAAATTCTGTTGTTGCTTTGAGGGAAATTAAGAATAGGGAAAGCAAAATGCTTACTTTGTTTGTTGGTGGGTGTTTTGGTGGTTTTTTTTTTTTTTTTTTTTTCGGTTCTTCTGGCTTAATGGAGAAGTCCTAGGTGGGATAAACAAGTGGCAAGACTTTGATGTACTAAATATTTCTGTAGCTTGTTTGAATCATGCTGTTTTCCTGGCTGTGAATTGAACATGCAAAACCACAGACTAGTGGTTCTAGCCATAGACTGCTCAGTGGTGTGCTAAAAGTGAACATGTTTGCTCTGCAAGTCCTGCCTGAGGTGTGAGCAAGCTGAGCTGAGTATTTGCACCCATACAGAAAATCTCAAGACTGACTTATGAAATCAGCTGTCTGTTGTCTTCCTGATTAGTTAATGACATGCCACAGAGGCTGCAGCTTCAACTTGCACTGGGTTTGTGCTGCAGTTTATTCTTCTGTCTCATGCACGGGGCCTTGAGGTGGCTGGGCAGTGGAGCTTTGATCAGTTAGGGAAGATGCTAATGAGGAGAGAGGCTTTTGAGTCAGTTTGCAATTTCTGAGGTGACAGGAAGACACCATGCAGCAGAGGTGGCTGAATGTTTGGCCTGATTCCCTTGTTTCTGTTTGAAATCTCAGAGGCGTGGCTCCTATCACCCACATCTTCATGTGGGTGGATAATAGACTGCAGAAACCGATTAATCAAACTAGTGTACAGTGTGCAGGCAGAGCTGGGGTGGCACTGTAGGATTTGGATTGAAGTGCTAGGGGTGACTGAACAAATTTTGAGCTCTGGCATTTTTCTGAAGGAAGATGTAACGTTGAAACTGTTGCCAAGGTTTGTTGGTTTAAAATTGCCATTTGGCTTAATTTGGACAAGGGTGAAAACCGTGCTCAAATTCTTCCTCCCTTGAGGATTTGATGGGGCAGGAGTTAAGTAGGTCAGTGGGCCTGTGCTCAGTTATTGGTATATGAAGTTGGTATATATTACTGTAGTTTATTATGTAGCAATAACTATGGGATTAGAAATAAAAATATTGTGAGAAAAGGTAGGTCTTCATAGGCCATTTGTATCAAGATGTCCCTGTGAAAAATAACAGCTAAAATACTGTCTGTCTTCATTTTGATTTTATCTAGTGGCTTGCGTTTTGTTACCTTGGATGTAATGTATTTAGTAACTATGTACAAACATTTGCCCTCATGAGTTTTTTGTGCATATATAGAAGTATGTAATTCTGACAAATGCTGATCTAATTTGAAAACTGCAAGTGAGTATTTAAGCATATAAAAGGTTGTCTCCTTTTATGACAGCCCTCACCCTCTTGCTGTCTCTCTTTTGGAGTCATTTCAGATTGGCCTGCAGCTAGAAAGCCCTTTCAGGTAAGAAAAGAGTATGCTTGTGTTCATTTAAGGAGTTGTTTGTTGTTTTTTTTTTTTTTAAAGTGTATATATGATAGTGCATATAATAGAGAGTGGGCAGGAATTACTTGTTATTTTTTAGAATAAATGGAATACTTGCCTTTAGAGTAAAAGTATTTGAAAATGCATGTTCTGGAGCTGGGTATTTCGTTTGTCACCCCACTGGTCTGCATTTGAGGAATTTCTTCTCTTTGACCTCTTATGGAAAGGGACACTTAAATGGTGGTGAAAGGAGTGATTCTTTTCAAGGCAGGGCTTTGGTAGCAACATAGGGTTGCATTTTTTAGTAGTGTAGGTTTTATTTTTTATCATCTCTGCAGGTATTTGCAGAATTCTATTGTCATTTGAAAGATTGTACTTGGCTATCAACTATCCTGTTATCAAAGTTGGGGTTTTCCTTTGATAATTTCTGTAAGTTTTTGTCATTCTGTACTTGGAGTAGTAGGTATTTAATTTTTGCCCCAGTCTAGTAGTATTGCGGTCTTTTCCGTGGCTTTAAAATAATGGTGTAATACTTATTTTAATTGCCAAGCTAAAAGAATTCCTATTCTATTAATCATGTTTTACTACAACACATAATCCTTTGTAAGGGATCAGTAAATCAATAGCCATGTGATCTCCTATGAAACAAGGGATTTTAAAGAACTCCAGTGTTTATTATTAAAACTTGGCTTGAAATAATTACACTTTTTTTTAAAAAGAACAAAGAATCTTTTATACACTGCGGAGATTAAATTTTACTGCTAGTAATTTACATTACCTGACTTCTAGAGTCTCAATACTTGTAGATTAAAAAAAAAAAGCCCAATGAAACTTGCAATTGTCGGCACCAGTAAATTTGGTAAACTTAAATAATGGTTTGATAAGTTGAGTTTTATATGTTGGTTTACTGTTTGAGATTAAGTACTGTTACTTTAAAATGTTAATAGCTTTGTTCTGCTTACTAGGTAAGCTATTCCTGGCAAGTATTAGAGAAAGGGTTATAGTTAATTGCATTAAAACCCACCTATCAATAAATAATGCTCAAGTTCAGTGTGCAGTTACATGAAACAGCTGATGCGGTTCAGAAAAGCTTGGAATAAATTCTTAGTAGTGTTATGGTTGAGCCCTGGTTTTACATCAGGGTTTGCATCTTCTGTAAGGTGCTGCTGTGGGTAGTTACACACAAATGAGCTCTGAGCTCAGTATTTTTCACGCTGAGGTAGAACTTCTTTCAGTGTAAGCACTGAACTCGATTGGAATAGATTTGGGTACCTTTTCAAGGTATTGGTTGCGTTAATTCTGCATATCTCCTTAATTGCACTTCATTTTATCTGATTGCGGTTGCTTCTCTGTAGTAGTGTATTTCATACATGCAAGCATTTCTGCAGCTTTCTAATCAAAATATGGGTAAAGTCTAAGGTTAAAAACATAATATTAGTGAATACATTGAATGTTTTTGTAAGGTGCTTTTGTTAACACTGCTCTATGTAGATCAGTAAAACTGATGGTTTACTATCTTACCTCCTTTTCTACCATTTCCACACCCTTCTCTTTCCCTTCCCCCGCTATTGACTGCAATTTGGCTAACAGCATCTTGAATCTTATTTTTGATCAAGATTGCAGTTGTAGTGCAGTAACTTATGTAATGCTTTTTCATAAATTACTTTTTCTGCTTATAGAAACAGTGGAATTTTTGCAACAACCCTGTCTTTTCTCTTCTTCCCTTCTCCTTCTGCATGTGAAAATTGTTAACCCTTCTCAAAATCTTTGTATTTCAGCTTGTGTAAATGTCAGTAAGGCCATTAATTTTTTTTAATATATTCATCCCTAGAGAATCTGAAATACCTCAATTTTTAAATTGCTGAAAGGGAAGCTGAGGCTTCTTACCAAAACAGCACTGAATATTATTGGAGCTTTAGAAAACTAACAGTGCAAGATAGTTTCTTTGCTTTAGCTATGTCACAAATATGTAGGCTTTTGCAATAGGTATCTCATTTAAAAGTACAGGTTGTCATTTATTTGGGGCTAAATGTAGCCACGTAATGTAGAATTTTTTAGCTTTGTTACCTTCGTAAGTTGTGTGTACAAAATGTCTCCTAATGTAAAATGTATTTCTTATGGAGACGCAAAGTAATGTTATACAATATAGTGTAGCTTTAGAAAAACCTTATTCTTGAATGAACATGCCTGTTCTAGTTGTGATGAAATCTTTCTTCTGAATGATGATCACCCTATTTTTAAACTCTGGGCTTCTACAAGCATCTCAATTCTTGACACCGTGTTTTCTTTATTGTCTTTCAGTATGCTTTAAGTTCTGCTGAAACTCGTATCTCTTTATTATATACAAAGTATTGGTTTGAACTGACGTGATGGTAAAACTATACAGATTTTGCAAAGGTATTCCTGAAGGATAAGTTCATTTGTATGCATTCTTTAATTATGCATATGCATTCCTCCTGTCATTGAAAGGCAGTAAAACCTGTGCACAGATGTCAAGGCTGTAAGAACCCATTTGGGATTTGATCAGGATTTCCCAAGGGCTTCTTCAGGCTTGCCTTGATTTTTCTTCTGTTTATTATCATTAGATATTTAAAACTTCAGGATGTAAATGTGGTGGGTCAGCAACTTCTTCACAACAGCAGGCTTCCTAGGAGCATCCTAGGAACAGATGGTGAGGATACAGTTGACATTTCATAAGTAAGTATGACTACTGGTGTTACATTTTTATTTGTATTTGTGAATTGGAGCCCTCAGTTCAGTATCAGGGCCAGTTGTTACTCTAAAATCTGCCTTTCAAAAGAGATGATAGAAATGCTGATTGAAAGGGACCACTGAATGTCAAACCTGCGCTTTGAGCGAGAATGTTACCACTGCAAGAAAAGGTCATCTGGCCAGCTCCTGAAAGCCTCTAAGGGTGAAGAGTCCACCTCCTCTGAGTAGCCTGTCCTAATGCTGCAAAGCCCTTCTAGCAAGAAAGGGTACCCTGATGTCTGACCTGATGGTCCCAACGCATAGTTTAACTGTTGCCCCATGTTACATGCTCTGCCCTTACTGAGGAGGGTTTGCAGCCTGTGTCAAGTAGTTAGTTGCAGACCACTATTAGATCACCTTAGCCCTCCTCTTTACAAGACTAAACAAATTAGTTTCTTGAAAGCTGGCGATCTTGAAATTATGTAGGATTGAAACTCTGTTTTATTTTAATCTTAATAAAATTGAAGCAGCTCATTGAGCATAAGATTTGGAAGGCTAAAGTTGTAAGAATGTGTAGTATTAATGGCCAAACAATGCAACATTTTACTTGGGGGGGGGGGGGGGGGGGGGGGGGGAGAAAGAAACCCACAAACAAAAACCCCCACAAATGGCCAAATAAAAACAAACCAAACTTGAATATCCTAGGTTGTTGGTTGATTTGTTGCAAAAATATAATCTGTTTCTATATAGAAGATATGTAATGTTTTGCTTCAGTGTTAAGTACTTCAAAACGTGCGTACTTTAAAGAATTTTCTGCATGGACTTTTTTTGTGTGTTAGATAATCACATATGAGTAGGAACAAGTAGGCTTTGGAGAGAAACCAGGTGAAATCACATGTGGAAAGGTTCTTTCATTCAACTAAGTTTAAGAAGGCATCTGAGCAGGAAATGGTATAATTTTTTACTACTCCAATGAGAAAAAGATGGAGAATTTATTACTCCAAACATAAAAGCTTCAGACTGTTTCTTGAGAGTATTATCTTGCATGAGATAGGGTAATTAATAGCTCACAAATAAGTATGTTTTTAGACTTGTTTAGAAACCTTTGAAATTGAATTTCTGATGTACCTGGATGGAAGACTTTTTTTCTTTACTGCCTCAACTTTCCTCCTTTAAATAAATCTTAAGATTTTTAGATAGAAAAATTAAATTTTAGAGGAAAGTAAGTAAGGAAGAAACGGAGAACTTAATTGATAATTGCGAAGCTAGTAGGGTAGTGGGTTAGTAGTGTAATCTGTCTAGTGTAGGCTGTTTGCAATGTTATCATAGGTGAAGGAAGCAAGAGAACTGCAAGATAGCTATCTGCCTACAGTCTAGTGAGCATACTAAACTTTCAGTTTATGATGCTACCATTTTGAAGTAACATATTAAACCCATGGTTTTCAGATTTCAGTTCTTGTCTCGTAATAGTCCCAACTTTGTCACATATAAAAATAATGCTGTTCTTTGCATGTGTCTAAGACTTTTAGTTCATATTGTTTCCAGAGGGAATTTCTGAATAGGAGTGGAATTTTCTGGGTATATACTTCTAGTTTGAAAATTTTATATTAACTTTTGGTAATATTAACTGAGTAGGTTTAAAAATACTACTTTGTTTTTTGGATTTTTGTTGATTTTAGAGGCAGCTTCACCTGGCTTTGGTTTGGCATTGGTAGAAAACTTCACTTGTGTGAAGAAAACTTCAACAAACATTTTAGATGTCAGAAAAGTATTTTTGTTTTATCTGTTTTAATGTTAACTGGAAACTTTACCATGTGTTAACTTCTATGTGTGAATTTAAATATGACTAAAGAAATGAAACAAAGGAGGAAACAGTTTCCTTTGTGTTTTAATAGAGTAAATAAAGAATGTAGTTCTGTGTCATGGAGCATAAGGCATAGTTGCCCACGAGCCATCAGTGTGCCCTGTGGCCAAGAAGGCCAACAGGATCCTGGGGGGCATTAGGAGGAGCATGGCCAGCAGGTCGAGGGAGGTGATCCTGCCCCTCTGCTCTGCCCTGGTGAGGCCACATCTGGAGTGCTGTGTCCAGCAGTTCTGGGCTCCCCAGTTCAAGAGAGACAGGGAACTGCTGGTGAGGGCCCAGCAGAGGCTATGAA
Organism: Falco naumanni; assembly: GCF_017639655.2. Lineage (NCBI taxonomy): Eukaryota > Metazoa > Chordata > Aves > Falconiformes > Falconidae > Falco > Falco naumanni. The sequence goes on along the minus strand of NC_054054.1, from coordinate 31,722,238 downwards.
GATGATGAGGGACTGGAGCATCTCCCTTGTGAGGAAAGGCTGAGAGAGCTGGGCCTGTTTAGCCTGGGGAAGAGAAGTCACAGAGGGGATCTTATCAAAGTCGGCAAATGTCTTAAGGGTGAGTGTCAAGAGGCTGGGGCCAGGCTCTTTTCAGCAGTGCCCAGCAACAGGACAAGGGGCAACAGGCACAAACTGCAACACAGGCAGGTCCAGCTGAATATGAGGAAAAACTTCTTCACTTTGAGGGTTACAGAGCACTGGAACAGGCTGTCCAGAGAGGTTGTGGAGTCTCCTTCTCTGGAGACATTCAAAACCCATCTGGACGTGATCCTGTGCAACCTGCTCTAGGTGAGCCTGCTTTAGCAGGGTGGTTGGACTAAATGATCTCCAGAGGTCCCTTCCAACCCTGACCATCCTGTGATTTCTGGTAACTGTTACCCATTTTTCTGCTATCCAACTGTATGTTGATTGTGCTCAGTATTCCTCAGAAATTCAGAATGTAAAAAACATTGTCCTCCTGCCCCCAGCAGAGGACTTGGTATAAAAATTGCTTTGAAATGGTTACAGACAAGAACTGGATTTAAAGGGAAGATTTATGACCCAGAAATCTTTCTGTTAATATAGAAAAAATTAAAACATTTATGCTGGTTGGTAGATGTGACTGACAAAGAATAGTTGGTATTTGGATGTCAGCTTTGTCAGGCATTGCATTTAGGGCATGAGAATAGACCTTGGAGATAAAACCTGAGAATGTATGTACTTCGTATTTGAATAAACCAAAATTAAATGGCGAAGTAGAATAGTATTACAAAATATGCTTCTCTTTGAGATGTGAATGAAGAACTTAAGATGTTTTTATTGTCTATGGAGGCCATAAACCATGTACAGAACAGCTAACAACAAGACAGAAACTCTAACATATTTGAAAACAAACCTTGTTTATTCTATATGTTCTATTTGTAACATATTTCTGTTTCCATGGGAAACAGAAGGTTGCATGTGAAATCAGCTTCCTGGGATTTTTGAAAATGAGATCTAATTGAATGTGTTTAATTAGAATGGATCTTTGACAGTTTTGATTTACTTTTGCTTATGCTTAATGGTGGGCAGGTGGCTTTTTTAATTTTTGGAAGTTACTTCCTTTCTGATATTGAAAATGATGGACTGCCTGTACGTGTTGATATTTGATATATTAAAAAAAGGTAATGTGGCGGAAACACTTATGTCTATTGGAATTTGGCTCTGTGCCTGTTTTCCTACTTATGTCTGTTGCAGGGAACAAATAGCAACAGAAGCAGTGGTAATTCTGTGCATGAGATCCCCAGTTCCATTTGCAGTATATGTCTGGCAGAGCTTAAAAACCAATGAAGGATATGATTTTTCACGCTTTAGCCCTTTCAGGTCTCATAACCACTAATATTGATTTGTATCTGAAGTCTTCTGTAAGACTCTAAAGTATACAATGACATTTTATGTTTAAATAGACATATATGTATATATGTCATAAAGTACCTGTAATGACTCCTGTTAAGTAAAGTAGTGATTGTCTGGAAAAAGCTTACTGCCCTTCATTTCATCTTGATTTTTACCCATGTGTGTCAGGAGCCTATATTGGGAATTAAACGAAGACTTGAGTAAATTACATATTTCTTGGTGTCATTGGTTACCTTTAAAGGTATCTTATACCAATGTTCTTTTACAATTGGTTGTAACCTCAGTTGTCACAGTGTTAAATTTTAAAGTATCTTTAGACTTTCTTGTTCTTTCCTTTGAGTTTTCCATAAGTATTTTCCTGGCTGTTCTCTTCAGAAGTCTGCGAATAATAAAAATTTTAAAAAGCCTCTAAACAAAACAAAAAACCCTGAAACACAAACTCCCTTGGCTTTATGTAGCCAAGTGTCATAGTTTGTCAAGTTTGGAAGTTTGGGACAGGTCCTATTATTTTGCTCTTTTTATAGTCCTGTGTATGGAATTCTTAATGCATGCTCTGGCTCCTATGATTTGGAAACTGGTCAAAAATTTGGAGCTTGAATGAAGGAAGTACATAAACTGTATAAATACTTGGGGCAGATATGAGCCTAACGGACACCTTGAGCTCGCTAGTGTAAGTTTGTAGAGATTAGGTGTCTCTGAAGTCCTGCTGTTAATACAGCCGAAGCGGGCTGTGTGTGGAGCTTGTGACTTCTGTAAGCTTGTTGGGGGAGCCTTGGAGAAAGGACAAATTGTGAGCTTGCCAGCAGTGGTGTTAGAAACTGTTTTGCAAATCTTGTGGAATGTTTTATCTGTTTGCTATTACTCTAGCTCCTGCTATAGTGTTACAAAAGTCGGTTTTAGCTTTTATAGGCCACAAAATCTACTTGACAAAATGCAGATTGCCTCAGGTGTTTAGTGTTGTATTTAAAGTCCAGCCATGACATCAGCTTGTTGCAGGTAACTATGTATTAATTTTTTCTACTTGATAATTGTTAATTGCAATAAGTCATCTAGGACACGACCTTATCTTACGTCTCCTAGTAGAGAAAGCAAGGATGTAAAAAAAAAAAAAAAATGGAGCTGGAGTTTACCGCTCAAGTCATGTAGATTTTATTCCACTGCATTAATTCCATTTTTCAGTTTATTGCTCACCTGCTGTGTTGCTGGCTGGATTCATTTGTAACATAGGGCACGTCAGGACTGGGCTTAGCAGCAGCACTGGCTGTAAAGTGCAGCTCTGCCTGCTTCTGCATGGGTTTCCTCCTCCTCCTCCTCCTCCTCCTCTTTTGCTGTTGCAAGTGTTTGTGCAGGCGTATAGAGAACCAATTCAAGCAGAATCGGTTTCCTGGTCGTTCCTGCAGCATGACTGCACAAATGTGCTTACTGTTGGTACAAGGAAGGGAATAGTACATGGACAGAAATGAATGGTGGGGGCACGAGCAGTTAGAATCCTCTTAGCATTAGTCTTTGGCTTATTCTGCTTTAGAGTATATGTGAAATTACTGCTTTGGCTCTTCCTTGCACCCTGAATATGCTCGTGCTCTTTGGGAGCAACTGATGTTATTTGAAGCTGTACAGTTAGTGTTTGGCAATCTGTGTTGTTCAAGCAAAGTTAGAGTATTTGGATACTTTACTGTTTTCTTTTGTATGTAACTTCTCAATATTTTTCTAGAGATGGAATGCTGCTACTATAAACTTGTGTGCGAATTGTACACAACTTTTTTTGATGGGAAGAGCCATGTGTTTGTAGAATGAGGGTGGTTGTTTTTTTTTTATTTAAATGGAATCCATTTGAGCAAGCTCTCTCTAACATTACATGACTTCCGTTAACTCTTTTGGAGTTTTTAATTGAACTGAGTTTAATTTTTTTTTCTACTGTGTGATTCCAGTGCATGAATTAATGCACAGAGTGTGAGTGTTCAGTGTTTGTTCATTGTGTCAGTAAGAGCTGGCTTCTATTTTATTGACCACTTTAACAACTAAAGAATATGTATTGGAAAACTATACTATTTGCTACTATTTTTATGGGCCCAGGTGTACATTTATCAAAACAGTATCAACCAAGATGTATCTAAGATACAGGCAACTATGCTTTATTCTAACATTCTGATAACTGTAAATAGCACTATTTCTGTTAAGTTTGAGCAATAGCATATGTTATTTCCAAAGATGTGACTATCTCATTTTTTTTTATGTTCTGAAAACTTTTTTTTTTAAATGATCTTTAGATCTTATTTGCATGAAATAGGCCAAGGTGAACTGAGGCACCATTGGTAGGTTTGTCAGCTCAGTTATCACTTGGTGAAGTTCATCATGAGATAAATATTTAGCAGCATATTAGTAGAGCAAACCTGCCAGTTCTGCAGTCTGGAGCTGGATGTGAGTGCTAACAGCAAAGCAGTTTGTGTGAGCTCTGGGACTAGGATAGTCCTTAACTAGCCAGCAATCTGCATGACTAGTTCACGTAAGATAGTAGGAATATTTAAAGGAACTTACATTTATACATCCTCAAAGTTACTGATGTTGAATGGTGCTAAAAGAAGTGTTTCATTATGGTGTTACTGATTAAATAAAATGGATCTGTGTATTCAGTGCATCTGTATTTCTGAAAGTATAAACATTACATAGGCTGACAAAGTTAATGCTCAAATACTGGAATCCTAGCAGATTGTGTATTAAACAAGTGCCCTGATGCTTTAGGTTTCAGTTGTATAATTCTAATATGCTCTCTTAAAGTATAAATACATCCTGACAACATGTTGTTACAGGAACTGTGAGGGAACTGATGATGCTACAGATGGTGCTCACAGAGGATTAAATTTGATTCCTTGGTTAGAACAGTTAATAATATACGTACTAGATCAGATGGTGTAGAAGACTGAAGTAATTCAGTAATGTCAGCAATGTCATGCTTGCATGCCTGATTCATGGATATAGGATACGATTATGAACCACATGTGAAAACAAATATATCAGAGGAAAAACTGGTGTGATGAAAAGTGTAAGTTTAAAGATATATCTGTTTTTGTTTGAAAATAATTGTCTTCAATGCACTCCTCTAATGCACAATTTTAGCATGTGTCAGTTTGAACATGTAAGGATGTAGGTCTTTAAAGATGCTTTTTTAAATCTTCAAGCCACATCTGTAAAACTTACGCCTTTTTATTAAACTTTTTAGAAATTATGTAAGGTGGTGAAATACTTTTCAAGTGCTGCTCCCTCTTTTCCTTCCAAGTTGTGAACTATCTTGTTAACATGAAAAAAGTTCGTAAACTTTTGTATTATTAACCATACTGTTGTGGTGGTTGTATTCTGCAGATCACAGTCTTCCAGAAAGGACTTAGTGGCTCATGCTCTGCTCGCATCTAGAGCCATATCTGAATAGAAATTGGTACACTGAATACTGACTATACACTTTCACCAGGAGGCTAAAGATCAGGCTCCCAGATTAATTCACAGCAGAGCTGTTAACAAGTATGGAATTCTAAGCAAGAAGATGAGGTTTTAGTTAGAAAACAGTTACTGAGGAAGTTTGCTTCAGAAATTCCATGGACATCTTGTCAGACTTTTGAAGGTCACCTACCTGTAAATTGCTTTTCTGATTTCCTTACCAAATTAAGAAAGTGGCTTAAATGTTAGGCTACTGTTACTCCTTAGGCAGATTAAATTACATGATCGGGGATATACTGCATATTTTCCTGTTTCCTGCTATTAGAAAAGGGAGAAATTCATTAGAACAGCAGTGAAGAATTCAGACCTAAAATATAAAAAACCCTTGTGTGTTATTATATTAATAGTCACTGAATATATATGAATACACAGCTGTAGTTTTTCATCAGCTTAATTAATGTTCTGTTGACAAATGAACTCCAGTAAATTCACAGTCCCTTTTCTTCAACAGATGTAACTTTTAAACATCTATAGAACGTAAGGCAAAAATACAGACTGTCTTTTCTGTTTTGTCTGAGTTTTAAGGGTGTGTTTTTATCCCAGGTGAAGTTAAGAATTTAGGTCATCTATGAACGTATGAAAATTTGTTTTTTCTTGGAGCTATTCTAATTTTAGATGTTAATAATTACTATAAAGTGCAAAGAGTGTATCATACATCTTTAAAGGAGTTTTAAGTAGTCTTCGCTACTAAATCAAGATAGTTGAAAACTTAGTTTTATATTGTGTTAAATATTTCCCTTCTTGGTTTTGTACTAATAAATACGAGTAAAATGAGACAGACTTTCCTGTGGCTTAGAGTAGGTATCAGACATGGCACTTTTTTTCTAAACTAAACATTCATATGTGTTTGTAGTTTTGTATGGTAAGTATCATTGAAGTGCAAATAAGGTTGGAAGGAGGGAAAACCAGAATTTTTGATGGCTTGTGTAAGATGCATTCTCCCAGTTTCCTCTCATCCTGCTTTGTTAGGGTTGGGAGGAGTTCCTCTTCTAAATCAGTCTACTTTAACCATTGTATAACAGTAATTGTCCAACTTCCTCTTCCCTTCAGACTGTGTCGTAGCTCAGGGGGTGTGTGGGAAGGAGATGGAAAAGCCATGAATCCATCTTCCTGATTTTTGTCTAGTCAGACACAGCAGTGTTGTAATTTAATAATCAACTTCCTAACAGTCTAAATGAAGTGTTTATACTGATATTTCATCTTGTCAGAATAATCCTTGAGATGATTAATGTATTCAAACCCATTTTTGCAACTTCCTTTTTAAACAAGCATTACTGATTCGGGATAGTTGCTTTTAATGCAGTTAAAGCAAAAATAGATTTGACATCAAATTTAATTCTCTAGAGAATTCATTTCTGTTTCTAGAGAAGTCCTTTTCCATTGAGTAAACGTTTTTATTACTATGAAATTATTAAATAGTTTTCTAAGGTAGTGTATAATGTTTTGAATGTCTTAAGTGAACAAAAAGTTCTGTATGCTGTTCTGCAGGTTGTTTTGAAGCTTTTTATCTAGGAAAGATTAAAAAAGCTTTAATTGAAACTTGCCTTAACACTTGATTTTGCTAATGGCATTATTTGACTAAATTTCTGCTTGAAATGATTTCACTGTTTTTTCTTTTCTGTGTGTAAAAAATGAAATTTAAGTTCAGAATTAGACAGCTTTTTTGTGGGTGTGGAGAAAGCAGTGATGAGATAATGGTGATTTAAGGAAAAATCAAAGCCTTGCTTGCCTCATCAAGTTTCAAGTTTTGGGTGGGGGGAGATAATCGATTGCTTATATTAAAAGCTGCTGAAATAGCAGAATAGATGGACACCTCAGTACTGACAAAACCAGGTTTGCATCTCATGCAAAGATTGCTTATATACATAGTGAAGTGGTAATGATTTATTTTAAGGTTCTTTGAAAAGTCGTCTTTTTTAACTGAAGGATGCTTTAGTGGATTTTAAAAGGATTGTGGCAGCTTTCATGGAACTGAACTGCAAATTTTGGGTTTTTTTAAGCTGAAATTTTACCAGTCGCTAAGCATTGCACATGTATTCAGAAACAAGTGCTTCAGATACCAGACTTTGCAGTCCAGAGTTTTATTGCCGAGTCTTATGCTGTTATTGCACGGGATTGTAAACACAATTTCAGAAATTACCTGAATTTCTAATATGGAGTAGTGGAAAAGCCTAACGTGAAACTTCAGTTTTTAAAATTCTTTGGTGACAATAATTTCCTGAAACTCCTTTCCCATTGTACCCCCTCCCCTCTCCCTGCTGTCATTATTATTATTGACTTTTCCTCTTCAGGAAGCTCATTTAAGTAACATCAGTGTTGTGATTAGAAGATAAGCGTGTTACACCCTTTTTGTCAAAATTTTGTCTGTTTTTTAGTGGAAAGATGTGATGCAATCATGAGCTTTGTTTTTCACTCTGATCATTTAAATAAATGTCACAAATGATATTGTCAAGTTAAATGTTATATCCTGCTCAGCCTACTTGCCATATGGAGGAGTTTAATTATTAAGAGTAGGAGTGATTTGCTTTAGGAGCTTTTAATTGAAAGATTAAACGAAGCTCACTCTGAGGCTGTCTCTTCAAGTATTTGAAGATTTTAATGACACCTTATGTAAAGATTTAAGATAAAAGCAGCATGTTTATTTGCTTTACTGTGAATGGTTATTTTAAACATCTGGTCAAATTTTTGGAAATGCTTGCTTTTCGTTAACTTCAATAATCTGTATTGTAGCTGACGCTCAGATTTGTATGGAGGTCATTAAAAATCATTGTTCTCTTACACTTTTTTTTTTACCTTGAAAGGAATTGTATTGAATTAATGAAGAAACTTTAATGTAGTAGAGTACAGTGTAAAACTAAAGCACAAAAGAAATCTAAAGAAATCGAAATTGTAGTTAGATGAAGATGCGTTTGGAGGGAGTGGGGGGTTGGGGTATTGTGGCCACCTGCTTTGGCTCTGGAAAATGCAGAGAAATCCTACCTCTGTCCTCATGGCTTGCTTATACAGTTTTAAGCTGAGAGTATGTGCTTAGGAAGCTGACAGTTTTATAGTGCTTGCCTTTCCTGTGAGGTTTCCCTTTATCTCAGATGGCTTCTTAGGAATGAGGAATCATAAAACTAGTAGGACGTGGTACACTCCTGGATTCATCAGAAAAAGGCAGTTGCAGCAACACTGCGGGCTTCAATAGGACTGCCATATGTTAGCACAAAAAAGTGCTTTTCCTTCTCTGTGAACAGTGAACGTTCTCACAGAACAGAAATGATGTGTAGTAGTCAGTCTCCCCAAATAACTCACAGCCACCAAGTTGTTCGGAGTGAACTAATCTGGAAGCTTAAAGGCATTTAAATTTTAAATTTGGAGGTGTGTATCTGGTTCCAGGTACCTCTGAATATCATAAAGGTTTTTTCTATTGCTATACTCTTAAAAGGGATCTTTGAGACATCAAAAAGACTTAAGGGCTGGGGTGCTTTGGAGACCAGGCTGGGACCGCAGACAGCTGGCTAGGGTCCCTCTGTCACAGGCTTTGGCACAATCATAGCTTTTATGCTGCAGTGTCCGTATGCAAAAAGCTGTGTGTGTAGGATGGCTAATAATCCTGCAGTTACTCGATCTGTCAGTCCTTTTCACTGTTGCACTCACAACAGTTTAGGGAAACGTAAATGCAGGATGGATGAAAGACTGTGAGGTGCATATACACTTTTGCTTTGGAATAATTTCTAATGGTGTATCCCTCAAATAAATTTCAAGGGCTTGGCTGACATGAATGCTTGAAGGTATGGGTGGAATTAATTTTCCTTACTAGCCTGTGTTGGCATTGTCAGTTTGTATGTTTAATTCCTGTTGCTTTCAGGAAATGAGATGGAAAAGGTGTGATTCTAAAGTTTAAGAGAATTTCAAAATGAAGTTTCTCTTGTAGTCTTGCCTTGGTTTAGCCTCACTGAAAAAGAGAGAAAGGTCAGGGGGAGGGGGGGAAGGGGGCAGAAAAGCCCCTAAGTAATAGTAAGTGCTATTTTCCCCTTATCTGTAAATAGAAAGTTTCCTGTAATCCGGATTGGATAACTCTGTACTTGGTTTGTTATCAAACAGTCTCCTATACGACTGGTTTGTACCTGTGGCTTTGTGCAGCTTCCTGGGCTGATGAAGGCTATTTACTCCTCTTGCCTCAGAGCCAGGAGGCAGTTACTGAGCTCCTCAAGGCAGGAGGAAGGTTTGGTCAAAGGTTCTGCCAAGTTTGTTACGCCATAAATTCGACATCTATTTTTTTTAGTAACAAATTTCTTCCTTATGATGACCAGAAGTTCTGAAACTTCCTCACTTCTAAGCAACATTAAAAACAGGTCTGTAAAATAACTTCTGCCTGGAGTGACATACGGTATGCTTGTATGCCCCTTGTCTACCTCATCCAAACTGTATCTCTCATTTGCTTTGCTAATTCTTCTGTGCTATTTGTTAAAGAAAGGGTCAAACTCTAAGCTATCAGGTTCACTCCCTGAGTGAACTTTTTGGTATCATCTCTGTACTCTTTCCCCTGATGAGGATTTTGAACTAGGTGCATTTATGACAACGTACCAGACTAGGACAGAGAATTTGGTTCAGACATGAAATTAAGTCTGTCCTTAAGGTACAGGAGGAGGTTTGGAATCCCCGAACACCTTCAATAGGGTGAACTCAAAGTGAAAAATGAATTATCAACTAGTCCTATGATTTGTTACGGGGCCTCAGGCTTATAGTTGCGGTGCTTACAGTCTCTTGAGACTTTTCCTCTTGGCTTTTTTGTTAGTTAACTGGATGCTTGAGAAGTTTCTAACCATACTTCATATAGTATTAATTTGAATTGTTTCTGCCATGCAAGTAAGACAAAATACTGCATGTTAGAATCTCCTGCAGAGGTAGGTGCCGATGGTTAGATTTCAATCAGCTGTTTTTTTAATCTGGTAGGGCTGCTTCATAGGTATCCTTGGGAAATGCTTTTCATTTATTCTTATGCTGTGGCTTTGTGATTAGTTTTTGTGTTGAGAATGTTCTCTAAAGAGGGGTTGACAAGTGTTGTTAGTCTGGGAATGTTTAATTTCACCATATGAAAATAAGCTTGAAGGTAAATCTGGATTCTGTTTAGAGCGGGTTCATTTTTATTACAGTTGAGATGTGGTGCTACTCCATGTTACTACTTAGTCCCCAAACAAGCAATTGGAACTCTATCATCTCTTGAGAGAGACATCAAGTGTTCCTGGAGTCAGTGCACGGGACATTTGAAACGCAAGCAGCCTGTTTGTTTCTCTCAAGAAAAGCCATAGCTCTTAAAAGTGCCCTTGTGCTAAAATAACCAAAAAGTTAAAGATAAATAAGTATTATGATTAAGAAACTGATCAACCTCAGTTTGGAGAAAGTGTGCTCTGAGAAAACCTTTTTGATTTGAAAAACTGGGCTTTCAGCTAAATAAAATGGAAAAACATTTGAGGGGGTGCTTGCAAACTGTGAAAATTTCTCTGATATTTTCTTCTATGTAAGAATAGAACTAAGTATAAATTGAAGAAGTTGGGTGTGTTTGAGGGACCTGTTTATCTGTTTTGACAATTATACTTTCTTCTAACTTAGAAATACAGATCTGGCAGTACAAAGATGGTTCTTCTGATATATGATTGTATTTTAGTGCCACATTCTTTGTTTATGGTTGTTGGAATTTAATTATTAGTAAAATTTTTAGGTGATTGATTGCATTGCAAGAGAAGCCATTCTACAGCAAACACTCTGTTTTACAAGGATAAGTCCTTTTACCTCCTCCAATGATAGTGATTTTTTTCATTGCAAGGCAAAAATCTAAAAGCTGTGTATTGTGAAAATCAAACCTTTTCTAATGAAACAAAGATGGGCAAATGAAATAGATATTTTTTAAATTGTAAAAAAATTACGTGGCTTCACTTTTTTCATGAAATATTAGTTGCATTCCAAAACTGAAAGTTGTTTGTTGTGGCCTGATTTAATGTTTAGTAATTTGTCTCTGATCTATATGAAATAGTTCTAAACCCAGCCTTTCTCTATTCTGAGACCGTGTCAGTGAGGTGTCTGGGTTTTTTGTGGGTTTTTTTGTTTGCTTTTTATTTTTTTAATTGATACATGGGCACAGATAACAGGTAACTATTAACTTCTGTATAATAAAACTGGTGGATAAAGTAAGAATGCTTTGACTCATGTTTAGCTGCAGGGATCAGTCCTATTAACATGCATTTGAGATTCTAGCTATGTTGTGGTTGCTATCTTTGTACTTCTGCTTTGTAGCCTTATGCAAACTGACTCTTATCCTCTACTGATTATTTTAAATTTATAATACACAGAAAAGCAGAATCATGCCAATTCAATTGGTATGGAAATACTGAAATAATTTATTTTTCTGTGCAAATGCTGGTTCCTATCAATTTCTATATGTGCATCCTTTTACTTATATAAATGAGCATTTAATAAGTTCTGCAGTAATATGAAAGCTTAATCCTTTGATAGACTAGAAGAAGCAAAAATTACTCGTATGCTGCCTCAATTTAATTTGCTTTGATGTGATTGGAGTATACCAGTTTATGGGATCTAGTCAGTGTATTTTTATAATAGCTATTACAAAGGGAATTTACAGTCTCATTAAAGCTGAACTTCCAAAAAATTATTTGTGTGTTCTTCTCCACCTTCTATTCTTTGATGGTGTTCGGTAGGTCAGAATTAATGAAATACCTAGCTATTAGTGCCAAAGTCTGTGAAAGACCGATCTTTAATGACAGTTAGTCATCATGCATTGTTGAATCTTGGAGCATTTGGCATGTGCCTTGTGGAAGGGAAAAAGCAGAGCTATAACAATGTAATGTGGTGGAAGCAGAGCCATTAGATAAGCATATATTGTGAGCCTTCAGTGATGAATACAAATGAAAATGCTATTTTTGATCTGAAATCTTGTTTCACAGTGACTCTGCTGTTTTTGATCAGAGCATACAGGACTGAGAGATCATGTGTTATTATCAGTTGGATTTTCTTTGTGGTGTGCTTTCTTTTTAGTCCTCCATGAATATTTTGCATCAAGCAGTACTGTCTACTCTGCAGTGTTGTTACCATCCCTTTGTTATCTGTGTATGAAACTATGATTGTAGGACATGACAATTCTTTATCTTCCTGCACTGCTGTCTGTTTAGCCCAGGCTTTCAGAAAGGAGGTTGAAAAATGCAGTGGCTTTATTTGCTATTGCAGTGATATATTACTAAGGGTGGGTGATAGATGAAGAGGTGGAGATAGCAGTTAGAGGGGTGCAAAAAAAACCCCTCACAAGTCAAACTATTTCAATCGAGGCCGCCTTTCTGGATAAAGAGCTGACGACACTCCCCACCCCACCCTGCACTTTTTCTTGACAAGAATTACTATTTTACAGCCAAATTTGACAACTATGACCAGGTGACTGTGTGCAGTGAAATATACATACACTTACAGAAATTCAAGCCCTTTCTCTTGCTTGGAAGCTTTATATTTTAGCGTGACAGTAGCTAATATTTCTGGGCTTTTTTTGTGTGTTCCCCCTGCCTCTAGATCCCTGCAGTTCACTCAGCCCACCGTGCTTTACTGAGGAGGACCGGTTCAGCCTAGAAGCTCTCCGCATGATCCATAAGCAAATGGATGATGACAAAGATGGTGGTATTGAAGTAGATGAAAGTGACGAGGTAGGAGTGAAAAGCCTTCACTTGTGCATATTTAAATCTGTCTTTTCTTTTTTCTCCCTGTTTTATATAGCTGCTTTTTATGTTCTAGCCGTTGAGTAGTTGTTGCTGTTTTTCTTAATTCAGCCCTTCCCACAGCCAAATGTGTAAGGGAAGTCCAACTTCTAGAATTGTCTGAAATGGGATATTATTGTCCATTGTTCTAGCCTAAAGGAAAGTTTTATATGACTATGTATAAAAGCTGTTATTTCTGTGATTAGTGTAAGAGGTAGGCAAATGGTGTTGGTTTAACTTGCATTGAGGCAACTAAGAGTTGGAGTTGGTATGATCTGCCACCTGGCACGTCAGTTTCTTTGCTCCAAGCTTTTCTTGCTTAAGGTATCACTGACCTTTTCTATTTACCTTAGATCTGTTCCAGGCACTTCACAGTGCAAAACAATACCCGTTACAGCAGTCTAGAAAGTTTTCTTGTGTGTTTTTGCTTACATTTTACAGGCAAGTAGTAAATGTCTGCTGTAGGTTAATGGTAAATTAAGTCCTATGAAGTAAGGAAAATTATTCAGACTTGCCTCAAGTTTTTGGTGAGTGTGCTCAAATGGGTTTGGTAGGCAGGCTCCTGGTGGTCCTGGCAAAGGACTTGCCTTTACACTTATTCAACTTTACTATCAGGATTCTCAAATCATGGGGTAGGAATAGAAATATCCATGCAGTTTTATTGTTACTGCTGCTTTTGCTTTCTGGCAGTTGTCAGGTACAGACTTGAGAAAGGAAGGGGAGTGAAGATGTCCCCTCATCTCCTGTCCCCTAAAAATGAGGGTATTGCCATGTGGTTCTGAAGCCCATTCTCACTGGAGGTGAGTGGGAGAGGAATCTAGCCCTGATTTCTCTTCCCTTTTTGGTAACATCTCAGGGAAGATTGCTCTCCCTGAAAGAGTTAAGTTGTGAATTACCATTGTCAAGTTTAATTTGATGCTACTTACTTTTTCTGTGTGACTGTGCATAAGTAGCATCAACAGTGATCGATGCTTGGTTGATGTGAATTTTCTGAAAGAATACAGTACAGTGGAGGGAATGGTCCAGAATAAAATAATGTACCTTTTAACTTTGGAGGAAAAAAAAAAATAATCTGCTCTGTACCTTTAGGGAGTGTCATGGCGAGGTAGTTCAGGCACTCGAAATAGTCTAGCACTGTTGCTGCAGAATGTTTGGTTATTTTCACTAATGCTTGGGAGTGTACAATCCAGTCTGCAAACTGAAACAGAAGTATGAGTGTGAGCTTCCTGAGGAGCTTCTCAGCACTGTGTGGAACTCTTGACATTGTGCTGCATTTGTTATACCTGAAAGTTAAGAAAGTTAAAAGAAAATACTGAAATATTTATACATTGGAAGCTTTTCATTAGTGTTCAAAAGATCTGTCTTAGCTTCCAGTGGACCGTTTTTATGTTTGACCTTAAGTTTCTTCCTGTTCCAGAGGAATGTCAAGATAAACTCAAGCAACAGAAGCTACTTTTAAACTCTGTTAAAATGACTGAAATAAGAACACTGTTCATGAGGGTTGTTGTTGTAGCTGGGGTAATGAGAGATGAATGAAACTGTATATTCAAACTACTTGCTGTACATATTGAAGAAATATTTAATACCCCCTAAACTAGCTCTTTTCTACGTACAGTTTGCATGCAAATCAATGATGAATATGTATTTGCATAGAGTGCTTTCTTGTAAGACATTAAAAGCAAACCCGAAATTAATGAGAAATGCGGTTTAATTGCAAGTTCAACTACTAATTTATATGCTCTTGTTGTAGCACTTACTGGATCTTTACTATAATCTTGACAGATCTGACACTATAACAACATAGTTACCTGATTACAGTAGGTCTGAATATATGCTAAAAATGTTGTCCTAATATGCACTATTTAAAAACCAGACTTGTGTTTTTTGTTCTGTCACAGTGGGTAATATTGCTTGTTTTGAATAAGAATGAGGACTGATAATTAAAAAAACTTGAGAAGTAAAGCTTAATGAAATACAGGGTTTTTACTTAACAGCAGGGTAATGGATTTCCTGTTTCATGCTGCATGGTTTTTGCTTGCAAGACTCCTGGAAGAGCAGTGTATTAGGTATGTTGATTAGATATTCATCGGCTTTTTATTTGGCAGGAAAAAATGTGACAAAGTACAGTAAGTTTCTGCTGTTTTACCAGCACTAAAACAGTGTTACAAATTCCAAGTGTATATTTACACCAAGGAAGTAAGTTCTTGTAAAGAAGTTATTTTGAGAGGGGAAGGTAACAAGAGCTGAAGATGTTGAAGTATTTATTTTAACTATTCTAATTTGCTAATCCAGTTGAGAACTTTCAACAGTGATTCCAGACATTTCATCTGCATGCTATTACTTTTCCTAATGTTACTCATGCCCGGTTTTATGTTGTAGTTTGTTTTTCCTCTGTAAAATGAAGTCTCACGTAAAAACTCCTTCTCTACAGAAGGATCTTTTAGGATATAAGAAAATCTGAACTGTTATAAGAAACTTTATTTCCTATAAATTGTCTGATACTGAAAGCAGTTTTGAACTACCTTGTGTGGACTGGGAAGAAGCTTGTATTTGACCTTGATGAAATTGATGTAGGGAAACCTGATCTGAATTTTTAGCATGGGATTTATTAGTCATTAAGACACATGAGGGTTTTGTTGAAGTCTTCTGAGGAGGATAGAGGGGCTCTAGTTTGAGCATGGAGTGGTTAGATGGTTTTTTCCTTATTCTTTCACCTGTTACCTAATTTAGACTGGGTGGTATAACTTAAGAGATGTATAAAGACGAAAAACTTGAACTTTTAAATTCACTACAATATACTTTTTCTAGTTCTAGTTATTACAAAATACTTACAAAAGAAGAGCTTTAGCTACTCATGTTAGAAATGTTTTTGCATTCAGGTTTCACATAACTTTCTAATACTTGCCCTGAATTTTCAGTGTAGAATTATGTACTTCAAAACAAGAAGTATAACTTGAAAAAAACCCAATGGTTAAGATAATAAATTTATGTCTTACTTCAAAGTATGCTTTACTGTGCAGTTACTGATTTCTCTGAAGTAGGCTATCATGGTGTGAAAACCAGAAAATATGGTACATCAGACAAGAAGAAAAAGGATGGATGTGGAAAAAGATTATGCTTATCATTGGGGCAGGCTAATATGATTTTTTTAGTCAAATCTAGTTCTTGCTATTATTACTTTATTATTAACATACGAAAGATTGGAATTGTTTAAACTGGTTTAAAGAGGGGAGCTGTAAAAGGGTAAAGGGAGAATGTATTACTAATTGAGGTTTTAGTCATGTGTTGTAGGAGGCTATCTGCCTCAGGAAGCATCTGTTGCACGTGTACATGATTTTGTTTCAATGATGAAAAGACACAATCAGTATGACAGACTTATCTCTTCACTATTAACATAGGTTTTTCCTGTTTCCAAAGAACCTGTATGTGTAGATCCTACATCAAGTCATTTCCTCAAGGAATCTCTCTGTAGAAATAAATAAGTTGATGTTTTTGAAATACTAGTATCTTAACAGTGTGTCTACTGTCACACAAAGCTAATGGCACAATTACAGCTTTGTGTGGGATCTTTGGATAGATCAACTTAATAATCTTGATGTTTTGTTTGAGTTTATAAGTGCACTTAAATAATTACTTAATGAAAATCTCAACCCAAGAAACCCTCCCACAAAACCACCAGAAAAGGAAAAAAACACTGTGGAGAGGAAGAGAGTGCAGCATCGAAAGTACGAAACAATCAGAGAATGGTTTTTAACAGTATAGTCAAAGAAGTTGGAAAATCAGGGGTGATAATGCAGAAGTGCCTGACTTAAAATGTTGTCTGGAGGCAAGAATCAAAAAGAATCTAGTGGCCTAAACCCCAGGGAGTATTATTGTCTTCTGTGTAGTGTTTAAAGCAGAAAAAGTAGCTAGTATGGTCTGATGAGGAATAAATAGTAATATAGCACTTTGGCTATGGTAAATTTGATGGGCAGAATATTTGACAGCCCAAGATCTTCCTCCGAAGTGACTGTTTCTGGACGGATGGGCCCTGTGAAGCTATTGTTTGAGGGCTTGAGGTTGTTATTTGCATCTTGGATGCGAATAAACTGACAGAGGTGGAACAAACCTACGTCTAGAGAGAGTATGCTGTGTTTTTTGAGAGAAGAGGAAGGAGTGGACTCTAAAAAGGAAAAAAAAAAGTTGAAGCATCCAGAAGGAAACAAAAATGGAGAAGATATGGAGGTCAAATGTAAACAACTCGGTTAAAAATAATTTATAGAACTGAGGTGAATTCAGAAATGTATGCTTCAGTATACCTTCTCTTTAGTGCTAATTTGTGATTAAAAGTTTCATAATAAAGGAGAACCAGTTCATGTTCTTATTACTTATTTTTATTATGTAGTTTGCTAATCATATTCTTGGTTGTTTGTTTCCTTTCTTTTAGCATTTGAAATGGTACATGCATCTACACATCACAATCTATTTTACAAGCTTGCTAAATTAAAATATTCCACACTAATATTTATATTTTGGGATAATCTGGAGAGATAAAATTTAGCATAACTTTTCAATGTGAAATTATTTTCTGTATTACTGCTGAAATACAGCTAACTATTTGATTTGTATAAGATGAGTTGGTGAAAGAAGTCGGTGGTTATCTTTGTTCTTTAATTCCTTAAGAGATATTTAATAAATGAATAAAACATGATTTACTCGTTTGGACCAGAGACCTATTTGTTTCGGTAATCTGTTCTGGACAGTGGTGAGTACAAAATACTTCAGGCAAAATCGCAAGAAATTCCATGACAGGAAATCCTGAAGAATAGATGCCAAGATAGTGTGGTGCTGCCATTTTAAGTGTGTGTATTTTGGATATTGGAAGCCTAAAGTGTGAGGTGAAAAAACACTTTCAGAATTTAACGTTAAACTTGAGATGACTTAAGTGAAGTGCCCTTCTGTATTCTTGGGACAAAAGCAAATTTATGCCAGAATGTCTCTTCCTTTCAATTGTTGCATCTTGGAGGGAGTGAAGATTTTTGGGGAGGGGGGAAGTACAGCTGTGTATGGAACAGATGTTAAAAAAAAACCCCAACAACGGATGACAGTTCAAAAGCTTAATCTCCCTTCTTCTTTCGTGCATCTTGGAACCTCATTAAATTTCAGGAGCCTACCCCAGCCCAGGTGTTAGGTTTTTAGTTGGTTCTGCTATAAGGCTGAGCTCTTGCTTGATTTTGTTGTCTGGAATTATACACTCAGCAAGGTGTTAGATGTCCTTTAAAGTTCCCTTACTATTCTGGTTTAGTCCTTATTTTGTATCATAAAGGTCCTTAAACTGGTGTTCATATTTATGTAAACTACGTAATACTTCATTGTCAGCTGGTTAGGCAAAAATCTGCATGGTTGAGAAATACCTGCTGCAGTGGTTCAGAAACTGAAAACGTTACAACTGTTTTCTGTAGTACTGGGAAGGCTCCTCAGTGTGTTTTGTATACCTCACTGTGCAAGAGCATTCTGTTACACGTGTTGATCTTTCAAAGACATATTTTGAGCTTCCTAACCAACAGAGCAAACCTTTTCCAAAGCTATTGGGTTACTTGGATCCCCATAGTTTGTCGAGATCCGTTAATAGAGGTCTTTTTTTGCTTGGCATTTTATCATTTAAGTGCTGATGTATTTGCCCCCAGGCAGTATGCCTTCCAGCCTTCTCGAGTTTTGTAAGCAACTCTGGACATGTCTGCATAGTCTGTGTTTTCAGAGCAGGATAGGTAGGAGCCCTGTCTTGTCTGAAGACCTTAGGACCGTGTTAGTCTATGGCTGTGCCTGTGCAGTGAAGTCCTGTAGAGAGGCAGCTTGTGTTTCATGGGCACGGTTGCATGGAAACCTATTCCAACGTGATTTGGATCAGACCTACCTCATGCCTTGCCTCCTTGGAGGTATTTAAGCTAATATGTAGCTGTCTACACCCGTTTATGTAGCACTGCAGGCATTTAGTTCTGCTACAATGAAATGCCCCCTTGGAAATTCTAGCTTGGCCGTTAAGAGATTGCAAAGTTTACTTTGCAGTAGAATAGCTACAATATTGTTTTGAGCTTTTTTCCATAATCTTTTTTTCAAAACAATTGGTAGGTTACTTAAGATATAGTTGGTAACACTTTCATGGCTATAGCCTGCGTTTTCCCAGTAATGTTTTTATTATGCTTAAATATATTTTCTTATTTTACTGTGTAACATCTTTAGAAACTGTCTCTGTAGGGTAGGCGGTTGTGAACGCCGAGTACCTGAATCGTAGTATGTTGACTTTTAAAAACATAGTTGCCACTGTAACTTGTAAGTCTGACATTCTAATACTGCAACAAGTTCGGTAGCGGTGGATGGGGGGGAATGTACTAAAAGGTTGTGTGACAGTGACTAGCTGTATCTGAAGGTAGTAGTATGGGAAAACTGAAACTGTAACTTTTGCAGGTTTTCTTTTGAAGGAATAAAACTGAAGGAAATAATATGTTTAATTCCTTAAACAGTGTTAGATATAAATTAAAATAGATGCTCAAGGAAGACAGTAATGCTTAGCCAGGAGATGTCACCAATTGCTCCTAAAGTAAACTTGTCAGTTAGAGGGTCTGTTTAAGTTGGTGAAACTGAAAATCATAAACTTGAGCCTTTACCCAGAACAAAATATAAACATAGCACGAGTACTTCATTCTGCAGTTAGTGAGTGTGGTTAATTGTCCTCTTCCACTGCCATTTGTGAAAGTGTGCAGTTGTTCATTTGCTCTTCAAGGAGCAAGTATGTCTTGTAACTTCCATGCTTTAACATATTTCAACTTTTTGTATTCTTGCATGTAGTTTTAGTTTGTAAGTGCTATCTTCGTATCAAACCAGTATTGGATTTTGCTCTGCCTTTTTTTCCTCCTTTTGGAAGGGTTGGATTTTTGTTGTTGTTTCATGTTAGTTTTTGATTAAGAGTTGACTGGATTTTGGTGGATGTTACAACTAAAGACTTTCTGAAGAGGAGGGAAGGTTGTGGTGTATGTGACCTTGTAACTCTTTTCCAAGGTTCCACAAGTCTTGTCCTTTCCAGGGAGGAGAAAGTTTTCTCTCCACCTATTACACTGCCTAACCTTGGGCTTTGTGATGTGAATTTTTATAGAGGCACAGTTGTTATGGTACTTTTGACTTGAAACTGGAGTTTTGATCTCTAGGTGTGGTGGTTTTTTACTCTTTCCTTGTTTTTGGAGTAACTACTTTTAAAAATGATCCCCCCCCTTATTTCACACAGATTTTTTTAGGTAAGTTATCTACTGCTTGCTTGGTTTCAACTTTGTAGTCTTATAAAGCCATCTCCCTCTTGATTAATTATGTTGGCTAAGATAATCCTTAGATGTTTTTTGTTAGAGCTTATTCTTTTAACCTCCCTATTTAGAGTTATTTTTCTAACCTTTTCTTTGTGTACTTAATGACCAGGGCAACAGAAGAGAGATTAGCTGCTACCACAAGGAACAGAAAAATCCTCTCTTTTTACCAGAGTTGTTCTGTTTTTATGGCTTTCTTTAATTTTTTATGGCTTTTTTTAATTTAGGATGCAATTACTTAAAGGAAAATTTCCGTATTAGGCCAGTTTTGAAACAAAGATCTTTTAAGCGAAAGAAAGATGTTTGATGATATCATGTATCTCTTAATTAGCAAATGCATTCGTTCTTTGAAACATGATGGCCTCTTTCTAGCTATACACACTGTAACTTTACCATTGTGACCATCTGGTGTAAGAGAACCTTGTTGAGGGAGGAAGTCATTGTGGTTATTCTTACAGGGTATGGGAGTGATATAGGTGGGACTGAACAGAAGAATGGCTCTTTTCTTGAAGTAATTATCATAAATGCATAATCCTTCCCCTTAAGGAGTAACTGCATATTGATTGCTAAATGCGAACTGCTTACAAGTTTGTGCATTGACGATCCCTTTTTTTAAAGAGGGACTTAGTCAAATATTCTAAACATTTTCTCATTATAAACCAGATCTTTTTCCACTGTCATCCTCATCGCCTGGGAAATCTTGTCCTTCAAGCTTGGATTTGTTTTCTGTGTTTGTGATGAGATTTGAGACCGGGCTTTTCGGTTTTTTCCTCTCCACTTGTTAGCTGTGTTCGGCGGTGCGTTGGGAACGTGAATTCATACAGTAACTACTTTTGCTCCCTCTGCCGGCTGCATAGCAGAATGACATGAAATTCTGCACGTTTGCCATAAACTGTTGTTGGCATTGCTTATCTTGGGTGCCAAGGCAACCTATCTGTCCCATTTTTTTAAATCGGAATGCTTTCTTGTAGTACTTTGGGGTGAGATGTAGCTTTTCTGTTTCAGTTGGCATCTTCCTTCTCTTCTGTATTCCTAACCCTGTATATAGGTATTGTTAACAGCAATTCAGACTTCCTTTGATGGCACCTGTAGCTGTTCAAATGTTCTTGTCCTAAGGTGTTTTACAACCTCTGCTGACAACTAGCAGTAATGATAGAAGCAAGTTTTTCATGAAAAAAACTGATCCGATGTATGATTTTAGCTGAGGAGATGCAAATATGCTTAAACATTTACATACAGCGTATATTCCATTGTTCCTCTTGAGAAACTTGATTGGCCTACAGCGTTTGTTTTTACAATTTTCCATGCCTGACATTTGGAGGCTCCAAGGGCAGTGCATCACCAGTCACTAGAAAGCTGAAGTGTTAGTGTGTACCTTAGCCCCTCTATGAAGGGAGATAGTTTTTACAGGGAAGGAGCTATAATGTATTTTTTGCTGTCTTTTTAGTAAGTTTTTCACAAGTTTCCAAAAGACATGTTGGGGATGGTAGTTGATGGTAGGTACTTGCACTCTGAAGGGAAGAGATGAGGTGGGCAAACATCAGTTCTTTCCAGCTTCAGCTGTGATACTGTACTTTAATCTGGAAAGCTTAGAGACATTAGTGAATAAGAAGATTGTTTTGTTTTGATTTCTTATTGTTTGATTTCTTCAGTTTACCCTTTAATAAACATGGAGGAGGAACAAATAATCATCCTTTGATTGCACTTGTATGTTAGCCGTGGAAATTGCCAGCTTCATGGTAGTTGTGCCAGTTTGGGAAGAACTCAGAGTTTGCACTTGGACTACAGAGTATGCTACAGATATTTTTACATTTGCATATTGTTACGGCAATCAGTCCTTCCCCGTGCTTACCACGCTCTTTTACAGTTGCTGGTCTGTCGTGTTTCAGAACTTGCGTAATTGCCTCTGCCCCAGCAGGCTGCTGTTTTCAATTGTTCTTACATACTTCATAAATTTCTGCTATATTTCTCACGTATATACATGTGTGTATGTGTATATATCCGTATTTATGTGTTATAAACATAGGAAAGAGGAGGTAGAATTCTTGTGCAGTTTGTATGAGCTAAATAGAACTATTTTAGGAATCAAAAGGCTTTAGAAAGCTGATGTCTGATAACCAAAAAAAGTTTTGAAGTGGTAGATGAATGAAAGAGGGTTTGCATCCAATCTGTATTTGGAACCAAAAGACATGCATAGCTTTATGATTGGATTAGGGAAGGTGACTAGTATTTTATCCCAAGTTTATCAGTTAGAGGAGAAAACTTGAATCCTTTCCCATATTTTTAGATTCCCTTATTGATAAGAATGAAGTTTTTAATAAGAGGAAATTGTTCTTAGTCCTTTCTTGCATATTTCAGCTATCATACGCTACCTCTTTTTATTAAGAGTTAGTATTATGTTTTAACATCAACTACTTTTCAGTCTGTCCTGCAGTTTCTTGAATGATGTAATCTCTAGATTTGTTAGAAATGGTGCCTGTGTGGGAAGCTCTGCAGATAAATTATTACCAGGGCTAAATTCAAAGAAGTGAGGCCTTCTGCAGTGCATCGCTAGCTTAGCCTTCCTCCTCCCCTCTGCTTGAAGTGGTGATGAAATCAGACCAGTCACATAAAAAGCTGGGTTTTTGCATTAGCTGTTGTGACTGTCTGTAGGTGGTTTTGTTTGAACAGCTTTATCCTTCAAGAACTGAAGAAAGCAAGCTATCTGCTGTGGAAGATCACTTAGCTCTTGTATTAATTTTCTGGTACTAAGGTCTCCGCTCACAGAGACTGCTTATGCTGTGCTTTTAGGAACTGATACTTGTGGAAGGTTTCCGCTATTAATGGAGGTGGTTTGCAAACCAGTAGTTCAACTTTTCTAGGTCTGTGTGAAATAAAAATAAAACTGGTTTTGCAGTTCCATGCTTTTTTATTTGTATGTGTTTGGAAAATCCATTTGTAGTTACTTCTGAAATATTGATACAACACTGTTGTATATGCCATGATTGCAAGATCTTCCTTTTTATCCTGTTTACTAAAAGGCAAAGCGTGGTTATTTTGACATAGGCTTCCTGTTAATTACTGAGAATGAAACAGCTTTGTGTAATGATTCTGTACTTGTAGTATAACCACTGAGGCATCATTAGCAAGAAGAAAACTGTCCCTAAGATGACCTCTGTTTTTTAATTTGAAACAGAAGTAAAATTTTTGTTGTCTAATCAAAAGGCTTTAGTAATACTTAGTCAACGCCTTTCTGTCATCCCTCAAGCACTTGCATTTAACTGGTATAGCAGCACGCAGTTATTACTCATCCATATGGCATGTTCTCAAATCTTACATGGTCTTATCTTCTGCTAGATGAAGTTGGTTAAATGTCTTCAGAATAAAGAAGTATGCAGTATGACTTGTGTGGTGCATTTTGTAATCACTGTAAATCTAAGGCATACTAGTAATGTTAAACCTAGTATACTAGCAACTGCACCTTCGGTTTTTCTAGGTATTAATCATTGTGAAAATCAACTCCTGTAAGAGTGTTTAACTTGCTTTCTTCATCTTTCATGTAATCAACTTACAGAAATAGTGTGCTGCTTGCATGAGCAAGAAATAGTAAAGATTCTCTTCTGCCTGATTTCCTTGTAGTTTGTTTAGAAAATGTTACTTTGGCATTTAAGATGATGTTTTCCTTTCTCTTCAGTTTCTAAGGGAAGATATGCAATATAAGGATGCCTCTAATAAACATAGTCATTTACACAGAGAAGACAAACACATCACTATTGAGGATCTGTGGAAACGCTGGAAAACATCTGAAGGTAGGTAAAGAAGAATAGGTGAAAGTGATGGTCATTATTGAAAATAGATGTAATTCAACTGTTTTTCCACCAAGTAGTTTGGAGTAGTAAATGGATGACCTCTTAAATGATCTTCATGAATCTGTTTTGGTACTTTTCTTTATAGGTGTATGTAAACCTGACAAAAAACTCTTTGTCCAGCTAGTGTTAATTTCCTCTTGATGTGCTGGGTGTATTCCAAGTAAACTAAACTAGCTTACACATGCATCTATGTGAGGTTGTAATTTATGAAGGTGACAGTTGGAAGTGTTGAATTACAGATAAGCATATTTTTAATTCAGTAATCCCTAAGGGTTGCTGTCAAGCTATTTTTTGAACATTCATTTTTTTATATGTTGTATTAAATCGAAAGTCCAGTGTGCTTCCACTGCAATATAGATCTTTGGGCTACAAAGAGCTGGAATTTAGTTGAAAGCATTTTGGAAAAATGTACTGGCAACCTAATAACATCATCCCTCCCTCACTTTGATTTGAGTAAGTAAGTTGAGCCAAACATTTCAAATATCACAAGACACTACTTAACAGGTAGTGTAGTGTTCACTGGCAAATATGTTCCAGGATGTAGTGAAACTTCCAGAGCAAGTTAGGAGAAAAATACTACTTTTTTCACACCATTCAGAAGGTGTTGTGCTAATGGTCAGCACAGATCTAAAAGTTTAGTCAAACAGCTGAAAGTAGAAACAAAAGAGAAATGAAATTGAAAACATGCCGTTGGTTCATTCTGCTAGTGGAGGAAGTCGCTAAGTGCAGTCTGAAGCAATATATTGGTCAAGTGTTTGTTGCATGGTGAATGGCTATGTTTTAACCAGCAAATTTTAGCCTCTTCAAATATTCTGTAAATTGTTCACTAAAGATCTTGTTCAATGAAAGTATTGCAACTGAAGTATCGGGAAAATACCTCCCTACAATTGTTTGTCTAACTTATGAGTTAACTCATCAAAAATTTGGGCTATAGTGGTATCAGAAGTGTCTAATTTGTCTGTTGTGTAATCTTTGTTCCAGGTTTCTTGAATGTAGTGTGAGCAGTGCGAGTAAGACTCAAAAGACTTTGAGAGGAATGTCTGGTCTTACTGTGTCTGCTTATAATGGCTATACTGTGCATGCTCTTGAGGAAACTGAAGTTGCACCGCAGGGAGGCCCTTAGAATGAAACTCCCAAGCAGTGTTAACAGTGGTCTGCTGACTGTTAGAAAGCATGAAGCCCTCAGATAATAAACTACTTTCATTTAATATTAGGTAACATGGAAAACACATTTTTTCCTTTCTAGATAATTTAGGGATTTTGATGTATTTTTGTCTTACGTGCTGCTAGTTTATCGTGTCAGTTTAATGCAATTTGACAGCATTAAACAAAAGGGTGGAAGGTAGTATAAATGATGGTATCGGTAATTTGAAACTTCCCTAAGTAGTGTGTTGAGGTATCTGTGTGAGAATTACAAGCTCTGAATAGTGCTGTTGACATTGTACTTCGGTACTTAAACAGAAACATTTTCTGGATCTATTGCTGCTTAGTTTATGCTGGGTAGAATTGCCCATTTGTTCCCATAAAGCTTGCTTTATGTGAATGTTTGTCTGAAGTATTTGTCAAATAGTTTGCTTTCTGTTTAAGATATTGGGTGATGTGAGATAGGTAGGATTTGAGGGAAGAAAGTGAAAACACGGTTCGCTATTGCTGTTTGGAGTCTCCTTTTAGGATTAACAAAAACAGAGGTTCTTTTTAAGTAATTGCTTGAGAAGGATCTTAAACAGTGAATAGAACCCTAAGAACGGGCTCCATTCAAAGCTTTAAAAATTGCCTAATAAAAAAAGCAGCTTCAGAATATTGTTTTTTGATATTTCTGAAATTGAGCAGGCTTTGGGTATCCCTACCTGGTGCAAAATCCTTAGGGCATAGTCTGCACTGGTGCAAATTAAAGGAATTTCAAGGGTGCCATAGGTTTTAACTGCATGAAAGGAATCATAACTTAAATCAGCATTTAGCCTATTCTTGCTGTGTTGCCATGCAGTTTCAATGGGTCATTCAGTATTTTTTTTTTAAAAAAAAGGCTGTCACTTAATTTAGTTTAGCTGAAATTGCTTATGTTTTTTGTGACCATTTAAATTTTTTAATCTCATAACCTAATTCTATAGAGAGCACTCCATTTAGAGGAATGCCTAGGAGCTAGCATAGCTGTTTAAACCATAGAAAACACTGCTTTCTGAAAGTATTCTGATCTCTATTGTTGTGTATGTCTGTTCCTTTAATGTAAATGCAACTATATGCTTGTATTTGCTTTGACTATGTCCTTTTCTTTCTGATTAAGCAGTATTTATACATATACAGAGCCTTTCTGCTATTCTAAAATATCGAGCTTAGTAATTGCTGTTGGGTTAAAATCAAAGGTGCATCTTCAGTATTTTTTCAACAAGGTCCTTGAAAAGGTGGTAGTTGTGAGTGCAGCAGAGGGGACAGATGAACATTTGTTTTGATGGCTGAATGCCAGACCGTACAATTATATCTGAAAATTCTTTGTTTCAGAGGTGTCTGCCTTCTCTTTTTTCTGCCCCTGTACTAGGCTGAAATCTTACAAATTTGCTGTCTGAAGAGAGATGTAAAGGTATTTATCCTCAATAGTAAGGGAGTCTGTAAAATCAGTGCAGGGGCCTTCAGCTGGGTAGTTCTCTGACCTGTCTTGGGGAATAGGTAGGGTGCTGCATTCTTGGTGGTGTAGCGTTGTCCCTTGGGACTTGATTTTATAGCAAAGCAAGACTGTAGTGGCCAAACCTGGAGTTCAGGAATGATTCACTGTTGTTAGACTAATCTGAGTACTACCCAAAATTAGTTTTTACAAACTGCCTTAAAAAAACCCACACCAACAACCCAGGTTTTCTTTACCATTATGACATATTATTTGGCCTTTAATGTAGAGTATGTCCTATAGTGCATACTGCCCTATAATTAAAAAAAAAGCTTCTCCCCACCTTGTGTATTTTTTTAACTTTTTTTTTTATTATTTGTTCTGGTTTTGTTTTTTTTTTTCCTTTTCTGTGGAAAGTAGAAGGTGACCTAAAGTCTGGTACCTTATTAGGGGAAAAAAAGATTAAAAAATGGCTTACTTTGTGTGGTCACCTGTTGTATACTGAGGTAATGTTGCACAAGTGTTCTTGCAGCAACTGCCACTAAACTGCATACCACAAATGTGTTACTGTTGCCTCGCACTTTCTTAATTGTTTGCTGTCTCAGGTTTTAAATATCTGGAGATTGGAAATGCATGTGAGCAGGGCTTGGCCAAGGGTGAGTTACATAATGCTGTGTAGGGTTCCAGACAGGACCAGTACAGTACTGCGGGCTGGCCCTTCTGTGTGAAATGAGTTCTGTTGAAAAGATAGTCAGGGTCATTCCTCTCTTTTGCTTTTTCATGCTATTTGGTTTGTTAGTTTAAAAACCTTCTGGTGGCAGCAAATTTCACGCTGATGATGTTGCTGAAGGTCCTGCTAAAACAAAATTAACTTTTAAAACTTTGTGTCTGCTTGCTACAGAACAATTTTCTGTTTTTCTATATTCTGGTCAGCCTTTTTTCAACTTTAAGCCTAATACATGTCTGTCATCCATTCCTTGCCACAAAATACACTTATTGAATGGAATTTGATTTCTGAAAGAGTAGGAGGCTCATAGGAGTAGTGAGGCTGACACTGTAATATTGTTTTACTTCGTGCCTTCCTGCCCTGAAGCACTGTGCTACATGATAAATTCAACATGAAGAAACGATCTTTTAATGGGCCATTAACATGGATTAGCAAGGAGGAGCTTTCGTACAGGGCCAGTTTGAAGCTGTTTTTCCTTCTTCACCTTCAGGCATGTTATAGCAGTTTAAAAGGAGGGGAAAAAAATTAGAAGAAAAAAAACCCAAACCAACCAAAACCAGCCAACCCAAAAAAACTCCAAACAGAAACAACCATAAAACCCTCAAACTTGTGATCAGAAATAGAACAGGTGATGCAAATCTAGACTGACTGCTGCACTGTAAACACTGTGGCTTCTACACCTGCCTGCCCAAAGCATGTTGCTGACATCCTCTCTCAAGATACCTATTTGTGAAAACAGGTGTGAGAGGGAAGGTTGTTTTGCTTACTCTTGCATGGTATATGCATTTAACTTACAGTAGTTGTCAGTGGCTACTCCCCTGTCCAATGCACTGTATTCTTCCTGGGCAGTTAAAATAAGGAGAAAACGACAACCTCAGCTAATTAGCGGGAACTGGCGCATTCTAACTGGCAATGCTGGTTGAGATGAGTTTCAGCTGGCCTGCTTACTTTTCAGTATACCTGATGCATACTGCTTGTCTTGTGTCATGTTTCAGTAGGCTATAACTGCTGCTACTGAAGAAAGGCCAGTTTGCTTATCAGTATTGTATATTGTTGTAGGATAAACATATATGTTGGTTGTAAGGTCTTACCGGAGACAAGCAATACTTCTTACTAATATATAAAAGATACCAACAAAAAGAAACAGTCTGATTGTTTTCACTGATCTAAATCAGTCTCCCAGGGCTTCACTGTGGTGCTGTGGGAAATGGAGGACAGGGTAGTTTAGGATCCAGTTCCACATGGAAAAGTTAGGGATTTGCAGGCACTGATACTGGAATTCTGCTAATACAGAATTAGGTTACATAATAAATCTAAATCTCTCACAAAATATGCGCGTGGGCAGAGATTCAGACACCGAAATCACAGAATGAGAGTTGACTGTACGTACTGATTATGCTTAAATGGCGAGTGGCCGTTTAAAAGGACACAGCATATTTCAAAGAGTAATTGGTACTAACTTTTATGTAAACAGGTAACAGTTTAAGAAGAATACAGAAAGTACAAGTTCTGATTCTAGTTCAGGATAGAGTTTGGTCACTTTTTTGCTATTTCTGTAATAATGGAGGTATTTGATACAGTGACAGATAATGAATAGCAAAGTGTTTTTTCCTAGGTGTAATTGGTTCGTTTGGGGAAATTTCCTTGATATTCTACGAAGGAAACATCACACTAAGCAGTAAAACAGATGTGATAGGCTCTGCTGTAATCAAATATGTATCTCATTTCTTACATGATAGGTTCAAAATCACTAGTGAATTGTAAACAATTTACAAATTTACATAAATTTTTAGAGGGACCACAGAATGCTTTCAGCAGAAGTGAAACTTAGTGTTACTTTTTTTTTTTTTCCTCCCTGTCAATTTATAAAGTCAGTGTATGGCTTCTGAAGTGGCATGTTCTGTACTGTCAGTGATAGTCTGTAGTGTATAGTAGCTATTTTAGGTGATTTATCTTTTTTTCCTGTCACATTAAAATGCTTTTGCTTTGGATCATTTTATGAACATACTTCCAGAATGCAGTTAAGGTGATATATTTCTGGATGATCTTACCAGTCTTTTGAGATGCTTAGAATGATTTGTAAATCTGATCACTTATTGCGAAGATTAACTGTTTTGTGAATGTGAAAATGATCTGTTTACAAATTAAGCCCAGACATTAACCATAAAAGCTTAGAGTAATATGGCAAAACTGAACCTGGTGCAAGATCAACACCTGGAAAACAGCTTGTGGCTCAAAAGCAGAGGAAGAAATGGGACAGCTTTCTGGGAAAGAGGTGTAGCCATTCGTACGGCTAGGATGCAAGTAGTTTGTACTGTGAGTTCATTGTTTTTAAGCTGTAAGTGGGTCTATGAAATGTGTTCTGTCTCTGCTTATCTGGAGTGATGAAAATCTGAAATGTTTAAGCTTATTTTACAGCTATGTTAGTGCAGACAGGGGACCTAAAGTCCTTATTTCAGTTTAATTGTGAACTGAAATATGAATTTGAACTCAGAAAAATTTCTGTTGCTTGCAGCTTACCTGTCAAGCTTTCAGCAGCTTTTTCTAAAGGATCATTGTCAAAATTCACCACTGAGAATGTGTCCTTATGATGAGGTTTCTAAACAAATGTCTGCCCAGCATTGTCACACAGAATTAGTTTTCAATTGAGAAATTTTGGTTTGTGGGGTGTTTTTAAACATATTTGTTCATGCAAAGATACATCGGTTCAGAAGGAGGCTGTCACTATTTCTTTCACCTGCAGACAGACTATGGCAGAGTGGATAAATGTAGAGGACAGTTTCCCTTCAGCCTTGCCAGCGCTAAGGTGTAAGCTGTAGCAGCTGGCCTGTAAGGGTCAGAAATGTGAATTTAGCTTAATTTGGTGTTTTTGTTTCAGTGGGGTCCCTTTTTTTTTTTGTAAAATCTGTGCGAGGTATTTTCTTAGAGCATATGTAGCTATAAAAAGTTATGTACACTGTTCTACTATATGGGCAAGTTGTTGCTTATTGTCTACATGTTTAAATAATTTTTCTTAGTGGGAATATTGTTGTATGTAATACAGCTGTTTTGGGCATAGGTTTAATGGTTTTCCTGCTATATGTTTTCTGTCTTCCAGTATTTCCTTTCAATTTCCTCTCTTCTATGCTCATCTTTTATGGTTAGTAGGCATGAGCCTTTATGGAGGTTCCTGTGAAAACAAGTTCTTAAGCCATCATCCTGGGAAGGATCTTGGTGTATTGCCTTAAATGGCTATGGCACCTGGTGACATGTCTTTAGTTCTGCAAGGGTAGCAAGGACAAAAGGATTGAGGCTGAGATCAGTTTAAGCAGATAAAAGTCACAAGGCTGTCCTGATTTAAACTAAAGCAAACCAGTAAACGATTCTGTGGAATTTTTAATAAAGAAATGTTTCTATTGGTTCCATGCTTGTTTGTTTACAGTTTGCCTAAGCTTCCTCTGAGAAGCACACAATGAGATAGGTGAAATGCCAGAAACACCTTGGTGAACGTTAATGCTAGTTTTTCTGCAATTCTCTTTGGCACTGTTCTGTTCACTGTAATCTGTTGTCTTCTGTAACTGCTTGTCTTCTATGTCTTGCTATTGATTTTTACAAAAATTAAAGGTAATCAAACTGACTTTTTCTTCTAGTCCATAACTGGACCCAAGAGGACACCCTTCAGTGGCTGTCAGAATTTGTTGAACTGCCTCAGTATGAAAAGAATTTTAGAGAGAGCAATGTCAATGGAACAACGCTTCCCAGGTGAACATTTCTTCTGGATTAGTTTCAGATAATTCCCTGTAGGTTACTGCTTTAGTCTGTATGTGAGAACAACTATGTGAACCTAAAGTCTGACAAGATACAGTCAAATGCAAGAAAAGAGAAGTGTCCTTGTGGTTTTGAAGAGCTGGTGTATTTTTTTTTGTATGCCAAATTATTTCAAAATATAAATGCTTCTTGCCACTCCTTTTGTCTTAGTTTTGCTTCTTACTGTTGAAGCTTTTATCATTGGTCATATAATTCTGTATGGCAGTGAACTTTCTTTTGAACAACTTCAAATTATTGTATGAGTATACATCAAAAACTGTCTGCAGAACCCCATTTCTTGAGCATAACAACTAGATTTGAGTATTGTATGTATTTCAGAGAGCTGGTGTCGCAAGTCTGGAAACATACCATTACCTTTAACTCTGCCAAATGGATTTATGTCATGATTATTCCAGAAAGAAAAGAATAGGGAAATGCTTTGATGTTTTTCCTTTGCCACATGCTGATATGCTTTTTTGTAGCCCTATTGTCATGGTATTATGTCTCTCACTCTCATTGTATAACTATAATCTATATAATTGTTGAAAATGCTATTGATGTATTTCTTTCCATAGACTGGTTTTGAATATAGCTTGTGGAATAGGTAACGTTTTGTCTTATCATTAACAGGATAGCAGTAAATGAACATGCTTTCATGATCTCTCACTTGAAAATAATTGACCGGAGCCATAGACAGAAGCTTCAGCTTAAAGCCTTGGATGTTGTTTTATTCGGACCTCTCACCCGTTAGTAACTTTTTGTAGTGTTTTCTTATCTCTTATTTGTAAGAATTCAACAGAGAATATTTTCAGTGACACGATACTGTAGGTAGGACAGCTTACCTATTTTCTGGTTGTACTGATGGATTGCTTGGCATGCATTCTGGAACTGGGCGATGAATTAAAAAGTTGTCAGGTTGCTGGGATCAGGACAAAGGTTCACTTCTGTGTATAAGATTATATAGATATTTTAGTATAACCCCACTTGACAGAAGGGTGTTGGCTTTTGTGTCACAAGCAGTGTCCTCTGTTTTTGAGTGTTTAAATGGTACTTGCAGCTAGTGTTACGTTCACTTCCCAATTAGCTTGGACAGTGTAAGGTGGGATGCTGAAATGAGGGGGAATGACCTTTCCCAAGGAAGCAAAAAGGAGCTGGTGGTGCAAATCCAATACCGGTGTCTTTCGTGCAGACTCAGCCTTAAGTGCAGTTAAATTAATGCAGCATTTACACAGCTGACATCTGACCCATCTTAGCATGTGCAGAGATTTCTTTACCACATCACCAGCTTGCTTGTACGCAGTTATAGATCTGTTGTGGTACTGTGCATGTCAGGTATTCCTGAGCTTAGTGGTCGGTTTGGAGAGTAGTGACTGACTTCACAAAAGTCAGGCCAGATTGGAGCTGGCCTGAATGATATGAGTTAGCCTCACAGATCCGAGCTGGAGATTTTCAGGGGAAAAAAAGCACTTTGCGTCTGCATTATACCTTTTAATGCTAACAGAAATTGTCCTTTGAAAAATTTTTTATAAAGGTGCAAGTGACTATAAAAGTTGTACTAACAAAGTGTATGTGAATCTGGGATATGATATTTTGATAGTTCAGGTCCTGCTTTTAAAAAGTGCTGCTACTAGCTACTTATCCTTTTAAAATCTACTATATTTTCTACAAGTGCATTTTTAACTTAGCACAGGGTATTCCAGAGGTGCAGACTGGGGAGAGCTTACTCAAATATAACTAAAGTTCCTACTAGCCTGATTAAAGTGTAATTGGGGAAACTCTCAATTCATTTAAATAAAGATAACACACTATGTACTGTAAAAGTTTAGTAGGCTTTCCTCAATATAATGTATGTTTTAGTGTAGATGAAGTAGATTGTGCCAGAGCAGAGTTGCTTAAGTTGTATGGAAATGCTCTGGAGTCCATTTGAAAGGTTGAAAAGTTGTTGGAAGTGGTTGTAGATAAATCAGTTGGGATTCTGTTTAGCATCAGGTTCTGTAACCTTTTAGGCTGTGGGGAAAAAGAAAGTCCATCGTCTGTTGTCTGTATCAATGAACTAGTTAATGATCTTACTATTCTCTGCACAGGTCCCCCTCACAACTGGATGAAGGATTTTATATTGACAGTTTCTATAGTTATTGGGTTTGGAGGCTGCTGGTTTGCATATACACAGAACAGAACCTCAAGAGAACATATCACAAAGATGATGAAGGACTTAGAAAGTCTCCAAACAGCAGAGCAAAGTCTTCTTGACTTGCAGGAAAGGTATAAAAGCTAAAAAAAGTTAATGTTTAGTTGTCCTTTTGTTTTGAGGTTAAATACAAATACAGATCCTGATCATTTTCAGTCATACATTATCTGCATTAAGCTGCCTTTGAATTTTGTTCATCATCATTTTGCATGGAAATTGTGATTTCAGTGGCAATGGTGTTTGGGGTTGATATTGCTCCTGGGTATTTTAGCAGGCAATATCAATTTAGGGTGAATGTAAATAGAACAGAGGTTCAACCTTTTTTACCTAGAGATGTAAAGTATATACTGTTGTTTTCATATAATTACAGTTTACTTTGGGATACTTACATATATATATATATATATGGGAATTAGAACATTTCTCTGGTTTTTAAGCTCCTAAGATTGAAACAGACCTGGACTGATTGCTTTCTATTACTTATTTAGCACTGTGAGAGTTGACAGTCTTCTCTGATGCACCTGTAACTCAATTGTCTATAATGACTTGTGTTTTGATCTTATTACACCTTTAATGATAGTTCAGCTAAAATTTCACATATTTTGTCTGATGTGGACAGAACATTATGTGATGTAATTGCTGTTGGTTCATAAACCTTGCATAGTCTTTATTATCACAGAATGGTTGAGGTTGGAAGGGACTTCTGTAGGTCATCTTGTCCAGCCTCACCTGCTCCAGCAGGATCATCTAAAACAAGTTGCCCAGGACCATGTCCAGGCAGCTGCTGAATATGTCCAAGGATGGAGACTCTACCACCTCCCTGGGCAACCTGTGCCAGTGCTCAGTAATCCTCATGGTGAAAAACTGTTCCCTGATGTTCGGATGGAACCTCTTGTGTTTTTGTTTGTGCCCATTGCCTCTTGCCCTGTTGCTAGATGCATTTTCTTCTCCTCTGGACTGCAACTTTTAACAAATACGCTGTGTAATTTCTCATATTTTTTGTTCAATTGTGAAGGCTTGAGAAGGCACAAGAAGAGAATAGAAATGTTGCTGTGGAAAAGCAAAATCTGGAGCGCAAAATGATGGATGAGATCAATGATGCAAAACGGGAAGCTCATCGCCTAAGGGAGTTGAGGGAGGGAGCTGAATGTGAGCTCAGCAGGCTCAAATATGCAGAGGAAGAGCTAGTACAGGTATCTGCAAACTGTGTATAATTTTAGCATTGACTTTAAATTGGTCCTGGTTTTATTAGATCCTTAGGAGTGTTTAAAGCAGCATTTATTTCTCTAATGATGGATTTGAATGGAAAAATTCAAGGAGCACTTAATAACTGTATGTCAGTCATGCCATTAGCTAGGAAAATAATCCTGAAACTAAAAAGACATACACTTCGTATGTTAGCTTATCATAATGTTGGATTCATGGAACAAAATATATACGAAAGCTTTTTTCCACCTTGTTATCAGATGAAAGATAGTAGCTTTGTCTCACTCTTCTCAGTGCAATAATTAGATTTATTGTACTAAATAAAAATGTTGCCTTATAAAAATATTTAAGCTTCAAGTTAGGGGTTATATACCATAGGAAAAAAATCTGAGTATAATGCAGTATATGGAAATTCATGCTATATTTCAGAAATGCTAGATCTGCCTTCCAGACAGCAATTGGCACACACCAAAGCTCTGTAAAGCCTTAGTATGTTGCTGCAGCCTATAAAAGTGCTTATATTTCACTTTCTTCTGTTGTTTCTAATGATACTGTTGTTAACACTTTTATTTCTTCTTGATTGTTAGGTTCGCATGGCTTTAAAAAAGGCTGAAAAGGAGTTTGAGCTGAGAAGTAATTGGTCTGTTCCTGAAGCTTTGCAGAAGTGGCTTCAGTTAACACATGAAGTTGAAGTACAGTATTACAATATCAAAAGACAGCATGCAGAAATGCAATTAGCAATCGCCAAAGATGAGGTACTAACACTTACTCTTTACCTACTTAAAACTTTTCGGACCTCCAGATATATGAAATAGTAAATACAAATTGTCTAGATAAGCATTTGGAGATTTATTTATTTTTTTTTTCCCCTCCTCAGGGTTGTTTTTTGCTACCTGTCGCTATTGTTAAGATTGATATCTGTGTTAAGTCTGTAACTCCCAGTTTTATGCATTTCATTTGACCTTGCTTTTAGGCAGAGAAAATAAAAAAGAAGAGAAGCACTGTATTTGGAACGTTACATGTTGCACACAGCTCCTCCCTGGATGAAGTGGACCATAAAATCCTTGAAGCAAAGTAAGAGTATTAACAGGATGCATGTTCTTTTGTGACTATTTATTCCTGAAACACTGGAATTTTATGAGTGTGATGGGATTTAGTGTCTTAGTGCCATTGCACTTAAGTAAAACAGTTTAAAAGATATTAAATGACAAATATTTGGACAGTCCTAATGGATCTTCTGGTATGCTGGGATGATTGTGCTTGCATTGCTTTGCTTTATCGTTAAGAGCAGTGCCTGTAATTTTAATGTGTGCTTTTCTTTAGGAAAGCCCTCTCTGAGCTGACGACATGTTTGAGAGAGCGTCTTTATCGATGGCAACAGATTGAGAAGATCTGTGGTTTTCAAATAGCACACAATTCTGGGCTACCAAGCTTGACCTCCTCTCTCTACTCTGATCACAGCTGGGTAGTTATGCCTCGAGTTTCTATTCCTCCTTACCCAATTGCAGGGGGAGTTGATGACTTGGATGAAGATACTCCTCCGATAGTTTCACAGTTTCATGGTAAGTGGTGTGCTCAATAAAAAGAAAGGGGGAGAGTTGGGGAGGCATGGGATTTTTAAAGTCAGGTGGGAGATTAGTGCTGAAATCAAACAGGACTGGATCAAAGTAAAATCAAGAAACAAAATTCTGTCTGGCATTTTAGATGCATCTGTTGGGACTTGCATAAACTGGAAACGGGTTTTTACAATAAAAGTAATGTGAAGAAAAAGCCTTTATTCTGTTTCAGTGGGGGATTGGGGGGGATATCCAGCTAAGGTTTTGAAAGTCTGCTTGTCATGCTTGGATTGCCATGTAGACAAACATTTGTAATGAGTAATGCATTATAGTGAATTTGTTAGCACACTTATTCTTTCAGGTGGAAGGGGTGGAGTTAGTCTAGGGTCCCTTGAGCTACTAGGAGGATCACACCCTTTAAGAGGCCATGTGCTACATAGCTTTTTAAACATTCTTCAGTGGCTGGAACAAAATCCTGTTATCCAAGGGAAGCTTTCAGGCAGAATGTTTATGTTTGGATACAGTGGATTGTTTGACTGTGAGGCAGAGAGGCCAAGTGCTGGAGGGAGGGAAAATCCAGATTTGGTTAAACTATGATCAAGAGAGATACACTGGGGATTCAGACCACCCTTGTATCTTGAGTTATTGCGTCAATACAAGAGCCTGTTTCATGGAAGTTGCGGTTAACTGGACTCTAGAGGCAAATCAAAAAGATCCCATGGAGGTATTCAAACAATTAATATCAAGCTGAGAAATGAGTAGGGAAGGAAACTTTGTCTTATGTGTACGTTTTTCTTCCAGGGCTGGGATTCTCAGAAGAAATTAGAAGTGTATTTTAAAATAGCCTAAGGAGAGTGGTTGCCACTTTGCCGGCTTCATTTAGTGTGCCTTGGTCACATGTCTGTCTACTGAATGTAACCACTTT
Organism: Falco naumanni; assembly: GCF_017639655.2. Classification (NCBI taxonomy): domain Eukaryota; kingdom Metazoa; phylum Chordata; class Aves; order Falconiformes; family Falconidae; genus Falco; species Falco naumanni. The sequence continues at coordinate 31,685,413 of NC_054054.1, read as the reverse complement.
TTTATAGGCCACATTGCAAAGTTATGCAACATTACTTACTGCAAGCTTTTATCGCTTTTAAAGAATACTGTGTCTCTAGTTGTCTTCGCTGTGAACGCTTTGATTTAAACCTTAGCAACAAAAATTTTGGATGGCCCGGTAAAATAAGATGTCTAGAGTTAAACATCCAAGTCTGTATGGAGAAACCTGTGGTCTGATTTCAAAATGAAGAGCTCCATTTATTATCCAACTTTCCAGACGGTCTAAAATGACAAAACACTTAAATATGTATTTAAGATTTCAGTCACACTTTGTTTTTTAGTCACTCTTCTCATTCAGGTCTTGCATAGAAGTGAAGCCAGAAAGCAAAGTGCAGTTGTTTCAGAGGAGCTGTGATTTGAGGAGGACTGTACAGTTTTAAGAGCATACTTAGTTGAAACTTTTGCTTTTGTGGGCTTTTGCAATTATGGTGGTTTGTTTTTGTTGTTTTTAAAGTTCAGTTCATTTGGAAGTATTTAGTTAATGGATGTTGTCTCAGTGATGAAAGTTACCAGTGTCTTGGTAATGCTACAAAAATTTCAAATGTGTTTTCCTGAATGTTGGTAAGGCACAAGAGCCTGATTTTTGTGAGTGATTACATGAGGGAAGTATCTTCTCCTTAACTTAGTAGGTTTTAAAATTTCTACTCAGTGAAAAAAAACCACCAGGAAACGCCTGGAAGTGGGGAAGTAAAGGGAAAATATGCTAAATGATCTGTATTTGAAACCACTTTAGGAGTCAAGTTATTGTAGGTTAGTTTGGTAACTGCTAAATTATTCCCATCCTTTAGACAAAAACGACAAATACACATTAGAAGGGACAGAAGCAAAATAGCTTGTTCCACTCATGAGGCTTCAGGCAAAATGCAGCGTGCAGACAGGTCAGTTCAGTTTAGGTCCAGACTGAAACAGTCTTGCTCATAACTATCTGGGCTGTTACCTTGCCCCAGCATCCTTTGGTCTCTTAAGATTGAAACATTTGAAGTCAGCAATTGGGACGACAGGCTAAAATGGTGTGAAGTAGATCTGTTTAGTCATCCTGGCTGAAGAAAAGGGGGGATAAAAAACCAGATGTACGAGACTGGAACAAAGTCATTACAGGAAAGTAATAGTGAAATTCCTACTTTTCCATTGACTGATTAGGATTCAGCCGATTCCTTGATTTATTGAGCTTCATTTGTACTAGAAAATTCTAGACCTTAAATTGTCACAGCTGAATCCTTCATAATGCTGTGTAAATATACCTACAAGGAACCAAAGTGCTTGTAACTTCTCTCAAAATTCACCCATGGTGCAATCTTTGCTTTTACATCAGCAAGTAGGATGACATCTGATTTACCTGGATACAGAGTAAATTTTCTGAAGGGATTCTTACTCTTATCTCAGTTCATGTTTGTGGGGTTTTTTAGACATATATTTGTAATGACAGAGGCTTATTTTTGAGCTGCCAGCACCTGCTTTTCAGGTCTGTAGGGAGTTCATGGAAAGTAAAATCAAAATTTGAGTTACATGACAGCTGTCATGCGGGACTTGTATACCTTTCTTTTCTGCTCAGCCCAGCAGGAAACAAAGTCTACGCGTTGGCAAAGGTGCAGTTACTTGTTTTGTGGAAGTTGTGATTTCCTGCACTAAAACAGAATGACAACTCAACCTTTCCTGAGATTCCAGGAAGGGAAACTTTAATTTACCTGATGCAAAACTGGCATCTCAAAAATTAAAAACATTTTTTGTCAGGCTAGACATCCTTGTCTACAAAAATAATTGATTTTTTTTTAGTGTGTTTTGTTTGGTACCGGTTTTGAACATCAGTGAAGGCTATGGTCGGTCTGTCTTATGCAGTGATGCATTCTGTGGGACAGTTTGAGGAGGGGTATGAGAAATCCTGAGACTCAAACCTGCTAGCCTGAAAAGAGGTCTGTAGATTTATTTCTGTAGGAGTATTGCTGCCTAATCATCCTTTGAAGGAGGAATTAATTAGGAACATTTTAGTTTGTCACTTCCTGTTAGATACTTTCCTGGTCAAGTTTTGCGTTGCTGTCTCCCCCATTCTTACTATTTTTTGTTTCTAGAAATTCATAGTTAGCCTGGCAAAAGGAAGTGTTGTCAAATAGGAAATACTTGCACTGAAAATGAGATTGAGTTATATATTTTCTATCATGTTAGGTAAATTGGTCTTCCATGGCTACCATAACTTTCAACTAATGCAGTGTGTTTTATTTTAGTTGGTTGTTCGGTTAGGTATACCTGCATTGCAGAACTTTTACATATTCTTTTAAGCTCCCAATCACCATGCAAGTAAAGTACAGGATATTGTGTAACATACTAATTTCAGCATTGCTATTTTCAGTTTATAAAGGGTTGGGAGTTCCAGTAGAATCTTTCTCTTTGTTCTCAAGAGAGCATAGCGAGCCAGAGCTTTGGTGCACGTGGTCAGAGTAATATTTGGCAGTCACAAGACTGCTGCAGTTGCATCTTGGTTAGTTGCTTCATCTAACTGTAGAATGTGTAAGGTGATGCCAGTCTGTCTTCTCCCTAACCAGCTGAGCAATGTCAAAGTTTTTTAAGAATCACTGTGGCTGAAGCAGATAGCTGCTATTTAGTCTTCAGAGTAGATATTGTTACCATCAATGTCACTTGGAGGGTTTTGGTTTGCTTTGTCTTTGCCTCAGGGTCCATTGTAAAACCTCCCAGCACACTGGCAAGAAGCAGTAGCTTGTGTCGATCAAGACGCAATGTTGTGCCATCATCTCCGCAGTCTCAGCATGCTTTGCAGTCCCCTGACCCTGACATCCTTTCTGTGTCGAGCTGCCCAGCTCTTTATCGAACTGAAGAGGAGGAGGAAGCCATTTACTTCTCTGCTGATAAACAATGGTACGGAGATTAGCAAACAGCACTTGGAACTCTGATAGGATTATTTGAGACTAGCAGTTTAGAATTAGAGGTTGAACCAAGCCAAAAGTAATCTGTAGGATAATATAGATTAATGTAGTCCTCATTGAACAGAGAGAGTTCTTGTCTGGTATATGTATGTAAATAGCTAGCATGTCGTATACAGTTAAGTAATGTTACAATCCAGGGTGCACTGAACTAACCCTGATTCTCCATTACAATATGTTACTGGCTTTTACATCTGAAACTAGGATCAAAAGCAATGTCAGCTACTGGGCGAAGAGAAGATGGATGGTAACACAATTCTTACAGCATGTTGAGCGTGTACCTACTCTTGTTACATGGCCTCATAGGAAAAGGTTAAATTCCTTTTGGAAGGAGCAAATGAGCTTGTTGAAAGGTAGGGACACTTGTCCTGAAGAAACTTTTTGTGTATGATAGGCTTAATTCTCCTTCTTTCATTTCATAACTTTTCTCAGAGATAGTTTTTGTTCTTTGAAGTGAGATACAAATGACTGATTCTGGGCAGATGGTGCTGCTCACAAAAACAAGATCACACAAGTTAATTATCTTAAGTTTAGATAATAATGTAATGAAAGTCGTGACTTAAAATGTTTAACTTAATGTTTATTGTTAATTAAATACTAAGGAAAAGTGTGGGTGGTGCTTTTAGACTAATGTTATTGATTCTAAATTAATTTCCTTTTTAATTACATGAAGGAAATAGTAGTTTCATTATGTTTTCTCCTGTCTTTGCTCTAACTCAGGGAAATACAGGAAACAGGTTCGGAATGTGACTCCTTAAATTCATCCACCGGAAGGAAGCAGTCTCCTCCAGCAAGTCTTGAGATCTACCAGACACTTTCTCCTCAGAAAATATCCCCAGAAGAATTCTCACTGGAGGAATCATCTACAGGAGACTCCTCTTCTCTAACTGCAGATATCTCTAGGGGCTCTCCTGACTGTGTAGGCATGGCAGAAACTAAGAGCATGATCTTTAGCCCTGCAAGCAAAGTTTATAATGGAATCCTGGAGAAGTCCTGCAGCATGAATCAGCTTTCAACTGGGGTCCCACTCCCAAAGCCTCGGCACACCTCATGTTCTTCAGCCAGCAGTGATAGTAAACCCAACCATGAAGCTGCTTCTGTCCCTAGGATAAGTAGCATCCCGCAGGACCTGTGTCAAAATGGTGAAAAAAACAAAAAGCCATCAAAAATAAAAAGCCTCTTCAAGAAGAAGTGTAAGTGAGGTGGGCAGAAGAAACCTATAGTAGTGTTATAAGAACTCTATTTTTTAAGTCTTAGGAATGTAATTCCATTTGAGTGTTCCAGACTGGTTGCCCTAATGGAATGCTCTGTAGGTCAACTATATTTAACTGACTGTACTGTCAAAGGTTGTGCCAGCTGTTAATGAGAAATCATTAAAAGTTCAGACAGTTTACATTAATTTCTGCCTATTTATTTCCTTTTTTTTTAGTTTGTCTTTTTTTAGTGGTTTTGTTTTAAGTTTTGTTTTGTTGGGTTTTTTTGGTTTTTAGTTTATTCATAAACTATTTTTAAGCCACTTTGGACTTCTAAGCTTTAATGGACTAGTGAGCCTTCCTGGGCTTGCCAAAGTTTCTTGTTTACTGGAGCATCTTCCTATCTTTCCGTAGAGCTAGGACATTTATCTACTGGACTTTAAGAAAAATAAAAGTAGAACTAATTGAATTGCACTACTGTTTTACAGACTGGAAAAGTCTCTCTGCAAGTGAAACTGAAAGACTTGTATTTGACTGAGAAGATGAATCTTTTCACTTTTAGATCTTTTGGGGTTTTTAAGTAGAACTTAGGATTTCTAATTGACTTGATTTCTGGAAATGGAAATGCCATGCTTTTATCATTAGAATGGTTCAAGTCCTGCTGTAAAGATCATGTTTTTTCCAGGACTTTCACTGTGATTTTACTTCACTGCAGGCTGTATGATTAAAAAAAAAAAAAAAGAAAAAAAAAAAAGAAAAATAACAAGAGAAGAGGCTTTTAATTCCTTATGCAAGTGATGGATATGAAACTTGACCGAGGACTGAAAACATTCACCCTCTTAAAATGAGGAGGGAGATAGTAGCTTTTGTTTACAGACTGACAGACAATGGACATTTGGTTTGTAAAAGTTTGTACTGTGGTAAAGACAATAAATTGGAAACATTGTGTTGGGAATGTTCTAATTTTAGCTGATGCTTGTTTCAGAGGTCCTGCTAATTGAAAGCTGTTGTAGGCTACATTGCTTATGCTTATTACTGCTGTGTATAAGTTATATTTTTTGGACTAGCTATTAATGTCTTAATGTCCTCCTTTTGTAAGATTTCATACACTTTATTTTTGTATAGTTTGAAGATTTAGCTGTTCAGCCATGTCTGAAGTAAATGGTATAATTTTATAATGCATACTGTTATACTAATTCATAATTTTAGATATAAAGATAGATATAAAGGTGAGACTCTACATGCTTTAGATAAAAGCACTTTTTATGTTAAGCTTTTATAGGGAGAGATGAAAATTGAGGTAACAAGGAAGCCTTCTTAGAGCAACAGTAGCTAGTTATTCAAAAACATATTTTAATTTTTTTTTTAAAACAGTTGGAGACAACAAATGTACTGCTTGAGTAACAGTGCCTTTTATTCAGTTTGAAAATACTACTGAGCGGAATTTCTTTTGAGGTACATTCCAAAGAAATACTTCTTGCTCTAGTGAACACAAGCAATTTACCCAGTGATGACTAAATAGTTTCAGCTCTTCCATAGGAGTATTCTAGTTGCCTCAGTAACAGGTGCCACTGCCAGCAACCTGTGATTAGGGGCTTCTTGCCAATATGTACGTGCTGTACTGTATGAAAGAATTAATTCACTGACTGCCTAAATTTTTTTCTAGTAAGAAGCCTTCAAAACCTGTAGCTAACTGAAATCAAGTGATACATGTCTTTTCTATAATTTTCTATTTAGGTTCCACTGTACATACCAATGTGTTAGGTCTGTCCTCAAGAAGTGATGGCGATGTTAACAAAAGCATTTTTTATGGCTAGTGAAATGGTTTGAAGAGGAGGGTTAGAAAATGGGATAGAGACCTTGCATGTACAAGTACCTTAAATGTCCTGGTACATTGATTAATTCCTTAAGAGAGCAGAAGGAATCCGGAGTATTAATGTCAGAAGGTAACAGTGGTCTCTTTGAAGAAAGATTGTACACTCTGTGCATGGTAGACAAAAAAGACCCCCAGCAATGCAAAAAAAACTTGTGCCAGAGAACCACTTCAATGCTGAGCATTCAGAGTTGTAGTTAAAAGCCTGATGAAGTACTTGAACACATACAAAGGGAAAAAAACATACGTAAAAGTAGGGAACTTACCTTGCCTCCCAAGCAGCACGGAGAAGACTACTACCAGAAAAATGTTCAATTTTGATGTCTGCACTTGAGAAGGCTATAGCAATAACAGAGTTTAAAGTTAGATCTGGGGCTGGATAGTAGATATTGCTATGTGAAGTTTGAGGAACTGTGTCTCTATCATTACCAAAGATGATGAAACAGTGTCTTGATACTGGAGAGTAAATATTTACACATGGAAGAAATTACCTGGTGTTGAGGAGTGGGAGGACAGCACTACTTAATCCTGATGTAAGCCAGGCAAGCTCAAATACTGAGAAGCCAAAACAGACAAATTCAGTTTTCTGTAGTAAGTATAACTAAAAATTGAAATGGAAGAGGTGGTGTACTCTTCACTGGCTGTGAGTTTAAGTGTTAATTATCTTTTTAAAATACACAATTTAAATGTCTTCTGGAAAAAAAAATGCTGTGGCTTTGTACAAACATCAATAAGATTATCATAGTGTTAACAGATTTTTTGGCTTCAAAATGGCAAACCTTTGGAGCACAGACTACTCTCAACACTCGGTTTGTTACCAGCTGTCCTGTAACTTTATAGCTGCTAATAATATTATATTTAATAATTAATATTATAGAACTAAAAGCTTAAGTTAATATGATCAGAAGTGGTGAGGATTGTATGTTGGAGCACAGACTGCAATTTTAAGTTCATAGAGTTGAGGGTGGGGTTAAATCATTTTAATAGACCCCTTGTGCATCTTGCCACTTAAACTTGTCCCCAGAGTGACTTGGATTGCTTGTACTATGGCTACTGTAGGAATGCTCATCTTCCGTTAGTATCCTGCTGAGAGCACTGACTGTCAGGTAGACAGATCCTCACCGGCAAACGTCAAATCCAGTCTTAATGTTGAAGTATCTGGCATATGTCAACATCTCAGAAGTGAGACGATATGCATTCAAAAGTCCTCTGTTTTTCCTCCGCTTGCTTAATGGTGTAACATGAACTGGCTTGCAGTCAGTGAATCCAGCCAGGGTTCCAACTACTGGGATTTCTATAAGACATGTCAGTCATTCAAGACAATCATCTAGTGTCATCATCTTTAAATGGCTGGGGAATTCCTAAGCTCTAAACTCAGAATGGTTGTGATTAGAGGTGGGTTGGTTTTTTTTAGTTTCTGTTCTCCATGTTCTATTTTAAATTCTCCAGTATTTTTCAGAAGATGAGGATCTTTGCTTTCTTGAAATATTTTAAGAGTACTTTGTCAGGAGAGCAGCCCTTTGTGGAAACTGCGTAAAAGGCTTCTCCCTGAAGAGGTTACCATTTGAGTCTTTCACCTGTAAAAGCAGCTGTCAAGTGGTTCTGCATGAAGAAGAAAAACCCAATACTTCCAAAACTGAACAAACCCAAACCTTTCCACAATTCTTACTAAAGCTATGTGATACTTCTTTCCTAATAGTGTAAACATTTTAGGAAAGGATTTCTGGTTGCCATGGGGAATACTTTTGACCAGCTTAGAGTGGACAGGGAAGTAGATTCTTTTTCCCTGCTCGGGGATGGAATCTAAAATTTCTCATAGGCAGTTCCATGCATATGTCAACATCTCTTTCCCCACCTCACTGGTACCTAGGTAGCAGGTTACCCTCCACTTTCTGGTGGGCAGTTTGCTGAAAGAGGGAAGATTCTCCATCATAGTTCAGGTAGTAATGTTACAATAAGAATACAGTTCCTCATTTGGAAGCCTTGAAGATTGTGAAGCCAAGGATACTTGACTTCAGTTTTCTTATATTTATGGATGCCAGCTTGAATTGGTCATTAATTTATGACTGATTGAAAGCCTAAAAAGATAAAATTTATTAGAAATTGAAGCTTTCGAGATTTTTGCCCTTTTGCTTCCCAGTATATGGGGAAAAAAGCATGCATAGGAGAGAGGTGAGCTTTAGCTAGCATTTCTCGTACTGCCGGTTTAGAGCTTCAGGATAGTTTCATTCCATTTCTAAGATACATTGCTGGAGAGGGATTATTACCTTAATTTTATAACGTGCAAAGAAGCATTTATTTTTCATTTACAAGCAGGGAAGAAGAATGTAAATAAACCGAATGCTTTTTTTTTTTTTTTAAAGCCAAATAGAGGAATTACTGATTCTTGGACCTCTTTTACTATTTGCTTATCTCCTTGTACAATATATTAACTAGGAGGGTGCACATTGTTTTCTAATCTGTTCCAGTTCCACTGACTAAAATGATGCATTACTGTTTCATGTCTGAAACACTGCTTGCTCTGAATTGCTGTAGGCATTTTAATCCTGGATGTTGCATCTTCACTGAGTAATGGTTAAACCTTCTAAGGCTGTTTGATTCAAAGTGCTGGTAAACTTTTCTACTAGTGACTTAAACACAGATGTTGGTATAACGAATCACCAAAAAAGGCTTTTGTCTGACTGCCCGACAGCATGTAAATGTTTAGGTAATCATTCTTTGAGGCTTCAGTAGCATTTTCAACAGATAGCTTTCCCTTCCAGCCCTGTAGAGATGGTGCTGATGTGAATTTCCACTTAGTCCTGTCTTGCACAAACAGAATGCACTGATTAATATAAATTATAACAATATTAACCTTTGAATTGTTATTCCCAGTTGCTCTTGCATCTGACATTACTTAAGCAAGATGGCAGTACTTATCAGCCCACTTCAGTCTTTCAGAAATAAAATGATTTGTGTTATCTTTTTTCCTTTACAACTTTGAATCTCAAGTTTACCAAATTATGTGTGTTCTGTGTATTTAATTCTTCACTGAAATGGAAGTGGAAGGTTGGTCTCTGCTTAGATGTTAAGGAAAGCACATCTGAGCAAGGTAGAAAGAAATTCCTCTTGCTCATTATAGAGGATGAAAAAAGAGTTCAGAGGTGTTTCATCTGCTCCTATATCAGAAGACTAAGGAATACTCACAACTTACATTGCTGGAGATGAGAGGTATATTCAGTCTCAAAGCTTTCAGATCAGTAACTCTTTACCCAAGGAAAAAAACCTTTCTTCTTTAGACGTACTCTGCAGGACATTACCTTCATATTTCTATTCCATTTTTGACCCAGCATTAAATTTCATAGTTAGCTTATGTGATTGCTGGACCTCAGACCAGTTTCAGATAATGATTTCAGTAGCATGTCTTAAAGTCAATTTTGGTTTAATATGCACTAAAGACATCTGAATTAAGACTCTCCTTTACATTCCTTTTAATTAATCTTGGTTCGTTGTGATCCCTCTACTGTTAAATAAACAGGTACTGAATACAACATTTTTTTCAGCTGAGAATTGCCAATAGATAAGTGGTAGATAAGTTACTTTTTGTTTGGATATTGTTGTAAAAACACTGCTGTACTTGAGTTAAACTAGGTAGAGCATTGACTTGTGCAATTTGTGTGTGAGTGGTAAGTTTATCTTTCTTAATTTTTCCTTTGTTTTTTACTTTTATCTTGATGCTGCACAATTATTTTCAAACTTGAATTCATTTAAAATTAAGGTCAATATGTCTAGCCCTAGAAAAGTCAGTCTTCAATTGTAAGCCATCAGTCCATTCTTACTGAAATGAATTTAAATCTTGAATATTTGTACTAGTTTGTTAGTTTGTTAGGTGGTAGAATGGGCTCTTGGAAGTCCTTAGGTGGAAGGCAGAGAACTTCTGAAGTGAACCAGGTAACTGGCATTCTTTATCAGCTTTCAAATCCATCTCCCAGTAAGACTGAGTCTCCCCAGGGGAATGTAGATGTACTTACTGCTTGGAACTTTGTAGTTAATTATATTTGGCTATCTAAATCTAATAACTTGCATGTGCGCTTTGCTTGCTTGCTTTTCAATAGCTGACAAGCTATAGGAGATCTTGGGGGTTTGTTTAAAAAAATTGCTGTTTAAAAAAAAGACTGGCAAGAGAAATCTGTCAGGCTGTGGACTGACTAGAACCAACAAAGATCCCAACTTTTTGTGGAAAATAATTGTTTAAACAGTTCTTAACGAAATGGGTAGCATGTGTATTTTCACACTGCTTTCATCCAAGCAACAAAACCAATTAAAATACCCTACATTTCAGCAAGGCTGTTTGCCAGATGTCTTGCCCTGTTTTTATTTTTAATTTAAATAGCATTGAATTGTAGTGAGTGTTCAGCATATTAATGCCTGACTTAAAGGATTAGCAGAATTTGAATGACTTGCATTGTTTCATTTAATTACAGCTTTATAGAAACGTAGATACTTGCATAAAGCCCGTCATTGGAGCTAGGTATGTTTGAATGACATAGCAAGAAGAGGACCAACTGAGTGAAAATGCGCACAATTTAAATCTTACTCAAGATGCTTTACTGTTCTGGGAAGAGATGTTATTCTCAGTGCAGATTCTGCTCTTCCTCTGTTTGCTCTTAGCATCTGTTTGTTTTCATTAGTTGAACTAAAATAAGAAACAAAGCCCTCAGACTGGCTAGTTTCTGTCTCTAATATATACACACTGTACTTGCTTTTAACCTCATCTACTGCATGTTGTTAATGCTGTACGCAAATGCAGTTGGAGTATTTCTTTGGTGTTGTACAGCATGATGCATTTCATTCCCTTTTCTAGTTTATCTCCCATTAGCTATATATTGCTTTACAACTGGAAAAAACTGAGTTTTTGGGAATTGAGTCTGTTTGCATATAAAAATCATTTTTTTTTTTCTGTGAGTCTTATGAGAAATGTCCTGCTTGGAGAGTCTCAGACAGTATTTTCCTGTGTTTATTCATGTTACTTTGCTTTATTTTATAAGTGGATATTGGTTTCTGATGTGTTGTTACACTTAATGTTGAATAAATTTGACTTTCATTTTGAAAAGTGAAACTGTGTTAGTGAGAATGTTATGTAATGTTAATTGAACTTAGGCTGTTGCCAGAGTATATAAGCCTTTTTAAAAACTTGAGATAAATTTTCTTTGTTCTGCTTAGGAGTCTGTAATACTTCTTTGTTTCATGCTATTATTAAAGCTTGGTGGCAATATTACTGGGAAGGGAAAGGTGGATACAGTTTTGTTGGGGCAGCCAGGGTGCCAGAGTTAGGCTTGGAGATCCTGAGCCTTAGTGCTTTTGCTTGAAAGAGCCTTTTTAAGTTTAAGTTGCATCATATTTTTAAGATTTGGGATTTTATGTTTTTATCTTCTGAACAAGGTGAAAAGCCTTTCCAAATGACTACTGGAATAATGCATAGCCTTGTGATTTTGAGTTTGAGGATTAGTTTGAGAACCTGTGGCTTTCTACCAAAAGCAAAAAAAGAAAATCCGTGCTGTTATTTAATATTCTTTTTAACTATAGCAACTCTGAGAAAGAAAGAAGCACTAGCTGTATATCAAGAAGAGCTGTTTAAAAGTGGCTTCTCTTGTAACCAGAAGTGCCACCTATGTAGAGGTGACAAGGTTGCAGCGAGATAAATAAGTAACCATACAGGTGTGGACCGGGGGGTCGATGAGAATAGTGTTTAGAGAACTTATAGTGCAAAACAAATTAGTTTTTCCTGGATAAAAATAGGATATTGGTAATTGAATCTGTATATAAATTATTTTCAGTTGTAGTTTTCTAACGCAGCCCTCTTGAGAAGCAATACCTTGGTGTGAGTTGGTCGCTGGTTTCACATCAATGTGTCCTTCGTGTTCTTGATTAAACAGTGTTAACTGCTTATCAGTGGAAAAAGCATATGGGCTGGCAAAGCCTAAATCACCTTTGCATCTTCAGAGCGCTAAATACCTTTCTGTTGGGGGGGACCTACTATTAATTTCTCCTGCAAATTTTGATTGAGATGTTATAGCGTAGTTTATAAGAAATATTTTACTGCAAGACTTGGCACCCAAGCAAGTGGAACACAGAGCATTCTAATCCCTATGGGATATTCCTGAGCTTCGGTTAATTAACAACTTCAGCAAACTGGTATTCAGTCACTGAAGTCAGGTGTTTTTTTACTAGATTAATGCTTTTGATTACTGTTGAATCGAAGTCCATTTCCTTACTCTGCCGAATTTAGGCTTTTAAAGTGACAGTTTTACCAGTTCCCACTGGGTGATGGCATTGCTTGTGAATTTCTATAGCATCCTGCTTGCCCTTGGTGAGATGGAGCATGTGGAACAAAGTTGAAATGGGACAAGAAATCTCTTGCAAGGTCCTTTGAGCACTGAGCTGTTTGTAGGGATAGAGTGCTCCTGGTTAAGCTGGTTCTAAGTCAGTTTGGTAAAGGTCTCCCATACTCCCTGTTCTTTTTGAGTGCCTTGTAAGGATGTGCTAAGTAACTGCTAACATACCTAGATAGTGGAAAGTATTTCTTTATTCAAGGAATCAAAGTAAAGTTTAACAGAGTTCCCTATCAGCTGCAATACCTGTATGGTTCAGTCCTGTTTCTCTCCTACTTCTGTACTTAAAACTACCACTTTTCCTCCATTGTTTCCAGGAGGAAGCTAAATAGTTAACTTCTGAAGGCCAAGGTTTGTCTGTATTCTAAGAGGTCTTGCCTTTTAGACTGATAATATTCTGGAAGTAATTTCTGAACCTCAGGGTGGATTTCCATTTGTTCTGTGTACTACTTAAATCTTATCAAATTACTCATTTTCCAGTTTTTCTCATTTGTTTTATACAGAGGAGGCTTAGCAATAGGAGAATATTACAGAAATTGTAAGTCACAATTACAGCATGTGGGTGAAGGCATGTGAATACACGTGTGCATGAAGGAAGAGGCTGGCGACAGGGGTACAGGAGGAAAAGCACGGTTATTTGTACTCTGAAATGCAGGAGTCTGGAAAAATGATTGGAAAGATGAGGTATATATGAAGGAAGATCTAACACTGGCTATGAAATTGCTGAAGGACCTCCCGCAGCCTTTAATTCTGCTCTGATGAAAGATACCCTGTTTTTAAGGTGTTAAGAGGGCTGTGAATAAAAATACTGCTTTGGCAGGGGGAATCCATTCTGCTTTCTGCTTAACCTATAGAATGTGCTAATCTAGCAATTCTAGATAAAATAGTTTGAGAAAAATAAATAAAAAATCAGAAATAACATTCTATCTCCAATGGTGTATCTGATGTTGTCCGCCAGGAATGCTCCAAGATAGATGGCTGCCCTAAAGCTCTAAAACACCCCACCAACCAAAACCAAACAAAAACCCAAACAAAACCCAAACCCCGACCACCAAACACTGTGGTGTTTAAAGTGTTTTTTTCTTTTTCTTAGGTACGCTGTCGCCTAGTTAGAGCATATAATAGACTGGATAACTGTAGTTTATGTTGACAGAGACTTTGCTTAATTTCTGTCTAGGGTGGAAGCAGCAGCAGCAGAGACATAAGAGAGAAACACTGAGTTTTGATGGAAGTTTATAAAGTTAATCCATCACCAGTACCAAACAAGAAAGGGCTTCTGAATGTGGACTTTTTCTGAAGAGATGCATGACCCTTTAAAATAAAGTCCTTTGCATTCATAGTCTAGTCATGGCTGAATTGTTCAGCCAAAGGTGTGCTTTAACCATTAGTTTCTGCTTTGATGTTTGTCTTCAGATCTGTAACCGGCAAAACCTCCAAATTTAATATCTAGAAAACAACAAAATACCTAAAAACAACCCCAAGCCCAAAAACCTCAGATGAGAAACTTCAAATAGGAGAGAATACATCCATTTAGGACAAGCTTTCTAGTGTAAAATATCTAAATGCAACAATTATTTGTGTACGTGACCTTAATTTCTTTTGAAAAGCAGCTTCAACCCATCAGTTCCAGCATCTACCTCAACATGAAGTTATGTTTTGTGGTAAATCTGACTTCTTTTTGTCTTGTGTAATGCCAAGAAAAGTTCCTGCGCTGCAGTTTATGCCCTGAAGTGTACCTCTGCAACCTCCGTTGTACAAATCAGGTGGGGGATACCTCTGCTGCTTTGCTGTTGTCAGTGTGTCTCCTCATGTTACGGACAAACTGAAGTTTTTTCGCAAGTTCCAAGTCTTTTATTGGCATTTTGTTTTGTCAAGCCTGGAATACTTAATTGCTGGCAGGTCTGGCCAGAGCTACTGGGCATTGCTAGGGATCATGTGTCTGAGGCAACTGCTGTAGCTAGTAAGTGCCATTGCCAACATTAGTCATAGACAAGTATACTAGTTGAGGTTCTGCAGGGAGCAGAGAAAATTCACCAAAATACTGAGGCTTTTTCTATCTAAACCATGCCAAAATTAGGAAGAAGCCTTGAAGGAGCTCTAGTTTCTGCAGTCTTGAATCAGGTTGTTTTCTTGAAAAGATAAGTGTTACTTTACCCTTCAACATCCCAAAGTAGCATGAATAAAAGAAAACACAGTAGTTCCTCTTGCAAAGGGCTACAGAAGAATGCTCATGGCACAGCAGCCCAAGAGTTAAGAAACTAAAAGGAGTAATACAATTGCATTGCTTATGGGAACAGTGAAGGTACCTCATTAGGTTTACCAGTAATTAACTTCACTGAAGACTGGAAAGGCAGAATGCGTGTAAACAAGTGTGGAAGAGTGATAAGGTGATCAGTTGTGATAAATGTATGTTTGAAATGTCAACTACTTTATCCCTGGAATGCTCTAGATGTAATTTAGAACTCGGGAAAGAGTCTTGGCAGCTCAGTGTAGAATTGGGTGTTGAGCTGCTAATCAACTTGAACATGCACGATGTCAGGATTGGAATTGGGTGAGTTGAAAATACAGCGGTAAAGACATTTAAAGTATGGTCAGTTGTGCAAGGTAATCATTAGCTGCCATGATGGTAATTTCTCTTACAAGAGGTGGCTTTTCTTTTTTTGAATCAATCATATTGAGAGGTGTGGTGTACTCTTCAACATTAGAGCAAGCTAAAGAGAAAACCAAACTGGGTTCTTCCACATGGCTGAAAAGACTCCTGTTCAGAGCCTCCATTGTAACATTGAATGGTAATAATTTGAGGATTATCTGGAGATCCTGTACTTTAAAAATAAAGGTCCTGTAGGAGGCCTGTGAAGGGGAGCTGCACAAAAGCAGAAACTCCTGCTGGCATTTTCTCTAAACACAGCTAAACACCATATACTTTCCCATGCCTTGCTCCTGAGTATGTAGCAGAGAATACAGTTCTGCTGCTTATGCTCCCCCTGTTTTATCCAGAGCTATTGAAATTAAGTGCAAGATCCCCAGTAACATTCATTCCTTTCTCTAGATCCTCTTATATATACCCTTTGCCAGACTCAGGAAGAATAGCTGCCCCGTGCTGCTTACCTTCATACAGATCTGTAGGTAGAAGGTGGTGTATTTTAGTTCAGATGATCACCTTGTCTTTTTGGTTTCTGCCAGATCTTTCAGTATTCCTGTGGAACCAAACTGTTCAGAGATTTGTGTGGAAATAATTCAGCCTTCCTTGGCACTAATTCGCTGCAACTGCAAAGGTTATTTTGGATTTGTATCTACTGTAGTTAGGAATTCTCAAGTGTCCTGTTTTCCAGGGAAGCTCAGACAAACCTATTATCAAAGAGCTGTGATTGATTTTGTTGCATTACAACCAAATATTAATTTTCTTCTTTTTTTCCAGAGGGAGAAGGGGGTGTATACTTTCCATCCCTTTAAAGATGCTCTTCATCTCCAAGCACTGTGTAAGCTGGCATATGTTGAATTCTGAACATCAATGGGGAAAGCAGCACTGTAATTCACACATTTTGATTTGATGGCTAGGTCACAAATATGCTAACGTTCAACTTGTTGGTTATTATCGCTGCTCCTTTTCACAAGGGAAAATTAGTATGCGCATTACAGGGTGACTTCTCTACAAAGAAGTATATAAATGAGGCAGGCGGCTCAATTTCTTAGCTGTTTGTGAAAAAAGCCTTTTATTTCTTACTGTATTCCCTGTCTGGGAGAAGTCAAACATTCATTTGAAGACTTGGAAATTAAACAAATAGTTCCCTCGCTTTAAAAGCAGCCTGAACTCTGTTGAAATGCTAGCTCTTTCCTCTTTTTTTGGTTTTGTTTTTTTGGTTTTGTTTTTTTTTTCTTGAGGGTCTTACACTGGTGAACCACTGTTTTAGTGCTGCATCCATGATATATCACATTCACAACTTGCTTACTGAAGACTTCAAGGAAATCTGTGTGTCCTGCTATTGGATTCTTTTGCATGCAAGAAGAGAGGGGATTGTAACAGCAAAGGACATCTGCTTTGATCAGTACTGTGCTTTAGGGTGTAGTTGGAGCAATGAAGAATTTAGGAGGGGTGGGGAGAGAATAATAGAAAAGGTATGATTTCAAACATCGCATCGGTATTGGTTTTCATGAAAATACTGTTGGATTGTGAATCTCTAATCAGAAGCCACCTTGAATTGTTATAGCTTACTGTTGTGGACACCAGAAAGATTTACCAACACTTGTGTTTAAGTTGATTTAAAACAGTATCATATAAATTTGAAGCACTTAAACAATGCTTTATCAACTTGCCAACTTGAAATTCTAGCTCATGCAAGTTACCTTGGGCATTTCTTCCAAATAGAGTGTCTTCCAGTAAGATTATTGCTAATGTTTCTATTACACTTCTGCCCCCATCTCTGGTAGTATGATATGTTCAGCTGAAACTAGCAGATTCTTGCTAAGTCGTGCTGGAAGTGCAACCAAAACCTTAATTACTGAATTTTTATTTATACTTTTTCTCTACCGCACTGTAGAATTGGATTGTAGAGGTACATAGGAAAAGGTTGTTGTGTATGAGACTTTGTGTCTTTATAGTGCAAGAATATAACTTATTATTACATATACTCTGCACCATTGCAAATCATTTACCTGTCCTTAGTGAAACTGAGGTAGTGTGGTGTTCTTTATGTATGTTTTTCAGTGATAAAACATAGTAGTAATGTCTTGCTCACAACTGTGAAGAAGTTTGCTTCGTGAACCTTTTACGCAGCCCTCTTAAACTTACCTAGTGATGGTTGCTCTGGAAATACTCTATAAAACTACAGGTCTTTCAAAGCTGCTTTTAGTGAACCAGTAGGACTTTGTTCTTTTCTGTTTCAGCAGCCAGATACAGCAGCCCCAGCTGAGCTTTTCCCAGTGCACTCCAAGTTAGTACTTGATTGCTCTGCCGAGGCTCCTACTGATTGAGCTTTGTATGTTTTGGGGGCCTTACCAGAGAGCAGCTCAGCCACGTTCAGTTTAAATGAAATAGCTAGTACCTAGCACAGCTATCTGCACAGTAATAAGACAGGAAAAATCCCCAACCAACTTCCTTAAAAGAAAATTGACATTGCTTCAAACTCAACTTCAGTTGTGTGTATGTGTTTTTCTATATACATATGTATGTATAAAATAAATATATGGCTAAGGATCCATATAAATTTCCACTAGCACCTTAAAGCAATGAATCTTTCAAGTGGAAAACTGTTTTGTCTATTGTCACTGAAAGATTTCTGTTGTTTTCTGACCCTTCAAAAGTGTGAGTATCAACAAAGGGTAGTAACTTTGGATCTTTGCATTAACAAATACAAATAGATGAGATGCAGAGAGGAAGGTGAAATCTAGTTCTTATTGTCATTTACTTGCCTTGTGACTTTTAATTACACTGTTCAATTGTTCTGTGAAAGACAATAGTGACTGGCTTCCTGTAAGGGGTTGAATGAATGTTAAGCTTCTGTTAATTGAACATTGAACGTACTCTTCTGAATTCCAGATGTTATTAGTAATTCATCAGATTAAAGAATAAAACTCTTCTGAGAGCTAAGCATTTTCTCTTGCAAAGAGAAATGTTGATTTTTCAAAGCTACATTAAACTCTGCTCTGTCTTTCAGGATACACACAAACCAATTAATTTTTTGGGGGGTCGGGGTGGTGGTGGGAAGTGAGTGGCAAGTAAAATGAGATGCCAGGAAAGAGCATAATATAAAACCCATGTATGGCCTTCCTTAGTCTTAAATAGGGAGTTCTATAAAGTGACATGATGGGGGAAAGAAAAGACACAAAAGTACTAAGAATATAAAGCATAAGTGGTATGGAACAATCACAAAGACTTTCAACAGTGCTGTATATGTATTTCACATCCATGTTGCTAGTTATTCTAAAAGCCTCTATAAATTAATAGAGTACACACAAATAAGAGAAAGGAGTGTTCAAGCTTATCCTGTTACTGCTGCTAGCTAGCTGCAGACATGAACAAGTGTCCTCTGCTAAAGCAATCAGCGTTTGCTTTTCTGTAAAACTCTTGCGGCTTGACTTCATTGGTACTCAACGTGGTGAGTAAGCCCACCTGGTGTTTCAAAGGTATTCGGAGATCTTATTCTGGGTGAGATGACTGATGGCTTAACCTGCAGGTGGATTGCACTTAGTGTATGTTTCTTGGGAATGTCTCACAGTCTCTGATCTCTTTTGGTATGTTGATTTTGAAACATATTGGGGAACAGTCAGTTTCTTTTTATTTATTTTTTTTTATTTTCACCTTATTCTGTCATCAGAACATGGACCACAGAATCATGAAACTTTTGGGATTAGAAGGAATCACTGGAGACTCTGTAATAGCCCTACTGAAAACTGGGTCATCTATGGTAGGTTGCTCAGGTCTGTGTTCAGTTTGGTTTTGGATATCTCCACAGATGGAGACTCCACAGTGTGTCTCTGGGCAACCTGTACCAATGTGTGACCAGCCTTGGTGTTAAAACCAGTATTTTCTTTGAATGGAAAATCCCATTTGAATTTATGGCTATTACCTTGTGTTCTTTTGCTGTGTATCACTGTGAAGAGTCTAGCTTAGTCTTGTGCTCGCAGGTGTTGATGCACATTGATAAGGTTCCCTGAGCCTTTTCTCCAGCCTAAACAATCTGAGCTCTCTGAGCCACACTTCAGATGTTCCTGTCCTGCAATATTTTCATGGCCCTGTATGCTGGAACTGCTCCAGTTTGTCCATCTTTCTTGTACTGGGGAGAGCAGGACTGATCACAGCACTTGGAGGTATTTCCCTTTTCTGAACTTCACAAGGTTCCTTGTTGGGTCATTTCTCCAGGCTGTTGAGGTCCCTTGGAACAGCCACACACCCATCTGGTATATCAGCCACTCTTCCCCATCATTTATAATGTGCAGACTTGCTACTGTTGTGCTCTGTCCCATCTTCCAGCTGAAGAGGTTAAACAGTACTGGCCCCAGTATCAACCTCAGGGCTACAAGGTTAGTGATGGGCCTACAGCTAGGCTTTGTGCTGCTGATCACAACCACCAGTTTGAGCCTGGCAGCTCAGCTGGTTTTCAGTCCACTTTATTGTCCACTTACCTCACTTGCATTTTGTCAGTACGCCTATAAGAAAGTGACGGGACCATCAAAAGCCTTGCTAAAGTCAGGATGAGCCATATCCACTTCTCTCTCCTCACCTGCTGAACTCATCACGTTATTGTGGAAGGCTATTAGGCTGTTCAGGTCTAGTGGGTTTGCATAGTGTGTGTGTGTGTGTTGCTACAGAGGTGGCTTCTGTGAGAAGATGCCAGAAGCTTCCCCTATGTCAAATGGAGCCAGTGCCAGCTGGCTCCAAGACAGACCTGGCCAAGCTAATCTGCGATGGTGGTAGCACCTCTGTGATAGCATTTTAAGAAGCTGGGGAGCAGAAATCTGTGCCAGTGAAAGAGGCGACTTGGGACTATGTGAGAGGAACAACTCTGCAGACATGAAAGTGCGGAAGGAGTGGGGGGAGGTGCTCCAGGTGCCACAGTAGAGATTCCCCTGCAGCCTGTGGTGAAGACCATAGTGAGGCAGGCTGTGCCCCTGCAGCCCATGGAGATAATGGTGCAGCAGGTATCTACCTGCAGCCCATGGAGGTCCCCATGCCAGAGCAGTTGGATGCCCGAAGGAGGCTGTGACCCATGGGAAGACCATGCTGAAGCAGGTCTGCTGGCAGGACTTGTGACCCCATGGGGGACCCATGCTGGAGCAGTGTGTGAAGAGCTGCGGCCCATGGGAAGGACTCAAATTGGAGAAGTTAATGGAGAACTGTCTCCTGTGGGAGAGGAGCCCATGCTGGAGCAGGGGCAGAGTGTGAGGAGAGGCAGAAACAACATGTGATGAACTGACCGTAACCCCTGTTCCCCTGTGCCACTCGAGTGGAGGAGGTAGAGAAACTGGGATTTAATTTAAGCCTGAGAAGAAGGGAGGGGTGGGGGGAAGGTTTTTTTGGGGTGTTTTTTTTTTTTTTTTTTCTGATTTGAATGGTAAAAAATTAAACTAATTTCCCCAAGTTGAGTCTGTTTTGCCCATGACAGTAATTGCTGAGTGATCTCCCTGTGCTTATCTCAGCTCATGAGCCTTTCATTATATTTTCTTTCCCCTGTCTGGTTGAGGTGGGGAGTGGTAGAGCAGTTTTGGTGGTCACCTGGCATCTAGCCAGGGTCAAACCACCACATCGGGCATGATTCCTGCTTTATAAGTCCATGCTGACTCATCGCTTCTCTGTCCTTCATGTGCTTGGAAATTGCTTTGACAATTATTTGCTCCATCACCCTTGCCAGGGTTTGAGGTGAGGTCAACTGGCCTGTAGTTCTTCAGGACCTACCTTCCTCCTTATCCTTCTGAAAGATGCAACGCTTTCTGTCTTCCAGTCCTCAGGAACCTTCGTCAATCACCATAACCTTTCAAAAAGAGTTGATAGTGGTCTGATAATGGCATGGGCCAGCTCCCTCAGCACTTGTGGGTGTATCCCTTCTCTACTGACAGTTTTCCTTGCTCCAGACTTTTCCACTAATTTCGGGTACCTGAGATTTGAGAGGCAATCTTGCCAGTAAAAAGGACCAAAGCATAGAAGGCATTGAGTGCCTCAGCATTATCCATGCGGGCTGTCAGCATATACTGTGCATCACATTCAGCATGCTGCCCCTAGTTTTAAGTTGCTGAAATGCCTGCAGAAGCCTTTCTTAGTGCCTTTCATGTCTCTCACTGGATTCAGCTTCAGATGGACTTTGGCCTACCCAGCCCCATCACCGCACACTTGGACAGTGTCTCTGTATTACTCCTGGGTCACTTGCCCATGCTACCATCTCTTGTTATGTTCCCATTTGATAGATGAGTTTTGTTAGGAGCCCCCTGTTCATCCATGCGAGTGTTCTGACTTTCTGTGCCTTGGCACAGACAATTCTTAAGCTTGGAGGAGGTGATCATTGGGAAAAAAACCCACTACAAACCCAACCAACCAAAAAATAAAAAAAAACCACAAACCACAAAGAAAAAGCAAACAGCTGTGCTGAAACACTTTTCTCCAGGATTCACGCTCCATGTGACTCTTCCAAGTAGGTCCCTATTCTCCTTCCCAAACAGGATTCTAATATTTGCCTTGTTTCCTCCTCTCTGGATCCTGAACTCCATGCATCAAGGTTATGGCAGCTAAGACTGCCCCTAGCTTTCACACCCCCTGTGTTAGGTTTGGCTGGGACTGAGTTTCTTTTCCTTATAGCAGCCTGTATGGTGCTGTTTTTTGGATTTGTGACCAAAGCGGTGCTGATAACACACCAATGTTTTCACTGTTGCTGAACAGCTCTAACACAGTGTCAAGGTCTTCTCTCTGTGGACAAGAGGCTGGCCGAGGACACAGCTGAGACAGCTGATCACAAGTGACCAAAGGGATATTCCATACCGTATGATATTGTTCTCAGCAATAAAATTAGGGAGAAGTTTTCCAGGGCTTGATGTTGCTCAGGGACTACCTGGGCAGCATATTCTTTTTTTGTTTTGTTGATGTCGTGTCCATCCTGTTCCCCCCCCCGTTTTTTTTTTCTGCCTCTTACTAAGCTGTCTTTATTTCAACCTACAAGTTTTATCACTGTTATCCTTCAAATTGTCTACTTCATCCCTCTGTGAGGGGAGTGAGTGAGTGGCTGCATGGGGCTCAGCTGTCTATGGCAGTTAAATTGGAACACTCTAGACCCATTCTTCTTTCTTTTTAAGTATAAAGTCCAGCATCTTCCCTTGTTGGCTACTTGATCATTGGTATCAGAAAGTCATCGTTAATGCAATCCTGAAACATCCTCAATTGCTTGTGTTTTGCTGTGCTGTGCCTCCACCAGATATTGGGGTGGTCAAATTCTGCATGAGGACCAGGTTCTGTGCATGTGAGGCTTCTTCAGTTGTCTGAAGAAGGCCACAAAAAATTCAGTACTTCCTCTTGATCAGGTGGTTGGTAGCAGACACTCACCACAACATTATTGGTTTTGGTCTGTCCAGTGATTCTGACCTGTAAGTTGTCAGCTGGCTCATCACCCATCCCCAGACCCAGCTCCATGCATCCCTGTGGTGCTCTCACATCAAGGGCAACTCCACCTCCTCACCATGATGCTTTGTGTCCACCCATTGCAACAGTTGTGTGAGTTATCCCACCGTGTTTCCATGGTCCCAATGGGATCATACCTCTGCAATTGCATGCAGACCTGTAAGCCCCAATGTCAGTTCTGCATGCTGTGAGAGCGTACAGGCACTTCAGAGAGGCGCTCAGGAGTGCTGGCTTCCTGGTGGTGCTGCGACTGATACTATAAAGACCTATCACAGCACTAAACATGCCAGTTACTGAAACTCTGAGGACACATCCTCAGTGTGTTTCTGCTTTAATGGAGATGAGAAGAAAGGAAGTAGTGGAGAACAATGAATGTTGGTTGCTGGTCTTTGCTCCTGAGATCCTCTATGCCTATTTACTCCCTGTTCATAACAATAGAAAGTGATTTGCTCCCCAGGGAGTCAGAAATAATCAGTGCAGTATTGAGAAACATGGTAAAGGTTGAGAGAGGAAAATATCTGACTTCTGGGTAGGAACGTCAAGTGAAAGAATGTGAAGAATTGGGTGTTTGAAGAAAATGATACTCCAAGGACAAATGATTGGAAGTAGGTAAAGACTAGCAGATTTGAAAAGAAAGGTGAACGTACTCAGGGTTACCAAGATAAGAGATCAGAATAAAGAGGAATAATAATACAAGTGACAAGAAAAGAAAGAATGGTCAGAAGTACATTTTTACAGTAATTTATGCTTCAAAAATCACATAAAAATGATGTGCTATGTTCTGAGTAATCCTTGACTTTACTTTTTGTCCTGGGATGTATGTAGGTTGATGGGATCTGAAATGGAACCAGAGTCATTGTGCTTTCAAGGGCTTGCTTCCCTATACGTTGCTTGTTTTTTTTCCTACATCCCTTGGGTGTGATAATGACATTCTGTGAATCATAACAGCAGTGCAGAGCTTAATTAATGTTTGCAAAACACTTAGATCCTCAGATGAAGTGTGCTATGTGCATCCAGTGCAACATATTATTGCTAATAAGCACAGGCTATTTTTAGTTCCAGCAACAACTCATTCTTGGTGTTTTTCCTATCACAAAAACAAACATGTAAGGATGGCCATGATGGGTCATGCCAAGGTCCAGCTACCTCACTATCTAGTCTTCAGGAGTTTAAGGAAGAGAACTGCAAAAAACCCTGATGCTTTATCCGGCCACACTCTCCTGGCTTCTAGAAAAAAAATATTTTAAAGACTGTGATCCAAAGGTTACATCCAGAACCTGCCACTTAAGAGAATTCTCCTCCATGCCTTTTCAAAGAGCGCCCGGTGAGCCAAGGGAGTAACCTTGCATACCTTCCATAGAACGTTCTCCTCTGTCTGAGAGAGAGAACGTAGAGGAAGAAAATCATACTTCTAGTCTATTTAGCTGGAAGTAAATCTCCATCTACCAGCTCCATCACAAATGTATTTCAGTCATTAGAGGAAAAATTATGTGCTATTTTGTACTTTGACATAACTGCTTATGAAGACCTCAGTATATGTCCTTTGAGCCCTCAGAATAGGACAATTTATTGCTTTAAATTTATTGTATTTATCTTTAAAACCACAGATTCATACCCAAGGATACATCAGCTTTTCACCCTTGTGAGCTGGAGGTAGATGCACTAATTCATACTAACTAGATGCTAAAATCCTGGCTTTTATATAAATTAAAGATCATTAACTCTTTGTAAGGAACTGCTTTCCCTTGCTGTTACCTCAATTTTCCCTTCCCAGGTAGCAGTGTTTTACATATCAACTGGCAGCAGCTTTTTGCCTCAGAAATAGAAATATTTGGAAATGTGATGTATGTGTGTATATATATATAAAGAATGAACAGAAACCATTTTCCTGTTAAACTGGGTTATGATTCCTGATTTGTCCAATTCCTAATTTAAAACTTAGTTAATGGAATTCTGTCCCATTTATACAGGGAAATGGGTAACTGCTTTGTGAAGTTTTGGAAATACTTGGAGGTGTGTATAATGAAAAGGCCAATAAAAATGTAAATTATCTCAACTGTATTTATCATATTTCACCTAGTTCTCTGGCAATGCTGCTGATTTTGATAGCAAGCAGCCTACTAAATATTTTGTAGCACAATTTAAAAAAATGAATAAACCCCAAATATTTGCATTTAATTATCTGCCATGGAAGGTGTCTCTTCCATTTCAAATTAGTCAGGCAGATAATACATGTTCACCAAAATCTTTTTATCTTCGTCCTGGATTTTACTCTAGGTGGCAGAATTGTTCTATCTACAGCACATGAAGAACAGATTAAGAAACAAAAAATGGTTAATGATGTATACCTCCCCAGTGTGAATAATTCTTGTTTCCTAAATCAGCTGCCTTATTTTTCCAATAGTGTCAAGTTTATCAGTAAGCAGGTAGAATTCATAAGCTGTGTTTTGTAAAAGTGGAGAAAAAAAAAAAAGCCTTTCTTCATAAAAACTGCCTGACTCAATTAGAAGCTGCAGCATATTTTGTCAAGTATAATTGCTATGAAATGGTAATACTTAGAGGAACTTTTTGGGAATACATATGAACTTCCACTAATGTATGGTTTCCTAGGAGGACTTGAGGTTGGGGGAAGAGTTAATCTTTTGAACAGTGTTTTGTCAGATTCTTTGTATATAGCGGAATTAAATTCTAACACAAAATGCATGTTAAAACAGGGAGCTGGGGTACTTTAGACACATTTATAAGGAAACAGCTTTTAGGCTGAAATATGGATGCATATGCTGAGCAAGTATGGGTTCTATCTGTCAGGTGCATTGTAAGATCTTAGAAGAATTGAGCTGGTCTGATGGTTACCTAGATTAACACTTTGGCAAAAGCTCCACCCTAGATCCTCTACATCAAATAATTTTTGTTTTGGAACATTGAATATAATTTCTTTGTTACCAAATGTAATAAATTTTAAGCATATAATCTCTTGTATACTCCTGACAGTGTTTCTTAACTTTAGAATACAGAAAAAAGATTTGATATATGATTAATTTATTAAATAAATTTATTATTAAATAAAATTAATTTATTAAGGAGGAGGGAGAATTAAATTAGTCTTTAGGGGATCAGACGTTTGAAGTCTAGAAACACTTTCTGGAGCTCTGGAGGGGAACAGACAATTTCAAAGATGTCATGCTTTTCCTCTTTCTCCAGCTTTGGTGATGCTGGTTATTCTGTTAAAGTATGTGTTTTCTTTGCCCTCATTGTTACATGCCCTGGCCATCCTTGGCCAGTATGTTATTGCTACTCACTGTGCCTAGCATTTGCTCTGAATTTTGTGGGAAGGTTGCTATTGTGGAAGCTTTAAGCACTATTGCATAGTGCTACTCCTGTAACTGATGTTGCCCTTTTTTGCAAAGTGGGGAGAGTTAGCCGGGTACATAACTATAACTATTGGAACACGAGGACAAGAAACAATAAACTTTCTGTCAAAATTAAGTTATATTTGACAAAAAACTTTCTAAATTTTTAATGGTTTAAAAAGACAGTGAAACAGTTATAGCATTAGCTTGCAAACTTCTCTTCAAAGTTGGAAAATGTAATTTTTTTTTCCTTCTCATAAAGTAGAATTGTTGACTAAATCCTTGTCTTTGGTTTGTAGACTAGCTAGACCCCGCATCCCCCCAAGATTGGCTTATTGCAGTATGATCTGCCTTGTATTTTGAGTTGAAAGCATCCCTTACTCACACAGAGTATAACTTTCCTCCCTGAAGGATTCTTTGAAATAAAATGGAGCTGCTTTGTAAATGCAGGGAGTGTAAATTCTCTGTGTGCGTATGAGTATGGTCCTTGTCTGAGCACACCTCAAGCAAGAGTAGAAGGTGGAATACTCCCATAACAATTTATCTATGGATTCTTTTAAAGTGCATTTTTTACTTGATTTCACTTATCCTTACAAAATTCTGACTGAAGTTATGTGGGAGTACATAGGGTATGTCACACTAAGAGATAAAGGGTGTGGGGAATGTGGGAACATGTATTTCTGTAAGATTATCTGGTCAATGACCTTGACAAATGCAATGAAAAGGAGAAGGGGGGAAGCAATAACAGAACTACAGTCACAGACCTGACAGACAAACATAGTGGGACAAGGACAAGAAACGAAAATTAACGAGCTGTCAGGAAACTGCAGGCAAACTGAGACTTTGCAGCTGATAAGGCTGAAAACCTGAGGGTCCAGGATGTTGCAGGTCAGTGGTACTACAGAAACCGATGGGAAATGTGCAGGGGAAGGGGATCAGGGAGGAGCAAAATGGGAATAGAGAGGAAGGGGTAATGAAAGGGTTGGTTACTTGTAAAACAGGGCTGGTCAGTATGCTTGTCTCAGCCCTGCACCTCATCACCACAGTGCGTCTCATCTTCTAATTAAATCCTTTTTAAATGATCTCTCTGTGTAACCTCGCGGTGTGTCCGGTGTGTGTGAGTGCTGCAAGGACTGGGTGCCAGCTGCTGGGGTCCGATGGGGGCTGTGGGCACCCTTACACTGTGGTACCAGCTGCTGAGCCCGCGGGGTCTCGGTGCCACCCACTGGAGCGGGTGGAGGTCTCGGCTTCAGCCACTGGGGCAGGAACAGTGCGAGTGAGGGGCTCAGCACCAGCAGCTGGAGCAGGACTGTGCCCCGGCCTGTGTGCCTGGTGTTAGCCGCTGTGGGGGCGAGGGTATCTCCCTCAGATCTGGTGTGCGTGTGTGTCCACTAGCAGACCTCCAGCAGAACCACCTGGTGAGTAGGACACCTGTGGGGCAGGGAAGGGGGTCCAGGATCTGGGCAGGGGTGTTGAACAGGCAGAGAAGCACAGGTACTTGGGGATCCACAGATGTGCGTGGGCTTGTGAACGTGGGGCATGGGTATGTGTTTGTGTGTGCCTCCACCAGTGACCTCCTGTCTCCACCAGCTGAAAAGGGGGAAGGGACGTGGCTGTCTGGGCTTGTGTTTTATGTGAGTCCTGTATGTAGGTGCTGTTGAAGGCAGCACCCTGCCTGTGGCAGCCTGAGTGACTGGCCCTGCTGGCGTCCTCTGCATGTGTGTGTCTGTGGGACACGTGCAGCTTTGCTAGAGGTTGCAGGCGGAGGCGGGAAAGTGGCAGCCATGCCCTTTGGCCTGGGCAGGGCCCCCGGGCACCTGCGCTCCAGCGTCTGGGCAGGAGGGGCCTGGCGGGAGCTGCTGGGGTGGCTGCTGCCCCCAAAGTCCCTTGGCAAAGCTCTTTTGTTGTAGAAAAAATTAAATGACAGGAAAACTATGGTTTGGGGTTTTTTGTATGTGTGTGTTTTTTTTTTTTTTTTTTTTTTTTTTTTTTTTTTTAACTGTGGAAAGCAAAAGGAAGTTTAAATAACTACAATTTTTAATGATAATTTTTCAGGAAAATAGGAGTGTTTGAATTTGTGAAAAAGCTGCCAGTCAGCTGGGCTCAAAGACTATTAAATATTTTTAAACAGGAATGAAAAAATACTTTGGTTATTTTTAAGCTTAGGCTTTATTTATGTATAAATCCTCAAAGTGTACAAGTTTAGCATTTCTATAGACCATAAATGGAGCTTTTTATTGGCTAAAACTGGAATGAATTTGTACTCTTACTGCATCTAAAAAAAATAAATTATCCCGATTACTGAATAAAATTGAAGACTGCCTTCCATTGCTTAATTTGTTTGTAAGAAATCTACTGTGTTTACTTTACAAAACTCTAATCGGTGATATATATTTGTGGGAATATTTTGACTCTCAAGGGATTTTGGCACTCTGCGTGCTAACTAGTGCTACCACAGTGTAACCATTTATCATTAGGGAGTCTTGAAGGTCTTCAGCATTAATGCTGCTATGCACTGCTTGATATGACAAGACCAGTGTTTCTATAGATTACTCATACCCTGTTGTCAATAGGAAAGGTCATACAAAACAGAATTTTACTTAATGTAATCATATTTCTTAATTTGTAGTTTCTTAATTTTAAACCAAAAACTTTCTCCTTGCTATAGGACAATTGAACTAATCCTCTTCAGCTCATAACTGCGATTCTTGTGCTGTTCTATTTTGGGAGAATAGGTTTATATTATCACTTCTCTATAAAATTATTCAGAGGTCACCTTTTGCGACATCATTTTTCTTCTAGCCTGCTCTAGTCACCATAAGGAGATTCTGTTCTCTGTGCAGTGGGAAGCTTTATGCTAATATTGTTTAATGTGTTTTCCACAGGGGTTTGCTATCATGTAACATAAAGTGATGTTCAGGAAGTGAGGGTTACTACCTTTGTAGCTGCTCTCAGTACTAGAAGAATGTCATACTTTTACATCTTTTTAATGTTAATGAAGCTATTTTACAAAAGGTTTTTGACTTTGCGTGTTATCCCTGTGAAAGCATAAGTGAAACCTTTGCACCCATCACTTTACCGAGCATTACACACCATTTTATTTATATCATCTGCAAACAGTATTGGTGTCTATTTCACCCTTATTAGCATGGCATTAAGAAAAAAATATCCTTTCCTTCTCTCTGAGATGTCAATTTGTGTGTTTTGACCTTCCTCGGTATCAGTGTTCTCTCATTTTCCTTCAGCAATATCATTTCAGTGGTTTACTACTCACAGTGACTGAAACGATTCACCCTGCCTCTTGAAACCAGTGTGCTGTGCTTACATCTGCCGCTTTGGTGAGTGTGCTGGTTTTGGCTGGGCTAGAGTTAGTTTTCTCCCCAGTGAGTGGCCAGTTCGGGGCCATGTTCTGGATCTGTGCTGGAGCCAGCGCTGGTGGCTCAGGGAGGTGCCGGTGGCTGCTGAGCAGCGCTGACCCAGAGCCGAGGCCGTGTCTGCCCCTCACCCCCCAGCAGCGAGCAGGCTGGGGGGCACCAGCAGCTGGGAGGGGGCACGGCCAGGACAGCTGACCCCGGCTGTCCAAAGGGACATTCCGTACCGTATGGCGCCATGCTCAGCGGGTAGAGCTGGGGAAGGAGGAGGAAGGGGGCACGTTGGGTGTGATGGCGTTTGCCTTCCCCAGTCACGGTTACCCGTGCTGGAGCCCTGCCCTCCTGGGGGTGGTTGAGCCTGCCCACTGGTGGGGAGTGGGAATGAATCCCTTGTTCTACTTTGCTTGCGTGTGCGGCTTTTGCTTTACCTGTTTAACTGTCTTTATTTCAACCCACAAGTTTTCTTGCTTTCTGATCGTGTCCCGCATCCACTGAGGAGGAACAAGTGAGCAGTTGTGTGATGCTTAGTTGCCGGCTGGTGTTAAACCACGACAGTGAGCCACCTTGCTCCTGTGGAGCCTGTCAGGGGGAATTCTGGTGAGAGCTCTTTCCAGAAGCTAAGGCTGGCTGCCTCATGGGGCTACTGTAGTTTCATTTGAGAAAACCTGGAAAAAATTAGTAAAAAGTATTTGACCTGAGTTTGGGTCTACAGCCCCCAGTGTAAGAAGTACATGGACCTGTTGAAACAAGTCTAGAGGAAGGCCACAAAGATGATCGGAGGGCTGGAGCACTTCTCCTATGAAGACAGGCTGACGGAGCTGGGGTTGTTCAGCCTGAAGAAGAGAGGGCTCCAGGGACACCTTACAGCAGCTTTCCAGTACCTAAAGGGGGCCTACCAGAAATCTGGAGAGGGACTTTTTACAAGGGCATGTAGCCATAGAACAAGGGGTAATGGCTTGAAACAGAAAGAGGTAGATTTAGTCTAGATATTAGGAAGAAATTCTTTACTGTGAGGGTGGTGAGGCACTGGAACAGGTTGCCCAGAGAAGCTATGGATGCTCTGTCATTGGAAGTGCTCAAGACCAGGTTGGATGGGGCTTTGGGCAACTTGGTCTAGTGGCAGGTGTCCCTCCCCATGCAGTGGGGTTGGAACTAGATGACCTTTAAGGTTCCTTCCAACCCAAACCACGCTGTCATTCTATTTGCTCAAATATTTTGTTTTTTAATCAAAAGACAGAAGTCACTTCTGAGTTTTTTTTTAATTCTCAGTTTGAGGCTTTTCTCTGTGGAAAACATATTTCAACAGAAGCACAGTCCATTTTAGGGGATGGTTCCAACATTATATATGATAAGACCTGCAGAAGAAAAAGAGGTGTGAGGAATCTGTGATTGATCTGTGATTGAATCTGTGATACTTTAGGACATGTGATACAACGTTTTGTAGGCCTGATGATTTTTAGACCTGCAAAGAGCCTTTGAAGGAAGTTCTATTACCAGCTGAGAGACAGAACAAAATAATTCAAATTTGAGTAGTTCTTAAAATATTATCTGAGGAAAGTTATATAGTCTATGCTGCATCTTTAATCCGTTTATTAAATATGGGAATATTATGATACAGTAAACACTGAAAGTGAAGTAAATGCTGAACCCCCATGCATTAATGGGGGTTACTCAGAATATTTTTGAAATTAAAAGGTGTTTCAATGGAGTTTGTTTGCTGGAATATTCACAGATTCACAGAATGGTCAGGGTTGGAAGTGACCTCTGGATATCATCTAATCCAACCACTCTGCTAAAGCAGGTTCTCCTAAAGCAGGTTGCACAGAGAAATGTCCAGGCAAGATCTGAATGTCTCCAGAGAAGGAGACTCCACAACCTCTCTGGACAGCCTGTCCCAGTACTCTGTAACCCTCAAAGTGAAGAAGTTTTTCCTCGTACTCAGATGGACCTGCCTGTGTTGCAGTTTGTGCTTGTTGCCCCTTGTCCTGTTGCTGGGCACTGCTGAAAAGAGCCTGGCCCCAGTCTTTTGACACTCACCCTTAAGACATTTGCCAACTTTGATAAGATCCCCTCTGTGTCTTCTCTTCCCCAGGCTAAACAGGCCCAGCTCTCTCAGCCTTTCCTCATAAGGGAGATGCTCCAGTCCCTCATCATCTTTGTAGCCCTCTGCTGGGCCCTCACCAGCAGTTCCCTGTCTCTCTTGAACTGGGGAGCCCAGCACTGGGCACAGCACTCCAGATGTGGCCTCACCAGGGCAGAGTAGAACATGGGAGGACCACCTCCCTTGACCTGCTGGCCACGCTTCTCCTAATGCACCCCAGGATCCTGTTGGCCTTCTTGGCCACAAGGGCATACTGCTGGCTCATGGGCAACTTGGTGTCCACCAGAACTCCCAGGTCCTTCTCTGCAGAGCTGCTTTCCAGCAGGTCAGCCCCAGCCTGGTGTGTACTGGTGCGTGGGGTTACTCCTCCCTGGGTGAAGGACCTTACACTTGCCTTTGTGGAACTCCATTAGGATCCTCTCCACCCAACTCTCCAACCTGTCCAGGTCTCACTGAACAGCAGTGCAGCCTCCTGGTGTGTCCGCCACTCCTCTCAGTTTTGTATCTTATTGCTTAGTTATTAATCATATAATTTCATCATTGTTGGAGCACGTAAAATGTGTCCCTAGCTAAAGTTACCTTATAGCTTTGCCCTTAAAATATGCTGTTTATGGGACATTAACTCCCCTTAAGTTTTGAATGAGAAGAGGGTCTGATCTTCCTCCTGCAGCCACTGGCAATCTGATAAGTCTTCTTTCCTGAGAATCAGGCATTTGTTCTGCTAGCATTGCTTGTCCTTCTCCCAAACAATGGAGATATTGCCTAGACTCCAAATGTTTGATTTGCCTCTGTGTTTTTGGCCTGAAGTGTTTTTCTTTATCTGGGAGAATAGAAAGCAGGTGGCTGTGTCTTTACTTGCATTTTAAGGGACAATTTTGCTTTAAAATGAAGTAAGAACATGATTTGTTTCGTGTTATAGGGATAGAGTTTATCAATTTACAACTCTTTAAAGGAAGGCAAAGCTGAGAAAACCAGATTCCAGGGGTAAATAATGAACAGAATCTTAGGGTATAGCTGGTATATCATCATAAGGTGGAAAGGAGTCAGGGCATTTGCTTTATAAGTGCTCAAAAGATATCATTTAACTTCAGCCTAGACCCAGTAAGGTATTAGGTTTTTTGGAGAGGAAGATCACCTCACGGCTAATAAAGATGCAACTTTGTACTTTAAAATCCATGCAGATGCATCATTCATCTATTTTTGAAGAATGATTAACACTAGAACATCATTAATGATTGAAAGTGGCAAAGTTGAGACTGGACAGGTGGCACACATTGGAAGCAGAAAGATCACAAAACCAAGAGAGTTATTGCATTAACAGGGGATTGGACATCCTTGAACAGAGTGGATACCTATACAGACTGGATTTTCAGGAGTTATGGAATTTTCATTTTTTCATAAAAAACCAATTCAAATGAAGATACTACCTGAAAACTAAACAGTTTAAAAATTTTACTTCTCACAAAAGATTTTTCCTGAATGACTGAGGCATTTGTGCTTGCAGTCTTACTTATCAGAATTGTTATCATGAGTGTTTAAAATCCCATTCAAGGGAAAACTACTTGATTCACTTGAAGAAGAACTTCTGGGGTGGAGGGATAATGAAGAAAACCAGCAAATCATATGGAAAAAAGACTGCTCCATCTTAGATCATGCTTAGCCAATAAAACTCTTACCAGAACAGACTTTCTGGCTGCAGTGAGTAATTTGTGGGGTTTTTTCCTGCAAACAGCACAAGAATGGGATTTTGAAGTTTGTGCAATATGCTAAAACTCTATCACATGCTGAAATAGATTTTTAAGCTTCTCTTGATGTAGCTCAGTACCAATTTACCTTTATTTCAGTAGTTTTTTAACATTTCTAATGTTTGCTGACTAATACACGTGAATACCATGAAGAAGCCTGTGTTAGTTAACCAACATGGAAAAAAACCTCAAAGATTTCAAGATCTGATTAAAAAAATAATTTCCATGTCCTTCATCTGAAGATTCTTGAAATACGGTATTTATGCATAGTAATTGGAGTGAAAGGATTTTAGACAGCAAAGCAGCCTATCTTTCCTAATGTTTAGAATGGCTAAACTTGTCTTGGGCCCCTCCATTTCTGGCAATGATGCTCTGCCTGCTTTTCCGCAGATCTTGATTGCCTGTTTTGTTAATTTTTCTTTTGTAGGCTTCAGGGATTTTATCCTTCTTCATCCTTCCCCTTCTGTAATGGTTGCTGGAACAGGGAAGATGAAAGTGGGAGAAATTGAAAGCAGCCCAGTGTAAGCCCCAGGAGCAGCCTACCTGGCATGGCTAACTGGTTTCTATGGGTCTGTGTGTCTCAAACGAAGCTCCTGAAGCAGCGCACAGTCAGTTGCACAGCCCGAGGGTGTATATACAGCATGAGGGAGAGCTCAGGTCCACAGGGAGGTGAGGGTCTTTGAAGAGACTATAGAGGTCAGATACACAGAAAAGAGAAGATACCAGCTAGTGCAGCTAACTTATTGGTAGCTTGGTAATGTATTTTCAGCATGCCTTTTCAGATTTTTTTTTTCTTCCTTTTTAAGGGTTGGATTGTATTACTTCTGAAAGTCAGGTGGTGTTTTAGGCATCACCTTCACAATTTGCATGTATATGTCTGTGTATGAGAATCTAATTTTGTATGTTTTTACAATTTCTTGGTACTATCTTTGAAAATTTTTGGGGCTGCAAGCCTGTATTCATTGCCTTAATCCCACTATTTGCAATGTTACATCTATAACTGCAAATGCTGCTTAACCTGCAGTTCTTTGTTTTTATCAGTTATGATAACCAGAAAACCAGCAATTGGGAGAACAGAATATGTGG
Source organism: Falco naumanni (assembly GCF_017639655.2). Taxonomy (NCBI): domain Eukaryota; kingdom Metazoa; phylum Chordata; class Aves; order Falconiformes; family Falconidae; genus Falco; species Falco naumanni. The sequence goes on along the minus strand of NC_054054.1, from coordinate 31,651,271 downwards.
GTAGGAAAAGGGTCTAACATGTTCTTCAACCTCCTACAAAGGTCAAGCAGTCATCTGTAAAGACTCCCTTCTCCTGTAGACAAATAATTTTGGACACCAACACTTGTGGTGAGGTTGTACCCTAGTCATACCTAGTCTGTACTGAAATAGATTTTAAAGCAATTATATCCTACTTATTGTTTTAAGGTACTGCTCTGTCACATTGTGCCAAGAGTATAAATACTGTCTCTGGTGGGAGAGGGAGGGAACAAAGCAAACAATTTCCTGCTTTACACACTGAAACCTCTCTAAAATTTATTGTTGTTGGTGGGTTCTTTTCCTTTGCTTAGTATTGGATACATGATTTTTATGCAATTAAACTTTATTGTCTAAATTGGAAATGCTTTGGGTTTTTTTTAATGATTTTTGAGAAGGAAGGGAATCTAGCTTGTCTACAGAGAGAATTCCAGTGCTGTACCCAGCCAGACTTCTGTGTACTCTGTTCATCCATGTGGTACCTCAAAATTAGCTTGTTTAAAAGCAGAGAGAATCAATAACTTTTGGTTTTGAATTAACCTAAGTGGTATTTAGTCACATGACTGAACAGGGAACAAATTTTCCTGGAGATCTTCAGTAGTTCCCTTCTGAGAGTACATCGGCCTGTGGACAGAGCAGAATACTGCAGCCAATGTAATTTTCCAATGACACCCAAGTTACCATATTTCACTGTGTTAGAAAAGCTCAGAGGCTGTCACTGCAACTACTCATTGTTATTTGGAAAGACTCTTTGGAGTTCTGGAGACTGTGCTCCATTATTGTAATTAAAAAAAAATAATCCTCAGTCAGTATAGGAATTTTTTTTTAAATAAAAATGCTTATTCTAAGCATATTAAAGACAGCATTAAACACTGCTTGTGGCAATGTTCCCCAACACTGCTGGCCTGGGGGTAGTGATATTGAATGAGTCGTGCTGCAGGCGTATTGTACTTTGTTCTTCCCTTCAGCTTAAATTCAGCTTTTTAATTTCCTCTGCCTGTGAGCAGTGTTGGAGGGTATCATGGGCAAACAGCACTCATGAGTGGTAGGGATGGAGGGCTGGCCTACGGTGCATCTCCCTTTGCTGCCTGTTATCGGTCACATTTGTGCTATTCATTACAGGATTATTCCCAGCGTTAACTAAATTCTACAAAAAGTTTCATAAGCTGAAAACTAAGTTGGCAGAAAAGCATGTAATGTGTTCAGGACCTGTCATATGATGATGTTACTAATGCACACAAGGGGGCACAGTTATGCTTTCCCATGCAATTTTAATGTCTTAATCTGTAATATCCCAGGAGATTAAACAAACAGACTCCTGTTCTCTGAAAATACTGGGGTGTGTTTAGTACGATAATATATTAAGCTGTTTAAATTTTGAATTGGTGTTTCTAAGCTGCTAACCTGTAGGTTAGATTCCATTTCTCTAAACAATTTCTACAAAAATAGATTTTGGATCTTTAAAATATATCAATAGAGCCTAATTCACGTAGGTATTGCACATTAACACTCGCACACTAACTGTGAGTTATATGATCAGTTCTGAATTGTTGGTTTTCATCCACATTAAACAATTACAGCTGATTTTGATAGCCCAGTTTTCCTTCCTCATGGGCTGTTGAGGCAGGTTAATTTAATAATCTGTATCATTTTAACTGTTTCATCATAATTTTGTATAGTTTTATATTTACATAGATTAAAGTATCTACTTTTTCTCAGGTTATTTGCTTTAGAAAACCCCAAAACTAAGCCAGCACAACTCAACATATTCTGGTGGAGAGTTAGTTGTGTTGCTACTGGAAATGAGTTTGAAAAACTGATGCATAATTCCTATCATGAATTTGTTGGAAAGCTTGCATCCCATTAATGTATGCCATCATTTATATGAAGTATTGGGTAAAGCTGGAGCTACTAACATTTTTGCTTATTTTCCATGCAAAAAACTTCACTAGAAAAATGTTAGGGACTTTAATAATGTTTGTGATATTTGAGGCCAGATCAGATGTAGTTTCTAGTTTAGGCTCAATGATGCTTACATCTTGCAAATGTTAAGCTAATTCAACCTCATATAGTGGAAAATAAATAGAAAATTACAAGGAGTTACATCTTCAACCAAAAATTCAAGGGTGGCTACTTCATGAGCTTCACTTAATTGTTTTCTGCCTTCAATAGAGAGTTGGTTCAGATAAGAACAGATTAGGCATGAAAATTTGATCCTAGGTCCTGAAGTTTTTAGACAAGGGGATAGACGGATGGATGGACACACAGACACAGACACACACAGACACACACACAGAGAAGTTGGAGGTTTTTTTGCTAATTCTTATTGTCCTCAGTGCTATATCTTGTTTTCCAAATAACAGCAAAGTGAGATTTTTTACATGCACTGAAGAAAAGTAGTTATGCCTGAATTGTCTCTGTGGCAATTTATACAAGTATGCAATAATTATCTTAAATGCTTGTAAGTAGGGCTCAATCATATTGGAGTGCAAACACAAAGCAGTAATTAGTCCTCATCTCAGAGATGCTATAAATTAAATGGACCTGATGGGGATACAAGAAGAGTAAGCAACATAGCAGTGCAACTGTTCACGTTAATGTCATGATTATTTAACTGATAAGATTTACTTAAAGTTTTGCTGAATCAAAAGTTAAGAGAAGGCAGCAGGTGTGTGTGTGGTTCTGTTCTTCTGCAGTCATCAAGGAGAATTCTGAATACGTTGGGGTCATGAAGATGAACCTTTTTCTAAACCAGCAATGTGTGGAAATGTGGTGATGGAGGTGCAAGAGTGTCCCTTTGTGCTGGGATGTCTCCATTTTCAGCAGTTACATGTTTGTACAAGAGTGTACTGTTTTAGAGAGCTGCTTCACCTCCTCAAGCAATAAGACTGAGCACATTTTGAGAGTCTGAGCCTACTAAAGTGTGTTCAGACTTGTGTTGTAGAACCGATTGGACCACTGAAACCAGTAGGAAAGACTGTGCAAACTAGGGCCTACATATGCTGTTAAACAGTATCTTTGTGGGTTTTGTACTTTTTAGAGACTTTCCTGAAGATGTCTTGGGACACCTAGATCCTGGACAGCTACACAGCTTCACATAGTAGACATCATCCTACTGAAGGCCAGCAGTAACTATTTCCCCTGCCCTTGGAGTTTCGCTGCTTTGCTTGGGAAAATAGGTTTGTATTTCACTTGAAAATGAACCAGAGTACCTTCCTGTGAACGTACAGAAAGGACTATTTCTGCCTATATTTGGAAATGGCAACGTACAGTAGAAACTTTTCTGCCCTGGAAAGGTCAAGACTTTGGTTTAAAAGCAAAACTCTTTTGCCAATGCAGCTGGTGCAAAACAAGCTTGGACTCAAAGATATTTGAGAACCTAGGGCCTGCTGGCTTCCAAATGTTTTGCTAATACAATGTTGTAGCATTGACTTAGCATAAAAATCCTTTATATGCTTTGGCACACACATAAGCTCTTACTGTATATGAAGTGTAACTGGAAAACATTATTATTGCAGGAAATAATTACTTCTATTAAATATTACTTTATATGTAAATTAATATTATGCAAGACAAAATGTTTATGCTATAACTATTTTTCTATATATGCACACATGAATATACTTGTCAGTGCAATTATATTAATTACAGGCCAACTGTGCCTGTCTGATCTTACAACCTTACCGTATTCTCAGGTGTAGCACTTCATGTATTCTAATGATGTGAATTTTGGCAATAGTGTCTGTATCTCTTTCCAGAATGCCTCTGCACAGCTCTGTAAGAAACTATGGATCCTGAGCTTATACTAGCTTACTGAAAAAAGTAACTTTTAATTTTTAGAGAACAATTGAAAAAATATTTACAAAAATTCAGACATATTGATGCTAATATGACCCTGCTGTCCTCCCCCCTCCCCCCCCCTCCCCCCCCTCCCAAATCAAGAGGTCTCATTCTGAACAGTAGATAGACATCTCTAATTTGTTTGACTGCATCAAGTTTTGAATATAGGCCGCAGCACAATGGAGTTATCGGCCTAATTTTCAGGACTGTTGAAGCTAAAGTGTCTTTTCTGTTGTTGAGCAGGCAACTTTTATATTACAAAGATACTTGCAGTTTCATGGTGAGAATCTTTGTGAGAGGAAAATGGTTAACCGATTTCCATCTATGATCAATCTGAAGCTGACATAAAGTCTTTGCTTCAGCAGTTCCAATGGAGGTGATGAGCTGCTAGATGAAGGATTTATACTGGTGTTATTTTTGTTCATTCACTTGTGTATTATGTGTATGTGATTAAAAGTGACTTGAATGTTTTCTTTGTTTCTTCCTCTCTGCCTAGAGGAGCTTGCGAGCTTAATTTTTGATGCATGACAGAGAGAGTCTTTGGCTCTGAAGACTCTTTATTCACAGACAATCCGAGTGATGTCTCCCAAATACTGCGTGTAAGTTGATGTTGTTGCCTGAACAACACCAGCTGAAGTATTTTTTGTTCATGAAATGAATGCCTATACTTTTTGCCTATACTTTTTGTTGAATCTGAGATTACCTCTGAAATGATCTTTACATGTCGTGATTGAATAACCACATTCACGGCTTGGGGAGAATGCAGAGGCAAATTCTTGTTAGCTGTAATAAACAGTAGTCAGATAAAGAAAAAAAATGTACCCAGATGGGTTGTGATTTCTAACACTGCAGTCAGGCACAATGAACATGCAGACCAAAAATAAGTATGGGTTGTAGCTGATTATGGAAATACAGCTAGGAAGAATCTGTGAGTAGCTAGATTTAGAGATAACAATGTGCAGGAATTTCTAACTTACAGTTGAGGGAACAAAAATATCTTGGGGACAACAGTTATTCCTCGCTTCCAAAAAGGCTTTTCTTTTCTTCTAGTCAAATGTTTTGTGAGAAAAATACCTCACTTGGAACTGTAGTATGTTGCAATATGCCGTAGTGCAATGAAAATCTAGGAATGGTTAAGGCAACTTCTCTAGATGGAGTTGAGGGAAGCTGTTGTATCTGGTCAAGAAACGATCAATGGGAAATGATTTCTAGAGATGTAAGCTTTCCTTTACTCTGCTACTAAGCCAAAGAATGCCTACCTTGTCTAGTTTCTGAGAAATGTATGTCTGGATGTGTTGTTAAAACTGATTTTGCTAGCGTTCACTGATCTTATTGATCTTTTTAGGTAGCCTTACAGCTGTACAGAGTAATGCTAGAAACAACCTTCAGCAAAAGCTAGAAGAGCCCATCTGAAATGATGGAAGAAGTTTTACCTGGTGACACTGCACTTATTGGAAAAACTTTCTTTTTACTAACGTCCTGTCTACATGATTGCTGGCTGTAATAACTGAGTAACTTTGTATTTAATCAGCTTTCCTCATAGATTCTGTGAAGTACACAACAATGTTTTATCCATTTATAGATTTTTTGGAGGGGTGGGCAGGGGAAACAAGTTGCTTAATAGTTTTGAGCATCTCACTTTAAGGTCCTTGCTCAGGACAATAGCAATTTGATTCTCTAGCGAGGCAGAGGTCTCCCAGTTTTCATCAAATTCTTGATGTACATGAATGGAAGTCTTGAAATTAACATCTTTCTGGGTCCCACCCAGAACAGCTTTCATAAAGTCAACAGGACTGGAGTCAGTGCCTCATGTGGATGGTTTTCTGTGAATGTGAAAATGATAGTTTTCAGAAGTTTTCAAACTGGCTGGTGCTGATACTGTAGCGAGTCTGCTAAACATTTAGGAAATACTGTCTTTAACGGTAAGGTTGTCAGCAGCTATGAGCTAGGTCTTGGGAAATTAGCTCCTTGGCTTTGTCCTTGAATTGCAATCTTACTTTGCATCTAATTTATTGTATTTGTTACTCTATGTTTCTATCTTTAAAGGGGCTTTAGTATCTCTCCTACTAGGTGTTCTGAAGATTGGCACGTGTATAATGCCTTGAAGCTTTCAGATGAACAACAGAATGGAATTGCAAAGTTGCTAGTATAGCTATTTGCTGGCAATCTGGAAAGTGCTTGTATTCCTAAGGGTTAATACAAAAATAAATTTAGCTTAGCACAGTTGTCAGCCAATTTAAGGTGAAGATTTCAGAAATTAGTTCTGACAATCCTGTGGAACACACCATATGTCATCTTTTGAAAACTGAAGACAGTATTCCTTCTGGTCTTTGTTATGAACTTAATGAGGTTAGAGAAATGTCCTCTGTCTTTTACAAGACACAAGGGTAGAAGGTCTTGATTTGAAAAATACGGATCAACAATGTATCTTTAGTGAGAAAACAAATTGAATTATGCTGCTGGTTTTGTTCCTATGGTGCCTCTCAACAACAGTTTCATCACAAAATGATTTAATTGTAATTGCTCATAAAACCCACAATTTGTTACAAGCCAGAGTGGAATCCAGTAGGGATGACTGACTGCTCGTTTTGAGTTTGATCACTTTGTTTTAGGGCATCTAAGCCTGACAGGATAGACTAATAGCTCTAAGATAGGTGTAGAAGCTCTTGGCTGCAGAGCTGTTTCTGTTTCTGGGTGGGGATCAGCAGAGGAATGAGCCACAATCTTCCTCTGACTGAAAGAACTGACATACCCTAATGCCAGCATCTCCCAGGCCAATTACGGTGTGATGATGTTTTCATTGTTTCACTGCTCCAAATATAATGAATGTTGCTGCTATGACAGAGAAATAGTCTTTAATATGAGAAAAGAGACTGGAAATAAATTGTGCATCCAGCTGCCTTGCTGGCTGTATTTTTTGCTATCCGAGTCTCTTAAATGACAACTTGAAGGCTAGTTGCTGTGCTATCTGCTCTGATCATTTTGGGTATATGTATCTTTTTCATCTATCAAATACTTGGCCAAAAATGCTTCGAAGTAAAGTTTTCAATATTAGAAGATCCTGAGAACTGAATCTTTAGGTTTTGACTATTGTTGTTATGCAGTTATTATTCTGTACACCAAATTGGAGTCAAACATTTGTATTTTATATTTATCTATCTTTAGCAAGTTACAGTTGAGAAATACTTGTAGAGATTTTTCCTCCTGCTCTTAATAAAAATTGCCTCATTTTAAACAAAAAATCATCCACACTTTCTGTTGTCCATTTAATCTCTCCTTTTAAAATCAAACCTAAATTTTGAAATATAGGTTTTAGGGTTGAAGCTAGTTTCTTCTTTTTAATTTAAAACTAAACCAAGAAAATAAAGGAGAACTTATCATGTATTTTTTTCTTTCACTGTTGAAAGTATTTCGAGCAACTGAAATGGGAAATATGTCATAAATGAGGCCAAGGCGATGTTAGAAATAAAGTACTTTTTTGAGACTGTCTAGGATTTAGATCAAGAGATTGGAAGTTTTTCTGACTTTGCTATTGATTTGCTAGGTGATGGTGTTTAACTTCTCTGTATGTTTCTGCAGTTGCTCTTATCTAGTAAGATTTTCTTACCCTTTACATCCATATTTTTTTATTAACTGATATGTGGAAGAAGGGGAAAAGTAAATAAGGTGCAAAGGGAGACACTGACTCCATACTTATCCAAACACTATCAAACTACAAGAAAACTGACTTTCTGGAAAGAGTAATAACCTGCAGAATACAACACTGATAAATCTAAATGGATTGAAGTCTGTGTATATTTAAAATGAATGATCAAAAGAGCCAAGTGGCAGAAAGCACAAATGGGATGAGAAACAACAGTAATAATGAAGGCAATTAGTTTACTTTCTCTGAGAGAACAAGATGCTTGCTGCCAACTGAATATCAAATTGCTTGGCAGCTGAGGATGGTACATAAGGGGGCAGGAGCAGAGTGGTGAATTGGCAGTGGTTATCCTTTTCTCTGTTTCCCAAAGAGGTTCTGGGGCTGGAGAAGATGGGAGAAGGACATCCTTTCCTGGACAAGCAGGGCTGACCTGCCTTCCAGGACAGGGGGGGACCTGCACTGGTGGGCTGAAACTTGCTGCAGGCAGCTTTTCTCAGGAGGTTCTCCTGGAAATGCCTCCAGCTTAGCCCCCAGAGTTGAGTTAGTACTTTGCTAAAAGCCAGAATATCAGGATGCCTTTAAGTCTGATGAGATGAGTTTTTGATAAGGTAAATGAGGTGGGGAGGGTTTGGTGAATAGAGATGGATGTCTTCCAGCACATGAGATTTGGATGGCTGATTTCTACGTTGAAAATTTAGGTCAGGACGATGGCTAAGTCTGCCTGTGATGTGAAACAAAAGGTAAGAAAACAGTGGTGTACCTGCTGAACTGACGAAACACAGAAGGCTAGAAATGGTGCCCTGTGGCTGTTGGCCTGTAGAAAGGGCTTGCTAATAGTTGAAGATCAATGAAATTTAAATCTGTGATAAAACTGTCCTTGGAGAGCTTTGTAGGAAATACATTTGGGTCTTAGAAGGCAACTAAACCTCTCATACTCCAGAAGCTAGCCTGTGGAGGAAACTCTTTTCACTGAGGAAAGATACTATGAACAGCTTTGTTTTTTGCTGGTAGTGCTACTGATAGTAAAGGATGAGTGCAAGGTATAGTTTGTTTGGGTTCGTTTTGGTTTTTTTTAATCATTTACCATATCTTTATGGTGAAATCACTCATAAATTACAAAGTTCAGAGCCTTCCTAGCCTGGTTTTAGGAATTTCAAGTAGATGAAGTACATATGACCGATACCCTTAACAGAAATCTTTTCTTATGTGGAATAATTATCCAAATTAAAAGGATGAGTTTGTGCATTTTGTACAGACAAAGCAGGAATAGAGAGATGAGCCTTTGCTTTCACAGCATGCATATGATTTACCAGGCATTGCGTTCTTTCCCTGGGGGAAGGTAGGTCAGCTGAAGCATGCAGTGGGGAATGTAAGGGTGGTATGGTTTTGGTTTTTTTTGTCTCCTTTCTGTTACCTGCAAGAGATATTTTGTACACATGTGTCAAGACTGCTTTAGAATTAGCACTATTAAAAGCAAAATATTGGATTTAAAATTTCTGTGTTGCTAGATGAGTTCTCTGTTGTGGCAAAAAATTATGAATTATTTTCACAGAAAAGACAAATGCATGAAAATACTTGTTACTGTGAGCGGCGACAGTTCTATGGTATTATATTTCAAAAACCTGCCAAAAAAATACTGTATGAATAACTAGCAATGCTCTGAAATGTCTAGTGCTGTGCCTGCAAATTGCTCCTTGGCATGAAATGTGTTTTGCAGCTGTTATAAAGGTACATCAAAGCCTGGGCTGGGGGAAAATTCAAACTGGCGGGCAAAGAAAAAAGTCCTGGGTGCAAATAGCTGATCTGCCCAGAGTGAGATGAAGCCAAATATTGTTAGCTCTACATTGTCTGTCAGAAACATTGAGCAAAAAGTACATGCAGGCCAAATTCGCTGCTTGCATAAACAAGCTGAATGTCACTGAAGTCAGCTGTTTGCACCAACAGTGAATTTGCCTTCCAGGTTTTAAATTATTTTTATATCCTTTAATGTCAGAACATAAAACAATGTTCATTACAGTGTCTAAATTAACTGATTATACAAGTTTCCTGTTTCTCACTGTAGAGGTGGGAGGAAAGCTCCTTGTTCTACTGAGGAGCCTCCTGACCTGGGGTGCATCACTTGGATCTGGCACAGGGAAGTTCTCTGTGGAGCTGCTCAGGGGAAGATGGATGTGAGGGGTAGGGGTCCTTGCCCAAATATAGGGAGGTACCACTGGCAAGGCCCACAGGAGGGTCAAACTGGAGAATACAAACAAGTGGTAAGGCTGCAGCAAGTGAGGTGAGGAATCATTTTGATTCCCTCTGTCTTGACTGGGTTGGGCTTAAGTGCTCCTTCTCACCATTTGTGTACACGTTATAGCTCTTAGTTCTGCAGTGTCTATTCAGATCAGTCCTAGAGATATTTCTGTATTGACTGCTGCAAGGCCTGCCCTAATTTTGCTTGTCTTTTATCCCTGTGGCGTGGGTGGGTGGTGTTGGGAGCCTACATGGGGGCTCAGTTAAGGGACCTGTCAGAAGCAGCGTTGCTGCCACCCACGCTGGCTTCCCTTCCCTCTCCTGCTCTTGTTTTGCTATCCTGCAAGCTTTGGAGGTAGATGAACAGGGACATCACTTGTAAGTAGCTAATGCTCTGCAGGATGCATCCTGATACAATTGACTCGATCCTCACCAGGTGTAGAAACGTGCTGGTGATTGAAACCTGTTTTATTATTCAAATCCCTAAGTACTGATACTACCACATTAACTTAACTTACAAGCAAAAAGAGTAGTTTTGCCTCATAACGATGATGTAATATACTATCCACATCTGTTAGTAAGGTCATCTGGGAGCCTCTCTATTTAACTCTGTCTCTCTGAAATCATCTTGCTTTCACCATTGGTGGCTTTTATTTGATCACACATCTTCCAACAAAGGCAGAAATATTTTTATTTTACTGTTTCTGTTTTAAGTGACTTGGTGTTCTTGAAGGACTGATTGTTTAGAATAAAATAATACTAAAAAACCTTCCCTTCCCAAAACAATGAAACTATTTAGATGGACAAATTGTGTTTAAAAGCTTGTTGGTTTATTTTCCATCTGGCCATCTGCAGCAGAAGAATATATTTCTTGTTACTTTTTGAACACAGTCAATTTTCTACAGTTTTTTTTTTTATTTATACAATTCTGTATTTTGCATAGGCCAAATGAAACATTTTGCTTCAGAAAAATAATTCATAGGTGAAGTGTTTTGGGAAGATTCTACTTAATCTTGTTCTCAGCTGCCTCGTGGGAACTAGAGTTAACTCATGAGCTGGATTGCTCTGTTTTGCTCCGCCCTCCATGTTGACATGTCCTTCAGGAAGGAAAAAGAATAAGAAAAAATATTTGAAATACATATGATGCTGGGAAAATATCTTTTTCTGATTAGCTTGACTCTGTTTCTTAATCTTTTATTACTAAATTTATGATTATTGGTGTACTCTGTGCTTTACAACCTATGACAAAGACCGTGCTGTGTGGCTCTTCTAAAATATGTGACTGAAAAAGCAGGATGAATGAAGCTTAATAAAAGTTCACAGACTTAGTCCCCCACAACCACATGTTTAAGCAAGCTGAGTTTTTATGAAGGATTTGAATGAGAAGTAATGGTTTGATAGGTGTGGAGTGCTAATAACAGGAACAGCAGTTTTTGATTTGCTTGACAACAAATTTTAAGCTCCTGAGTGAAAACTTGGCAATGGGGCAGAAGTCATCTTTTATTTGAAACTGATTCTGTATGTAGTTGTTATGTTTGCTCTAAGGATTTAGCTTCAGCAAAAGGAATAAATTACATGGCAGATGAGGAGCTTTTGTAGCATTAAATAGTGACAGTTATTGCCTATATGCTGCTTTCCTCTGACCTGTTAGCAGAGCCCCTATGGGTGCTCTGGTTAAGGTGCCAATGCAGATTCCTCTGTCAATGCTGCCCTTAGAAACAGCAAAACCTGCTTGTGGAACCTGGAATAGGGCTTTGAGGAACAAGCAATTATCCTCTGATTTGGGATGAATCCCCAACCAGAGCCACTGTGGAACATGCTGGTGCCACAGGTCTGAACTCCTGATGCTACCCTGAAGGAAACAGTAATTTTTTGACTAGGAATGGTGCAGAGACAAATATTGCAGCAGTCCCTGAGTAAGCAAGAGACTCAAGCTGGGGAAGAAAAAGTTGGTTGTATGAACTTCATGTTTTGGCTTCATAACTTCCTTCATTGCCACAGAATTTCTTTTAATGAGCATATTTAAATGCCCAAAATTTTTGTATATAAATGAAGATAAAATTATTTCCATACCTCACATACAGGTACTGTGAGGAAAACTACTCAAAAGACTGAAGTGGTCCATTTAACAGTAAGTGTTGTGTATTAGAAATGACTCATGGTGAACGCTGCCATTAGAAAAAAAACTAACCAACTGACCCATTTACTAGTCTGTTTCTGCGTGTTTTTTGCTTTTGCACATGAATCACATGGAGGCAGTCCTGCTACTGGTTTCTAGATGGCACTTTTATTCCGTGTATATCAACTTCCATGCTTAGCTGTCTGATTCAAAGCTTACTGATAGCAATGGCAAGACTGCTGTTGAGTTTGAAATGGTTGGATCAGGCCCTTAATGTGATCTACTCTAATGCAAAAAGATACTGAACTATGTGGAATAATGAGATTTTGAAAACCCTGTTGTCTGTCAGTAGGTTGCTTCTTGGGCTATGTATCTTGAGTTTTAGACTCCTACAATCAATGTGTTTATTTTTCTGCAGGCTACCATTAAAAAACCCTGTATTTCTGAACTGTTCTTTACTGCAAAGTGATATGAAAGCTTTACATTTTTGTTACTGGAGACTGAGGGAGGACTGCTGAGAACAAGGCAGGGAAGCAACCATCAGAATTTCACATAGAAAATATGAAATAAATTTGATAGATAACAGAGAACTCTGGAATTTGATCACTATATTTTCTGAACGAAATCTCTCTGGAGCATGTTCATTTTACTTGGCTTTATTTTAGAAGTAATACTTTAAATTTTGGGAGAAACTGGAAGTATAATTTCCAGATTAATGATATTTTGTAAGGAAGTTGCTTTCTATTTAATATGTGTAGTTGGATTTTTCTAAACCAATCTCAGTAACTTGTAGATCTAGGTCTTTAAGCTTCACTTCCATCTGTATTGATTGCTTTAGTAGATCTTTGGATAAATGTCTAAAGATCTTGGAAGGCAGAGGAAGCATTTGATCCACCGAAATCTTCAGCTGTCTTTCAGAGAGAGATCAGGTTATGAGTAAATACTATTTTTACCACTGCTTTCATGTGTATGAATATTACTGAAAAAGACATCTATAATAATGTTCAAGAAGAATGAGTGTCGCATCTATTATGCAAGTATTATAATGTTTATAAAGCAGATAAAAATATCATACTCAATAGACACTACAAAATGAACTCCAATCTAATTGCTCTCAACACTAAATTATATCACTCCCATTTGCACCCTGCTAATGATTTCAAATGTTCAAACAAGCCATTTTTAAACTGATCAAAGTCTATTGCGCTTCTAACACAGATTCATTTCACCATCTAATCAGGTCTCTGACAAATTTCTAAGTACTCATTTCTTTGGAAGTAATTTGCAAGTGGTGCTACTCAGGGTATTATGAATTGGTGCAACAGCCAGCTGCTTGTTAAAAGATACAGCATGAAGCATGTGTTTAGAGGAGCATAAAGGATAAGCTCACTTGGTCAAACACGCTTTTCATGTTATGACAATAGAGCAGGCTTTACATGTATCCTTGAATGTGGCTTTGCACCTGGTTCTTCATGTCTTTTGTAGATGTATAGCTGCTACAGAATCTCAAGATATGATTGCATTTAGCATTCTTGCTCTTTGAAATAATTGACGACACTGCAACTTGTTCCGAGGAAGGTCAAGATGAGACATGCGTTTCTCTGGCGTGGTCCTGTTGATATGTATAACAGATACATGAAGAAGATGTATCAAAGTTTAATTTTACTGGACAGGAAACAGTTTCTGTGTTTGCGTATTTCCAAACCTTCTAAGACTATTGCTAACAAAAATTCTCTTCAGCTTCCACCATTCCTTGTGCCAGAGCCTCGCAACTCCCACTTATTTTTCCAAATACTGCACTTGCACTAGAGTCTCAGAGTTCCTTCTCACCCTGCCTGCGAGTTGAGCTCAGGCTGTCTTACAAGGCAGTGTCTTGGGCAACAGCTTTTTTTTTTTTTTTTTTTTTTTTTGCAATGTGTTCCTAAAGCAGTGTTTATTTGTTCCCTTGTCTAAATGGACTGTCTAGTGGGTAGTGATTGTCATGGATCACACATCTGTCTTCTGATAGAAACAAGGCATTAGTTTGTGTACAGTAAAAGCCTGTTAACTTGACCATGGAGGTAACTGGAATTGCAAGGTTCTACTAACCTTCAGTTTGTACTGATTTTATTTCATCACCTCTTCTTTGTTTTTTTCATTGCATTTCCCTCAACAGAAGGCTGCTTAGTTATGAAAGCTGAGGAATTTGCAATATTAAGCTGGACCATGTTGTACAGATTAATGAACTCCCAAGAATTCGATATTGCTGTTTTTCCAAGAAAGCTTCAAGTACACTTTTACTTTAGTTTATGTCTCTTCATGGTAATAGTTGAAGTTGGAAATAACTGCTTTTCATTTCCATATTGCTGGTTTTATTTGACAGTGAGATCTCTAACATTTTAATGGGTCCAAAATAAAAATCTGCTCATATTACTTACACGTCCTTTTAAAGTTTGCAGTAGTGACTGTACTGATGTCAGAGCTGAGCTGACATCAGCAAAGTAGTGTTAGCTTGCCACTTCTGCTCAGGAAATGCTAATCAATTAGACTAGAACCACTTAGGATGCCTACATGAAAATTTCTTGCTGCTCTTCATCACTTGTTAAGAGACAAAATTCTATCTATAGGTAAGGGTAGATACTCTGTTAGCTAATGACTTGCATGTGTTGACTGTAACACTGCAGAATTTTTCTCTTAGTGATCTTTTTAAAATACTTAAAATTGAGAGGAGATCGCTAACTAGATAATAATGGTCTTTACACATCAAATTAGGTCCAGATATGTCATGTTGTTTGCTTTGATTTAAGACTACTTTAAACATCAAGCTTCATAAAATAACACAACTCAAATCTGAAGACCTCAAAGAACTTCACAGATACAAATTATTTAGATAGAAATAAACTTAAGTGGGGGAGAATTTAGATTAAGCAATGCCTTTAAAAAGGAAATAAAGTAATTACAACACCCCTGCAAATGGACTCTAATTTTGTTGTATCAGTTGACAAGGTGGTTAAAATGTCACACAAAGAGTACAGAAAATTGCACAGAAAACCAGAGGAACTGTGGGGATTTTCCATCTCTGTAAGTCAGGACCACTGCCCACCTTCATCCTGGTTCCCACATGCTCATAGACTTTGGTGGGTGTTTGAGAGTTCCCTCGCATGGGGAAGTAGGGACCATCCAGGGCACAGACTTTCACACAGACCTTGTGTTATTTATCCTATAGAATCAGAGACGGCACCACTCCTTTGCTACTTTGAGATGCTATTGGGTCTTGTATCTGATGGGCAGATGCTTGTTATTGGTAAGGGTTTGTTAGTCTTGCTGTACCAAAACCAGGTGCAGGATTGCAGCGTAGCCTGCTTCAAGGGGCTAAGCCACAGGAAGAAAATTTTGTTGGGAGTGTGAATGCATCTTGAACATCAGCTATAGGTGCACATTTATGAGTTCCTGTTCATGACCTATTAAAAGGAGACTTTAAGACTTTCTGCAGAAGAAAAAATTTGGAGTTGTCTGCATTTAGATTTCTCCAGTGATAAAAGCATTTTTTCTGTTCTGAAGGAAAGAAAATTCTGGGGCTTTTAATTTAATCTTTTATCTTCCCTGCCAGTAGAAGCTGTCTAGAAGACCTGGAATGTTTGAGTTCCATTTTTCCAGCACTTTGCTTCAATGTGCTCCACTGGAAACACCAAATGGCAGACTAGGTTGAATGTACACCTTTTCCCTTACACTGAGGCACTGTGAATAATTATCTTGAAAAGACGACATACTTTCATTAAAGAATTATAAGAGCTCAAAACATCTAAAAGATATTTTGCGAATCCTCCTTTCAAACCTACTGCTTTGACATCAAGCTCCACCTTAGCTTTTGTACAAACACTTGCTACCAAAATTAGACTGAGAGAAATTGATATTTAATAATAAATTACATGAAAGAATGTCTGCATTGTGAAATGCAGCTCAAAGAAACATTTGAGCCCCAAACTGAGCACTGGGTTTCCAACTTTATCCACAGGATTTTGGCAATCATTCTCCAGAGCTGCAATACTTACCCAAAGAACAGGAATAAAGATACCTGAGAATGGGTTGTTACATAGTGCACACTTAAATAATATTTAATTTATAATTATAGAAATGAAAAAAACTACAGATTTGGCGTAAATGAACTGGTGAGATGACTGAAAATACAGCTACAAATTCACACGTGCATTTAAAATACTACTTACTGTTATAAGCACAGTGAAATACTGAAGCATTTGATGAACACTAGTAGGGTAAAGGTTGATATTTTTTAATTTTATTTTTTTTAAACTACGAACCCAGTACCACTTTGATAAGTGATGTGATTACGAACATTTCCTGTAGTTTGGCTTTTCTAGCCATGAAATCTCAAAATACTGTGAATTAGATTTACACTTAAAATGAAATAGATTTGACTCTTGGCAACAGAGAGGCTGCATGGGTGTGAAATATTATACTAATGGTAGCTCCAGTGACAAAATGGTTTTGTGGACAAGCTACCCTAAGCCTATTATGAGAAAAGGTACAGCAAGTTGTTATGGTAACTGGAGCTGTACAGTAACAGGGTAGGATTAAACACTTGATTTTTTTTCCCCGTGTGGACTTTTGTGAAGCATTATTTTCCACATACAAAGAAGAAAAAATATTTCAGAAGAAAATTAATGAGGAAATAGCCCAGCTGAATGTTTGTGTAAATTGGCTGTTGTACATTCATGAAAGGCCTTGCCCCTCATAAATGATAGGTCTTACCTCCTTTCAGGCGGAGATGAATATATTTACTTCACTGGAAGTCAATGTTTGTTTTGGTTCAATGTTTCTAATATATTGCTTTTTGCTGTTCTAGTTTTATTATTTCTGGTATGGTGATTCTTTTATTGTCTCTATAGTTTTGCTTAGAGGCTGTTTGTATAGTGAAGTTTTACATCTCTAGGAATTCATGCTTATGTTGCAATAACCCTGCAACAGGTGGCCTAGAAGTTGGAAGGACTCAGAAAAGTGGTGGGCATGATGGACGGCACAGTGGCTATTACCTCCACCCTTCTTCCAGAGCCTGTGGCAACTGTGTGGCACTCCAGTTATTTTGAATTCTCTTTAATAATGATACCTTTCTTTCACAGCTGAAAACTTGCTTCAACCATGTTTAATAGCAACATAAAAATCTTTTTCTATGGTAATTTTCAGTGCAAGACATTTGATTCACTCCTGCCTTTGTGTGTAAGTGTGTAAGACTACTTGTTATCACTATCATGCCTGTTGTATCTTTTTCAAAAATAATGCATAAATACATACAAGGGAGGTATAATTTTTTTCAGCAGTATATCACAGTGTTTGATGAGTTCCTAGTATATCCTTTGTCTTGCAAGAATTTTTGTTGTTTTTGCTTCGTGAAGCATCTTATTTTTAAAATTTATTTTGTGGAATAAATATGCTGACAAATGGTACAGCACTTTTATCAGTTCTGACCTGGCTATCCGAGGCTGTTTTGCATTTAAAATGCTTACTAATACATTGCTACAAACACTGAAGTCTTTAGAGTTTACGTTGCTGTACAAGATCCACAGATTGCCTTGAACCTACTGGTTATTAACTCAGTTAGATTAGAACTGGTCAAATTTATCATAGGTGTTATTTTCTAAAACACTTTACTCTTCACATTTGCAGTTCACTTGAATTATAGCACTGCTCAGAAATAAGAGTTAACTTTTACTGGCCATCAAAGCTATCCTCTGGTACCCTAATAGACTCTCTCCTCTTTGCAGTTAAAAGCTGTAGCTATATAAATCCCTACAAATCAAAGTTTGAGTCAATGTCTTGCAAAAATAAAAAGGGTCTCCATTATGTTGCTATTTCTTATGTTTATTTCTTGTAATGAATTCCCCTCTTCAAATGCATAAATTTAAACATGTGCCACTTAAAACTTTAGGCTTTCTAATTAGGGAACATAAAGCAGACAGTGTGTATATAATATGCCAAGAAATAAGAAAAGAATAACAATGTATATTGCAAGATATCATCCTGATAGAGAATGATAAAATATGCATGGTTCAGATGACAATAACACAAATAAAGTGCGATGTTTTACAGAAGTTAACCACAGCTCCTGACATAGCTGTGGCACTAGCATGTAAGTGGTGATTATTCAAATGCCTCCATATTAATTCAGTTTGTATTAATGCAAATAATCCTAAAGAAGACCTGTGAGAGCTAATGCATTTTGGTTCTGTGGCTTTCCATTGATAGCACAAAACAGCAAAGAGGAAAGTCATTTTCATGATATTAATAATGCGATTACAGAATCAGGTCATTTAAAAGGGTGGTGCTGACTCAGCTGTAGTAGTGCAGGGTTGAACACAGAGATTAATTCTTGAGCATGCTACATAAAAATCCTCTGCTGGATATCTCATTGCACTAAAGCATATTTCCTCCTTTGTAGGAAATATTTAATATGACAGCAGTTGATTTGATGCCTTCTTCCCTGCTGTTAGGAATTCTTTTATAGCAGCAGAGCTTTTTCTGTTAAGTATTTACCTTTACCCTGTGAGAGGTGGCTTGTCTTTCTCCCTCCTCCTTTCCAGGGATTGAAATCGGTTCCTTCTTTTATAATTCGCTGAAGGTCAGTGAAAGTCTGAGGTGATCATAACTGCTCTGCATGGGTAGCTGTCTCAACCAATGAATCTTATTAAAATCAGTAATGAGAGGGAGCAAACATTTCCTTTTTGTGAAAGGACATCTTCATAGATGTCACTGGAGTCAGGCTCCTGGCTGGCTCTTGCTACCTTACCTAGTTCTAGTGTTAGACATCTGTGCTTTTATTTCACCTTTTTTTTTTTTTTTTTTTTTTTAATGACCAGGCCAATAATCTTGGCAGATGTGCTGAAAGGTGTTTCTTGCAAAGTTCCTTTGTGAGAGAGAAAAGAGAAAGCATATTGCCATTGATTTTTTTTTTCCCAAGGTGCACGTTAAAAATGCACCACGTGACAATTCTGTTCCCTATGTTCAAAAATACAAGAAGAAAAGAGATGTTTAAGTCAAAATGCTTTAAAGGGTTTTACTTTTTTTTTTTCCTTTTTCTTTTCATGTGGAGTTCTTGGGGGCAGGCTTAAAAAAATAGGGAAATAATTTTCTTACCTTTGCAATGAATTGTTTTGACATTAGCGATATTTTTACTTGCTTTGAATGAAGAAGGCAGGAAAAGCCTATTTTTCTTTTATGGAACTACAAAATTAAAACTGAGTTGATATTTAAACACACATTTGTCCCTTTATTATTTCTTTCTAACATTACATTTTTCTCATCCCAACTAATTTTATATTTAAGTAATGTATCATTTGTTTCCAAAGTAAATAAGAAAATAATGTAACACGATCTAGACAAAAACATTTCTGTATATAAATGGGGTCAGTTCATGAGATTTGTAGTTTGAGCTTGCTGGTGACCAGGGGAAAAAATGAGAGAGAGGAGCATTAGTGAAGGATATTAGGAACATCATCTAGTAATTAGAGGCATGAATATTTCTGAGATTCTGTAACAGCGCTAGAAGCTGAGAGACTTATTTTCCTCTTTAGCATCTTGGGTGGTAAATAATTGGGCTACTTTAGCCTGTCTGTGCTTGAAAGTAAAGCTCATATTTTCTTGCTGAGAGTTGTTTCCATACTTTGTGTTTCAAAGTAGGTCAGCTGCGTGCCATCCCCTTTGGCTCTGTATTAAGTCATATCACATAGCTGCAAACTTACTGTTTTCTCTGAGAAAGTTGCAGTTTGCTGTCTGGGAATGCAAACTTTGGCTGGGAGGATTGATTCTTGCAGAGAGTGTAGCATGATAGTCTCACCCCAAATGGACTTGTTCCGTAAGTATCATGCTGAGCTTCCTTCCCAAATGCTGAGATACTTTTTGGGTAAGATTTGGATGGTGGGTTTCTGATAAATCCTTTGATGTTGATTCAAATCATCTGCCTCATCTTTCATTACTCTTGCCAGGTTGGATTTGTGCCTTGGTGTGTTGCCAGGCATTGCCCCTGCTCTCCTGCTGATGCTCAGCTCATAACTGTCCCAAATACTCCCTGTTCACCCTCACTGGCCTCTCTTACCCCTTGGAATTCCTCCTCTGGGCACAGGTCTCACCTGCTCTTCTAGCTGTAATGGAGGGGGTTAATGCCATCATCTGCCTTGCCGACTAGCTTCTGCAGTCAGAGAAGAGTGAAATGCAAGAACTTTTGAAAGGCTTCTACTCTCTCTTGATAATGTCCAGATCATAACCATGGTCCTGCTGCACTGAGGGCTGTCACAGGTCCACGTGCTGCCAAGGAGGAAGGGATGGCAAGAGCCTTGAGAATCTGTATTCCCCTGTCTTGGTCAGGTTTTTGCAATTAGAATTCCTATTGATCGCAGTAATCAGAAATTGATCACAATCACAGAAATTGATCACAGTTCTATGAAAACCATAGCTGAATGTTCGAATATGACTATGTCAGCCTGCACTAGGCTTCTGCTGAACTACATGGGAGTTGTGCACTATTGAACGCTGAGATATGTGAGATTTGGCTGTGTCTGCGACAGTTGTTATCATATTTGTCTGTGCTGAGGGACTGGGAACTAGTATATTGCCTCAGAGTTTGCATGGGTGGGAGAATGATGTGGAAGAATGAGTCATACCAATCTGAAATGGGAAGGGGGGCTAAAAAGCATTGTTTTAATGTTTGTTTTTCCTGTTGGTGTGACTCCATTTTTAACTGCTCTATTATTCTCTGTAGTTATTTTTTGCAAAGACATTTGCCAAGGATTAGTTTTTGTTTGGTTGCAAATATTGTATGGCAGCTGGAAGCCTTTTTATACGGCTTTCAAAAGCCGAGAAACTGGTTGTCAATGTGTGAAAATTTCTTTGCTTGTACTGTAAACTGCCTTTCGTTAGGATGTTGTATATTTAATGATTGCTAGCCCAATGGGGCATGTAGAATTTCCTACTGTGGTCTTCTGTACAAATTTATTGGAGAAAGACATTGGGAAATGTTGCTGGTGTGCAACAATACATGGAAAACATTTGCATTTGTGTAAAAGTGATGGAAATCCTCACAAAGAGTTGCTAGATTAAAACAAAGCCAAAACCTTTGTGATTCTAGATGAGTTATCTGCACGCAATTATTGGCAGGTAGCATAGATGTTAAGTTTTATCACTGCCTCTGGGCAGCCAGAAAACTTTGAAATCCAGGATAAAACTGCCTTTCTTTCAGAAAAGAAAAGTGAAATATTGTTTTCTCATTTATTTACATGCATGTGCAGATTTACAGAACAGCAACGGTAAATTGGACCATACAACTTACAAAGAGAAGTCCATCTTTCAACACTTATGTGAAATTTTGAGATGTGCTGTCTGTCATAAATCTTGTCTCATCTTCTCTCTGTTTTGAGAAGTTTGTTACTTGTCAGAGTCTGTGTGTTTTTTTGTTTGTTGCCATATTGGAACGGCTTGGCTCCTGCCATAAATGCAGGTGTCAAAACAACCAGTGAACTAGATGTGTTGGATCAAATAGGTTTGACTGAGGAAAACATGATATAGCTCAGGCCAGAGGGGAGCTGACACAGTTCTAAACTAAATCTACTTGAGTAGTTTTCTGAAGTCAAAATGTCCAGGGATAAAAAGGCAATTTTTAGACCAGTGACTGGAAAGGAAGTGACTGACACAAGAGCTGAAAGGAGGAGATCCTATGTTGGCCTCAGCTTTAGGTGGTATTTGAGGGCCACTTTGCGGGCCAGACACTGCTGCCCTTACTTTAAGCCAGAGTATAAACAGTAAATGTATATTAAAAATACATTCCACATTTTAATTTTTAGCATCTAAGTTTGTAAGACACCACAATGAAATTGTGCCTGTGTTTATTCTGTTGATATGTCCACTTTAGATTTTAGTTGTAAATCCAGAACTCATATTTGCTCCAAGACAAACATTAGTATCAAGAGCATTATGCCTTCTGCTAACTGATCTCTCATGTGACTCAATCCTCTTAAGAGGGTCAATCCTCTTCCAGACCTACTTAAAGTTTACATGGAGATATTATGAAGATGTGTTAGGATGGTGTAGTTGACTGTGACATTATGCAACCTGACAATATCTAGAAAGAGCTGAGCTAAGATACGAGCAATTTAATGCATGACATAGTGCTTTGTTTAGTCATGTAAGGTGATATTACTCCCGTCAAAATGATCCAGAGGTAGGTGCTGAAAGCACAACTATATGGAATGTAAACAAGATGCATTCAAGGGTTTTAGTGTAGACCTAAACTGTGCTTTGTGGTATTTGCAGCCATAGTACAGTATCATCTGTGGGGAGGATAAATTCTCTGTGTGAGTTCTTGCATAAGACCCTCTGCCAATTACTGTGCTATCCTGCCCAGCATATGATGTCTCAGCTGCAGCTGTGGAGTCTAGAGCAATACAGCATGTTTAAATGTGAAATCCAGTGACTTAGGAAGTTTTTACTCAGAACACAGACATCTTTCATGAGTAAATACATAACTTACTTATTGAGAGGGTCGGTCAGTGGGCCACCAAGATAGAGTAGATGGCATGTGGCCTTTAAGGGAGCTGAGCTTGCATGTAGAGGATAAGGAGTGATCTAGTAGAGGTCTACAACTACTTTTAGGAGGGGGAATTCTGAGTATGAAAGTACCAAACACTCCTTAGAAGGTGCAGATGATATAACAAGGGGCAATGGCCACAATTTCTGCACAAGGAGGGTCAGGTTAGTCATCCTTTCTTTCCAGGTGTGCAGTGCAGCACCCAGGCAGGGGACCAGCTTTGGGGGTTTTCTATGGATGACCTGATTCAGTTCTGCCGATAATTCCAGTTGAAGGGCAATACTGGACTGGAGAGCTTCAAGAGGTGTCTTACAAACAACATCTCAGTGGTTCTGTTCCCAGTCTATTTGATCCAGTTTGAGCCCCTCAAGACCTTGAAGGTGTTTGAAATCTGGGTCCGTTCAGCTCCACCAAGTACAAGTTTCAGATGAAAGCCTTCAGTCAGACACTTTGGCTCTCCAGGTAAGTGTTGCTTTTCAGTATGAATGTACAGTCTATTTCAGCATGAGTTTTTTTAATAGTCTCCTATAGGAACTGCCGTGGGAGTTGCTGGTTCAAATGGAAAGTATACTTTTTTGACCTTGACTTCTCTAATATAAGCACACAGCAGCATGTATATATTTATGCAGGGAAAAACAATCTACCAGATCCTAATTTGCATATGTAATTTGGTTACAGGGAAGAGAATGAGAGAACAAGCTGCTTGTGGCAAATATAAATAAATAAATTCATTACTGCATAGCACTTCTTGCTGAGACATTATAGGGTATTTTCAAATCTTGTAGTACAAAGTCTTATTGTCTTGGTTTGACCAGATGGACTAATGATCTTCTGGGTCCTATTATCTATGATCTAATCAAATTTTAAAATATTTGGAATCTGCACTAAACAAATTTTAAATACACCACTAAAAGGCACATATAAGAATGCTATTGGTTATTTTCTCTGCATTCTTTTTTGTAATTAGTACTGTATGAATGTAAAAACGTGATTCCCGATAAGTCTCTGTGAAGGCGGTACTGATGTAGAAACCCAAGCAGAGAGACAAAGCCATTTGCTATGGACCACACAGCAAGTCAGATGCTTTTTTCTCATCATTAATTTGGATGATAAAATGGATGTGAAATCAATTCTTACACTGATCTGAAACAACTGTTTAGGATCTTGTAACGGAACCCAAGTAGGAATAATATCAAGCCAAAATAGCTCTCTAAGTAATTACATACAAATTAATAAAACCACAAAATATAGAGTCATAGTATGAACTCTGATTTAATCCCAAAGACAAAAGACATCTGAAAGGAATTAAAATACCCTTGCAGAATGTGTGCAGTGTCTTCTGTCTAGGAATTTATATCCTTCTCATCAGTGTAAAAGCTAAATATTTGAACAGGCAAGACTGAAGTGATTTCTGTGGGGGAGGGATGGGGAAAGCAGTTAGAAACCATGCCATGGATGCTGCTGCCCTAATTATAAGGACATCTTGTCTCCAGGATTTGCCAGCTCAACACATTTATTGATCCTCAATTGTTGTGGGGTTTATATATGATTGTGATGACTGAAGGGGCTCTCTTATTATTTTATTTTTTTTAATTTTATTATGCAGCTGAAAATGCTGTGACGGTGTATTTCCATTTGACTTCCATACCTCAGTACAATTTCTTTCCAGGAAAGCTCTGCAGAAGAAATTAGTTTATCAAAACATATCACAAAAGACAGGTAGGTACCTCTACATCAGAAGTCGTGCTCAAGCATCTGAGAAACAAGCTCTTTCATACCACTGCAGTGTTAAGATTATTAGGGAGTAAAAAGCAGAGCTCATTTCAGACATACCCTGTTCTGGAAGGGAGGGAGAAGTCTGTGGTTCAAGCAAAACTCAGGTAACCAAAAGCTCAGGTAATTTCAAATTTTTGATGTAATTCTTGACAGTAATCTTTGAGTAAGTAATCTCTATCTTTGTGATTAAAAAAGGGATAATCCCTCTTTTCTCTTCCTTTCGCTGCGTCACAGAGCACTGGTGATTTGTTCACCCCTGAGGAAAACATGAACTGTTACGATGATGTAAAATGTTATGTCTGTGTGTGTTTAAATAACTGCAGTTTTCAGTAATATCTGTAGCTGTGGCTGCTTTGATGCAGCCAGCTGTAAATCTACAGATGGCTATCGGGCCCTGGCACACTGTTCCGAACCCTCACATGAGATAAATGCATTCCTTAAGTTTTCTTTTCCTAATTCTAAAGAGAGTCATAGGGTCTTATCCTTTCTTACTGAGCGGAGGAAAGAAGGGCTGAAGTCTGGGTGTCTTCTGCGGGGCTGATGATGGTCCCTGGGTAGGGTCCAGCGCGCTGGGTCAGGCTGATGGCACTACAAGTGTCCTGGCAGGTGGGAGCCCACGCCGAGAGCTGGTACCGGGGTGCTCAGCCGCCTCCGTACCACCACCTCTGTCACATCTGTGTAGGTTACAAGGCTGGGAAGGACTTGGTACTCCTCCTTTATGTTACACCAGCCCAAGACCTTACAGGGGTTACTTTTGCTAATTCACATTCCCAGTGATGCAGAATCCACTTCAGCCACGAAAATCTGATGAAATCGCCTGGAAGGGGGATAATGCAATGTTTTCACATGAAGTAAAATCTGCCAGAATATTCTCTCTGCAGCCACGGCTCCGCTCTGCGAGGCTGCGGACTTTCCCTCAGCGTGCACGAGGGGGCACTTTAAGACTGATGAAGGGAAGCAGAAAATTGCAACACCAATTCCACATGCTCGTGTGCAGAGTAAACAGTCTGGTGCAAAACAAAATATAAAAAAAACATAAGCAATTAAATATGTATTTAGCAGCAAGTGTGATTCGATTCCTGTTTTTCCCCCAGCAACTGCACTTGCTGAAAGTGGACATGCAACTGAAAATTACATTCTTGTTCTAAACAGATTGTATCACTGTTGTCTTGTTCTTCTAAATAAATGGACTTAGCTTTTCAGCATCTAGACAAACACGGGATCAGATGCTATATCTTTTCTTTAATCAGCCTGTGTCTCTGCAGCTATCTGTGATGGTAGGTTTGCATAGGTTTGCGTTTCTTCATAGGAAATATTGAAATTTCTGTTCTCCAACATTCTTGTTTATTTCTTTCAACTGGTTTTATCTGACTTAAGCCCATCCAGAACTAACATTCTGTTCCAGGACAGCCCTCTAGAGTGTCTCCTGAGCATGAGAAACTGCTTTTGCTGCCATGTTAATGTCCATTCCCCTGCCAGGAATATATGCTTGCCAAAGTGTTTGAATTCTGTAATGATTTGTCTTGTTAAGCACATTAAAAGGACATAATATACCTAACTTCTAATTCTAACAGAGTTTTTCTTCTGAATGGTTTAGGAAAGCTTATAAGTAATCAGATTAATTTGATAGATGCAGATAAACTAACAGAAACATAGCTTTGTTATACATTTATTTTCACAAAATGACAGACCATCCTTTTACTAAAAAATTTATTTCGTAGTATCAATAAACCTCATGAACTGTGAAAAGGTAGATAAGAATGACCCATTTAGTTCTCTGTGGCAAGGAAGCATACAGTGTAACTGAGATGGTTTGATGTCTTACAACAACAATAGCTTTATAGTAGTTTAGCATATAAAATAGCCAGACAAGAAATGCAGACCTTTTTTTGAGTTTCATTTGTGGGCTACATTGTCACTCTTTCCTTTTTACCTGCCTCTACTATGCAGATGACTGCAGTTCAGTCTTTCCAGTAATGATGTTTTTGCTTATTTTAAGAAGCTGGTAGAATTGTTCAGCATTGCTGGGTGCACCACTTTTTGTCAGAAAACACTATTTTGTTGAAGCTGAAAAGTTTTGTGGAAACAATGATTTTAATAAAACTTTGCCAGGTAGGAGTTTCATCATCATGTTCTATCTATCATCAGGAATACTGAGATAGTGCTAAAAATATGTTCACCCAAGAACAGCCAACAGCTAGCCACTGAGGATGAGTGTTGCTTTTAGTTTGGTACTTATGCTGTACAGAGGCCTCTATACAGTCCCTATATAAAGGGCTATGTAGCTATACCTACCTCAAGTGGCATCCCAACCTGTTATATAAAATTACGCTAAGAAAAGTCTGAAAAAGTCAGAAATTAGTGAACAGAGAGCTCTGCAGGCACAACCCAAGGGCTGCTTTTGACTGTAGTATCTGCACAGTCAGATGCTTGCTCTGAGCCAACTTCATCCTGAAGCTTTCAGACCTGTTAGTGTGCAGCTATGCCTGCAATAAAACACCTGCTCCTTGGGTGGATATCTAGGCACTGGTAGAGCCATGTGTCAGTGGGGCTGCTGGGTGCTGAGCTGGAGCAGGCTCACAACCAGCTGTCTTGAGGCACAAGTGGGGCCCACACATGGCTGCTTTCTCTGAGCAGAGAGGAGGCATATCTTTACAGTAAACAAGAAGAGTGTGTGACTGGAAATCAATCGGTTGAACTTAGCAGATGAGAAATGAGGTCTAATTGGAGATTAAACAAGCCAGTGGTTGAAACAATTAGGTGTCGGTCCATTTACCTCTCTCCTTTCTGGAGAAAAGCTACACTGAAGAGCTTGAATTTCATAGCTCCTACCACATCCTGGGATCCCTCAGGATACTTCTGGGCTTTGGTTAATCTGTACTTGGGAGAGAGACAGAGACTGATCAGACAGCTGGACTAAGAAGGGAGCCTAGAGGATGTTTTGATTAACATGCCTCAGTTGTCTGGAATGAATCATCTTGCTCTTATATGCTCCCCATTTTCCTTGTGACTGCTTCTTAGCCAGGTAAAACCATGTTTTCTAAAACATTGTGATGTGAACCTTTGAACAAAGATGCAAATAGATGCTTCTTAGGTGATGGTAAAAGTGGTATAAGTTTACAAGGTTGCTGCCTTTTTGGCAGCTCTGCAAAAACCCCAAACTTTTTTTGTCTGTCCATGGGTGGTTTATATGTTAGAGAATATTTTTCAGTCGTATTGAGTAACTTGTGCCAATATATGAGGTTAGTCCAAAACTTTCTATTTCAAATACAGTTATTAGTATTGCTTTGGAAGTGTAGGTCTTGGTAGGGGATACCAAAGGGCCTTGAGTAAGCTTCTCAAGTAGGTTTTTTAGTCTGCACTGAGCTGCTGTGATTACACCGACAGCAACAATGATCTAGTCAGTTTAAAGCTTTTGGGTGTCTGTGCAAACAGCAGTGATATCGTATGTTGCTGTACACGTGTGCAGGTATATATATACACATTGTATAACTGTAAACATGTGGTGGTATCAAAGTCACAAACAGGTATTATATGTTCTAACTTTTTGTTTTGGTAGGTGTTTCTTATTTTGGTTTGTTCATTTTTGTTCTTAAAATTAAACTAATTCATCCCATACTATGCCTTGCTCTCTTAAAGAGGACTTCTGTTAACATTGTAATCATCCTGTGCAATGGGCCTGGTGGTAGAAAAAATTTCCTCATAAAAAAAACCAACTCCCATCTGGAAATACCTCCCTTTAGAGTTCAACTTCTTTGCTTGTTTTTCTGTTTTACATAAAATGTTAAAAAAGTGATAACGGTTATTGTCTGCTAAGAAGCTAAAGGGTATGAACTTTAGAACACTGATTTGTTTTAGTGCTTAATATTGTAAAGGGATAGTAAAGCCATATTAGCCCCATAGATTTTTTTTTTTTTTCTTAACATAATTCCACTGAATTAGCTAATATATGAACTTCAAGTCCCTGCTTTGATTAATTCAGAGCAGGAGACTGAACTTCCATTTCTGTTTTCCTTCGCAAGTGCCAGAGTTAATGGGTTAGTCTGAAGTGTGATTTTCTCTTTTGGGGCTTCTTTTTAAAAAATCATTTCTGGTTCAAACCAGTGCAAAATAATAATAAAAAATATCTGAAAACTGGAAATATTTTGCAAACTAAACAGCCATTTTTGTTCATCCCTGGTTTTAGTGAATATGTTTTCAATCTTCCTTTTGCTAGCAAGTACACTCTTGTATCTAATCAAAGTGGAGAAAGGATGCAAAAATACTGCAAAAATATTGCAACACAGAAAACTTTCCTGGGGAGTTTCCTCATCTCTGCTGTTATATTATGAAATCAATAGATATTTTTTTTTGGTGAAGTTTGAAACCCTCAGTGGCAAATTACTGTAAATCAGAGCAATTCTTCCTGTGAGTTTCACTACCAGCAAACATAGCTGTGAATCCATAGCCAATTATAATGTCTCTGTTATTGCTTAGGCTTTTTAACTAAAGGAATCTACTCCATCAGTGGTTCCCAATGTTTCTGGTGCAGTGCTGCATACACTTGTTCCTACAGTACTCCAGGGCTTATAGGTCATGATCTTCTTCTGTTATGGATGTGAATGCAATCTTGTAATATAGCTAAAACAGATGAGTGTTCCCATCAAGGGACCACAGGTGTACACATGACATGGTGAAAGGTTCCTGCACTTTGGTCATGTATTTGGAAAGGCAACCAAACTGATCACAGAACCATAGACTCATTGAGGTGGGAGGGGACATCTGGAGATCCTCCAGTCCAGCCTCTTGTTCCAAGCAGGGTCAGTTAGAGCAGGTTGCTCAGGGCTGTGTCAAAACTCATTTTGAATTCCTCCAAGGACCAAAACTCCACAACCTCTCTGGAAAAACTGTTCCAATGTTTACTCTCCCTCACAGTAAAAATGCAGGTTTTTCATTCTTTCTTTTTTTTTTTTCTGATGGTTAAATGGTATTTCATGCATGTGAAATTGTGGCTGGTACCACTGAGAAGAGTCTGTCTCCACTTTCTTTGCTCAGACCATGAGATGCGAACCTTGTTTTCTCTGGGTTGAAGAGTCCCAGCTCTCTCTGCCTTTCCTCATAAGAAAGATGCTCCAGTCCTTAATCATCTTCATGGCCCTTAAATGGACTTGCTCCAGTATGTCCATGTCTCTCTTATACTGGGGATTGCAGTACTGGACCCAGCACTCAGTGGCTTTACCAGTGCTGGCTGAGGAGAAGAATCACCTCTCCTAGCCTGCTGGCAACACTCTTCCTAACCCAAATCAGAAGACTACTGGCTGCCTTTGCCACAAGGGCACATTGTTGGCTCACGGTCAGCTTGTCCATTCCTTCCTTTGCAGAGTCCATTCCTGAAGAACTGCTTTCAAGCCAGCCTGTGCTGGTGCATGGTGTTATTTCTTCCCCATGGATGCAGGACTTCTGCCCTTCCCTTTTCATGACCTTTTGGCTCATTTCTCCAGGCTGTTGGGGTCCCTCTGAATGGTAGCACAACCATCTGGTGTACCAACCACTCCTCCCCATTCACATGCACTCAGGCCCATGTTCCAGGTCATTAACAAACATGCTAACCAATACTGGCCCCAGTATCAGCCCCAGCAGAACACCATTAGTGATTGGTCTCAGCTGGACCTTGTGCCGCAGATCACAATCCTTTGATCTTGGCAATTCAGCTAGTTTTCAATCCACCTTACTGTCCACTAAGCTAATTTGTATTTCATCAATATGTCTATGAGAAAGTTAAGGGATAAAGTGTCAAAAGCCTTGCTAAAGTCAAGAGAAAAGTATCCATCACACTCCTCTCATCCACTGAGCTAGTGATTTAATCATAAAAGGCTATTAGGTAGGTCAGACTTGATTTCTGCTTCATAAATAGATGCTGACTACTCCCTTCCTGTCTTTCATATTTTTGGAAATAGCTTCCAGGGTTATTTGCTCCATTACTTTCCCAGGGATTGAGGTGAGGCTAACTACCCTGTAGATTCCCTGCCAAATTCAGCTCCAGATGTGTTTTGGTATACTAACTCCATCACTGCACACTTGGACAGTGTTCCTGTATTCCTCCTGGGTCACCTGTCCCTGCTGCCACCTCTTATTATTATTTTTGATAGTTGAGTGTTCAGGAGCTCCCTGCCACCTTTGCTTGACTTTCTGCACATTGGGAGGGACCATTCTTGAGCTTGGAGGAAGTGGTCCTTGAAAAATTGAACTGCTCTCCTGGACTCCTCTTTCCAGTATCATAGTCCATGTGATTGTTCCAAGCAGATCCCTAAACAAGCCAGTCGGCTCTTCTGAATTCGAGGGCTGTGATCCTGCTATTTACATTGTTCCTGTCTCCGTAGATCCTGAACTCCACATCTCATGGTCACTGCAGCCAAGGCTGCCCCCAGCCTTCATGCTCCCATTCAGCTCTTCCTTGTTTGTTAAGTATAAGATCCAACAGAGCATCTCTTCTTGTTGGCTGCTTGATCATGGGTGTTAGGAAGCCATCTTTGATGCACACCTGAAACATCCTTGATTGCTTGTGCCCTGCTGTATTGTCTATCGAGCAGATATTAGGGTGGTTAATGTCTGCATGAGGACCAGGGCCTATGCATGTGAGGTTTATTCCAGCTGTCTGAAGACGGCCACAAAATCTATGTTTCCTCTTGATGAGGTAGTTGGCAGCAGACACCCACCACATTACTGGTTTTGTTCTGCCCAGTGAATCTGACCCATAAGCTGTCAGTTGGCTCATCACCCATCTGCTGCTCTCAGATCAAAGGCAACTCTTCCTCCTCACCATCCTGGCCTTCCAAATGGTGATCCTAGGGTCACCTTCCTAATAAGCCTGTACCCACCGACTGCAGCCTTCAAGTTGAGTGAGCTACCCCACCATGTCTCCGTGATCCAAATAAGGCTGTAGCCCTGTAACTGCACACAGATGTCTAATTGCTCCTGCTTGTTCACTGTACTGAGAACACTGGTGTACAGACACTTCAGAAAGGCATCAGTGTACTGATTTCTGAGAAAACATGCAATCTGCTGTCCTTTTAGCATTTCATTTGTGTGCATAGACATGGCGTGGCCCCCTCAGCTCTGTTCTATTGGTTGAGGTGTCTCCCATCCACAGCATACTGCACACTTGCCAACCCCATCCATCACTTCCTTGCTGTATTGCGTATTGAAGTCTATTCTGGCTCCCGTGTTTCTGTTTTAAAGCTTTCCTCACCAGGCTGGATGGCCTGTTGGCAAAAATGCTTTTGCTCCACTTGCTTGGGTGGATCTTGTCTCTTCCAAGCAGACCTTAGTCATCAAGGAGGATGCCAGGGCTAGTTTTTTCAGTCACTGCTGGTGATTGTGCCCGATGTCATGTCACTGCCCCTGCCTGCACAGGCACAGATAAAGATTTTTTGGCCCTCTTATGCATGCACTCCAGGCCTCTCTCATCCTGCTGAAAGGGTCCTTGACTCTTTATAATCACCTGATGGCACCTTTTGATCAAGAACAGCTTCCAGATCTTGTTAGAAGCTTCTAGAGCTTGCTAAAAGCTACAGCTTCCTGTAGCTATCCTTTCCTGGCAGCAGGAGGAACCATGGTGCTCCCCAGAGAGTTCCCAGGGTCCTCCAGCAAGCTCAGAAGTTCAGGAAGATCTAGAAGCAGAGCCCAGAAGCTGCTGTGCAAACTGCTGCATCTGAATTTAACCCTAAGGAGGTCAGCTAGAAGCAAGTTGTAATCGCCCGAGGCATTTGTTTCCCCTCCTGCCTGTGCCTAAGGTGTCCCTGACTGAAAAACAGCAAGTGGAGAGGGAGATAAGTTGTAGTTGTGCGCTACCTCTGTACCAAGGCTGTAGGTTGACTGCCTCTTTTATACTTGTTATATGCAAAAGGATAGGACATGGAATGAAAGACTTCCTTTGATTTTTTTCCTCAGTTGACTTGTTTTATTTTAATCTTTTCCTGCTTGTTTTATGTTGCTCAGAAACAGCCTACTCTGGATTTAAAAAACCCAGCTATATACCTCATATTGTAGATGGCAGCAGACTGCCTACTGCTGACATTTTGTACTGTTTTGTCATCATAAGTACAATGGAAGAGCACTCTTGTTGTTAAAACTTTTCTTTCCATCTGCTCATTCTGACTTTAAGCATAAGCCTGCTTAACACAAAGGGAAGGCATCCTATCTAGCAAGGAGAGGTTCAGGAGGGTTCACTGTAAACAAACTGATGAGATAAATGTAAACAGGAGCAGTGTGTTCTACTACAGATGGCTACCCCTCCCTCTTGCCTTATAACTCCTATGTTCATAATGAAGTACTTTTCATTTCTTAGAATCCTATAATGAAATGTGAGTTAGCAAGAAATGGATTTTTTTAAAATAAGATTGAATTCTTCATCTTCTGCTAGTGGCAAGGGATGACTGAAGAATTAAACCCCTGACTTCATAGCTGACCTTGCTTTGAGAAGGAGGTTGGACTAGATTGCCTCCTTCCAACCTGACTTTTCCTGTGATTTTATTAATTATCTCCTATATCAGATGTTATAACAATATTTTTCAAAATAGCCATTTGGTGTTTGACTGTACCAGTATAGCTCTTAGCACTGCTATCAAAAAGTGTATCACACCTCATTTCTAACCCTTCTGTTGTATTTCTTCTGTAAATTGTTACTGGATGAATGAAGGAATCTGTGATGTACTCTATGTTTCTAGAAGCTAATATTCAACTGCTTTAAAGATGGTAAGGGGGCTGGAGCACTTGTGCTGTGAGGAGAGGCTGAGGGAACTGGGCTTGTTCAACCTGGAAAAGAGACAGCTTTGGGGACACCTAACAGCAGCTCCCAGTGCCTATAAGGAGGTCATCAAGAAGATGGAGCCAGGCTCCAGGAATCTGGCCTTAGAGCTGGCCCTGCTTTGAGCAGGAGGTAAGAACAGAGACCTCCTGAGCTCCCTTCCAAGCTGAATTATCCTGTGATCCTCACATAATAAGCTCTACATGTTTTCAGAAGATCATCATTCCTGTTATGAAATCTCCAAGCTTAGCATCCTCCTTGGCAAGGAGAGGTATATATATATATAAGGCTCAGGACTCAGGATTTTTTTTTTCCAGTTAAAAAAGGCCGGCAGTAATATGAATTTAATTAGGCTTAAGTCCTTGGGTATCATGCTTCTTGCCTTCCTGGTTGTGAGAGGACACTTGATCGTTGTAATCTATGCAATGATGTCATTTGAAGTTTGTAGAGAGAATCCACTGGGAGGAAGATTTGCAGTTGATAAATTCAAAGGAGATGATGATTGATACCACTTTTTGGCCCCAGTCAGGCTAGACCTCTCATCTTTTGATGGTACGTTCTCTCAGCTTAGTTACCAACTGGGTATTCTGGTCCCTCCCTTAATCTTTTTTTGTTTCATGTGTTAGGTTGTGGTGAGAAGAGGCAGGCAATAACTCTCACCCTCAAACTGATGTGTTGCTCACGCAAGGAATGATTAGTAACATAGCTTTTCATTTCTGATCTTCCTGCTTTCCTGGATTTCTTGCTTTTTGAACATGATTCAAACTTAAAGGATTTCTCTGCAGCTGTGATAGCTAGAGCTGTGCTTTATTTCTGCGCATGCCCCCCCCGCCCCCCACCAGCACCAAAGATGAAATTCCATAGAATTAGAAGAAAGCTGTAAAAATGTGCAAGATCCATGCATGATACACATGATGAAGGATTATGTGTAATCTGAACCCTTTCTGCTTTCCTTACCCCTACTACTCAATACCTATCCCCCTTGTTATATCTCAGTAAAACACTGAAGTATGACACTACTATTGCTGATGTTGACTTGCAGATATGCACACTCAGTACTCAGTCTGCTGAAAAGCTGGTGGTATTACTTTGAATTGATACCACTGAGCAGCTGATCTTCAGTTTATCTTCTTGATTTTCAATCTATTTCTAGGCTAAGTGGTTCAGAGAAACAAGAGCTGCTGCTTCTCAGAGGAGAAGGGTTAGCACAAAGGTGCTAGTTCCACTCCCTGTCCTCTGCTATGATTCATAAATTTGTTTTGTTTCAATGGTACCTAACATCTACCACTGTTCCGAGCCTAGAAGAAGCTGTTGCTTTTGTGTCTAGGGAAAATAGCTTGTGCTCCAGACTGTATTTCCTTGCTCCATCCAAGCCCAGATGGTGAGACGTCTGACAGAGCTGCAATCTTGTCTGTTCATGTCACTGAAATGTAATCTCTGCTGTGCTGCTTTCATTTCTGGGTGAAGACTGGGCTATTGATTTTGCAGTTTTTGAGTTGCCTGCATATATTTGGAGACACAGCTGGGGCTTTGTTATTATTGTGGTGCCTTCTCATCTTTGTTAATGATCCCTGTAGTGATAAAGAGAAGAGGAAGAAAGTTTTCCCTCTTCTGGGAGTCTTCAAAGATGGGACATCAGACTGCATATTAGCAACTATACCTCCTTTTGATTTAAAGGAAGATTTATAGGATTGCAATGAGCAAGTTTTGCAAACTACAAGCAGAGAAAAAAGCATTTTTACCTGCAGAAGTACATATTGGAGCTCACAGCATTCCTTCCAGATGAATTCTAGGACATCTGTATGTTGTGTCTTTGTCTGAGAGGAGCCTTCCAGTTGCCCTGAATTTCTCAAAGTCAAGCTGGTTACATTGTTCTTTCAGTCATCAGTAGCTTTGACTTCTAGTTACTAAAAAATAGTATACAATAAAGGAATATTCTAAATCACATTTCTTCTTAAAACTGAAGTGAATTGTTGCAAGCTAAAGACGTGTATTTATTCTTTCACATTTATAATTAAAGAGCTCTCTTTCTAGCTCTAGCAAGTTATAAAAATTAAAACATACTTGATAAAAGCAAGAAAGGTTTTAAATGGATGAAGTGCCTCAACATATCAACATTCTCTCTCTGTCATTCCAAAAAGTTGTCGCCTATTGTACTCACTCTGAAGAGCTTTGCAGTTATTTTCTATAACTCTTTTATTTAAGCCTGGGTTCATTATGAAATGGTACCAAGAAGCTGACTGAATGGAGGCAAAGCAAGGATTAAATGAATAGCCTGTTGCAATTGCAGTCAGAAACTTTATGCAATCTTACTTCCTTCTGCTCTTCAAATACATTTGTAAATATATGTATACCTCACCCCCCTTTCCACTGACTTGTCCAAAATCCTTGCACCCCAGCCTCCAACTTCTTCATCTTGGATTGCAACAATTCATGTTTCTTTCCTCTCTCTTACATCCTCAGGAACTTTTCAACACAGTCTGACAGAGCCAGCTCTCTCCCTTGTCCTTGATTCCTATTGCTTTGAAATAACAGTAACATTTGATGCAAAGGAGCAAATTTAAGGAGGAAGAGAGGTGGATACAGCAGAGAGGGATAGAAGATACAAAGGTTGAATGACACTTTCCTGGGAAGTTTCCCAACATAATCGGCCTAAGAGCTACTCTCTAAAGGTCTAAATACCAAGAAAAATGTATGTGTGGTTGTAGCATACTAAGAATAAAATGAATATACTTTTATCTCTCCAGCTAAATATGCACAACACAGGGGCTAATAACTAAAAATCAAACTCTCTAGGGTTAAAAGTACATGATTGCCAATCTGTCACTGCATCACTATTACTGTATTATGGTGCATATTGAAGTTAGCACAAAGATACCCATGCACATTTCATTCTGATGTAAATTATCCTACGAAACTGGAGTCCTTGGTTTAATTTCTCCTTGCTGCCCAATTAATGGTAAAGGATGTGATATTCCAGTAGTTCAACTTCCCACCTGTTCTGTCCTGTGGATGGGAATTTACCCTTACTGAGACTATAATCCTAGGGAATATGATAGGGGGAAATCTTGGCCTGACTGATTTGCCATATTTTTTTGGAAATATTCAACATCTACTTGGTCCCACTGTGCTGCATACTTTAGAAAATCCCCATCTAAGACCAGTTTCCGTTACACATACAAGTGAATACTGCACAATGCAAAAAAAAAGTGCATTCCTAATCAAAATGACATATATTTAGAAAACTTCTTACCTTACAAATTAGTTAGATTGTAAACAGTTCTGGAGATATGGTGGTGGTATGCTCTGCTTCTCTTGTGTATAAGCCATTAACTACAAGAATGGATTGTAAAACATTCTGGATTCCTCCTTTACAAGAAAATGTTTGTGACCATTTTGGAAACTCTTTAGTATTTTGAGAATTTCTGAACAGCATTTGAACTGGTCATTCTGACTTCAAGGTATTTTTGAGTCTTTTTACATAGGGAAGACCTGTTATTGGCATAACTCACGGAATTGCTGGGTGTCAATTAAAAGTAAATGTTAAAATTAAAGCTAGTTAAGTAGAAATCAGCTAAATGATCAAAAACAATTTAAACTGTAAACTAAATTAAACTGTAGAATTTTGCATCTGGGGAGATAAGTTAGATTGCTTTATTTTTGAACAAGATACAGTTTCTACAAACTACTTCTTGTATAGTTTACAATTCTTATTTTTAATCTTTCCCCAAGAGGCCAGCTTGAAGTTTATTGTACTGTGTTTTCTAGTGCACTCATAATTTCAGATATATTTAATTTCTTCCTCTTACCCTTTTTTTTTTTTGTTGTTGTTGTTGGTTTGTTTGTTTGTTTAGTATTTCCCACAAAGATTTATTCAGGTTGGAAAACATTTTATTTAACTTTTTTTTTGGTACTCCCGCCTCAAATGGCTCTTCATATCCTTTCATTTCTTCAATAGTCATATTTTATTTTCCCCTATTTAAAGCTTTTCCCCAAGAAGTTTGGAAGATTAAGGTTTTGTTCAATAACAAATTGAAGTCTCAAGTTCAGATTGTAACTGGTCACGTATGTGTATGTATAACAAGCTTGAAACTATGCTCAGATTCCCTGCCCTTTTTTATCTTTCAAGGGAGAATAACTTGAGCTTACATTTCTACAAGGTGTCTGAATCTAACAAGTTTATTTGGGGTCACATTCACTGCAAATATTAACATTTCTTTAAAATTCTGTGCAATTACTCAATTCAGTGCTTTAATTTTTACTGATATGTATAACCTTTACATATAAAAAAATCCTTTAAAATATCTTTTTCAGTTGAAATTGAAATATCTTGTAAATGTAGTGGGAAATATTTTCCATTGCATTGGCAGATCATGATAGTCCTACCTGGACATAAATGCAGGAACAGCAGCAATATCACCAAAATAACCCTGTGCAAAACCCTGAATATATGCTAGAGGAAATATATCCTGCTTGTGTTCTAAATTCATATTGGTTTTAAGCCCTTTAGTAACTCAGAGATGGAAGAAAATATTCCAGATAAATTATTATGCATTTTTTAAAGATGGCTAAGGAACTTTGCTCACAATAATATGCATGTAAACTGGTTATGGTAGAGGACATCAGAGTCTTTCAAGGTGCATTTTTTTATTAGAGTGGAAAGACATGCAATTTATAAAACATTATGATTATCAGTATTTTTTCTTAAATTATATTTTTAGGTCCCTGTTATGCAATTGGTTTCTGTAGGTCATAGTTAAATTTTCTTAGCAAGATCCAACACTGACTGCTAATTTCCTAAGTGTGCTTTAAGCCAGTCAAATTATAAGTTAATATCTAATTTTAGAGCTAACCCAGAAATATTTTTGCATTTGCTTTCCTATTAGTAACTATAATATGACTTTAATATACTCTGTACAGTTCCTCTGATCTATCAAGCATGGATGATGCATTTCTGACAATCCTCTTTGGACCCATGCTGTGATTGTAAGTGCTAGTAGGTTGCAGGACACTTTTGCGGCTATACTCTGCAAAGCAGGACTGCTTTTTACAAATGCATTAAACATTAATACAGACAAATGTGAAGTTTTATAGTGCAGAAGCTTTATTTGTTAGGACATGTATTTATTTTTTATTAATAAATTTTACCATACCATACATTTCTCTTTAGAATTTGAACTCTGAAAATGATTCCTTGGACTTAGTAAATGTTTTTTTCATTTTAGACCAAGGGAACAAATGAAAATAACTCAGATTTACATTTCAGTGAAATCT
Source organism: Falco naumanni (assembly GCF_017639655.2). Classification (NCBI taxonomy): domain Eukaryota; kingdom Metazoa; phylum Chordata; class Aves; order Falconiformes; family Falconidae; genus Falco; species Falco naumanni. The sequence continues at coordinate 31,613,014 of NC_054054.1, read as the reverse complement.
CATAAGTAATGCATGAACTGTGTTTCAGAACTGACTTGTGCAGGGCCTTAAGTACATTATTACATGCATCACCTTCCATAAGGAAACCACAGAGAAGAGAAATTCTTCCACCTTTCTTTTCCAAACCACAGAAAACCTAAAAAAATGGTGATGGAGACAATAATTTGTCAAAAAATGTCCAAAATGCTTATTTTTAATTATCAGGGAGTGTCCTGATTTAGTTAGTTGTTGCTAACTATGGCACATCACAGAAAATACTTGTATTTTTGATGCATGATGTGCAAAAATCACTGTGAGGACTTTTCAGTATGAGTTTAATATGAATACTAATATTAATATGAATATGAGTTTAATAGACCTACTATCCATTGATACTGGATAATTATCAAATATCTCATACTCAATCAGTATCAGAAAGAATAGTTTCTTAACCAAGAAACCTGCTGATGGAAACGCCACCACTAGCTCAGAGGCCTTATGAAAGTTTCTTGCTAAAGCTCCTCAGGTACTTTTCTTTGCTCTGTGTGGATTTGGGATTCTGACTCCAGTTTTAAAATGATTGTTTCATCTGATATGAAAATGGTTTTACCATAAGCCTACAATAATCCACTGTCACTGTCTATTGCTATCTGAAACTTACTCCTAACACATGACCTGCTTTATAATAAATAAACTCTTCACATCATCTACTACTACACATCCTTTTGCACGTTAACATAATAGTATGTATCACAGCTGACCTTTATTATGCTATATAATCCTTCTGAATAGGACCTTAAGTAACTTCAATACTTATCATTCAAATATGTAACTCCACTCTTGTATAACATGTACTAGGTTGCCAGTATAAGTTCTGATTGCGTAAATGGTACTGCAAGGTTATAAAAACCTAGAATAAATGCCTAACCATAATCAATGAACAATGTGTGCACGTAGATGCAGTAGGAAGAGGAGAGAAATTAAAGATTTCAATGACAACTCTAAGCAGCTACTGTTGACATTAGAAATTCAAGGATTAAAATGATATCTGCATTGAAATGCTAACAAGTATGATGATTTAGACAGTGTGCCCTGTTTCTAATTATTATGCATAGCTTGCATATAACATAAGTAGTTGTAACCTTTGTGTGAAGAGCAAAGTCAGGAAATGTTAATCCATGGGGAAACCATCACTTCTCTCCAACTTCCATACAGAAACTAGCTCAAATGATTGCTCTTGTTCTCCAGTCCAGGGGAAAAAAACATCCTCTTTGCAGTTAAATATCCCCTTTTATGCTGTGTGTGCATTAGTCAAATTGATTTCCATGAGAGTTCTCCAGGCTGAGTTGTATAACACTACCATTCAGCACATCTGTGAAAGGAGCTGTAAGAGGGGAAAATGAAAAATGTTAGAAAAAAGACCCTCTGAAAACCTGAAAGTAGCAGCTTTATGAAAGCTGGCAAGACAAAACTGGAGGGCCAATATACAGCTGGAAAGCATCTGGTAGGAAGGCCAGATTTTGAATTTTTACTTCACTTGGAGCTCTTTTCTTCCTTCTCTCCTACAGTCAGGTTAGTCACCTGGCTGAGGCTAGCTGTTGGACTCGGGGCTGCTTGGTATGGGCAGGAAAGGACTGCTGGAGAAGGGTATGGTATCTACATCACAAAAAGCTTCCTAAGATCACTTTTGTCGAAAACCTGTCTGTAACGTGCAGGTCCTGCCTTCTCAAGGTTTGTTCTGGCTACCTTTTGAATGACTCTATGACGCTTATTCCTTGACGCTTCTGTAATGTGATTATATGCAGCGGTTTTATCTGAAGAAAAACAAATCCTGTCATATCGTTGGAGTGCTAAGACTAGAAACTATTAAAGAGAGAAATAACATGTGACTGATCACAAAGTGCAAGCAAATTCTTTGAGAGAGCAGACATCACACTTTGATAGTTTGATCACAACCCTCAAAGCTGTTGTGCTTTTCTTGCTCCTAGCTTCATGGTTACTTCACTATGTATGTGTTTTTATTTGAAAGGATTTAGTCAGTTTCAAGTGACTACTTCTTGCCCTGATTTTCATATTTCTGCTCAAGAACTTGTGATTATTTTTTTTCATGCACTTCAATGCATACTGTTGCCATCAGAAGGTATTTGCAGTTGAATAATTTCTTCTAACTTGGATTTCTCCTAAAGACTTCTGTTTCAAGTATTGCACTGCTTTGGCCTCTCAGTCATCCTTCTTCAACAAAAACAGAGAATGTTAAAGAATGAAATACTTCATCTGAGAATTTTTATGTTCTGTTTTATTCTTTTGTGTTCTGTGCATCTCATGTATTTTACACACACTCTTCAGAGTATGGTCTATCTGCAGTTGTACAATGCAGAGGTCTTGTCAATGATAAACAGCTAACAAAGAGTGTCCTCACACTTAAAGTCTGTAATGTTCCCCAAACCGCAAGATTTTGATTAGTGATCCATTTACAGTGTTTATCTTTTGAATTCTGGTTCAAATTCCATTGTAATACATATTAATACAAATACTTTCAGCTGATGGGAAAATACTAAGGTTCTTCTTAACATTCTAGGCAAAAAATGAAGCTTCACAGAGGTAACTTGATCTACTGAAAACGAAGTGTTAAGGTAGTTCTGAAATCTTAATTTCGAATTTGTGGTGTGTTCGCCCACTCCACCCATAATTTTCCAGTTTTGGGCTATGCTACAGAACTTTGTGGTTATACTTCTGAGGAAAAAATATCTGTTGAGTTTGGGCTGAGACCATTCCCAGAGTCTTACAAAAGAAAGAATAGTTTACACTTCTTTAGAACAGTTTACGGCAATAAGCTAGACCTTAACAATAAACCTCATTTATATTCAAGAAAGTAAAACATATACAGCAGCAATAGCAAAGAAAAATCAATGGAAATAAAAGCAAGTCTCAAAGCTTTGCGATATGGCTGCAGACATAGAAAGAACTGTGTCTATTTCAGTCATATTAGGTATGATCTGAGCAAACAAAAGGCCTCTCAAGAGCTAACCTCAGAAACTATAGGCATTAGAATAAGGAGGTGAAGGCTTTGATCACTACACAGCTACTTGGGATTTACGCTGGACATGATGGCTAACAGGCTGAACTAAATCTGTAGTACGGAAATGCTGAGCTCTGAGGAGGAAGAAATATGTTTGAGGAGAAGAAACTCTTTTATGGCTCAGTTTACATTACAGTGTATCTTGTATTTTAAAAGCATATCAATAACTCAGGGACTGAATCTGTTGCTGTACCAGAAAAATCAATGCTGTGTCCTCAAACAGAACAGGATGAAAATTAGGTCTTTACAAGACAGAAAAATAAACACACATTAAAGAAATTCAGGATCTTGGTATTTTTAATCAGGTTTTATTCCCAGCAGTTACTTTGACTCTCCATAAACTGTTTTCAAAATTATATTTTAATCGTTCATCATATTTTTCCACTTGACACCTTCAGATCCGACTGTGGTTATGGATTTGTTTTTCTTAAAACCATTTTATTAGTGGCTTTTTTTTTTTCATTAAGTTGGACACTAAAAAGTATGTTTAACACATATATACATTCTCAATCTCAAAACATGGAGATGGCTGTCTTTTTTAAAAAAGGAAAATGCTCCTGGGGTGGACTTCATACATTAAATTTCAGCTTGTAGTAAATTTTTACAGTTGAGTTATAAACCTCTGGGAAATGGTGGGGTGGGTTATCACAGAAATGCTAATGCAACCCTAACTCCAGCAGTGATGTTGTAATATATACATCATTAAGTTTCCATTCTCATGGAACACTTGGTGTACAGAATATTTACATTTATAGTATGATAGTGTATCTTACAGTATCCCTCCAGGTAACAGCAAAATGGTGGTTTCATGAGGAAAATTATGTGACATTATTTTAATATACTTGTGCTGATTTAAGCGCAGAGAAGCTCAGGAGCAGGATTGTCATAATGCTTCCCTATATTAGCCTAGAAAATATTCAGCCCCTTTTAACTGCGAATTGCTCAGAGAATGGCGAGAATTTGGAAGAATTTTTTTTTGTCCCTCTGGCTTCTGCTGTAATTAGATTGTACTGGATAGGTGTTTTTTTTTAGGGTTTTGGTTTTTTTTTTTTTTTTAAAAATAAATCTGATATTCAGACTTGCTTTGTGTGAGGTTCAAACACAAATACAAAACAGTTTTTTCCAATGTGTTTTTGCTGCCTGTTTGTATGTTTACTGATTTATCTATACAGGTTTTATACTAGGTGTCATTTACCCTCCTGTGCCAGTGGATAATTGCTTTCCATTCTAACCATAGCAGGGAAAATTGTGAAAGGGAAATCATTACACTGGAAGGAGATAATTAGAACTACACTCTTTTCTTGGTCTTTTTTTTTTTTTTTTTTTTAAGAATGGCAATGAACAGGGGGGAAAAAAAAGGGAAAACCTTTGAAGAAGAGGTTGTGATCTGTTGTCACTGAGGATGGACATTAGAGGGGGAAAGAGCCATTGATGAGGGCAAAGAAAGACTCAGACTTACGAAAGGGGCAACGAAAGTTTGTGTGGTCACTTGCAGCATTTGAGCCTGGTGAACTATTCTCTAGGACTTATGGTCATGCTGACCAGCACGGCTGTGTTATTTCGGTTTTGTTTTATTCCCTGAAGATGAAGACACATTTAAGTTTTTTGAAAATACAAGAGGATTTGCCTGAAGAGAGTAAGAAGCAATTTTTTACAAATTACTGAATGACTTTCAGATATTTTGAATGTAGAGATTAATTTTCGGTCTGATTTTCAAGGGTGGGTGCCAAGAGTGAACTTGCAGGACTGCACATGAGGATGTGTGTGCATATGCTGTTTACATGGTACAGTTGACTAAAGAGACAAAGAGGAGTTAGTCATAACAACTCTCTGTGTTGCTGAATAAATGTTATATAGCTGTACATTAGGTATGGATGTTCTGAAATAGTATTTCCACTGAGGTATAGTGGCCCAAGTGAGGGTCCCACGTCTACTAAAAGATAACATCTTTTGTCCTCAGAATGCATGTAGAAAGGCAACTACAGGTGGCCTCTAATGGTGAAGAAAGGGCCATGGTGAATCTTTTGCTCTGAGAATGCATTTGGGCTAAGATTTTCCTGGGAATATATCTGAATAGCTATTCTGTAGCATTCCAGTGCAATAGTAATTTACTGGAGTTATGACTGTATCCCTGCAGAGCTTTGTTTGATCCAAAACACACAGCAGCTACCAAGTACTCTTCTGAAGAGTGCATGCAGCTATAAGAGAATGACATTTGAGTTAATTAATCTGTGGAAATACTGTTAGAAAGAGACTAATGTTGAGGGCTTGACAGATTCTGCTTGCTTTCTGAAAATACTTTTGTGACAAAAGATTTCAGCAACAGACATCAGTACCAGCAGATCACCTTGCTAATCTGTTCCTTTTTGTTTCTCTTCATTCAAAGAGCAACCAGATATTTTCTGTTAAGAGTGACTCTCATTTTAAATTAAGGACAACAAAATAAGAACAAAAATTAAGCTCCATCAGAGAGAAAGAGTGCATTTGTATTTTCTTCACAGCCTTTGCTGAAATGAAATTAAAATGGCTGCTGGTCTCTGCAGACTACTCCTCCTTTTTAGAAGGTTAGCTCATGGCAACAGCCACAGCATATACAGGTATCTAATTGCTGTAATGTTTACAGTTGGGTATAGATGTTTTCCACTTTACTGAGATTTTCTCTAAGTATTGTCACTCATGCCTTCGTCCTCTTGAGGTATTGAACATAGAGATTGTTTCCTTGACTTTGTTCTATCCTGGTGAGGGTACTATCTTTCATAGAGAGGATGTAGGACTACCTATGGGAGGAGTATGACGAGCATTTAACTTCAGAGAATGTAGGCTGTTACTGCTATAGGAGGTGGAACTATCCCTGAGTGTATGGGAAGTGTCTGTGGGGCTGGGAGGTTATAGTCTCAGAGTCTCAGAAATAATCTCAGAGCTCAGCTCTTGCTCTTAGATGTGGAGATTGTCAGCCAGGTGTCAAAAATGGCTGAATTAATTATGAAAACATAAACAGCTGAATTGAGAAATTATTCTAATCTTACTGCTCAGTCACTTATTTTACTATGATTAAGCTTTGTCATTTAGAAATACAGTATAAAGTGGTACGTCTTTCCACCAATACTCACAAGTAAGTTGCACGATCCTCTGCAACTAGTAGCTTACCCATCAATTTCATACAGTCTGTAACTCAACCAGAAACACTATGCTGGTAAACACGTGTCATTTTAAAAATTTTTGAAAATGGTTTGATTTCCATAATCCCAAGGGCAGGTAAATATCAGATCCTTAATGGGGAGAAAAGTGTTAAAATTCAGAAATCTGTGGAACTTCAAGAAATTATCCACGATAGAGTAACTGGCTGCACAAACTGAGAAAGTGGGCACGAGGGTACCTGTAAACATTGTCGTGTAATTTAACCTATTTTTATGCTGCTGAATGTGTATGCTTACAGTGTGTCCTGGACATACACAAAGGCTGTCTTTTGAGCTTCTGTTGGAAGAAAGGAAGAGCTGGTCTAGGGCAGGGAAGAAGCGTGACACACTCCAGTGTTTGGTCAATGAAGCTTCCTGGATAGGGATTTTCTGGAAGCATCTGCCCCTGGCCCATGATAAAATCAGTCATTTAGAAAGAGCGAGCCAAGGGCCTCCAGAGCAAAAGCAGTCTGTGTTAAGGAAATATGAGGCATTAGAGGTTAAGAGGGAGTGAGAGAATCCAGATTCGGAGTGCTGACCTTATGATGCCCACAAATGGGACCTCTGAGAATGGTAGTTGTCATATTTTGCGTAGTAGGCTTGTCAGCAGTAAGGGGTAATTCTGAATGGCAGTATTACATATTCAGGATCAGTGAGCCTTGACTGGATCTTTTTCTCTCTCCATGTAATTAAAGATTCTGCACTCATCGTGCAAGTGGATTTTATATTCTGCATCTGCACTCACATAGAAGAGAGATGGTTTTCTGCAGTGGAGTAAAAGGGTGCACTGGTTCTATAATGGGTTATCAGGTTGCTAGGGTGTTGCAAGTGGAGGTAGATAATGGTTTTAAAAGTTGTAACTGGCCAGGAATGCTTCCTTGGTGTGTTCTCACAGTGATACTCACAGAGTGCCCTTTTTATGAGTGCGCTCCTGAATCAACTGGGCCCTTTGGAAATTTCTGTCTTGTGAGTCGTATCAGTTCACACCTAGTAAGTTGTTTCTGTCTTTTTCCTCATAACTGACAGAAAACCAATCAAACAGAAACTTTGTATCTGAGACATAATTTCCTTCCTCTCCTCACTGCTTTTTAGGTACTCAACGACTTTTTTGTCTCTTCAGGTAGTGCCCACAGCAATACAGTCCGCGGTTTTCCTTGCTTGTCTTACTATCCACTAGCCTTCACTAAATACAATTATGAAATAAATGGTTTTGAGAAAAGATTTTAATTGCTAACGTGGAACCTCTTTTCAAATCTCTCTGTGTTCGTTTCTCTTGCTAGAGAAATTTCTCAAGGCGAGGAAGGGAGGGTAGGAATATTTGGTGTCAGTTTCCAGTGCCCAGCACATGAAAGATGAGACAACTAATTTACTTAATTCTTCGCATGAAGTCTATTAACTGCAGTGATCTTTTCAAAGTCATTAAGTTGTATTATGTTAAAGCCAATTAGCATTCCAATTTGTGGAAGCTGTTTTCTGTGGTTTTAAATTTTTTTCCTTTTTTTTTTTTTTTCCTTTCTTCCCCTTAATATGTTATTGTTCCTTAGCTGGTGAGATTTTGTCTGTTTGAATGGTTTTTTTGTTTGTTTTGTTTTTGTGATAAAAATATATAATAAAGCATTTGGAATAATTGGAGAAAAGAAATAAATCTGAGCTGAAAAAATGATCTTGAACATTTAAGTGTCAGAATTTTGTTTTGCTAATGGCACTTAAGCTCTGAAAGAACAAAGTAAACATCTGGCTCTGGTAAGCTCATGCTCAAAAGCAATGACTTGAAATCCATTTACTTACACTGTTGAATGTTGTAGAACTTTGTATTACAATGTACAGGTAAGAATTTATTGTGACTGTTTCTCAGTGACTTTTGCAAGAATTTTAACATTTTGATGGCATAGCCTCTTGCACCTTAATATTCTGATGTTATCTTGGTGGATTTGGCAAACTGCTAATCCTAAAAACAAAATAAGGCTCCCCAATAGCAGGGGTTAGGACACCGTAGGAACTGGATCCAACTTCATCTGCTGTACCCTTTCTGTTTATACTTCACTTTGTCTTTCACAACAAAGGCAAAGTTGATACTTTTTACAAGTTTGGGAAGGTATTTGCTATTCTGGAAACAATCTGAAATCTTTGGAATGACTTTTTAAGAACCATAGTATTTGAGTATGAAAATTAAATGTGTACCTTACTTCTTAAACAAATTCTTCTAAACTACTTATTATGTCTCTGTCAACAAAATGCTTACATGTGAGCTCAATTTTGTGGTTCAGAGCATAGCTTGTATTATGTGGAGGCATACTAAATGGAAGAGAGAGAATACAGAGGTGTAAGTTTCATCAAAAGTATTGTCAGGAAGTTATCTCAGGTTTGAAATAGAGAGGGAGCAGGGAGAAAGAGGCATTTGTCACAGAACAGCTATCAGCCTAGTGAAGAGGGCACTGACCTTTAGGATTGAGGATCCTGCTTCAAATTCTAGCCCTACAACAGGCTTGCAAGCTACATTTTGCAACTGACTCATCTTTTCGTTTTTTCTGCCATAGACTTTCTTATGTTTCTTAAAATATGACTGGAAAATTGTACAAGGATGAACTACCAAATATAGACTTTTCTTTGCACATCACCTCAGCCAATCGCAAAAGTACTGCAATGGGCAAAAGGCTCCACCCTCAAATGAAGAGTACAGCAGCTGGTTTTGCACAACATGCAGAAGCATTTTCTTTATGTATGGCAGAGATGCATGGGATATTCCTGCCTGTTATCACCGGAGCTCTGTAGATACTACCTAGGTAGAATACCGTGTTTCTATACCTTCCATTTTATCTGTGTATCAGTGAAGTGCTCTTCCCCCCTCCCCGCTGGAAGGTTTCGTAAGCTCCTGAGCACTACTATTGCTGTTCCTTCCACTTCCAACTGGCACTTCATCACAAATGGCATTCAAAATACTATGTTTTGAGCACTGTGAAGGCTAATATCAGAGAAGACCATGGATTTTACACCCAGCAGCAGTGTTCTCAGTTATTATGACGGCAGAGGCATGTACAATACATTTCTAAGTACTTCAGAGACTAAAGCTGACCCTTTCTGGGATAACTTGCTGAAAGGTCTCTCTAGTGTCAGTTTGTCAGTATAGTTTTCTTTCTGAAACCTGTAATTGAGAATGGGGGGAAAAAAGTGCATTTTGCAGAAACTGCTATAGAAATGCAAGTACTAAACTGAAGGTAGCAGTGAGCAAAGTTGCAATTGCTGGTGGAAGATGACTTGAGAATAAATTGATTTTAAAACCAGCAGTTTTATAGCTCCCTTCCTTGAGATAATAAAGACTTGGTGCAGGTTACAAAAATTCTATCATAGCAATAAAAGCTTTATAAAAATATTTGAAAACATCTTATTTTTATAGAAATATTGCTGTGTAAAATCTAGTGTCAAGTGAAACAGCTAATGCAAGTTTAAACATACCATCCAACTAATATTGCTGTCAATGCAATGCACATACCCCAAACAGGTTCATATTTTGGCTCTGTGCATAGTTTTAATAAAGTCTAACTCCAAATTTCATATCTAGGTGAGTAAATAGTTATTACGTTAGAATCTGCAGGCATTTTTGTATATTTTTTGGAAATGGAGTATTGTTATCTGCCATTAGTCCTGGATTAGAAATTATTTCCTTGCTCCTGTTCTCTATTGTCTTTGTTCATCAAATGTGTTCGACATGATTTTTGTGCATAAAGTAATACACGTACAATGGAATCCCCTGTTACAAGTGCCTACTCTGGTCTTCCTGCAACAGCCCAAATCTCCATTTCCCACATCATAGGCGGTGACTCTAACCTTAAATTTCCTAGTTTCTTCGGGTGTCTCAGTGGTGATGATCAGAAATATTATTGCAGATTTGAAAAATATTTCTTTTCTTGCTCATCTTTGGAGAGCCAATGGGGCAGAATGTTCTTTGTGGAAAAAAAAAAAAGAAAGAAAAATATTCTGCATCTTCAATCAAGATTGGGTTCTGCTAAACTGCAGAAGTTATTTAATATGCTAGTAATACTGAAATTCTTGTTTGTCCACTCGCTTGTTAACTTCAGCAATAACTTTGCCGTAGCAAAGTGTCTGAATCAATCTTAACACCCAACAAACCTTAATTAACCCTATCATTCTCTGTTACACAATATATTTTTACAAGCGTTTTACATCTTACCTGACCAATGGAGGGAAAATCTAAAATTAGACTCCTAAATTGCTAGGTAGGTTGGGATCTTCAAAACCTTCAAGTGACTCATAATCAATTCTAATTAAATTAATTCAGATTTCTACATTTGTAATACAGGTGAGAACACTTTCAAACACTGGACAATAAGCCAATAAATAACACCACTGCTTATGGGTGCTTTTGTGGTAGAAGAAAGACTAAGAGCACAATACATTATTAAGTTATGAAAAGTAGGGAAAAATCTAGTAAGAGAAAGATAAGGCAAAATGTGCTCTCCTACAGATCATTAATGTTCAGTGTCAATAGACTCTATATAATTTAAACAACTAGGTGTTAAATAGTAAAATGAAGTGGTTTTTCATGGAAAAGCAAGCACCCCATTTTACTTTGCACCTTTGAAAAACTCTCCAATGCTGTTGCAAGATAGCATGCAAAATGTCTTCAGTGGAATAAACTAAAAATAAGCTACATTAATTCAGTAGTCAGTCTTCTGACAGCCATAGATCCAGGGAAATGTTTGTTGGTTTTTTGTTGTTGTTGTTTGTTTGTTTGTTTTTTTAATACTTTAAGACTAATGAAAGAGTTATGGAAATTTCACCTTTAATTCAGAAAATACCATGTTGCTCTGAATGCCACCATTTCATGCTGAGGTTAGTTAGTTACAAGGCAGAAAGAGCTAAGTTGTTCTACTTTAGCATTACTATTTTGGTTTTCTTTACTCAAGAGGTTTTTCATGTCTCCGATAATAGATGAACCTTTTCCATACTTTCTCAAGGGAATGGATGCTTTCTGTGCTTTGCTGATATTGTGGAATTGTAGATGGGAGTTAACCATTTAGTAGGATTTGCCCGTCATAAGTTTGGCACAATGTTAGGTGAAACAGCAAATCTCTAAGCCTTAGGAGCTGTGTACTTCGAAATCACCCCTCTGTTTATTTTTTGTCTGTTTTTTTTTTTATTATTTTTTTTAAACTCATCTTTTTTACCTGATATATACTTTTATATTAGAATAGCCACTTAAGTAGAAGGCTAATGACTACATGAAAATTACTTAACTATAATTAATTCAATAATAAAAAAACCTCCCAACTATGATAGTGATGTGTTTTCTGTATTCTTCAACCCTTAACTTTTGGAAGAGATGAATTTGCACCTCCAGTTTTGCTTAAGAGCCTAACATCATATAACTGAAGCCATTCCCTGTACTTTCTATTGTGTTTAGCTTATCTTTTCAGAATGCCATGATGTTCATGTTTACAGTTCAGTAGACAGACTTTCTGGAGGTGGCTAGGTACTTCTGAGCACAGATAATGAATTGAGGAAACTTTAATCCATAGGCTGTTGCTTGAATTCTGTATCAAGTGGATAGCTGTTGAAGCTCTGTCTTTCATGCACTGCGAACCATGTAGAAGGATCCCTTGAATAAGTTAACCTTATACAAGCGATTGACTACAGTACAGCTATTTAGTAGAAGGACAAGGCTTGCTTTCCTGTTTAATTGCACTGAGAAACTGCAGGATTTCTTTCCAATCAGTTCCATCACTTCTACAAAAACTTGTCTGTCTTTTAGGGGAAAATAGGGAAGATGGGGGAGATGCATATAAATACTAGGTTGATTCTGCTTTCAGTCTGATGAAAAGCAGGCAGGTACTGCAGAAGCTTACCTTTAAAAGCTGAACAAATCTGTATCAAAGCTTTTTGTATAAAAACAGCATAGGAGTAATATAAGGAAGGGGCCAAGTTGACTTGGAACAAAACTAGACTGAAAACTGTCTGTTCTCAAATAGCTGCTTGAATTCTGTCAACTGTTTTGCTCTCAGACCATTTTCCAGTTGATGGGCATCAGTAGCATGAAAGGCAGTCAGAACTGATTGTAATTGCCCCTTGTTAACAGTCTCAATAAAACGACAGACACTGAATGTGCCTTAGGACTAGGGATCTCTTCTCTCCAAAGGCGGCCATCTCGATAGATGCTGAACAGTAATAATTTGCTGATTATATGTGCACTATCTGATGTGTTAAACAGAGTGCCTCAGGCTGCAGCTCCACAGAATGGTAAATATGGCTCTTGAGTGGAGAGTAACAAATAAAAAATTGCTCAAATGCAAAGCAGAGCACAGAAACAGTATAAGCTCACTTTGCTGTTTCAGCAGTTCTTGTTCAGTCATTTAGCGTCTGTTATCCCATAGCAGGCATAGATTTGGCATAAGCATTGTCTTGCTTGCTGTGTGGGTGGCTAGAGAAATATGTAATTACGTGCTTGCACTTGATCCAGATCACATTTGTTCTGCCAGCAAGTCAGGCAATACATATATTAAGTATCGATGAACGTTGATGCATGGCTTCAAATGTCCAAGACACTTTCTCCAATGCACTCAACTCAAAGTTTAGTAGGTTCTGTTTCATTTATGTGAAATAGCAGGAGCTATTTTGGACTCAGTATCTGGCTTCTCTTGCTATATTTCTTTCCTGTATAAAGTGGAATATAGTTTCAGTGGAATTTTGACTGTTTAAATTTTTAGATTTTTTTCAACTTTTTTTGTTTTTTACCCCTTTCTAATTTCAGGGAAATGTATTTTTTTTCTTCCCCCCCCCCTACAAAAAAAGGGCAGGGTAAAGGTGAAAAAGTTTTTCACAGATTTTTGAATTTTCCTTCTTCTGATGGAAAAAATGAAGGAAACTCAGGAAAGGAATCAAAATGGGAAGATTCTTCTTTCCCTCTGCCTTGCACAAAATGAGGCAAAGCAATGAGGAGAAACCCCCTTTTTAACATGCTTTTGATCCAAAATTGTTTCCAGAAGAAATAAGTATCCTTTAAGAAAGTTTCTATAAAACAGTTTTATTTATAAACTCTAATTCTTGTCTTCTGATATGCTTCAAGCAGCCATAATTCTTTTGGTAATGCATATTTATTTAGGACCAGAAAGTCCTGAGCTCAAATCCGCTGTCCTGGATATGGTCTGTAATGACCACTGGTGAAGGAGCAAAATGGAATACCACAGCCACAGTGTAGACTAATCCAGCAACACCAGTTCAGCCAGATACTGAATGAAATCCTCCTGTAACACTGCTCTGGCACCCTGTAGATGGTTTTTGAGAAATCCAGGCCAATACCCTTATCTCAAGGAAAATATTGTAGTGTATATAACTGCTCCTTGTATAAGGGCTGCTGTTTTGCTTACATAGCCAATGAGCTTCTTCAGTCTACAAATGCCTTTGGGATATGGCTGCTTGTGCTGTACCGCTCTCTTTAGTAATTTCAAGATCAGCCTTTGTTCCTGGGAAGTGATAAATGAAAAACAACTGAAACAACAAATCAAACTCAGCTACATTTACATTGTTGGATTTTGGTTTTAGCATTTCCTGGGATGGTAGATGTTGAAACTCACCACTGCTGCTGGAGTTCTCATTTTTCAGTCTTGCTCTGATCTCCTTTCTCCGAAGTGACTCAATGTCATAAAAAATATGGTTACAAAATTTCTTGATATTGGGACAGATATGAATAATATATCCTACAGCAAAAGGCTACTAGGATACTGCTACGTATCCCACCTTATTAAGTATAATAATCACATGGAAAAATTATTGTCCTCCCATCCAGATTGAAAAAGTAGAACGTATCTAGTGATATTTAAGAAACATAGTGGTATGCAGTATGCAATATGAAGAATAAAGTTATTGAGATTTTACAGGCAAAATAACTCTCCTTCCAGACTGTGTTGATATAACAGGCCAATTAATTTGATAAAATGGTGCATCATTTGTAAGGTAAGATACTTAGGGTGAGGCATTTGTGCCGATGGAAAAATTGCGTTTCAAGGAGCCATGCACAAATGCTGTTTCAGCATATCGCTAATTAGCGTGCTACCCTAGGCTGTCCCAAATTAATGTCTTCTGCTGTGTGTACTGTATATAGCTAGTAATCATGATTGATTACTGAACAGAATTGTTGCAGAGCCACTGAAACCATATGATAAACTTGCTGGAACAGAATGGAGAATTTTGCTGTATGTTTTTTGTTAGCGGTGTAATATTGAGAAGTGTGGTTTGGAGTTAGGGCAGACTTTAGGGACTAATGGAGCTTGATTAGACACTGTAGAATTGTCTTTAATTGTTTCGTTTCCTTTTTAATGTTAAGGTACGACCTTTCAGATTTCATAGTTTTCATGACATTTCAGATTTGCTTTCACCAAAAAGCAGAAAGAACTACATGTGTACACACTAATAAGAAATGTACAAAATGGTAAGGCATTCGCTGCAAATGATGCTACATGAATTTGTCTCAATTCATTCTAATTACAGACTTGAACTTCAGTCATCGGAGTGCCTTTACTGCCATGCACTGTTTCCAGGGATACATTTCCCTTGCTGGGGCTGTTCCATTTTGAATAACTAATCAAACTTCCATTGAACAAGCACTCTAACATCAATTTCTTGCCTCTTAAAGTGCTCTAATCACTGTCATACAAACTCAGGCTGCCTCTTGATGTGGTTAAATGAATTTTTAATTTTATAGAGTAGAACAGATCCAAGAAGGAGTTTGAGAGATCCACCTCAAAGTAGCTAATGGCCTGTTCACCAAAGGCAGTAACTTCATGTGGGAAACCCTGGCTGAAATCCCTGGTCTGAAGGTATATATAAAAGACTTTTAGCCAGGCAAGAATGGCCAAGCCTTTTAGCCACTGATTATATTAGAGCTGGACTTTCCAAAAAGCAGCTTTTCTGGGAAAGAAGCAGCATTACATGTTTAAAAATTTTGTTCAGTGTTTTAGAACCCACCATGACACCTAGTAACTCCAAAACATTTTTCTTTTTGCTCTCCCACCCAAAACCAAATGAAAATATTTTCACGGGAATCTTTCTTTACAATCCTAGTTAATATTTGTTTGGTATTTTTGCATAGCACTCTACCAATTTTACAAAAAGATAATATAAATAAAAAAGCCATGTACAACAAAAATGCAACCATGACCTCATTTTATATACTGGTGTATATTAATAACCATTCATAGGCTAAATTTGTCTGTGAGCTCTGAGATACCGAGCAAAAATATGTCAAGGAGGATAAGTATTTCTTGTACTTGTAACTCCTACTGTGTGCTTTCACAAAGGGCAAACAGAACTTGCCCCCTTGCTTGCATATGTGTAATTGCAATAGATTTTAGGCACTCTTTTGTCCTTCTCTGTCGTACCTCTGTGGTAATAAGGCCCAGAAGGGGTGCATTAATTAGCTTGTACAACATTATGGCATCCTCATGTATGAAACAGATGAAACCATTTTTAGCCTCTCTGTTACTCTGTGAAGTGGCAAATGTCTAAATGTTCTCACATATGTCGTGGATGGCTCTACTGTGCTATATGTATCAGGCTGGTTTCCTTAGTGCCTTGCTAAGGGGAGCTAATACACTGGGGGAATAATGGGTAATTCATGGGTTATGAGATTTTTTTACAGCTGTGGGTTGATTCCATCATCACTTACTCTCTTCCCTTTGCCTTTGTGAGACCCTATGTTTTCTCTGGTGAAATAAAATCTGTTACTTTGGCTTGTCCATCTTGAAGAATAATTAGAAATATACTGGAATATATTCAGTAATTAACCTCCAATCTTTCACTACGTATATTATTTGGTGAGAATGTAAAAACTGTTGTGATCAATAGTAAGGACTGATCAGCAAGTAAAGCAAAAAAAAACAGCAAAAGCAAATTCAAGGTAGTATTTGAATTGTTTTTGTGGAGATGCCAGTAGGAATATGGTGCTCTGTATTTGCTTCTGACATCTGTTTTGGCCATGAAGCATTGCTTCAGTGGAGGCTTTAAGGGACAGAATATTTACCTTTCACCCATCAATACTGTGGATTGTTCTTGTTTGTACATTGTTTTCCTTCTTTCTTTGAAGATATTTGGGGAGCTTTAGCTGAAACTGTCCAAGAAAGAGACATCTGAGTGTGACCCAGGTGAAATGGTAAGATGCAGATGGTAGTCTTTTGTCATGAGATTTAGGTAGTGCTGATGGGACATCGGTAACCACCTGCTGTGGAGCCTCAGGTGATAACGATATAGCTTGTTTTAGATGGCAGTTGAAGAGCAGGAGTAGGTAGTAGGAAAGGACGGAAGGAAAAGAAAGCTAGGACAAAATCCTTGTGCCAAACATGCTTAACTGCAACGCGTAAAGTGATGTGGTGTTTTGATTTGGACTGTCATGAGAGAACTTGCCCATGTAGGGAAGCGTAGAAAGGTGCTTAGCCAGCTGAAAAATTTTTTTCTTCGTTATGTAAGATGTTCTCTTGGTTTTGGTTTTATTATCATGTTTTAAAGGAACTCATAATTCATCCCTTTTGCAACTGTTACTTGCCTGAATATTGACAGTAATATAGGAAACACATTATGCATGCAGAGGAATACAGCAGAAATTAAACTTTCAATGTGGAAAACTGTTCCAGTTCAATACTCCACCACACTGTGTAGCAGACCAGCTACCTCATCCCCGCAGGAAAAAAATGTGTAGTAGTTAATCCCCCTAGACAACAGGCCTATCATATGCCTGTAATTAGATCTGGTCTTTTGTATTTGTTATCTAATCAAAGGTAGACATATGTTGTAATTTTGCAATAAATTAAGAACACTTCACTTTGGAATGTGCAAACTAATCTTAACCTATTTTTCACAAAAATATTGCAAGCCGCTTACACCTTTTTGGTGGATTTTTTTCTTGAAACCTAGATCACCTCTTACGTAATTTCCATGTTTTCAGGAAGTGGGATTAAGAGATTTATTTTTCAAGTGTAAAAATCACACAAAAGGAGGAGAAAATAAAGACCTCATAAGGCAACACATAATGATTGTCAGTGAATTTCTATGGACACCTGAGTGAGAGGATGATGGCTAGAGAAGGCCAAGGTCCTAGTTTGTAAATGACGTGATGCCTCGAATGAGTAATACGGATACCAGATAGCAGCCTCATCTATGAAGTTAGTAGCTACATTGTGAAGGGGAGGTGGAATTAAGAAATGCACCAGGTGCTTGTAAATGGTCTGGAGTGCTCCAGTGATTTGCTGACCTCTAAGGGAGATGCACACAGGTCTTAGTGGCAGGAACTTTTCATCCTAGGATCAGTAATCTTTCATTTTTTGACTCAAAATATTGTCTGGTCCTGATGTGCTTGTTAGAAAAGATCTGGGGAAAGTTTTACTTTAAAATCAAAAACAATCCCCACACCCCACCCTCCTTATCCAAAAAACCCCTATAGACTGTATGATAGTCAGAATGGTTATTAGAAAGGTAGATCAGACAAGGGGTTAGCCAAGGAAAAATCATAGCTCAGCAATGTGTTGAGCAACTGACAAAATAATAGCTAGGGAAGGGTCTGGGAGCAGCACAAACCAATGTGAAGGTAGCTATAATTCTCATGGCTTTGCTACCTCTTGCTCATTTAAGAACATTCAATGGCCATATAAGTGGCAGTATATGTTGTAAAACATGTTTTAATAATTTCTGTATTTTAAAAGTCACTCAGGTTGTGGGAAATGCACATGCCCAATAATGATGTATAGCAGATGTAAAATGAATGCTTATTTTATCCACAGTGAACAAAACTGGTATATCGCTGAGTATCTCTAGTTAACGGATAATGTCAATAGAATGGGATGTTATCACAGGATAATGGTCTCCTGCTGCTTGATAAGTGCTGAGTCGAAACCACAATGTTTATTTTCAAGGCAGGGGACATCGATCCTGTGACAACTTTCTATTTCAATGACACGCTTGCTATTAGATTAGATTGATGCACTTATGACCATTTTGTTTAATGGATATTAGTTTAGTAAAGCAACAGCTGCTTATTGTGTGCCTATTCAATACACTAGCTACAGTGTGATTGGCTTCAAGAAAAGAGCTTGTGATAAACATAAGATGTATAGAATTTTACTTTAGAAAGAGGACTCTGCTCCTATGAATAAGGTGCTTAATTTTTTGTTTTATTTTGTTTCTTAATCTCTATTACAAAAAGATTGTTTATTTGGCAGGATTGCCTTTTGATGTAATTCTTAGCAACAAGAATTTCTTCTTGAAAAAAAAAAAAAGCTAAACTAAGAATGAACGTTGCTTTGCAAAACCTGATCCACTAACTATTTGAGCCTTTCAGCTGGGAGCTTTTCCCAGGTGAAAAGTAGTAATTTGTTCTTTGGAGAAAAACAAATAACAAAAATGCTTTCAGTACTAGAATTACTATTTTACTACTCTGGAGTAGACTATGTAACACATTAAAAACAGAGACCAGATTAATTCCCAAGAGCAAAACAACCTTTTACTGTAAAACACTTTCACTGCAAGCAATGGAATAAAGTTCTGGCATGCACTTTCTCTCCTTTTTACATTCCTGAATATTTTAGTGTCATTACCAAAGCTGAACTTTTAATTTTTTGTACTTGGTTTCACCTTCTAGGGGAAGGCAAAAGATGTTTTCACTACACTGAATTTTAGAGTTTGGAAGAGGTTTCATACAAACTAGGTTGTTTTGCATGGCTGAAAGACAAAATCTAGTGAACAAACATCTTTTAGCCTTCAGGAAAAAAAATAATCTGAGCTAAAGGAAAGCCTTACTTAATTTTTCAAAATTGTCATTGCTTTCATGTGAGTAGCAGTGAAAGCAAGAAAGGGGAGAAGAGAAGAAGAAAATAAAAGAATCTGATCTATATTCTCACTGGGGAAAAATGCATTTCTGCAAATGTAATATTCACTATGTCCAGCAGTAGTCCTATTGATTTCAGTGGGCCAAAGGGTCTAGTAATACTTTATTACACTGAAAGTGGACCATAGAAATATGACCTGCATGATCCAGTGGTAAAGTGGAGGACTTAATTATTTCTATTTTCTTGTCAGTGCAGTACTTCTACACTGCACATCTATGAAAACATAGAAGCAAGTGTTGCATGCATTTTGTACATGTGTGGGAGAAAATGAAAGAAAAGTAATTAGGCGAAACCTCCCCACACATAGTAAGAAAGCAGAACATCATGTTACATTTCATTAAATTACTTCCTTTAGAAAACCATTGTGAAAATTCTAAGAGCTTACTTTGGAAGGGCACTGTAATAAGCAAATTTCAAAGTACAGACATAGTTTGGATATAAGCCAATGACAATGTCTGATGGTAATCAAAAACCTTCTTATTCAAAACATGTAAGAATGTACTTGGTGATTTTTCTTTCAATACTGGAAAATGACTTTCTCATTCTAGCATTTCTACCTACTTTTCTCCTTGAAATCTATAAAATGATACAGAAAACACTTTGAAATCTGCAGAAAAACTGAGTTTGGTGTAAGAGAAGGTTGAAGGCTAGCTTAGGTAATGTTCATACATAAATCATAAGCCAAATTTTCTACTGATAAAAGTTATTTTTTATTTATAGCAACTGAGAATCTGTCTGTTTTTTTCTCTTAGATGATCTCTTTTTTCAGGTGTCAGTTATCTTACATAGCTGTATGAAGACCACCATTTCCTTTCAATGAGAAATTTTTTAAGGATGGGACAGTGATTACCAAGGGTTATTTTACAGTATATCAGAAGGATTAAAATTCTGGTAGCCTTTGGTTTGGTTTGAGCTGATGGAGATAATAACATGAGAACATTTTAATGTGAAAAGCTAGAAAACCTTAAAAACAAGGACATGGCCTGGATTCAAATACTTTTAGGCAGTCAGAGGATTATAACTCTAGTATTGCCATTTATGCATTAAGGAGTATCTTAAAAACATCTCAGGTGATAGGTGGGTGTATCAAGGCCTGATGAAACTGCAACTATGGAACAACAGTCCTGAAAACTGGATTTTTAACTGGTAAGAGGTGTTTTATGGTGAAATGAGAATTTTTTCTTAGGCTGCTGCTGATACCAATGTGCAAATACTTCTTCTATATATGAAATTCCTGTATAAAGGATCAGAGCTATAAAAAAAAAAAAAAAAAAAAAAGTCTTGGTTTTGCTCATTAAATCACTTACATTTCTTCAGACTATTAGATCTCATCAGTCTTACTTTGTGCCACAGAGAAGCTGTGTGAACAGAGGCATATCTTGTCCAGATCACATTTCCAAGTATACCTTCTTCTAGGACTAAATGTAGGGCTCAGTGAGACAGAAATGTTTCACTGCCTGGATCTGTTTTGAATTTATAATGGGAGTTCTGGAGTAATCCAAAGAGGCAGGTGGCCTTTTCCAGACTTTCTGTAGGAATCAATTTCTGCAGTATTTCCCATGAAGGAAATGGGCCTTGTCTGTGTTTTGTAGAACAAAGAAATTAAATGATATTAAGAAAATCTCTTAACTGCCCAACATTGGTTCCTGTTGTGATAGGTTGATGGTCATAAAGCTCAGAAAGTATTTCAGCTGTGAAATGGGGAACAAAATTTACATACAGCTAAAAAAGTGTTGCCTGAAGGTGATGGTTAGGAACTGGACTTGTTTTTATCCATTTCACATTCTCGGAACAAAAGTGTCAGCTGAAAGCAAAGCTACGCCATTAGTGACTTGGCCCTGTCCTTATTCCAGCTGATTTGCACTATTGGAATAATTTGTGAAGGTTGTTGCAATACGCAGAAGCTCTGAGGTGTGCAGTAAGATCCACAACTTATATGAAAATGGAAGAAACCAGAGCAAAATGATTTGGGCCTTATTTTCTCCATGGACAACCAAAAAGAGTGGGGTAAGGAAGACTTCTGGAACCTGTAAGTAATTGTGTGAGGTGGTTGATCCTGAGCAGTCTTAGACAATGAAGTAATGCATAAACCATCTAAGAAACAATCTTATCAGAGAGATGAATTAATTTGTTACTAATAAAAATGACATATCAATCTAACAAGATACCTGTCAAAACTCTCTCCCTGTTCACTTCCTTATCTGGAATATGTGCCATAACCCTATAGATAAAAAGAAAGACATAAGAGAATAGTTGGAAATTAGCCTGATTTGTACGCACATGCTTTCATTTGCGTCCGCTGCTATCAAGTGATTGACAGCATAACATAAATCAAGATTTTTTTTCTTATTAATATAATATGAACTGCAAAAAGATTAAAGTCTCATTTACATAACCTGAGATGAAAGGAGGTGAAATATTATAATTATCTTTTCAAGCTAAATTTGCACTGCCATTTAAAATTAACCTATGCAAATGACAGGTTAAACCCCAGGAAAGCTCCAGCTCTTGTTTGAAAAAAATTGTTTGAAAAAAATACAGTCAGTTTCCAATCATGAGTGTGTTTTTATGCTAGTCAATTAGTCACTTGGATCCATAAATATATACCAATATAACGAATTTTTTTTTTTTTGCATTGTTTTGTTCTTGGCTTTTAGCCCCCCAAAGATACTCAGGTTGTAAAGCATGCTTCCTTAATTGCATTGAGCACTGCTCTAAATATTACAAAGATTATCTATACAGTAATGTGATGCGTTGGTTACCTGAGTGAGGATAGTTCAGCACAATTATATTCACAAGTAAGTTAAGAATCTGTATTTTTTCCAGTTCATAGGTGTATGGGATGACTTTGGTAAGATTGGCATGAGAAATATGACAGTTTTTTAAAGGATCCTGCTCCTGTTTTGAAACAGAGAAGAAAGGAGGGATATACATATAATTTTTGTTTTTAGCAGAGCTGCAAGTTCAAGAACATAACTAATGACTTCATTACACCTTGGTTTATACATAGTTTGAAAGCATTTTCAAAAAAGAGAGCTTACATTTCCATGTAAATCCTCCCTGGTGTGGGAGGAATTTGAATACAGACACAGAGAACTACCCATAGTAAACTGAAATGTCTGATCAGGTGGATCCGAGAAAATTGAATACTTTACATGAGCCATGAACTTGGCCTTAGTCATGTGCCCTCAAGGCAGATATTTCACACTTGGCAGCTGGTGGACTTCTTAATCAAGGAAAGCCTCAATGTTTATTAAGGGGAAATAAAGAGATAGAAATTTTAGTGAATGCAGGCCAATGGCTTAATCAGTGCAGTAAGGTTTCATGGGAAAGAGGACTGGATTGATCTGGAAGCTCATTAGTATGTATGATCAAGCACTATGCCCGAGACTTTGGGGACAGCAAATGGTTTTCACTGCTTCTGCAGAGAAAATAACCCTACAGGAGTTCTTGTCTGTCTTATTGGTAGTGTCTGCAGACATTAAGTCATAACCAGAGATGTTACTGTGAAGTCAAAACGGCTAAATTTCCCGGTTGACAATTGTTCATTTTTCAAAATCTGAGGTGGGTGAAATTTGAAAGTTGTGTAAACAGTTGATTTTTGTTTTGGCAGCCAATCTAAAGCAACTAGTTCTATTGGTAAAGGAGCAACAAAAGCCTGGTTTATGATAGGGTTACATCTTATGTCTCCTACCTAGGGCACCCTTCCATCCCACTGCAAGAACTCAGACTCAGCACTGAGATATTTCTAGATCTTTTCTGTGTTCCTGAGGACCATCCTCATACTATTCCCAGTTCCCTTGAATCTCGGGCTGCTTTCTGGTTTACTCATGGGTGAGATACAGTGTACGCTGGTCTAGAGCACATGTGCAAAACTGACCAGATAGTAAATATATGTTGCCCAGCAGTGGCTGTCAAACAGTAAGTTCTCTCTGCCTTTTTCTTCAGTGGGAGTACTAATGTGGTCTCTACCATCTCATGAGACACAGATTTTCACAGAACTTCCGTAGTAGCTTTGAACTCTGACTGTCAAATTTGATAGAAACTAGACAACAAGAGGAAGGAATGTCTGACACTGTGTGCAGTCATATCAGATGTTTCCTTGCCAAATCAGACTAAAATTAAGGGGAGGGGAAGGGAAAGAGAAATGGAGAGAATTATTTAAATAGTGATGAAGGGAATATTTCTCGCTGAAATAAGACTGAAATGTTTCATTTAGTTTGACACAAAGGGTTCCATTCACAGTGAAATAAAATATTTTCTTCTGAAAGACTACAATCAAAAGCTGACAGAGGAAAAACCTTACCCTTGCAGAACAAATACTAAGAGCTATCTCTACACAGCATTAGAGATTTGATTTGCACTAGGGCTGTATTTGGAAGGGGGATTAGCTCCCACTTTTCACCTTGTTTTGGCACTGCTTAACTATCTTTAAGTTTACTTTAAACTTACTTTAAAGTATCTGAAACTCCTCTTTCTGTTCCACTCTTATAAGACCCTTTCATGGCCACAATGGGTGCACACAGATATGCACATGTCAAAGAGAGAAAGAGATTTGTTTATAAACAAACTAAAATGCTGTCTGCAGATGTAGAGAGGAAATGAGAATGTTTCTACCCACCAGAAATACTGTGTGGCACTCAGGCTCTCCAGGAATGAATATACATGTAACTGCAAGGAGAGAGCTTTATTTGTCTTGGTGCAGGTGTTAAGGCAGTGTTGGCCATCTGAGGGCTTGTATCAGGTGCTGGGTATTTATAGTCAAGCATTTATCGTTTAGGACTACAAGCAACAGAGTACTTACTCTGATTATTTTTGACACTGTTATCAAAAGTTTCTTTGCACTTCTGATCTTAAAATTTAGAAACAATCACCTGAGGTGTTATAGTACTGAGGTGTCACACTGATTTGTTGGTACTTTTATATAAAGTATCTCAGGCCAGAGGTTACTGAGTTGCTGGTGGCTAGGTTTGAAGAGGTGGGAGGAATGCCCTTTGAATTTCTGCTTTAGCAGCCCTGGAATGGTGAAATGCTCCACCCTAACTCCAGGTCTTGGGAGGGTCAGGTAAAACTGGCTTTTCTTAAGAAGCTAAAAGATAAAGATGAAGAGATTTAGTGGCTTGTATAGTTCATTTGCCCATGGCAGGGTGCAAAGAAAGGGCAACTGCAGGTGTTAGCCTGAAACTCCCAGCTGGCCACTGTAGAAAATAAGGAAATAATTGCTTCTCCGTACCATTACCCAGCAAGGAGGGGGAGGTCTCCTTAGAAGTTTTTATTAAAGAGAGTCTTTGGCATATCATGTTAAAGAATATCCTGCTGAAAGTGGAGACTGTGTGTAATGCTGTCAGTAAGAGTTTTACTGTCATTTATTTAAGAACTTCTGTGATGTGTGGCCACTTCCACTGTTTTTCTCTAGAAGAAATGGTTCCACCACAAAAATGTGTGTGTGGTGATTTCTTTTTCTAGGATATGTTCTGTTCTGAAGCTAATCTGTTTTTCTCTGGCTTTATAATAAAATGAATTAACTCACTGCCTGAATATATGTGAGCTGTGATGCTGTCAAAGCCTGAGTTCTGTATCTTCTTATCACTGATCTCTGATTGGTTTGATGAAATGATCTGATGACGATTTTGTCATGTCTTTTGTCTATTTTTCCTTCTTTAATGATAGAATCATAATGCTGCAGAACATTTGGTGATATTATACTCTATAATGTGGCAAATCCAAAATTCATTCTACTCCAGATAACCTGGAACACAAAAGTCTAGGTTCTGAATGCTTGACACTCCCAGAATGCTATGTTTTTCAGTCAGCAGTCTCACCCTGTGTACCCATGACCACAATACAGCGGCATTCAAGGTGCCCAAATGAACTATGAATGTGTTATGTCATATACCCTAAGAATTGCTGGTGGGACAATGTTGTGCTCTGATAAAGCTAGTATCTTCTGCTGATAATTAAGAGTATCTTTGCTAGCTATTGATTTTTCAGGAAGATTATGAAAAGGCAAGGTGCTTGCATATAATAGGTATTTATGTTCTCTGAGTGCTTCACTAATACGTCTGTTACTTCCACATTACAGGTGTCTTGCATTTAGCTAGACTGGGTAGAGGAAGTAGAAACATATATGGACATACTCAGATTTAGTGTGCCTATAGTCATCAACCTGATTATATGGCGTATTTTGCAGTTTTTTAAAAGTGAACTGTTTTTCAAAAAATGATGTTAATCAAGAGTCAAGTTCTCTAGTACCTGTTAGAGACATATCAAAATGAGAAGTTACTGAGCTGGATTGTACATTCATGGCGTGTCTTCATCTTTCTTTTTGCATCTTTTCTAATGAGTAAAATGATCTCTCTAGCAACATGCACAGTGCAGCTGATGCCTAAGTGCTATTGTTTCAGATTCCCTGCAAGATTTGAGGTATCAGCATAATTAATACATGAGTTTGTGCTTTGGAAGAGAAGCAAATTTCCAGTTATACAGGAATAGACTATCCTCCAAAGAAATCAGAAAGACTGGAGAAAACTGGAATACTTAGTATCTGTCCTCATCATCTCTTACTAGCCCATTGGTAAATGCTTTCATTAGAGAGCAATGTCAGCAGACTCTTTTAGTCATTTACAGTGTGCTTGTAAAGGGTTAAACCTTGTGCAAATAATCAGAGTAAGGAAAAATTATCCTCACCAACAGATGCTGCAGTAAATGCAACAATAACAAATGCAAAAGTTTTCCCCAAAGTGAGAAAGTTTGTTTATCAGCATTCTGTGGTAAGCTCTCTGCCTTGGCAAATTTCGCTTATGTTAAAATCACTTGCAAAGGGTAATAGTGAAACCCCTGAAGAACTGACCTAGTGGCATGTTAGCTTCACCACAATTTTGTTTTATAATAAGTTGAAGCACAATTTTTAATTTCTAAATAGATAGCAATATTCCTTGTTAATAATTAGACATCAAAATTACTTGCAAATAGTATAGAATTTTCCTTTTCATAATGACTTCTTTGCTTAGGGTTAATTTCTAAAGGTCTGCATTTTATTCTGTCTGTAGTCTCAAAAATTTGCATTCAGAATGTATCTACAGGAATGATCATAGACCATCAGCAGCAAAGGAGGAATACATTCTCTAGGTTATCACTTCAGCACTGTGTACACAATATGTCAGAGTCTGAAACTTTCAGATTAATTACTAGTCCTGGCAATGCTGTATGTGTTTTGCTGCCCTTCAAGCTCACAATTAATATTCAGACAGTTGTGAGGGGAGGATAATTTAGTGATTTTCAGTTTATTCTTCCAGGGAATAAACAAGAGAAGAGAATACATATTTCTCTTTTATTGCAGTTCAGAATCAGTTGATAAAGTTGTGTCTGCAACTGTACACAATGTCAGTTAGAGTACAACTTTAATAAAGTTTTTTTGAATTTACATAACTTTCAGCACCATTACATGTATAATTTATCATGACGATGCAGTATCGTTGTAGGGTATTTATAAGGTTTGTGCAGTGGGACAGAATTTCAAACTTGGTCCTTCATTAAATTTTAATTCAATAACTTAGCTGAACTAGGTGAGTACTGGTAGCAAGAACACCAAGAGCCTTATCAGTCCTTTAAATGAAAATGCTCTCTGTGTTCAGCACCTCTGCAGCCCTGCGGGACAAAGTTTAATGTGCTTACCAAAATGTGTTTACCTTCATCATGTTCGCCAAGTTTTTCTTTCAAATATATTTACCAGTCTATGGTATGATGTTACAGCCAAATGGGTCCATATTTGAAGTATTTCATTAAAAAATAATTTTAAAGAATCATGAGGATTTTGCTTGGAAAGGGAAGTGATGAGGAACACCTGAGTTTACTGTGCATTTCCGATTTTTTCAGTTCATATCACTTTGCTAGCCATAGCTCAAATAACACCTGATTAAGGGAAAACAATTTCTGCTACATCTAATCAAATAATGACAAGTGAAATTAATTCAGGAGCTAAACATGGTTGTGAAAATAACTTAAATTCCTGAGAATAAAGCCTAGTGGAGTGGAGCAATACCTGAAAATCTGTCAGTGATTTTCCTAAGGGGGACGGGTGTGGAGGGGGGAGAAAAAAGGAAAAAAAAAAATATTAAAATTCCGATCCTGCAATAAAATCATTTGTGTAGGTTCCTGTACCGCTGTCAAACCCCAGCAGTGACATTGAGGGATTTGTTTCAGGATTTGAGATGCCCATTTCATTTAATGAATTATTGGTCGACTATTTTTTTCTCTTCTATTTGTGTTATAGGTCACTATCCCTGAGGGAGGATGTTTTACCTTAGTTGGTGGATCCTTGCCTGACAAAAAACGGTTTGCATATCTCATATTTTGTGGCACAGCTGCTGGTTGTCTCAATTAGCAGGCTCTGAGAGTGAAGCCATGAGCTATTGCAACACTTCCAGCAAAAGTGCCTGGTTTTGAGTTTGATAGGTGTCATTCCAGTGATACTGGACACTCAGCTCTGCAAATGATACCAAAGGAAGCATTAGTGAGGCTGGGAATTCAGCCCGTATTTTCTTTAGCTGGACATCCAAAAGCATTGCTGTTTGAAAATTTGTGCCTAATTACAGAAATGTTCTGACTCTTAAAACTATACTTTCTGTATTGTTTTACAATCAGGCATGCTTTAGGGGGTTGTCTTTTGTTTTCTGTGTAGAAAAGATGATCTGTTTTCAATACTCCCTCAATATCAGTGAGAATAAAGGGTTCATTATCGACATACTTGTCATTGGAAACTGCTGAGAGTAAGAGATAAATAACTGATCTGACAACCACTGAAAAGAAAAAAAAAAGGAGTAAATTTTTATTAATTTTCATGTGTCGTAGACAAAGCCTCAAGTGAATGAAAGATCTATTCCATTCTGTTTCAGTCATATGTGGTATTGGTCACTGGAAGTACTCTTCCTGGATTCAGTAGACTTCTTAATTTCCCAGAAATGTGGATATTCTGTAGCCTGTGACACTGTTCTCATTTACTAATTTGCATCATTTCTAACATAAAATACTCCAAGATTATTTAGAACAATAAATACAAGTAATACTATTCTGAGAGTGAAAGAAGATGGGGGTGGGGTGGTCGGTGAAGGCTTAAACCT
Source organism: Falco naumanni (assembly GCF_017639655.2). Lineage (NCBI taxonomy): Eukaryota > Metazoa > Chordata > Aves > Falconiformes > Falconidae > Falco > Falco naumanni. The sequence continues at coordinate 31,584,774 of NC_054054.1, read as the reverse complement.
CTCCCCTCTCCACCCCCAAACCTCCCTTTTCGGTGCTAGAAATAGAAACTGTGATGAGAAGCGACATCATGGCTTTAAGACTTTCTTTGGGCTGCAGACAAAAAAGAACAAAGTTAACCTTGTTATATTTTTTCCTTCCATAGCCTGAAGAAGGCCACATGGCTGAGATTTCACTTCTCATTTCTATTTCCAGGATATATTTTCTCATTCTCTTAATAAAAGAATGGATTTTATAGCTATGTGCTGACCCAACAGCTCGTTTGTTTTTTAAATGAAAATGGTATCTGTTTATTATTCAGATACAATTTTAAGTAGTTTTGCTTAGCATATTTGAATTCAAAATCCTATTAAAGATGCAATACTCCTCTGCTGCTTTGTCCCCCACTGTGCTGACATTCAGTTTCTCCATTTTAAATAGAAATATAATATTGTATATCTGTTCAGGGTGATGTAATTTCCAGCACTGAAAATTACCAGTCATTGGACAAGATGTTCACCTTCCTATCGTGAAAATTTTGTATACGTACACATTTACCTCCACATGTACAAAATGCATTTTTGGTATGGCTATCTTGCAATTGCTTTACAGCAACACTTCCTTTTTAAATCTATTAAACTTATCCCTTTGCCTCCTACCATGTGATGGAAGTCATGAGAATTGCTGACTTAAGATAAACACCTTCATTTTGTGGTGAAAAGGGGAGAGGGATGAGAAGCAAAATGTTAATTTGTTTTAAAGTTGAAAGTACTGACCCATGCACTGAAGATAAGCATATCTAATTTTAAATCTTCCATATCTATTGTAATGTCTAATTGCATAGTTAAATGAGCTGTAAAAGCAGAAATGCTGCTGTAACCTCTAAACAATTTTACACAGTTCTAGAACATTTGAGATAACAGAAGAAAGCTTAAAGAGGCTTTTCTCCTCTAGTAATGCTAGTACTTCAGAGGACAGAGTTTATTGAACAAGTGAGGCTTTCTGCTTGGACAGCACTTTCCCATTACTCTGGACACACTTTAGATTTAAGGAGGCAATTGAATGCATCATGTGGGCTATGAACACTCTAAAAAGGTCCAAAAACATTAGTGGATGTGTCACTCAGTGCTCAGTTCTCATCTCGGATTGATGTAATACTGGAATAACTTGATTGGCTTCAGTAACTTTATTCTAAATTAACATAATTGCTATCATAATTATTTAGCCTAAAGAAGCATCTGGAGCCTCTAACTAGGTCAGGGCACAATTTCGCTAGGCTTTCTGCATTGCACACGCACATACACAGATTAATGTGTCAGAGGACTTTATGTATAGACTTTTTATCTGAATACGTCACTTAGGGCAAAATAAAACAGCAGAGAGGTGAATCCGCTAGTCTGAGTGCTAGCCTCTGTCACTGACTTCACGGAAAGTCCGTAGACTTTCTGTGCCTCTGTTCTCTTTCTAGAAAATGCTGACAGTAGCTTCTCTTGTTTTATGAGAATAAGTGCATTTAAGACTGTGAAGTGCTCAGGCATCATGATAATGGGGGTGCATAAGCATCGTGGATAGACAAGGTAATCTGCATCCAATTGTTCATGCTTTGTAGCCCTTAATGACAGATACTCTGGGGGAGTTGCTTGTATCCTGAAGATGAGTTGTACAAGAATATAAGATTTTTCACTACTGAGGGGTAAAAAGGAAAGCACCAAGTAGCTGTAAGATAAGACTTTTCCTACAGATTGTAAAATAGTGCAAGTTTAATAGTGGCAATGGTTGTTTCTAAGGCTGAATGAAATCACAATACTGTCTTTACAAAGTGGGAATCACGCATTTTATAGCACACCTCATGTTTTCTGTAAGTATAAGGTGTAACTCTTTTTTTCTGCTCAGAAGTCTGAGTCTAGTGATGCTGTAGACAATAAAATAATTTCTCTAAAAACACATTATGTATTGTTCCTTAACTCTGCCCTGTCTGTATTGTCATTAAAGTGGTTTGTTGTGCCTAGTGAATGGAAAGTACCAGGACAGGAGCTGAGTGGCTGTTGCAACAAATTAAATTGGGATTCTGAAGTATCTTAATGTTCTTAGGGTGAGTACCTTCAGTGGAGCTAGGATATAACTTCAAGACGTTTGGAGATGACCTGATTAAACCTTCTTTTTATTTCCCAAACTATCAAGAATGGCAGACACTGTCAGAAAGAACTTGCCAGATTTTATGCTTTCAGGGCCTGACAATTTTTACTAGAATGGAAAATGAATTCTGTAGAAAGAAGAATTTATTTACCACTTTTTTTTTCCCTTTTTTTTTTTCCACCAAGATCAGAAGAGTTTCAACCATCTATTCCGATAACACACCTTAGTACTCTGCAAGCTAGTGACACTTAACGTGACCATCGCCAGAGTTACCAAATACATTGTGATCTTTCTTCTGTTATCTGGGAGAAGTACAAAAATCTTTTTATCTGCTTTTTAGTTTTACAGAATCCAGACTTAGAACAAGTTCCTTAACAATGTTCTGTAGCAGTACTGGCCCACAAGGTGTCTGAGCCCAAATGAATTCATTCCCCAAGCAGACAGAAACCTTTTGGTAAATGAGAGAATGGAATTTGTGTCCTTCCAAATTTTCTACTAGTGCCTCTTCACTGAGTAGGTTTTTTGGCTGCAGACTCTTCAGACAGCTTAAGTTAAACTCAGGGTGGCGCTGCGCTGTAATACAAATGTTGGAATTACAGGAATATGCTCATACAGCAGAAGGACTGACCAAAAATTTCTGAATCTAGATAGCTGTGCCTAAATAAGCTTTTTAAAGAACAGCCTTAATATTACTATGAACACACACCTTTTTATTGCATTTTTTATTTTATTTTATTTTTTTAAATTTGTGTCTTGCCCTGAATTGAATGGCAAAACCTGAGAGTGTTGAGAGTGTTGAGAGTGTTCTGGCCAGGTTACCAAAGTCTTATACATACTTGGTTTTGGTTTTTCTAACTTGTTGTAGAAGACCTATCTTCCTTACATGTTTATCAGCGACTGATCCATCTGCATTTTAAATGCTTCAATACTTTGTCAATATCATCTTAGAAAGTGTAATTTAATAGAAAGAGGTCTTAGGATTCTCCAGCCAGGACAGCCTTGCATGGCTTGTGCATTCTTGCTGCAGTGGCATTAGTTTTTTGTTTGTTTTCTATTGTGTCCTAGATGTCTGAAACTGGAAGTTTGTAGAAAAGTATGTAATACTGTGCCTCAGTATTATACAATCAAAAGTGACGCCTTCTTGAAATACTAGTGTCTTGGAGGATACTCCCATCCGAGTAAACAAGATGCTTTGTCTGTGAATTTCCAAATATCATGACTTTCATGGGAAAGATTGTGAGTAATCCATCTTTAGCAAGCCATATGGTAAAAGATTAATGGACTATTTGCTTCGAGAGCAGTGGAAAAAAATGTAGGACTTTGCTTTTAAATTTGTCGGAAACCTGACTATATCATTGAGTGTGAAAATGTCTTAACTGCATTTGTTTCTTGGCAGTTGATTTCTCAAATGAGGGAGACTTATGCAGTTGATCTACAGAAGACCAAAGCATTAGATTACTGTGCCATGTAAAGTGAACATAAATATTTTTGCATTGTGTCAAGATGTTTGTCTCACTGGTTGTGCTTATGCTACTGTTAATAATGTACAGTTGTTGTAGTTAGCCAGTGTTGGAAAGGATAAAATTAATGCCATTAATTCAGCTACAAGGTTTGTGGATCTGTGAGCAATTGAGCGACATAACCAGGGGTCACTACCTGGATTAATGATGCTTCATGTCTTGGATTGATCATATCTAAATGTTAATCAATTCCAACCAAATGCCTGCTGTTGGTTCTTTCATTTCTTACAATTTGTTATTTGTAAGTAGTATGAAATCAAAGAAAGATACAAAGCTCCCATGTCAATTAAACTGCTGTTGCTACCATAATTAACAGCTGCTTCTTCTGATGACAAGTTCTGTTAGAAATATCTATACTAGTTTTTACACAAATATGGCAATTTGTTCTTGATCAGTTAAAGTAATTCTGTATTTCTCCTATATTTTTACTAACAGATAGCATCCCAATGCTTCAGTTATCAATTTATGTGACTTGCAAGGAAACTGGGATGAGTGACTTAGAGGGCTAAGTGATTTATCCAGTGATATAGAAGACTTTTGAGAATGAACCAGAGGATGGGAATGTCAGCTAAAGGTCTGATCCAATGCCATTCAGGTCAATAGGAAAATAACCTTATATAAATTCCGACTGGAAATATTTTCTCTGCACTTATTAAAACAACTTTTCTGATACTGAAAGAGAATTGTTACAGACCAAGTACGCCTTTTGTGTGTGTGATGCTTATTGGACAAGGAAGATTGATTTGCCTTTCTCTGTGTCTTTATATTAAATGAAACACCCCCCCGCACCTCACCCCCCCCAGTCTCTTTTCTAGAACAATGGTGGTTTTTTTTCTGGTCTTGGCTAAAGCATTTAACCCCTTGATGCCTTGATCATAGCTTTCCAAATCATTATTGGAGACAGAAAATTTGTATCTGAAATGTGAGAGTTTACAGGGTGACCATATGCCCCATCATTGTGGGATGCGTTATACAAGTGACTTTCATACTCCTGATTATATTCCAGCTGGTGTCCATGACACACAGTGTGCCCATAAAATTTATATGTAAGGATAACACTAAAGGATATAGTAACAAGGTTGCAAAAAACATTTCCATGAAAACACTGTTTTCCCCTTTTCTCTAAGTGACAACAACAGCATCTCTTTCCATTCTCTGTGTTTCACTGGATATCTGTTTATTCCTATACATGATGGTGTGAGCAGGGATGAGCAACACTGCAGGAAAGATCTTACATCCGAGTCGTAGAATTCAGAGATGTATAAGACCTGTTTCATGCTGTAGTCCTTCTTCCTGTTCTGGATAATTTCTGTGCAAATATAATTTTCTCTCATTGCTTTCAGAGCTACGCACCAAAATAGTATATGAACGCATGAACTGGAGTATGATAGAGTTAATATTTTATCATAGAGAGCTCTGGGTGCCTATGACAGCAGTATGAGAAGCTCATTAAAGAGGTCTGTGAGTATTTTACCAGTAGGATTATACTGTTGACACCCACTTCTTGCATAAAGTAAGATTTTTTCTTCTGGTGGCTTGGATGAAACTGGTTGCTTTTATTACCAGTTTATTATTGACTTTCACCTCTCCTGAGAAGGACAGCTTCTTTTGTATAAGAAAGACTGCGGAAAGCAAAGACAATCTATCACTGCATTACCTTTCTGCACTTTTCTTTATCTTCTGTAGTTTTAATGAGCTACTAGAATGAAGTGTAATGACAGTAGCCATACAAGATGCTGGTTTTACTTCCTTTATGGAATCTCTGGTTTCAGTCATCCAGCATTGCTAGTGAAGGTGATGTGGCTGTGATCAAAAATAGATTTTGTCAGTAGACTCAGTACCAAAAATGTCAAGTTTGACTTGGTATTTTTTAAACACCCCCCCCCCCCCCCTCCCCCCCTCCCCCCCCCCCCCCCCCCCCCCACACACACACACATACACTTCTTGTCCCCTAACTTCATTGTGTGGTACTACAATTTCCACAAACCTAATTACAAGAAAAAATTGTACAAACATTGCATAGAGATGGTCCTATACAAGAGAGAACTATATGAGCTATGTTTCTGGAGTGCCAGAAGATTAGTGAAATAGGCAAAAAGGATTTCCTTACAATTTTTCTTATTTGGGGGGGTTGGGAAGGCTGTTTTTGTACTTCATTTTTATTTTCATGATTAGTTTAATCTCCACTTATTCTATCTTTTGACTTCAGCAGCTTCTGCATAAAGTAAAAGATTTTACCCTGCCATCTGAATACCATTCCAGTTTTTTTTTCCCCCCAAAAAGCACTGTAAAAAGATTCTCTCTGGATCTGGAGAGGTCATGCTATATTTTGTCCCACACTGTTATCAGAAATCTTATTAAAATAATTTGCAAAAGGCAAATGATAGAATTCTTCTGACTCCAAGAATAATATGAAGAGTGGATTTTGTGCTTAGTATTTTAGCATTTCAACTTCTAAGGCATACTTCTCATTATCATACTAGGGCATGTTACAGAGTTCAGTAACCAGAAGCACCAAGAAGTAATTAAAAAAAAGATCTCAAATGATATCTAATTAAAAACTGTTTCAGGCAGAATGAATTAAACTTAGCCTTGAAGTTGCTTATTGCATCCATCTTCCTGATGTCTGCATGAGCTGAGTTGCAAAGGTGAATAATATAGTGGTAAAAAGCCCTTTCGGTAGCTAATTTCAGAAAGAGTAATCAACAATCAATTGGAATTACAGAATAATCAGAAGTAGTGAATTACATCACCAAATCTTTTGGTTTGGCAAGAAACATCAGAAAAACCCAAGCTTAATTTGCTACCAAATCCAGAGCCATAGATGTTTTTGTGGTGGATGATGGTGTTGTATGACATTAATCAGACCCTTGGGTAGGAGCCGATACTAGGTATTAAGAGGAGGACTAATACACTGGGATGCTTTTTGAAGGTCAGCATTTTTGGTGTAGCATTTGGAATTACCTGGTCTCTGTTCAGCAGAAAATCAGGAAGAACAGCAAACAGAGAATTATAATAATCAATCCATTATGCAATCAAGAGCAAAACTTGAGCTTTATATGGACAGAGTCGATTTCGTTCGGCAGCATTTCTTGGCATTGTAGTGAAGATGGTCAACAGAGAATAATCTCCAAAGGCTGCTATTTTTAAGCCTGATTGACTTTTTTTTTTTTTTTTTTTTTAAATGAAATGAACCTGAATGACGTATCTATGGATACTTTATGCCCAGAGACTAGAAGTTGGAATTTATTTTCCCATTTTCACATCAGCAAAAAATGTCAAGAACACAGCACAGAGTACTAGAATAGACAATAATTTTACAGCAAAGCAGCATATTAAAAAAAATAATTTCTGGAATTGGAATGGTTCAGTGTTCCCATATCCTGTGTTCAGGCATTTTTTACACCAAATCAGAACCATGGCTTCTACCGGTCACTAACTTGCTATTTTGGTTCAAGTCATTTAAGGTTTTAGAGGTATCAGTACATGCACAAAATAGCTGTGTGGTTAAAAATTCTGAATTTTCAAACTGCTTGTCTGTCTCAGTGTCTTTCAAAAACCCCAAACAACCAGACTGAGATCAGCTGAGAATGGAAAGAAGACTTTAACTGTCTATAAAAAGGTACTGACGTATACTGATAATCCAGTTCTGGACCCTGAAACCATCCTGATGTCTCACTGGCAACACTGATTCTCTTCTCTGCAGTGCTAGTTTGGTCGGATAGTCTGATCAAGCCTTTTTGTCCTATGACATCCTTGCATGCCTTCTGGTCTTTCTGCTGTATCTCTTTTCATCTCATCCCAGTACCCTGTTCTTTCTGGCTGCTTCTGCACTCTTAATGTAACTCTCAAGCAATGCATCTGTTAAATAGATACACATGAAAAGCTACCAGTCCAGATTCTCATCCCTTCCTGCAGCACATCTTGTCTTTGTAATACTGCTGAGAGGTATGATTGGAAACCCGGTTCAGAGTCACAAAGCTTCAATCGCCAAAGCAGAATTCAGTGACAATGACAAAAAAGAATCAAAGCTAGGTGGTTTGGCCAAATTAATGCCCACTAAGTTAATTGTTTAAAGAAACAGTGGGTTTGTTGTCTGGAGTGTTTAATAAGCAGTAGTTCATAATAATACTAGTGTTTATATCTGCATAAATTATGTATGTGCAAAGAAGTGTATAATTTCCTGTTCTTCACAAAAGAATCCTTAATTATTTAAAAAATATCAGTAATTCACTGTCCTGAGATGTATCGACAAATTAGACATTACAGTTACTGAACATAGTTCAACTATGTCTGTAAACACTGTTAAATTTGTAGCTATTCTATGAATATAATAAAAAATGATTCAACTCTGAATAGATAGAAAACGATAATAAAAAAGTCTATTATATTCACTGAATGACTTACTACCAAGACATTCTCCTAACTTCTGTGTCCAAGAATGGCCATCCATGTCTTCATATGCTGCAGAATATGAATTGTACTATCATTTAAATATTTTTTTTATCATTCTTGAATGAACACTTTTAGGATGCTGCTGTTTAATTAATTACTGTAGCAAATGCCTTGCTACTTAAACACTATGGCCAAGAGCAGTATGCAGACTTTAGGAGCCTGGGGACAAAGAATGAGCCTAGCAGCAAAGCCCACTGCAGTGAAGACATAAAAATTAGAAAAATTAGAACTGAGTGCTTTGGGCAGTGTAGAGTAATGATTTTTAGGCCAACACAAGATTCCAGATGCTTCAGGAGGCTCCTGTGATGAGTAATGTCAACTGATGTCAAATGCTACTGAAAGATCTAAGATAATAAATGTAGTGAGATACCAGTTGGTGTTGAAAGCAGGTGCTTAACCATGTTCCACAGGGCAATCTCTATGACGTGAAAAATCTTAAAATCAGAGGAAATAAATTTTTAGGAAACCCCAAATCATCACCAAAATACTGTTTTTCTCTCAGTGCCTCTGAAACTGCAAAAAACCTTTCTTTTTGAATACTGAAGGAAAAAGAAATGCCTTTATAACAGAAATGTGTATATTAAACTTAGCACTGTAATAAATATATATTAAATTAAATAAGAGCAATTAATATGTGTTTTCATTATATAAAAGATTGTCTTACCAATATTGATTATTATATGGGTTCACTAGTGCATCACGTTTGGTGAATTTTTAAAGGGTAAATTAGCACTAAGAAGGTGTTACGGAACATGTAAATAGGGCAAACTGTTTGTAAAATAGGTGCAGACAGAATCAGTTAAGAAGACTGAAGTTTTAATGAAAATTTTAACTTATGTTGTATCCATTATATAAAGTGACAGAAGCATGTCTGGAGGAACCTGAGTAGATTCAATGCAGGTCTACTGCCTGTTTCAATATGTTGATTAACAAAAAAAGGAAATGTAGACTAGATGCCAGCCCTCATTAGTAACCATTGCATAGTAGAAACCATGCAGATAAAGAGGATTTCAAAAGGTTGTGCTTATCATGGATCATCAAACTTCAAACAAAAAAATAACCATGTAATGCTTAACCAGGATGTAAACGGTGATACAGTGCGAAGCATACTGAGCCAATGCAACGGACAGGGGCAGAAAGGCAGAACCTAAAAGTTTTGCATTATGTCTAATGGGCTGATGGGATTAGGTTTGCTCTTGAGGAGGATGTATCAGGATCCCATTACGGTTGTGGTTTTCTTTTGGTTTTATTTTAATTGGCAGGAGATTTGGTACTGTAGGTGTGAGGATGTGTGTTATGGTATCTCTGTGCATTAAGGAGCAGAGAATAAGATTTTTTTCTTATTTATTTCAAGTGATTTGCTGGATATAGGATAGGTGAACTGTGGACATGGTGTGCAGGAACAACTGGTGCAGGCATAGTAAAGCTTACTAGTATATGGCCAGATCTTGAAGACTTCTGGTGCAGCTAACCAGCTAGACCATTGCATTTTACCATTTTTCAGTGATCCAGACAATCTATTCTTAACACATTGTGCAGTGGGAAACTAACTGATAATAAAAGTCTGTGGCAAAGTGTTATGACTCAGTCATTGGCCCCAGGTCATATATAATGAGCATGAAAATGAGTTTCTCCTGTATCCTCTAATATCTTTCCTACATTTTTTTAAAGTTCTTTTTGTATGTAGAGGAACCAGCTAATCTGAAATCACTCTTTTTAAACTAGAAATATTTTCAGTGAATGTAAAAACCAAATATTATTTCAGTCAGAATCTGAATCAAGCTGCGAGTCAGTTTGACTACCCTACCCCACCCAGGACCTGAATCTTTAAGGTCCTATAAACTGATCTGCTACGTTTTTAGATCAGTCCTTTCTGTGTTATCTCCCCAATAGCACATTATTAGACAGTTTTGCCTAATTACTTTTCTGTAATCAGGAACTGCTGGCTAAGAAAAAAAGAATTGTTGTATCTTGAGATACGGTATCCAGGGAGGTCCATATCATTCTTATAGGATTATACTAAGAGTGGATTAATTGAATGAGTCTCTATTCTTATTACAATATGTCCTTATTAGAACAGATTAATTTACCACATTTTCTCTCCTCCTCACAGTCTTTGACAAGAGAATGTATCATCACACTTTTTCATTCGTCTTTTTCATTGGTGTTTTTCCAACTGGCTGATGGCTCCTTTGCTTTTCAGCCTGTTCTGAAAACAGGGGAAACATTAGTAATTTGTTGTAATGAACTTGTATGTGTTGGAAGATGGAGGGATATGAAAGCTTCTGTTTTATGATGTGCTCCAGAAAATGCTGAGACAGGTTTTCTGTTAGTGGGATTCAGGGAAAGATGTAGAGAGGCCAAACTCAGAGTGTGATTGAGTGCAGCCCCTCTGTACTTCCATTTTTTCTGTGGTGGACTACTTTGAAGTCATAATCTTAATTTTATCTCAAGGGAAATAGCTGAGATATGAGCACCAGACTGTTGGCTGCTGACGGTCTTCTTTCAATATCTTCATACCTACAGTAGCATATGTCATAGGATCAGGCAGTTTCCATGTCCGTGCACACCACGGCAAGGGTGCTATGCTGAGGTGGTCACTTGTGCTGCTGCTTTTTTTGAAAGGAAACCCTAATGTTCCTTGCTGAAATAGAGATGGCATTGTGGAAAAGGACCTTGCAGATAACATATATCTATCTCATATTTTAAAGTGCAGATCAAGCACAACCTTGCTAGAGCCAGCTCTAAACTATGTTTAGGGAAAACCATCTGAGCTTTGTGGTGCCTCAGTATAATACCTATAGGCCTTACTATACCTTCAGCGTGACCATGAAAGGCAAATACAGCTACATTTGACTAGTCTTTTTAGTACAAGTGTTGATATGCATTGTGATTGACAATGGACAATCAAGGCAAGCAGACTCTTTCCCAGAAGGGCTAGACGTTAACACCTTCAAGCCAATAAATGGATCTACAAAATTCATTCTGTGAACCTACAGAAACATAGACTGTGGGTCACAGAGTACAACAAATTTAGGCTTGTACTCTGGAAAACAGCACAAGCTAGAAGCATGAAGAAAATGTTAATACCATCATGTTTTTTGGTGTTAATATCTAAACAGTATTCGACTTCGTTTGTTTGTTTTTCTCCACACAGACCTAGTATGGAAATCATACTTTTCTTGAATGGCTCAATTATTACAACTCCAGCAGAATGAACGTAGTGTGGGCACTGCCCAGGCACTGACGAATCCCTAAGTTACAAAGCTGGATTCTGTATTGCAGTTTAGGAAGACAGGTATTTCTACTCCAAATTAGGTTGCATGGGAAACTTTCTCTGGTCTTTCCTCTTACGGTAGTCTGTATATTTTATGTGCTTCAGAGGTGGTAAGTCACATCACATGCACAGCCACGCACAATCCTGTATATTATTTCTAATTTGTATATAAAGGGGCAGAGGAAGAATGATTTCCTTCTTATTTCAGCTAGTTATTAGTTTGTACTATAAACATGAGGTGTGGTGCCCTTCGTAATTTATTTAATCTTACCAAGCTATTTCTTGAGTAATATCTTATAAGGTTGAGGCAGTTATGGTAATTATATGGTACATAAAATCTATTCTCCTTTATACATACAAAATTTACTTTTTTTTAAATTTCATCCAGTGTCTCCCCGTGCTTGTATTACAGAGCCATACGAATAGAAATGATCTTAAGAATAAAATTATAGGCATGCTGTACACATTGTCTAAGTCAAGTGCCTTCCACACAAACAAAAAAATGGTAATTTTAATTCCTGTTAAGGAAACCCTTCAGATTTTTTTCTTTTTTCTCTTTTGGCCTTTGAAAATTATCCTCCTTTTGCTGTATTTTCTAATTCAATTTTAACTCTATTCTTTTCAATCAGCTTCCTCACAACACATTCCTGGATGATTGATTGAGAATCTCCCTAGCATCCTGATGTCTAGGATCTTGTTAGACCCTATGAAGCTTAAATCCCTTTGATGATTTCTTCAACTCCTTTTAATAATGTTTAGAGTGGGAAAGGAGAGCTTAGAAACCAGCCATTACACCAAAGTGTATTGACTGCTTAATTATGTTCACATATTAAATGGCTGATATGAATTATGGCTCTGGTGCCATAAAAATGCTCGTTATTTCCTGTTAAGGGCTTTCAAGTGGTATAATTTCCTGATCTTGGCCCAGAAGTTTGGAGCTGTAGATGCAACGGCTGTGCCTCCAATGACACTTCACTAATTGGTTTGGCACATAACATTAATTACGTTCTGTTCAGGAATTCTCTTCTCCTGAACTGAAGTACATTTTATGTGTGTGGTGTGAGTGTGTTGTTACATTCCCTGCCTGGTGGAACAATAGGGGCTCTTTGCTGTGTGCCCTTTTTAACTTGAATAGTTTCTCTGAGATGAAGGAAGGTATAGTTTTGAGTTAATTGAGGACCTGCAAAAGCATACTGAGTTGTATTTTGTACTATTTAATTTTTCTTTAGGAGAGACTTTTCTGGTACAGAGACACAATTTAGATGTAAACAAGAATGGTTCATTTCCATTCTTTCCCTTTTTATGGGCATTTAGAAAAGAAGATATTGAAACTAAAGACTTTCTGAACCAAACCTTTTTGAACCAATGTTCTTGTCATCTCAACTCCTTTGATCAAATCAGACAATCAGGCATAAAACCTGATTTTGTCCTTGTTATTGGTGTAAATTGTAGCATGCTCATTAAAGTCAATGGATAACTTCAGAAAAAATCCTTAAGGCCTATGTATTTTAATTTCTTTATTAAATCTTCAAGTTAATACTCAGAGAATTTCTTTCCCACTGTTTGCTTTTTAAAGTCCATAAGAATATTTTTTTCCATAGGCATCTCTTACCAAGTTTATTTACACACTCTGGAAGGAAATTTGTGGGTATAGAGGTATTTTAATGGCAATTGTTACTGGTACAAGGGACAAAAGTGATAAAATAACTTGTAAGTCCCTTGAAAAATACTTACTTGAAATACTGACTAATTCCAGAAAAAAATTCCAACATTTGTTTCCCAGCACTAGGAACTGTTCCATCAGTTTTGACAATGTCACTTGGAAGCTTATCTTGCAGCAGGATCCAAGGATCTGTCAATACTATCTGTATGTAAATGGCAAATCATTTCAGTTTGCCAGCTGTTCAGAAATTGTCTGACCAAGCAAATAAAATTAATCCAACTCCTGTTACAGATTAATGTTCAGCTGAGGTTATAGACCCTTAGGAGGATGAGGAACCAGTCTCTCCTCCAGTTTGAACTCTGTGCTTTTTATCATTATTCTAGTGTTTTGATCTTTCTAGTTGAAACAAATAACACTTTGGGGTGTGGGTCTGCTGACCTTAATCTAGAAATCAAGCTACTATTAGCAGCTGTCTGCATGATGGTGTACCAATTAAAATTAGGAGAGAAAAGACTGTTGTTCCAGTTTGCATACAAATAGCAATTTGCATAGCCCTTCAAAGCGAGAGAAACTCAGACATTTTTGGAACTCAGTGCCATTAATCCTTGAGGCAACTGGGAAAGGATCACAAAGGGTTGAAAGGCAATGGTAACTTTATTTTTATTTCTCTGTAGTAAGTGTGGAGTGATGTTGCAGCTTTAGATATATATCAGATACCTGTGATTTCTCTGAAGTTAGCCAACTTGTGACATGATTATTTTGCTTTCAGCTAGATGTGCAGAGAGCAGAGATGTATGTGGTGATTATGGCAATTTGGAAGAAGATAAAGACGAGAAATAAATATTTGCAGTTATGTAATGAAAGGATGATTAAAATAGTAGTTTACCAAAGTGAAGCAAAACAACCAAAAAAATCCCTGTTAATATTTGCTCCAGCTCACAGAGAAGGCAAAGGAAATGAACACAAGTGAAAATGTGAAGTAAAAAATTGGTGTAAAAGAATCTAGGATGGCAGAACCTTGTGTCAGAAGGTTCTCATCTGGCAGAGCATTGAAGCTGTTGTAAGAAAGGACGAAGAAACCTTTTGGACACCCTGGTACCCAGTTGACCTATATGTGGTACTTTTGGTTACTACAGTTATTTCAAAGTGGGATCTTTGAAAATTGTCATCAACTCCCTGGGACTCTTTGAGTTCAGGTATGCTTCCCTCCCTGTGACTTTCCCAGAATATTTATTCTTTTAACTTGTTGAGCTAATTTACAGCCTTGCTCCTGTGACAGGAACAGCAGTACGAATACATGGGGGATAAGCTGTGGTGTATGGGGCAGGGAGAAGTCATGAGGCTGCAGGGACTCCCCGTGCTGGCTTTGTTGGTGAGATGTGTATGCATTTCACTGAGCAGTCTCCAACCATTCAGCCAGCCTGTAAGAGTCCTTAAATAGTTCACTTCTATTTTTTAGATACCAATTCTCCATCTTTTTGAGCTTCAAGCTTTTGGGCAATGCTATCTGTTAAGATGTATGGAGAGTGTAAACCAATGAACTCCACCACAGAGCCAGCTAGGCACTACTACAGTGAAGAGTCTATTAGTTGCTGCCTTTCATGACTTTTCTTCCTTCTTTTTCTCACATGTTGTTATGTCAGGGTCCAATTTGTTATGAAGATGAAATTCAGCCTTAATAGGGATTGTTTTTTGTTGTGGTTTAACCCCAGCCAGCAACCAAGCCCCACGCAGCCGCTTGCTTACAAATCTGCACACACACCCCCAGTGTCATGGGGGAGAGGATCAGAAGAGTAAAGGTGAGAAAACTCATGGACTGAGATAAAGACAGTTTAACAGGTAAAGCAAAAGCTGCACATGCAGGCAAAGCAAAACAAGGAATTCATTACCCCACTTCCCATCGGCAGGCAGGTGTTCAGCCACCCCTAGGAGAGCAGGGCTCCATCAAGAGTAACTGTGACTTGGGAAGACAAATGCCATAAAGCTCTCTGTCCCCTGTTTTCTTCTTCTTCCCCCAGTTTATAAACTCAGGATGATGTCCTATGGTATGGAATATCCCTTTGGCCAGTTTGGGTCACCTGTCCCGGCTGTGCCCCTTCCCAATTTCTTGTGCCCCTCCAGCCCTCTCACTGGCAGGGCCTGAGGAACTGAAAAGTCCTTGACTTAGTGTGAACATTACCCAGCAACAACCAAAACCATCAGTGTGCCATCCACATCCCAAACACAGCACTGCACCAGCTACTAAGAAGAAAATTAACTCTATGCCAGCTGAAACCAGGACATGTTTTTACCACTAAAAATTTCAAATAGTTCTCAAGCGAAAACTAAACTGGGAATATCCAGTACAAAGGATAAATTTTCCTTATATTATGCTTGACTCTGTGATGACAAAGGTCTACAGATAATTTATAGTCTAGAGAAATAAGTGTAGCTGTGATCTTAGTTCAGGCCTGTAAGTCATGAACTTGGAATCTTTTGCTAGGGGAAGGAGACCATGGAGCTATTTGTCTGTCTTTATTTCTCTTTACCTCAATTCTCTCATCTGTGAAATAGTAGTAATACTTGCTATGTGATTGGAAGGCCTACTTCATTAGTGTCAATGATTGCCCAACATTACACTGGAAAAAAATGGTGTATGAATGTTGCAGTTTATTATATTAGAGATTACATGTAACTATCTAAACAGAATGACACAGCTTCATATTCTGAAGTAATTTTCTCTAAATAACCATAAGAACATAATTTTCACAAGGACATGCTTATGGTTTGGACAGTTAGAAATATCAGTGTCTGGAACAAATTAAAGAATCATCTAAAGACAAGCTTTCTTATTAGTAGTAATGAATAAATATATTTAGAAGACATTTCATGCATAATTGCTCCACAGACTCATTTCCTGGGCTTCACTTTTAACACAGTACCTGGCAAGACACCAGTTCAATGTATTGTGCTTGACTGCAGTCAGTGCATTTGTTCTACACAACAAAAAGGTAAAACCTGCAAAAACTAAGCAAAGAAACAGATCTAATCCTGAAAATATAATACGTATTACCATATATCTTTAAATGCAGCATTAAACCTCTACAATTCACAGAGAATAAATGGGATCGTACAGATAGCACAGGAAGCTACACTATCCACTGCAGCACTGGAAAGAACAGCAAGGTACAGGGACAGTTTTTGATACTGCAAAATTTTTTCTTTTCACATCACGAAGTGGCATGTTAGACCTCTGAAGCGACTTCCAGAGGAGACTGACAGACTGCTTCATTATAAGGCATCCAGGATAGGATCTACTTTTTTTCCATGTAAATCCTACCACAACGACAACCCCTTACTTGACCTGTGTACTAGGAGGAAATGCAACATAATTACTTATTAATAGTAATACTTAGAGGCTAAAATTAGTTGGTCAGAGCAGGAGAAACTTGTTTTACTGAATTTTGAGTTCTTTTGGGCATTTTGAATATCTATACACATATATAGGCATATATACACACACACATGCTAAGTCAAATGTGTACAAAACCATGTTTCATAGGGATCTTAAAATTTCACCTTAGTTATCCAAACCCAGAAAACAGTAGACAAATAAAATGACCCTGGCTGGACACAGGAGGCAAAAGAAATGGGTAAAATCTGACGACAGCAAAACAGAAAGTTGTATCACACATCAAGTGAACAGAGAGGGACAGAGGGACTTAGTTGTTTTTTGGTTTTTTTTCTTCTTGTGTAGGGTGGATTAATGATGGAGGGGAGGAACTGAAGTAACGTGGCACTGGATAAAATAAAACCAAAATATAACCTTAATATCCAAGCTGACTTGCACAATTTTATATGCAATTCTATTAACTGCAGTGAGGCAGCATGGGTGTCACCAAACATAGTCGTTCTTTGTACAGGGCAGCACTGAGTCAGAGGGTGGTAGAGGGGCAGCAAGAGGGAATGGGTCATTTTGACAATTTCGCTTTTCAATAGCTTGTCTGTTCATTCTCCTCACCATTGTAATCATCATTCATCAGTGACTGTATGATGTCTCTTGTGTAACATTTTGGGCATTGGATATATGCTAATGTGTTTTTGTAGCCAAGCTAATCAGTTATATTTACTGAAATATAAAATTATGACTTTGTACTTAGTAAAAAAAAACCTCCAAAAAACCAGCAGTGCTTGTAAAGTATTTTCTTTCAATTTACTGTAGCCAGATCTAACATGTAACATAAATTATGTAGTTTTAAAATTAGCACATAATCGTAACTAATCAGTAAATGGATTTGGATATATTCAAAATATTCAAAATATATGAAAAATGTTCAATATCTTTCATCACCATTTCTTTCCTTCAACACATTTAGTGGGAATAGTTTTAGAAACAGTTTAACCTAGGTGTCTCTGGGTGATCCAGGGAAAAAATGAAGCTGTTAAAAACATTACTGAAATGTGCAACAATAATGAAGAACAGGACATGTTTAATTATAATTGCAAAATCTGATGGACTTTAATTTACACATGATGGATGTTTTAAGAAAGGTACAAATCATGCTTAGGTGTTTAGTTTTGATATTTTGACCTAGTAGAATTTTCTCTATCTTGTTTGGAAAACCTGACTATATTCAGAATAATAATTTTTATGTTATTTATGGCTTTTGATTTCAATGCTCAGGGTTGGCTCTTTGTCTCTCTTCTTTCTTCACATAATTTTTGGCTGACTGTAATCTGAAAATGGTCTTTTTTTTTTTTCTGGAATAACTTAGTCAAAATCATTCTTTTCTTCTTTACTTCCTCTGCATATTTCTATTTATTTTAGAGTTCAAGTTCAAATATTTCACATTGCTTTGAAATGTAAAAGTATTCATAGGTTTGAGTTGTTTTAACATTCTGTGTTTACCTAAAGATTACTGTCACCTAAAGCAGTTGTTATAAAAGGTGAAATTACTGGTGTAAAGTCCCTTACCTTTGAACCCTCCTAGGTTGTATGGACATGTGCAGTCAATGTCCTGGAGGTCAGCTACTAATTCCATTCTGTTTTTTGTCATATTAAAGCAGTAAAAAGTAAGATATTGTTTGAGGTTTACAATTCTGAAAATAACTTGTGTTGACTAGTCATCTAAGAATGGCTAAACTTCTTTGTTCATCTCAGTGGAATGTCAGTGGTGACGATCTTAAGATATAAATTCTACTGAAGGTTGTTTTAAAGTAGATACTTTATAGTTTTTACTAAATAAGTATTTTACATTTTCTAATTGATTTATAGTAATTTTCTTGGCTCTAAGTAATAAATGGTTTCTCACTGTGAATTGAGCTAAACCGAAATCTTTATGTTTTATAACATCATTTCATTGACTATGCAGAAAAGGGGAAAGAAAGACTTTTTCTATAGCTTAGTGGACAGAAAGTCATGTGAGATCTGGGAAGCCAGGGTTCATGAGCAATAAATTCTTTGTACAGAGTGGAATCAAGCCAACACAAGAAAGTGAATCCCCTCAGACAGAGAGGGGCAGGAAACAGCTCTTACATCTCCGGCCTGAAGCAGGGGAGAGTCCCTGACCCAGGCAGGGCACTCTGATCTAATGGCTTCTCTGTGCAGGGTGCCACTGCCTCACATCAGAAAATCTAGCCTGGACCCAATAATTTCCATCATTCAAATCTGGTGTGCAAGTGCCCTGCCATTTTTTTCCCAATTTTTGTTACTTTTCCAGCTGTAGTAAACACTGTTTTTCAGAAAATCCTTGTTTAATCAGATTGCTTTTTTTATCTTGAGGCTTGGACACCCCAAATTGGAGCTGTCTGCAACAAGCTCTATCTAAAATTAAGATTAAATGACATTATAGTTTACAATTTTTTACTCTATAGTAAGTATATGTTTTAAAAAAAATATTTCGGAGCAAAGAATTTTAAAAATTCTTTTAGCTTGTGACTTTTGTTTCCAGACCAAAGGAACCAATTCATACTTTAGAATCCTCCGATAGCCTTTCTCATCCTAGGAGATGACAGTAAAATGAATGGTAATAATTTATAAACCACACATTAGTCTAAAAATAATGACTTTGTTCTCTATAACATAGGAATGTTTTAAAGCACTTGGACAGTCTGTTCTTCTACTTTATATACTGTTGTTTTAAGCTGTAATAAGCTCAGAAAATCTTCTAAAAGTTTTACAGTATTTCTGGCTCAGCAAAACGATAAAATCTTCTAACGATTGTAAATGATGAAGATTTTTCCAGTCATTGCAGAAATTATTGCTGATATTTTTTGGTCCAGCAAGGAACACCCTGCCCTACAAAGATTAACTGGTAATGATTTCTTCATTTATTCAGTGGCAGTAGTCCTAGGTTTAAATACGTATCACACTGTTGATCCTAGCAATTATCGTTCGAACTAAATCTACACACAAACTCTCATTTATTCAGAGCAACATTAATGAGTCAATAAAGCTCTGATGAATCTGGCTCTGAGTTCCTATATACATTATCCTGAAATGTGAGCTGCAACCAATAGACCAGAGAAGGGTGTTTTTTTCTCCTGGGCGGTTTTGGTTGGTTTGTTTGCAGTCTTTCATGTTTCAAACTGTTCCAGTGCAGAAATGTAAGATTCCTTAGATGGAAGATTTTAGTAAAAATAATACAGAGTTTTATGATATTCAATTAACTTCAGATGGCACATATGTTGCTTATGCTTATGTTACTGTATCAAGCATCGCTGAGTGTCAAGGGTAAGAAGATTATGTCCAGTCCTAATTTATCCAGTAGAGGATTTATCCAGCTTGTATGTGCGTACAGCAGAAGCATGCACTCATATTGGGTATCCTGCTGTTATTAACTTGGTGGTACTAAACAATTGTGGGTATCTTCACTTACCCCAGCTCTATGAGATGTCTTTCTTTACATGACTTCCCCTTTTTTGGTTTTAAATAAAGTGAGCATTTCTGCCTTTCTGATCTTACAGAAGAAATATTCTCTGTTTCTGTATCACTGATGCCAAATATTTAGTAATCACACTTAAGGCATGAAAATCTTGAGATTTTATTTTAACATAATACATGCTTGATGCTATTTATTTCTCTTGTAATTTCTGAGCTGTTCAAGGATGATTTTTCCCCCCACAACTGTGCTGTTAGTCATAAACAGTATTTTTTTTCAGGAAGAGATGAGATTCTTATTGATTCAAACAGCTTCAGGGATTTAAGAAAAGGTACAAATATGTAATAACATTCTATGAAAGGCTGACAAAGATTTGTGGAAAAAGTCATGGCAGTTAGTGGGGCTGAACATGAGCTCACTTATGAATGCTTTACTTCCATTAACATGCTATTTTTTCTTGTAATGAATTTTTGTGAAGAAAGACATCATAGTTGCTCATGGAACATGATACTTAGAGTAATGAATTATAGTTCTACAAAGTCCTGTTTAATTGGAGCAACATAGTTTCATTCATGTAGTTTTGCGCTTGAGCTAATAAAGAATTATGATTTTTTTTTTTCTGTTTATGGGCATTAAGAAAACATTTCCAATGACAATATTTTTTCTATTTTTATTTTTTACAAATTAAATTACTAATTCAAGTATAGTCCAGAGTTTTTACACCATAACTGGCTCCTACAGAGCCAAATAGGGTGCATCTTCACTGGCTGTAAAGTTGGAACTTCTGGTACCATGGTGTGGGGTCTGGCCAAGAAGCTCTGAATTGTGCAAAGCCGAGATGTGCCACTGCAAGGAATGTTTCCAGTAGCTTTAAAAATTTGACATTACTAGCAAAAATGACACCATTCCCCATGTGTTCTTGGCAGTCCTGTGTTCTTTAAGCACTTGGTTTTCCCAGTATAACAATCTCCCTAACAATGCCTCAGTTTTCAATGTCTAGTGTGTATAAGATTATGAGCTTTTGAGTGCAAAGTCTGTGTGGAAATTTTGTAATTTGTAAGGTGAGACTTATACATGGAATAGTATGAACACCTTCAGTGCTGATGTATATTATTTCATTGTAGAATCTGTGAAGAATCTGAATTGCTAATGCTTTTTCTCTGAATCTGACGTACAGTGAAAAAAAATATATTTTGTTTCCTGCTTATTGGGGTTTTTTGAAGAATACAACAAATCAGTCTCATTTATAATAAAAACTAAAAGTTTTCTTCTGATGAGTTGAGAATGCATCAATTGGAAGAAAGCATTATGGGAGGAAATCAAAATGTCTTTTTTAAACTGAAATTTAAAAAGTAAAATTAAGGGGTTCTGCAATGGTCATTTCGTGTAAGTGGAAAAATAGAATGTTTCATTTTGAAAAAGATAGGAAGGAACTCCTTTTAATTTTCAGAGTTTTTAAATGAAAACCAAACCCCGTTTTTCAGTAAACTTGTGTCAGAGTTAGTATGAATCCATATTCATTGCTGGGGGGGGGGGGGGGGGGGGGGAAAGGCTTAGGAAAAATAAAAAGTCAAACATGTTGTCTTTTTTTATAGTGCTGAACATTCACAGGTATCTGCGGGAGGAGGAGCAGGGACTGCGGGGCCTCAGCCACCATCACACCTGCACCCCATACCCCCAGCCCCTGCTAGACAAGCCCACATTGCTTTGTGCAGCTGCCTGATGACTGCAAAAGCCGCCTTCCATCAGACCCTGCCTGTGCTCACCCCTGCTGAGCTAGGAGTGACAAAGAAGTAAATGTCTTGATATCGATCACTTGTTATAACACTGCCAATGCAGAAGTAGTGCCTGCCTTCCTGATAGAAAGCTGTGGAACATTTAAAGGACCTGGTCCAACTCAGACAGCCTAATCTGGCTTCTTACCAACAGCTAATACGGAGCATTCTAATGATGTTTTCTTGTTCAACTTTTTAAAAGCAGATCATAGTGGCAAATTACCAACCTGTAAAGCTGAACTGCCCGTTAATCTGCAATTAAGAAAAAAGCATTAAAAGGGTGACTAATTTGTCAGTATTTTTGTTTGTGCAACACCCACGATGCAAATTGTGCACTGGGTAATTAATTTATGCTTATTCTCATAATGAACAGAACTTTTTTTCTCCAACCTCTTCAGCTGGCGATGCTTATATTTTGTCTTAATGTTCACGTTTATTTTTTTCCTGAACAAACTGTCCTTTACTGTTTGTTCACTTATTTACCTGCCAGATGATATAGCAATGACTCTATCTGCAACATTCAGAATGTTCCTTTGTATCACTAGCAAAAATTAACAGAAAGACTGTTTTGCAGGTGCTCCACCATGGGCTTTTCCATGGGCTGCAGGAGAAACTCTGATCCAGTACCTGGACCACCTCCTTCTCCTTCTCTGACCTTGGTGTTCACAAGGCTCTTTCTCGCACCTTTTTTCCCCCTTTTTTTTTTTAAACTTGATCCTCTCTCCTGGACAGCATTTTGCACTTTCTGAAATAATTTTGCTAGAGGTGCCACAGCCACAGCTGTGCCCTGCGGAGGGACCACTGGAGCCAGCCGGACTCCGTCCTCCCCTCACAGAGGCTGCCCTTGCTGCTAGTGCATGAACACTGACAGTATACAACCTCTCTTCAGCTAAGGGAAATTTCTTAGCTTTTTCTGGGTCCCAATGTTTTAAATCTTGCTCAGGAAAGGTACAAACAGGTACAGCCTATGATACTTGATTTGCACCGAGTATATTATTTTAATGGGAGTTTCAACTGGAAGAACACACTGAAATTAACATTTGATGTCTTATTCTTTGATATCTGGCATTTTTCTCAGGCAGACTATAATAAAGAAGTCAGTTATTGCTATTAGATGTATTTTAGAAGAATTCTTTTTTGATGCATATCTCTACTCGGATTATTAAATTTAAATCACTGCTGCTATCAGTTTGAATACTAATGATACATTCTGCCAGATGGAAGCCTTTAATAAATTTTCACTTTTCTCTAACAGTCAGCTGTAAATCTTAAATAAGAGACTTCTTTGGATGATGCTGGCTTAAATGCCTTATGTCCACACTGATTTCAATGTCACCAGTACCTGGGAGGCAGGAAACTCTTTAATTAAATGTCATTCTTTCCCATTTATTGAGATGCAAGGCGACACAAACTCCACTACCCTGTTTGCCTTTCACTGTAGCACAGTCGAGGCTGTTTTTTTGGTGTTCTGTGAATGGTTTCTGAACTGCCAGCTGTACTGAACTTTTCTGCTGTACTTGTGTTGTGTACCCGATGCCATCTTTCACTGTGTCTTTCAGTTAATGTGTATGTTCAGTATATTCAGACTTTTGAGCTCTTTTCTTTTGCTGTATGTGAAGCTCCAAGTACTGGGGCTTGTGAAAGAAGAGGGCACAAGACTTCACTGATTTCAGGTAATTTGTATGCTTGAGAGGGCACTGGCACACTTTGCAGTACCAGGGATGCTGTTAGGACCCAGCACCTCAGGTGCAGGATGAATGCAACTTAACAAATGAGTAAGTCTCTTTTATCAGCACATTTGATGTCCTTTTTTCATCAGCTAGTGATATTTTCCTCCAGACCCATTTGCTTTATTCACTTTTAGACTTTTGAATTTTTGCACAGGGGCTACACAGTAGCTAGAATCTGTGCTGTTCTGGGGAATTCATCTTTATATAGCTTAACCTTTTCTCTGCTGCATTCTATCTAGCTGGGAATGGCTCCTTCAGGGAAAAAAAAAAAAAGTCTATCACTCTGCTAAAAGTATAAGAAAAGGTAAGCTGAAAATCCTGGCTGTGGTGGAGAGGAGAGAGTAAACACTAGGTAACAGAAGAGAAAATGAAATCACAGCATTCAAACTTTCTGTACCTTGGGGGAAAGAGAGAACTAAAATACTTATGTGAGTCAATAACTATTCCCAGTAGAATCCTTGGAAAAGCCTACAGGTAGAGCAAATTTTTCAGTTATTGAGTTATTTTCTCACCAGTCTGTTTCACTTATTGATTTATTTTGTCATTAAACCTAAAAGCCACACAGTTAAATCTGTTTCATCCACGCACAAGATTCTTCAAATAATTCCATTATCTAAATGATTATCTGAAGTGCCAATTACAAGAAAGTAATTAATAATATCATAATGCAGAGAACAGGCTTTGTGGAGCTTTGTGGTGGTGCTTTGTTCATTAGTTTTCTGTTTTGTTCTCTCTGCTTCAAAGTTAGCAAAAAAATGCCCATTGAAACATCTCCATCATGGAACAAAAGATGTCAATTACAGAAAAGTACAGGCACCAAGAAAACATTTCAAATAGTTTTAAGAAATTTTCTGACATAGTAATGGTAATTGGTATATTTCAGTTTCAACAACTGTAATTAAATCTGACCTTTAAGTTAAGTATGTCTTGACATTTATGATTTTAAACTAGCTTTCCCTGTGGTGATGATGTGTTATATACAGATGCTAATGAGTAGTTTCTGTAGTGTGAGCAAGCACATTTCAGATGTACCTACACTGCAGTTCAGAGAACAGTGTCATGCACACACCAGAGTCTTTGTGCAGTTTCAGCTAATGCTGTTCCTAGGTTTTGTAATGGCATCCTGACATTGCTGCTTATGCAACAAAAACCACTGACACAATTTTGAAAGGAGCTTAATGAGCAGCAATACGTGCTGCTACTGTTATAAATGTGTATTTACGTGAAACCATTAAGTTAGCATGGCAATGTAGAGGAAAGTAAGTCCATTTCTTCTAAAGGCTGAGGCATAGCAAAGGCCATGAGATAGTCAGCTGTGGGAGCTGGAAACAGGACATATGACAGAATAAAAGTTGAGAACTATTCTTGCTCATGTATAGCATTAAGTCTAGCCAGGTTCAAGATTAAACACAAAGGTGAGATTAGCCAATGCTAGAAGAAACATCCATGATGGAAAGTTTTAAGGTGCGAGGATAGGCATTTCTGAATGTAAGAGGTCTTTGCAAAAAGGCATAAGCAAGGGTTTTTTAATGGAGATAACAATGGTGATATTGAAAAACTGTATTTATGACAATCAAGTACACACTGGTGTATTGCAGAGAGATCTATCTTGAGTAAAAAAAATCAGTAGTCTTCAGGACAGATCTTGGCTCTTTTAAAAGTCCAAGGGAGCCTTGTTGTTGATTTAGAAGGGGTGGGAACTTTGTCTCCAAAGACGTGTTTTACATGTCATGAATACTAGATTTCGAAGCCCTAGTGCTAACACTGTACTTTCAGAACTGAACTCTCAGTTTGATAGAAAAAACCTAGCTGCTCCCGTTAAGTTTAAAAGCATAGCAATTTATGTAGTGTCCTACTTGGGAGTTTATAATGCTGTCCTGATCCATCCATCCACTTTGTATACATCATATGTTGAGAAATCTCTACTGCCTGCTTTCAGGCTGCATAACTTCAAATCTATATGGAATTATTTATATATTATAAATATATATATATACACACACACATATACATATTTTAAGTAGGATCAAGCCAAAATTCAAAATGGTCTGTGTTTCTGTGGTAAGGTAAGTGGGCTAAATAATACAGACATACATTACTAGTTTTGGTGGTTCTATGCCTACAAAATATATCTGACTATTATATGTCTGAGTAGCGCAGGCTACCCAAAAATATTTCCCCAAAGCCAGCAACCAGTACAATGCACACTTTTATGGGGAAATCAGGACTCTCTCTATAAACCATTTCTTTTCTTTCTTTTGCTAACTATTTCTCAACAGGTTTTCTTAAGCTCTTTGTTTATTTGGGTAGTTCATAGTTTATTTTCTGTTTTGTTTCCGCACAAAATTTTGACATGTTTTTACGGTGGGTCACTTATGATGAGGAAAAGGTCAACAGAAAGTTTTACAAACTGAAAGGCCTAGTCTTGCTTAGAATATCTGGATCCCAGCTGCCTGACCTATTCATTGACTGTGTTTTCTAATTGGGCTGTCATTGCTATCCAACCAGCAGTATAATGTTGCTAACTGTTAGTTTAGTCAGAACATGAAAATCAATCTGCCAGTAAAGGGCATAGCAAGCACCATGCCTATAGAGTATTGTATGTTTGGCCTTGGCATTCAAAAGATGCTTTTTTATTTGTGCTGCTCTGATGGAATACCCTAGATTTATTTCCAAACTAAGTGACTCACAGCTACCAGTGCTATCTTTTAAATGTCTTTTTGCATTGCATTAAGAAGAGTTTTTTGATGTAAGACAAACTGCAGAACACATATATTTAAGAGGTATGTGACAAAAGAACGCCATACTCCTTGAGTTGTGGTACAAAGGATAGTTGTGCTGTGTATCTTGACATCTTTTACCATAATTACTGCAGTTTTTCCTTTCTGAAATAAAGCTTTAGAGAGCGTGGGATCTACTAGAACTAATAGAACACATGAAAAAAGCAAGTGACATTGTGCAATAAGTACAGAAACAACAACTCATTCTTTTCCTGCATAAGTTTCCTCCAAGCTATGCTGCTTTTGGCATTTTAGAAAAATAAAACAATTGATCTGATCTGAAAACTGCAAGTAAAGCAAGAATGCTTTCATCAAAGTGAAAATGAAAAAATAAGCCCTTGACTTTCCTATACTTAAGTTTGCCAAATCCAAAGGAAATGAGGCAAACATTTACTTGGATTGGAACTTGATTATAGAAATGACTTGGAACTTAGCCTGGAAATGGTGCTAAGCCGCCCCATCCCCATTTTGTTTATTGTACTGTTTTCTTTTCCTTTACACCTTATGCCCTAATGAAAAGGTGAAAGGTGTTTGCTTTTTCTTTTTCCTTTCTGTTCTTCAGGTAGTAAATATCAAGAGCTTATTTTAATCTGGTAAAAATAGTTTTATTGTAACGTTTGTGCCATTCTTTTCAAATTTGAGACCTGAATTATCTCTCACATGTTGATATCAATTCAAGATGTAAAAATACAGAAATATCTCCATATTTTTTACCAGAAATATAATATGGAATATTAAAAATATCTCAAGAGGTAGTGGTTGGGTTTTGGCACAGAAGATAGTTAATCATAGCTGCGTTGTGTATACTGCTTTTGAAAATGATCCAAAGGCCACTGAAGTCAGTGAAGCTCCAATGTCTTTTAAATCCATTCTAAATCTTTGCCCTATACAGCTGGGAAAGAAGCAACTGGGAGAGATTATGACCAAGGTCATTAGAATCACAGGTTGTAAATTGTGAATAACGAGGGAAAAGCTGTTCTTTTTTAAAAAATAAGCTCCAGGGAGTATCATGTAAGACTAACAGGTGGCAGTGCAAGGCAAGTAAAAGAAGACATTTCTTTGTGAAGTATGTAGGTAAGCTGTGGGACTCCTTTACCTTGAGAAGTTATGGATGCCAGATGTTTACAGAACTGCCAAAAGCAATTGAACAAATCCTTGTAAGGGATGGGGGGAGAGCTATTAAGCACACAGACATAGTGCCAGGCTCAGGATGTCCCTGATCCACACATTGCTGGAGGCAGTATTCTGGGGAAATACCACTATGTATCTGCCCTACTCTGCTTTTCACTGTGTGCCTGCTGTTAATCACAGCCAGTAATGGGTTGCCTGACAAAGCAGACCTTTGGCATGACTCACTAGATCCACTTGTAAGTTCTTAAGTAGCTGTATGAGCGTTACAACTAGTGAATCTGTTTTTCTATAGGTGTGTGATGCATATTTGAATCTGAAGAATGTGAGCTCTGATTGATGATCTTACCATAGATTTGAGCTGTAGTGTGCCTATCTGTTGTTTTATAGTATCTCAAAAACATTGAGCATGTACTGCAGCTTTTTTTTCTCAGGGAAGTAGTATCTTCAACACACCTATTTTCATGAAGTGTGATAGGTATTTATTATCTCTGAGCTCACTCCTGTTTTGTGGGAATGTAATTGTAGCTAAACTTAGACAGAGGGGTCTGAAATTTTGCAAGTACAAACATGCATGGAGATATACATTGATCATATAAGATGTTTAATTTAGAAAGCAGGCTGAAAACAAGATGTCTAGCTGTTTCTCTGTAACAAACATAATAAAGCACAGGACAAGATTTGGTTTTATTACTAGTATAGGTATTATACACTCACAGTGTTATAAAACAAACAATTAGACAAGGTCCATGCCCTACAAATCTCACGATCTAATTAGGATGGTTTCAGTACAAACCATTAGAAGTCTGACAGGGGGAACAAGAAGGGTCACAGGAGTTCTATGAACAAAGGTTATGTGAAAAAACATAACTGGTATGAAGCATGCTGAAAATACAAATGTTGTGAAATTTCCTTGCAGCCAGATACTGTTACAAGAATTATCTTCTGATAAGAACTAGAATTGCCTTCTGATAAGAACTAGGCAACTAGGATTTTTCTTATTCTTATGACTTCTTTTTTATGAGGAGATATTCTCCTGAATACTCTGGCCTATATTCTCAGGTTCAACTGACTTTCATAGGAAAATTCCCATGAAATCTTGGGTTCAACCAGTTGTACAAAGTGAGCCATCTTTTCCTTCATGTGTATCAGACCTACCTACAATTGCAAGGTGGCACATGGTCCTCCAGCCAAGGAAGAAATGTACAGCTGCCACTAAGAGTGTGGGTCCCTATCAAGGAGCAGGGGGAACTTTTCCCAAGGACACAGGTGCAAAGCCTAATGTAAAGAGGAAAGATATGGAACCTGTACTTTCCTTTCAGAAACAGTAGAGCGCATTTCAAAGGTGCATCATACTGTGTGCTCTGTAGTTTGACATCTTAAGGATGGTTTGACATCACTAGAGTTCTTATGAGTGACCAAAAGCAATGAAGAATCGCAACACAAACAGTTAGACCCGAAGGCCTTTATCCGAATGCAAGTTTTAACAGCAATTTTCCTTCCAAGGGGGGGAAAAAAGGATATTAATACTTTAGCTAAGTTTGTATTAGACTAATACCAATTTGTCATTTTACCTTTATTTGATGATTTATTTATGAGGATGATTTAATTTTAAGACCTGTACTATTTTCTGAGCTGTTACCATTTTAAATACTTCTATACCTCATGTTGTGAAGCCTTTGAACATACACATAGTATACTTCTCTTACATCTAGCTTTCTTATGTTATAGCAGAAAGCAAACATTTTTAATTTATAAAAGAATGTCTTTCATTTCTTGCCTGCATTTTGTCTCCTTTATAAATAGTTTTTATGTACGGTTTTAAAAATATAAACAAATCCTTCATGACATTCTTTCTGATCATTAACGTTCATAGTCTCTCAGATCAAAAGTTTTGCTGGGTTTCTTTGTGAACATGAGAAGTCTTAATCTACACACTCAAGAAACTCTCATTAGAATTCTTTTCCTTCCATTGTTTCTAGTCTGTCTCTATAAATCTGAAAGGTAAGTGATGAATAATATAGTTCTGTTCAGATATCCCTTGAATTTAAAGGAGATTACAAAGTTTAAAAGAGGTTGAAGCAGGCTATATATGACTGGAAACAAATGCTGGAAAAATTTTTCTTTGCCCATAGTGAAATTTAATGAGCAGCTTTCTAAGCTTCTATGAAAATAGTGTTTGTAGAGATAATTTTTTTAGTATCAGACAATTTCAGGTTTATTTAACTCATTTTTGCGTTAAAAATAGAATGTTCATTAAAATTCAGGTGCTTATCTTGATATTATCAATGTAGCTCATGCTACTTGAAGTTAATTTTGCAGCAGTTATTGTAATGATAATAATTGATAAAATAAGCGGGGTACTTCAGGCAACAGACTTACTATCCTGCTTGCAGGTCAGTCACATTTCCATGATCAAAAGTAGAACAAAACTAAATGCAATGAGAGTAAATGGCTGCAAAAGGTGTCTCCGTTAATTGTTAGCTAGTGAATAAACAAGCTTTTATGGGAAGTGTGGGAAGAATGAGAATACATACCTATTCTTCCTCTCACTCCTACACTTTGTGGCTTCAAAATAAATTGCCACCTAACTTCACAGCATAGGGACCATTGTGAAAAAAATGGTACTTTTTATTGCTATAGTGTCCTTATTATCTCTGCCATTTTCTCAAAGCCAATTCACAAATTCCCTTCATTTCCTTTTGCTTATAACCCTGCTGTCTCTGGCCCGCCATACCTCAAAATTTCGTGTTCCTCCCATCCATCAGTATTTCAGAGAATTCCTTGGGTAACTCTTTCACCCAGTGAACTCTGAAGTTTTCCCCTTTGTCAAATGAGCTGGTCTTTTTTATTTTCATTTCATGAATGTAGTGTCAAATTTAAGTGACTCAGGTCTTGTGATCTCCCGTAACAGACTGCACTGACCAGTTTTGCTGAGTGTGTAATCCTTGAGTAGGAGAAAGGAAAGACCACTTTACTGCCGCTGTGTTAAAAAGGAGTCTCTAAATAAGCGTGCAGACTGCAGCATGGTTGCATCTTTGTGCCTTTATGTGACCCGATATATTCACTCAGTGATCCAACATGTGGGTTTGTTGCAGCTCATTGGGGATCCGTGTAGAGGATGTAGAAAAAATAGGTGCCTGGAACCTCTCTGTAGGTTGAATCTTTCTGCTCTAATTGTGACAGCTATCACAATCGTACAGGTTAAAACATGAACCTAATTACTGTTTGGGGCAGAGCAGAAGCTCAACAAAGGCTTTCTGAAATTAGCAGCACAGCGAATTCTTCGTTCTGTGCCTAGACTGCAGGTATGAATTATGTGTCTAGTCATTTAAACTCCCTCTAAGTGTCTTCCAGAGGCCAATTTATGCCAAGTTTGAGAAAGGTATTCCAGAGAATGCTTTATCCTTTATAGGAGATTTTATGATGGGTGTCTATCTTCCTCTGCTGACGGCGGAGGGATCTTTGATTGGACAGCTGTACTGTTGAATCATATGAATTCTGCTTGAAACATACAGCTGTATATTGCAGGTGACACTGAGTCCCTTTAGCTTTTCAAGTCCAGTGATTCCTAATAATGCTAAGCACAGAGGGATAAGTTTTCAAAGACATTTAGATGCTTAGAGGTACCTAATAGGATTTTCAAGATCACTAAAACATTCTGGACATCTAACTTCAGTTGATTTATCTGAGGTAGGTGACTATTTCTGTTTGCCTGTATATGGAATTTTTTTTTTTTATAATTCCTCTCAGCACTTTTCATAATCTTGCCCACAACTCTGATTTAATTTCAAAGGAATGTATCCTATTTGTATCTATTGTACCAGACTATATGCAGGTAAAATGTGTTAAATCTCAATCTTCAGATTATAAGCAGAAGAGTTTTCATTAAACTCTTGTACAAGGTCATCAGTTTTGCAGTGCAGTCCGTGGGGCTGTCATGTGGAGTCATCAGTTTTCCAGAGAACTGTTGGTACTTCTATACTTCAGCTACCACACTGATTTTTTTTTTTTTGTGGTTGTTGCAACTGGACATATGTATTTGAAAAATGCTGTGCTCTTTGAATCAGGAGGATAATTTTCCATATAGTGAATGATAACGCTTTAAATGTGGTGGACAGCAAGATACTATGCTTTGATAAACCAGTGGTATGAAGCAGTACCGTTAATTATTTTTTTTGTTACTCCCATGACAATATCACTCCATTCAGGAATGCTTTCTGAATGAAACTTCTGCTGGTGCTAATGGGATGACCACACAGACAGAAGATATTCAGTCTCACTTCTAATTTACCTTCAATAGTGTTTTTTTTTTTTTTTTTAACCAGATCAGGATTTATTTAAAATAATGACTACCCAATTTATTCCCCTGTCCCAGTTTTCACTTTGCTCTCATTCTGCCAGTCTGGAGTGACAAGAATTTTTCTACTTGTCTTAACTTTCTTTGGACAATAGATTTTATTTTTTTTAAATGTTATTTTTAAATGGGTAAGATTTTTAAAGAACTGTCTGTGAATAAAGCACGTATACTTGATATAATTTGAAACAATTTCTGTCAAATCCCAGGCAGACATACCTATGCTTTCAGAGTTACTACACATTTAAAACCTTAGTTCCTTCTTCAGTGTCATTTTGTCTACCTTATTGTTTCCCACTTGCAAGTAATAAGTGGAACAACATCACTTAATTAGTGGCAATACATATGAAGAATAAGAAGGACTGTTAGATTTCTTTATGCAGAAAGTCACTGTACGGGCAGAGTGCTGTGCCCGTAGCTCAGCCCTCTGCTCCTGCCTCCCTTTGCTCAGCTACTGTAACACAGGTCAGACGGTTCTGCTTGTCCATGCCATGGGCTTCTCATGAAGAGTTACATGTGAGAGTTACAGCCTGTGGAACTGCCTGCCAATACTGGTGCCAGGGCAAGATGTGTGGTGTGATGCTGAAGTTGTTGCCCAAGACCAGGAATCTTGGACATATCTCCAAGAGAACATGGACACTTCATTCACGAGGTGTTTGGTGACAGTCTTTCCATAATCTTAATAATTTTGTCCTTAAGGGAGTTGTTAAAATTCCTAAAACTGCAGAAAGTTATGTATTTATATGAACTGCTTTTTAGTCCTTTATTTGAAATCAGTTTCTCTGGGGCCTTTTTGTCTTTTCTTTCTCTGTTAGCTGCAAGACAATAACTGGATGTACATATCAAATCTATGTGGCTAAACCCAGGCAGCTAACAACCAGGGGTATTAAAGGAGAAGAAAAATGCTAAAAAATGCTAACTCTAGATGAAGAAAAAAATCCATACAGATATGATGATGCTGTAATTGCTCAGTCAGTGTGCTGCTAGGAAATTATCTGCTCTGGTAGGATCACCCAGAAACTGTATACATTGAACACACACTATTAAAGCCTGTGTCTGATTCCATTAACACATGACAGAGACACCCAAATCAGTTCTAAAGGCATTTGCAAGCAGCTGCTGCCACAACAAAGATAATATTGGCACAGCTTTTCAACTGTGTAAAGAATAAGCATTATTTTAAACTTCCATCTTCCATTTGTGCCTTATAGACAACTGACGAGTAATTTTTAAAGCTAATTATGTAACAGGGATTTCACAAAATAGCTCTGAACTACTTAAAATGGATATTGAAAAATCTGAAATCCTGATATGACAGCTGCAGTAGTAATACCTATTGTTAATTTTTGCTAGACTTTCCTATGTCAAATAAGCTCAAAAAATGCCTGTCTTATTTTTCAAATATCTTCTTTTCGTGACCTAGGAACAACATTTATTTATTACATGGTCTTAAAATTCAGTAGCTATGCAATAAAACCACATGTCCTTGAGTACATAGTTTGTATGCATAGTATAATGGAATGATTTCCTACTGGGTGAGTTAAGCAGCATTTATTTTTCTTTATCTTAACCTAAACTATGATGGACCACAGGCTTCCTGAATGCAACTGTGTCAAATGAAGCCTGACCTTTTCTAATGGGGATTCCAGTCAGTTGGAAACTGTGGAAAATAAGCTGTACTGGTGCTTTATCTGTAGACTTGGAAGTATCGTGCCCTTCAGCAGATCTCTAAGGATATTTTCCATCACAGTGTACTGGTATGGCTAAAGAGTACTCAGGGACAGTCCAAGTTCTCTGACTGTTGTGCTTTGTCTTAATGTCAGACACTGGTATGGCACCTTTCTGCAATTAAGTTTGTTTCTCTGTACAGTAAAATCTACATGTAATCTTTCGCTAAAGTGTGTAGGATATACACAGATATCCATTAACATTCATGCTGTACTAAAAATAATTAGCTTTGCTTATAATGGGTGTTGTTGAGAACAGCATTCACTAAAAAGTCCCATATATGGCTTGTTTAATTACCTATGAGTGAAATAGCTACAGGCTCCAATCTGAAAGTCAGTCTTTGAGATATTGCAAACTTTATGCCCATCATGATACACTGGAATTCAAGACCCAGTTGCAAAGTGAGCATTGACTTATCTGTTGTTATGGAAAAATATTTCTTTGAGATGTAATGATCAGATTCTGATATCATGTCCATTTACAATGCTAAGAGCAAGATTACAGCTATGTATTGGGAGCTGCTGTAAGTAAGAAAGCTGTACAACATCTAGTGTACTATGTACTTTCCCAATTAAAAGCCTCCACAAAGGGGTTTAGATGTATTGCTCTTCAGAAATGCTAGGTAAAGGCTGTTGTATAGCTGAACTGTTCTCTGTGTGCTCACTAAAATATACTTCATGTGAATAGAATGACACCTGAAAATTGTAAACTGGATGCTTGATTACCAGGCTGGTGTGAAAATAAAGTGTTTGGCTGAGTGTCGGTATAGGAGTCTAATGTCTGGATTATATGCCCCAGTAAAGCCCTAATCACTACAGAGGTGCATCCAGGTAAAGTGATGTTGTTCCATCTGAAGATCACCATCACTAATGATGATGTTTGAGTATAATGATTCCAGCTTGTGTTGTAATTGATAAAGTGAATTGGCAATCACTAGGGGAGCCTTGATAGATGTAATTCTTTAAATAGTCTGAAAATGAAGTTGGCTTTTCCCTGCTTGTGTGTCTGCATGTAGCTCTTAATAACAATCCATTGTTAATTTTCTAGCTTGAATTTGACGATGGATTTGTTCCGTTCCTGCTGGAACAATTGAGAGACTTGGCTCAGTGCAAGGAGGAGCAAGCCCAAACTCTCCTGACGCAGAAATAATAGTACTGCAGCTACTGCAGGCAGATTAAGATGAGAAGAGCAAAACAGAAAAAATCCAGTTAATTGATCTTTTGCAAGCATGTTCAATGAAATCATACTCTGCTGAAGACAAGAGTAGCTTAACCATTAACTTCAGAGAAGAAAATGTTTTATCCAGTGCCCACGATGTCAGTCCGTGTCGAAGGTAAAGAGAACAAGATTGTTGTATGTTGTTTCTAAGAACTACAATACTTTGTTTTTTTACTGAGGTATCTAGAACGATCAAACAATAATTTGGCCTACAATTTTTTGTACATATAGAAAGTAAGGAGCAAACCTGGACTTAAGGAACTTTGCCTTCTAGATAAGAACTCTAAAAGGGTGTATTACACTTTGGGACCAGAGTCACTGAAAGATTAAATCACT
This sequence comes from Falco naumanni, assembly GCF_017639655.2. NCBI lineage: Eukaryota > Metazoa > Chordata > Aves > Falconiformes > Falconidae > Falco > Falco naumanni. Next base: position 31,549,834 of record NC_054054.1, on the reverse strand, counting down.
CGAAACCACTCGGAGCCAGGGGTGAACATAGATCTTCTGATTTTCAGTCCAGGGTTCTAATTGCAAAACAAGTTCTTCCCAATTTTTATATATGTTCCCTTTATGAATTTCCAGCTGTAATGAAGTATTTGTAAGACATTTTAACAATACCGGGATAGTTGATTCAGTTGTAGTTCACACTAGAACATGGATATATGAAACTGCAAGTAGCAGATCAAAAAGAAAATATAAGAACACAAAAGCATTCTTGCTAGCATCTTGGGGCAGAGCTCAGCTCAAAGAAATTGTGATGATTCTGTATCAAGATCAGATTTCCCTAGTTGCATTAACAAAGAACAGGATATAACTTCAATTTGAAACAGGATTTGGAGAAAATGATGTGGCTAAAGATTTACCTAGCCTCCTGAATTACTCTGAGGCAATAAGGTAGTCTGGAATTTTCCTTTTTTTTCAGCTTACTCTTACTGTTCGTACTTATGATATAGCCACTTTTTCTTTGCTGTGCATATTTGTGTTGCATCAATGAATTAGAAAATACTGTAAACAATATAGTCCCTTTTCAGATCATTATTTGACTGACTTCTGTGGAGAACTGTTTAAAAAAAGTGACAAAAGTTCTGAAAGAGAAAAAAGATTGAAATTGAACTGATTGCACAAAATTGCTTTTTTCAATGGAAATGTACACTTCATCCACAAGAAGGCAAATGCGGTTCTCAAAAGTGAACCTCTATTTGTTTCTACAGAAATTGTAAAATCAGCATGCATTTCTGCGATATGTTCTGAGAAACTTTGGGGTTATTAATTCTAATGGATGATTCACCTCAATTTAGTATGATTCAGAGTAATGGTCAATGATTACTTTCATGGAAATCACTTCAGAAGGGCCATTCTTGTAGCAAAGACAGTGACATCTCTATCCTTGTAAAATTACAGAATGGAGATAAACACTCAGTTTCCAGGGAAATATTATCTTTATTATTTTATAGTGTACTGTAATTAAAAACCTAAAATACTTGCAACTACATATATCTCAATGAATGAATGAACTGTGAAACAAAGTCTGTTTTTTCACTGAAAAAAACCCTTATCAACAAGTCTGAGCTGCAATTCTGCAAACTTTTGACTGCTTGAGTGATCCTATGAAGCTCAATGGGGCTACACAAATACATAAAGTTAATCACATAATTGAAAACATAGTTTTAAGTATAGCTGAGGATTTAGTACACAAAGAAAACACACCGTCAGATAAAATTAGAAAGTAAAACCTTTGCTTCACGTCTGCACTGGATTTTTCAGAAAGGTACACTTAGGGTTTTTCTATTGTTATCTTTATGACTTTCACAAGATATGTAAGTGTCACTGTCCTCCAGACAGAAAATATAACTAGAGTTATATGAGGTTGTAGAGATGTTTTTCCTAGTCATGCTTTAAGCAAATTCAGTGTTTAAGATTTGGAAAATGGAGTCCATTTCACTGAACAGAATATGACATTGCCAAGGCAGATAACTCCATATACTTTCTGACAATGTCCTTTGTATCTGTTATAGGTAGCAATATTGTTGTAACTGTAACAATGTGGGACTGTAAAAGACTCAATATTTATAGGCAGAGGTAATATATTTTTAAAAGAACCATGTCATATATTTGGAAAAATGCAAAAACTTTAGGACAAGAGCCTTTCATCAGGTTTTGTAATTTAAACGTGAAGAAGAGTTAATGTGTCTGCAAGGCTCCTTCAAAAAGCTGGGAGACCAGCCTTTTCACTCAGCCTGTTTTAACGTGGATCTATGGATATCTTATTCAGGAATCAGTCAGGTTTGACTCCTGCATACTCAGACTTCAATTTCTCTGTTTGCATCTGTTATTAGCGTGGATACTACCTGCACGGCAGTATTTTTGAGTACTAAAAAGAGAACTTGGAAGAGACTGCCAATTGATTCCACATTGTAAGTGTGATTGCTATGTGTAAACAGCTTTCAGTCAATGACGCCCTTGACTAGCTGGCAAATATAGAAGTGAAAAGCTCTGTAAGCCTATAAGATTCCTTTGTTTTTAACATCCTTGCTTTTAATCCTTCTGAAAAGTTTTTTCCTAGTTGTGCTGTAATTTCTTTTTTGCGTTTGAAAAAATTATACTAGTAAATACAAAATGAAAAAAATTTGACTGATTTTCTAAGGAAGACAGTCTTAAGCTTTGTGGATCTTAGTACAGCAAGATTTTATTGCCCTTTCCATGAAATTTTAATACATCAAGGAATGGATGAAATTCATGGGATGGACTCATAACTTGCAAATTTCTGTCTGTCAGTTCCATGCTTGAATAATTGTTAATGATTGTAATTTGATTAACTCTTGCAGAAAACTCCTAATTTTCAACAAGCAAGGAACAGCATATACATTCCAGTGATTTAATGCAGGCAGCTAAATGCTATTTTTTTGCCTGTGTTGTCCCCAGATTGTTTTAAAAAAAGTATTCTGATCATCCAACTAAATAAAAAGAGAAATGTAGTTTGGCAAAACTAACATACTCACTGATAAATTGACAAGCAAGGTATATTCAATTTCTCCCAGGGTCATAGTGAATTTCACAGTTAACTTCTCTCTGTTTTGACTATAGTTCAGGAGAACAAGAACTGATTAAGAAACAGGAGTCCAAAATTATCATTAAAATGGAAATATTTCATAGAGAAAAAAAGGCTGTTTGAAGAATCAGTTCTGTATGTAGTTCTGTTTTCCATGTGCTCTAATTTTTAAGCTCATATATTTTTATTGGCATTGATTAAACCTGTGGTAAAGAAGTCATTCCATGTGCCAAGTGTGTATTACGGGAAAAATAATGAAGTGGCAGAAGGGTATTCAAACTCAGATATATTATTTTGAATCAGAAGCTCTTCTAAATATTCTCGTTTAAACTTTAAAGAAAAATGCGTAAAGTGGCAGAGAACAGGATAAGGACGTATATTCTTTTCAGTTTTGTTGGCGAGTTCTTCACAGATGAAAAATAATTGGGAAGAATATTATTTTTTTAATGTGAAGAGTAATGACATCAATACCCACTGAGACATTCAATAGCTCACAAATTATCGACTCTAGATCATAAACGGCATTGCACTTGCTGCTGTATTAAGTTCCTTAATGAAACCAGCCACTTTAATGGCAGAAAATGTACAGTCAAGTAAATGATGACTGAAATGTCTGCTAGCCTTTTTCTTTAAACAGTAATTTCAGTTTTAATTTTTTAAGAGTTATTATATGGAAGATTAAAGCACATTTTTCAGTGTATCATTTAAATCAGTCATGAATAAGTTGATACCAGTGGGCAATGTGTTTGAATATTTCATCACAAAGTGATGGAGCATCTTATCTTAGCTTGTTAGAGTGCTTTTACTCACTGGTCCATTCTGCTCTTTTATTTGACATGACCTGAATAAAGAATAACCAAAAAGTTCAGCAAGGACAAAATAAAAAAATGTATCAATAAAGGAAAAATGTATTTCAAATCCTGATGATTTTGACCTTAATTCAGTCAGTGCTATGAAAGTAATTTTCTGAGTTATCAAAGTTGCATAATGATGTTTGGCTTGCACAAATATAACATACTAAAGTGAAGTAAATATTTCTTCTTGTAAACGGAAACTAAATATAGTTAAAATTGGTCTCGTCCCCACCCCCGTAAATTAGGGACCTGGTTGTTTGACTTAAAATATTTTTTTTTTTTAAACTCCAATTCACATTTCTTTCCATGACAACAGAAACCCATCCAATCTCTTGTCAAATTAGGGAAAAAACTAAGAACTGAAAGAGAAGTTGATGTTTCTAGAAACACTTTCCTTCACCATTCTCTTGAGATCAGAAACTGTTTGGAAAACCTTAGAGAGATTCAGAAATGTAAGCTTTTTTCTCTCAGTACTGTAAATCAGACAGAACAACATTTTGTCTAGAGGGCATTAGAATCAGTACAACTGTGTTATTACCTGAACTGAAGCTTTTAAATAGTGTTCTTTGGGATAGCCCCAACAAGCTGTAATTACCCATTGACAGTGCATCCTCTACCTGACATGCTTTTCCCACTGGCATGCTATTCTTTCCAAGGGACGCTGTTTCCTGCACCTTGATACTCTTTCTGTGAGGCTCCAAAGTCCAAGCCAGCTTAATATGACAATGGCTTTTATCAGATCACGGAAAAATATGCAAGACAGATTTTTTCTTGCAACTCTCAGATCTGCAGAACAGCAAAAATCATGCACAGTTCTCCATGGATTGTCAGTGCCTGCCAAGGGTCAGGAGCTTTCTGGGTACAACAATAGCAAGTGGGAATCCCAGAAAGGAGCCCCAGCTGTGGCTGGGAGTGCCTATACTGTCTGCAGCTGTTACTATTCAATCTGATTATTTTTTTTTTGTCCCATATATCTCAACAGTAGTGGGTGTTTTAAGTTCTGTAAAAAGATGAACAGATTCTAAATTGAATAAAAACTTAATGCAGTTGTCCAGTTGGGACTTTGTGACCTGTTTTTTAGATGTCACTGGAGATGGCATCCAGAGGAACTTCCCCGCTGTCCTGCACAGATGTCACCTTGTTGACTCACTTTGGCGAGCAAGAGGGAGACGTAGCCTAACACATCACCCTCAGCAGCCATACAGAAACCAAGCAGATGCTGAAAAGTTTGATTGCCTTATGTTGTCACAGTCTGTCATCAGCAGATTTTGCTCTCTTGACTGGTGATGTTGTACTAGTATATTGCCTAGAAACGACAAAGCAAGAAGTGAGTATGTTGCCTGTCAGCCTGCAATTTGTCTGTATTGGCACTTCACCATAGATCTTTTATCAGATGTATCCAGTTTGGGAAACTATTTCTCTTTGTGATCACTCACTAAATATGTAACAATAGTATGCTACAATTTTAGGTTTATGCTTCTGCTTGCAATATTATGGATAGCATAGTATATTAATTTTAGTAAAGAATATTCAACATAAACCAGCATTTGGTATACATTTGTGTGACACAGTTTCATATAACAAGAACAAGTAGTTCAAGAAGCAGTGGTGGCAGTAAGGAGCCCTGGCTCTTACAGTTATGTCTGGAGAGTGAGCATCTCTGTGGAGGTGAGTTTACACTACAACAGTGCCAGCAAATAGGTATGAGGGGCTATACTTGTTAGATGATCAAAAGATTTGTGAATGTGAGTTGAGATTAGTTTTTCATAAGCAGGGAAATTAATACACACTGTTCTCTATCCTGCTGCGTATTTTCATAGGAGTTAGGTAGATGAGAAAACTCTGACACGTCTCTTCCTTGGTCACACTTATCATAGCTGGCCAATAGTTAAAGAATTACCAAAGAATACAAAACGGAGTGATAAGCATGCACTGAACAGCACTGCATAGGTATTATTAGGTATTTTTTGAAATTGTGATGGAAAGGGTTATGAGATGAACTAGATATATAAAAGTGAGGTATTTCAGTGTTGTAGATTAAGGATTGTTTAAATAATTCAGAAAATAGTTCAAATGAATAACTTTCTGCAAACAACACTTCAGAATTTGCCTGACTCTTCAAGAGGGCTTTAAAGTCGTAATTAAGTGTTTGAGAGGAACTACAATACTTGGGGATTCTCTTGCACATGGAGAGGGTGCTGTTTACATCAGTAATATAGGTATAATTTTGAAGTTTAAGGAAGCTACCTGAGAAAGGTGATGGTTGCCAAAACTCAATATTCCATCAAGAGAAATATTTGAGATCATTTGTAAGATCACTGAATTCCAGTGGAAAGTAGAGTGATATAGAGAAGTGGCATCTGCTGAAGCTGGTAAAATTTAGCTTTGCAATGAGTATAACTGTCCAAAATTAACAATGCTGTTAATTCCTTAACTGTCCTTCCAGATTATGTTGGAATGGCACAACATAGCGCTACTCAGAGATGCTACATTAGGCTTGAGCATACTGTCGAGGATCCTGAAATATGTGTTAACGTGGCACTATCAAGGTTAATCAGTGCTTCTCAGCAAGCAATGTAAGATTAATGTGAGTGCAGTAATAAACACGGTAGTTTTGTGTTTGGTGTCTGTGCCAGTCAAGTATTTTTGCAAGACCCTGCATGGACATCTACAGATCTGCACCTTAGAAGATATATGCAGTGACCTCACCAGGCTGCTGTTGCAGGTGGTTTTATATACAGTATCCTCAGGTATAATGCAACTATTTGTTGGCAACTAATAAATGTAAAGAATTTTTTAGCATTTACAACTAACATTTCAAGTTAATACAAAAGATATATTCTAACTTCAGTGATTTCATGGGAAATCCAATATACTATGTATTCTGTAATGTGCTGTCCCATTTTAAGTACAGCAGTATGAAAAGATTTTTTCTAGAATTTTACAATTCTGTTAATACCAGACCTTCACTTCTGAGTGTTTTCTTTGTGCTGTTTGTATGTGTGTTTGTATGTATGCGCACTTATACAGAAAAAAACTGAATGTCCGGATTTTTTACACAGGATACAAATGTCTGAATCTCTGCTGCTCATGATGTACACTAGTAATGTAAAGTACATGAGCAGAAAGGAGATGGCGCTAAATGAAATTGAACCTGACTTTTTGATTGAAAAATCCTGTATTTCCCTCATTTCCCTGCTGTTCCTTTCTCAGGCAGCAGCTCAGATTTGACAGCCACAATTATGAAACTGGCATACCAAAGACAATCTTTTTGTTTCAGGGTTAAATCCCAGTTAGTGTTCGAGCTACTTTATTGCATGTCTGTCCACAAAAAACACCATTGCATTTCCCCAAGGAAACTCACTGGAAAAGAAACAATGAAAAAGTTAAGTTTAAAATATTTTCCAACCATAGTATTTTCCCATGGCTTTTGTATGCTTTAACAGAGTTTCTGAGAAACGCAGGCAGATTGGTTTTTTGCTGTACCGATCTGTAGCATAGGTAATGGACTTTAATCGCACAGTCAATGAGAATTTGTACAATACATCTGAATTTATCTTTCACAAAGTCAATAGACATGAAGATTTTCCAAAACATTATGTTGTAAGAAATAACCTACAATATGTAAAATGTGTAGATCTGTATTTAAGTCAGCTATACATTTATTGTAGCATGCACCTGACAAGGTCTGTGGCTAACACATAGTTGAATTTTGTATATGTGCGGTAATGGCAGTAAAAACTCTTAGTTATCTTCCTAGGCATAATTAGGGGTTGAATACCTGAGAAAGAAGAAAAAAGTAGTCTGGAATGCAATTATATAGGAAATTTAATCTTATGCCTGACTACAAAGCTTTGTATGTTTGTATGCAATTGGTAGGATTAAAGTTGAAAGAAAAATGTTCTTGTATTCTTTATCCCTGATTCACCCTTGTTAATCTTTTTTGTTTTCCTCAGCAGTTTTCTGATAAAATGGTTTCTCAAAATGGACTTGAATTTAGCCCTCCATATCTGCCTCTTGCCTCCTGGATTTTGGAAGGTTTGAAAACCACAGCCAGGTATGAATTTTCCTTTGAAATTTCTCTTCTTCTCTGTTCATATTGCCAACTCATTTGCAGGAATTTCGTGTGGTAGTTTTCATTGGCATGCATATGAATTCTTATGACTGACTTTAAATATTTATCAGTGCAAGTGAGCAAGGTGAAATGGCAAAACTTTTCCTAGTCTTCCTTTCACATACAGAAGGAACTGTGGGATTATTGACTTGTATATTACTAGTTAACATAAAACAGATAGTGCTAGTCTTGGGGTGTGTTAGGTAGCCTTCTTTCATTGTACATAGTAATACAGAGCAAAACTGGTAGTCACAGCCTTGGCAGTCAGGTAACTAAACACTGTGCCATGGGTTGTTTTACTAAGTAAGTAAACGTGGCACTGTATCGTTATTGGGTGATGGTGTTATATTTAGATTTATTATTGCTTTATCCTGTGCTACTGCATGATACCTTGTTGCATAATATCATCTAATTCATGCAACCACAACTGTATGATTTTATTAGACCATTGTTCTGAGAACTCAGAGTAGCCCTAGTGTATATGCTAGCATAATTCTGTTGAGTGGGAGCACTTCTGTTTTGCCATAAGTATAGCTAACTTGATGGTTTCCTCACACCTCCAAAACTGGAAGGTCTCAGAGGTGAATTTAGGGAGACCAACAGCCAACGCCTTTTCCTCTTTGTTGTTTTTTTTTTTTGTTTGTTTGTTTGTTTTTTTCCAATCTGTCAAACATCTTTTTAGCTATTAGAAGGTGGTAGAGGGAAATCAGAAGCCTGTTGAATGAAAAATAAAATGTGAACTTAGAATAAGAAATCAGAAAATCTATGGTAATGAAAAGGAGAAAAACATGAGCCAGGGAGATTTAACAAGCTGTCACAGTGACAAGGTTTAGGTCAATGTCACCTCTAAGCATCAATCTGAAAGTAAATTTTATGTCAGTTTAAAAAAAATACATATTTTTTAATTGTCTATAGTTAAGCTGATTATCATTCTGTGGAAGTACTGGGGAAAAAAAGTCAGAAAAAATTAAATCAAAACCTTCACTTTTATGTTAAAGGTGTATTTCATATCATCTTAGCCAGGTCACGCTGGGATTAAGTCTATTGAAATGGCGTGAGGTGGTTTGAAACAGACGCAATAACATAGGAATAAGACTTGCCATTTTTTATTCTCTTTGCTATGACTGTAAGATGGCTTAAACATTGGTGTTGGATTCATGGTGTAAAGATCATATAAATCATATTAGACTCTTAATGATCAGCAGGTGACATATAGATCATTCCAAAGAGTATTATGCATGGTGGTGACTGAAACCACTGTAACCCTTGAACAAAGGAAAACTGTTAGGTTGTGCTTTTTCTGTATGTATGTATGGGGGTCCCCCATAAGTCAGCTTGGTCCCATGGGACTTGATTTCAGTTGTGAGGCAATTAATACATTTGTGTTCAGAATGACTAAAAATATCTCCCTAACTAAAGTAGAACTTAAAAGCATCATCATACCCATAGTCCTCTTGTTTCACTTACTTGGAGCTGATGTAAGACAGATGGTTTTATAAAGCAAACCAGAAATTAAAACCCCTCAATGCTCACTCTGCTATTTAAAAGGAAAAAAATCCCCAGCCCGACACAAACCCCTCATTCTCTCTTCACAAATTGTGGAAAAGGTTAAACCAAGCAAGTTAGGGAAATTCAGTGTTACATTCCCAGGCTGGTGATAACACTTTATGGCCTCCCTATAACATGTACTGCCAGTACATGTACAGAAGCTGTTGCCTTGAACTGCTGGTACATTGTATTCATTCTGATAAAAGACACAGAAAATTTAATGGCATTTAATCTTTGACTTGCACTGGACCCTGGAACAGATCCATCTTTATTGCCTAAGCTGGCAAACTGAGAAAAATACAGTAGCCGACTAAAAGCACAACAAATAGCTTGATGAAAATGTCCTCTCAGTGCAAAATGTTATCAATGCCAATGTGGTTATTGTGTATACTATTATCAGTCCTGCCTTCCTTTTCCTTTTGTTCTTTATCTTTCTTTTTTCTGCTAAAATACAAAATTAATTTGACCACTTCTTGATTTCCAAGTTGGAGCTCTACATCTCTATCACAATTTATTTTAATTTAGAAATTAATATGGTTTGCATTTTTATGAATTGGAAAAAAGGCAGAACCAACAATCTTTCCACCGAAGGCCTATAAATCTAGTCTATGTGCCTGGGTCACATTTGAAGTGGGATAACATCCTAAATCCCATAAGCCTGCATCCTACAAGACCCTTGCTTTCATGTGGGAGCCTAAGCACTTTAACACGTGGGTTCTGAACACTTCAGAAAATATTAGCAGTATGTGGCAAAAAGATTAACATTCAAGGAATCTGAATCTTTAATCCATCTTCGAGATGAATAGGAACAACCACCTACTTGCTTTAGTAAGAATATTTATTTGACTAAAACCGGGCACGCTAGGGAAAGCTATATTACAGATGGAGTCACAATTTACATGTAGAATCCATTATGGTGACATAATACTTATTTACTGGTGGAGGTCATCACACACTTCTGAAAAACAAAACAATGTAAATAAAACCTTTTGAGCTTAATGGATAAATGTAACATCTAATGTATGACGTCACGTGGTTATACTATAAATCATTATACTTCAATTTAATTTAGTAAAGACAGAAGAAATCCATTTACAAGCTCTTAAGCTGGTTATACTTTCTCGGTGATTTCCTTAGGATTTACCACAATGACCTGAGTTATAGAAATACTATTTTAAGTTAAGGGAAAAACTGACCTGGGTTCAAGCTGAAAACAAATGTTCTGACAACTCAAGTTTAACTCATCTGTCAGTATCCTAGAACTCTTTGCAAGAAACAAAGAACATGTTTTTTTACTGTTATGTTGGTTCTTAATCTTGAATAGATACATGTATACTCAGAGTAGGAGAAAGACTCTAGAGGAAGAACAGGGGCAAAGAACCCTAAGTGAGAGAAAGAGTAGCAAAATGGAATGGAATCTGAATTTCTATAACTTCAAGTTATAGAAACAGGCATCTTGCTGAATGAAAATTTTATACCAAGGAACATCACTGTCTACATGGAAGTCAACATGTTGTTGACAATAGTGGCTTCATATTTTAGGTATGAAAGGAGAAGTATAGTAAACAATTACTGCTATTTGGATTAGATAAGAAATAGCAAATTTGCTTTAAGGAAATTGTCAGAAGGTCTGGAGCAGTTAAGAAGCTGTTATGCAGTAAATCAAATAGAAAAAGATGACAGGTGGTTTGAAATGGTTGAGAAACATAAGAAGTATCTGCCCTTTGTACTGCACATATGAGTAGATTACAAAATGCAATTTAATTCAGAATGGTAACTGAGGGAGGTAAGAGGGTGCACAACCAGCCTTCCTCTCAGGAAAAGACATGTTTTATCTGTCACTCATTAGGAACTAACAGTGCTTTGCCACATTGCACAAGATCAGTACACCCTCATTTTCCAAAAATAGGAAAACTTCCTGAGGCTTTATGTTGGATGCAAACTTAATCAGGTATCTTACCAACATTACTTGCTATCTCTGAGATACTGCATAAACATTAACTAATTAGTCGTTGCCATAAATCTGTGAAATACATCATTATTTTCAACATTGCCAACAACATCATTTCTGCAAAGGGTAAAACTGAAAATAGAGACTTTTAAAAACAAGAATGACATTTTTGCTCTTTCTGCTTACCAGTATGTCCTGAATTATTTCCTGTGGACTGCTTTGGTTCAAACAGCCATGGCAAGATGCCGATTTCTTTCCTAGAAGAGGTCTGCCAGTGATAATCTGAGACTGAGGAGAACACCAAGACACCATTTCCCACTCTCTGATGGCTCCTAGCACTATCAGGCAGGCTATAGTATAAAAGAGAGCATTGCCTGTGTAAGAGGCAGTGCTCTGTAACAAGCAGTCGCAGGCAACATGAACGTTACATTTAATAACATGGAAGTCCTGGGTGGCTTTTGGAAATGAAGCCCATAAAACTCCTTGGGACACTGAGAGTTTGTTACCAAGCCTCGTTAAAGCTGCATCAACAGTTCCACCGATTCCTGCTTGAGCATGGTACTCAGGTTTGAAGCCTCAGCTTCTTGTTCCCTGCTTCTAGCAGTCTAGTGGGCAAGGCTAGTACCATCTAACAAACTTAAAATGAAAAGACCCTTTGCAAAAGACAAATGCTGAATTTATAATTCATCAAATTATTGTTTTTATATATATATGTGTTTATATACTGCGACCAAATATTGTGGTGGAAAATCTGTATTAACTCACTCAGAGATATAAGCAGTTGACTCTAAGTCTAATCAAAACTATTATATGCTATCTGAATTTTAAATTTCCTTGTTTGCTTGGGAGGATTTTATAGGAATTTTTAATAGGAAAATGTTCATGGAGGAATTTGAATAGTGATAATAAAAAAAATCACAACTTTTTTAAACAATTCTGAGATAAGAAATTGCCTGAACACATTGAATGGTCTAATTTACATAGTTTATTTGCTTAGTTTAATTGTAAAGAGGAGTAAATATTTCAGTTGTGCTGGAGCTGTCAAACAGAAATGAAAGTTAGAAAAGACATATTAGGTCACCTTGAAAGCCAAATTCACAGATGCTGGAAGCTGGTATAATTCCACTGATGTCAACTTCCATTCTTTTCACTTGGAGCTGTGGACATTCAGCATCCCTGAAATCCCTGATACCATGTATTTGTATTGTTCCTTTTATTTTAACACAGTTTTTAGTGCATGTTCCCCTACATTTTTTTTCTCAGTAGTATGCTGATGTATTGACTAATATGAAAATATACATTTTCTTGTTCCTTTTCGACTGTACCTTTTCACCTCTAGCAAATTTAGCAGATTTAGTCTTTCACAAATACATGCAAGTAGAATGATACTTGCACGTTTTATAACAGAAAGGCAGACATCAAAACAGCAGAGTCTGCTAATGCATTTACAAAGGTGTAAATTGCTAGCATGGCTTCTGGACTACTTTGATTAAGAGTGAACTCAAGGAAAATGTGGCACAAAATAAAAATACTTTGCAGTGACCATCAATAAGTAATGATTTTTTTACAGAGAATTTCATAACTTTTGGGATCCATTGTCACAGAGGTATGCTTTAAAGTATGACTTAAAAAGAAAATTTAAGATAAAGTGTTGACATATTTTTATGTTATACATTGAAACTATATTATAAATATAATTTATAAATTTTAAATTGATGAATTTACCACTTTTTTTCAATTGTTCAACCTTTTTCCTTTCTCTGAATTGTCATCTAATGGATTTTTGAAAGGGTGCAAAGTCAGAACAGTGTAGGGTAGAATTAAGAGATATTTTGGAAAACGTTAAATAGATTTTAAATAACTACTGACTGGGTAAGGTTTCTGGGTTAGAGTTAGTGCTGAGAATCATAGCAAAACAGTAACTTAGTGAGATGGAGAAATCGCTTACACATGTATCTACTCTGAGTTCCAAGGAAAAATGTGGTTGCTATAGCAACTGCCACATTACACTCATGCAGTCTGTGGAATAGATTAAATTGCTGAGAAACTTCAAGGTTTCGTTTGACTCCGTTCAGAACTGCAGCTAAATGTGCTGAAGTTACTTAATCAAAGGCATGTCAGTCTGTGTATTCTTACACATTACTGACTGAAATCTTGGCTTGCTTGTTACTTTAGCTTAGTTTTCGGTAGCGTATACTAATTCAAAATAACTTTGTCATATTCATTTACTGTTTAGGTGGAATCCATTTGGCCATATGTACATGCTAAGGTAGATATGGAATGTTTGAAATGAAGTATAGAAAATTTCCTGCCTTATACTCTTATAAACATTAGTTGTAGCCAAGAGGTTTAGAAAATCAAGACTTTGTTTCCTTTCTGTAGGAAGTTTGTTTGGAGACCATCTTTAAGATTTTATTGAAAAATGTTAATCATTATATCACTATGGCAGCAGAAAGCAAGTCCTGGTGTTCTTTCTGTAGAAATTCCACTCTGTGGGTTAGATAAAGTTGTTTAACAATTGCAGGTAAAGTCATCTAACATTCATCCATTATTTGAACACAATTTCATGCCTTATGTTGTAAGTGCCAAATTGCAGTGATTCTGAGCAGTGATGACTTATTCCTTCCTAGTATGTTAAATTACTTCAGAAATTTAGCTGCCTAAGATGCAGGGGAATTTTGCTGCAGATATTTTTTTGGAGGGTATTCGTGCAGAACAAAATACAAAATAAACATAGGATGCAGCTGTAGAAAACAGAACTTCTCTTTGAACAGCTGAGATGCCAGATCATTTCATGCTGTGATAAGAAAACTATTGGTAATTTTGAATTGCAGGACTTTTGGACCTACCTAAGCTGTGACTTCTGATAACAAAAGAGGTATTGTATTTAGACACACATAAAAGAATTTAAAACTGAATTACTGGGTTTGCTTGCATTTGCGTGATGTATTAGGTGTTTTTGTTGTCAGTCTAGACCTTTTCCTTTATTCTAGGGAGTTAATTTTTAGCAATGTGGTTGCTGTTGATTCTTCTCACCGCTTAATGAATAAATTTTGTTTCTTCCTGCTGACTCTGTTCTGGGCTTGCCCTGCTGAGGCAGTGTGCAAAGCACTTTGCATGTTCTGGGCTTTTGATTGCTCTGGTGCTGCTTTTGTACTAATGTGACACGAAAAACTCTGCCTACTTTGATGTTTTCTTATTTTCCCCTCTGTGTTAGATTTCCCAAAGACTTGGGTATGTGGCAGCCCCTCCAGAAACCAACTGGGTGGAGTCCTTGTAAAGGTCTGATTGCTTCATTTGACCTCCTAAGTGCCATGAGCTTGTCAGAACTGGGCTCCTACTCCCCTTCCCTTTCCAAATGTAACTCTTTCCTTAGTGTTTATGTTCTTACATATGTTCCCTGACAAATCCGACAGCAGCTGAGGCTGTACTTTGTTCAGATGTTCTATCTTTACTGGACCTTCTTTAGCCAGTGCTTCTTACTGATTTGATTCGGTTTATCTATTCGGTGATTATTTGGTGACGTGACTGTGTGGTACTCTATTTTCGGCAGATTACTCAAGGTTTTAGACTAAACTAGTGCTTTATTCCACCCCTTAAAGTAATTTCTATTTTCCTGAGAGGACATAGCATTCTGGTGCTGAAACATTATCAAGTCTTTTGTAATGATGACAGTTATTTCATTTACTTTCTATACCTGATATAATAACTCTTACAGCTTATTTGAATATGTTGTTTGGTATTTTACATAGAAATGCTGCATCATTTTCTTTGTAACATCCTTACTTGTAGATTTAACAGCACTGTGTTATCTAGGATTGCAGTTATTGGCTCTACGTATTTATGAAATACATTATCATAAATATTCATGATTTTTTGTGTGTATTTGATATCAGTCTGCAATATTAATCCTGCCTCAGGACCAACTTCCATCATGACAAGTACAAGAAATATATTCTTGCCTACTTTGTTAGCTTCATAAATTAAAACCTTTGAAATGCATACAACGTAATTTGCCTTGCTTTGTCCTCTATGGTATTTCTCTCAATACTTTGTCACTGAGATTCCATAGGATCTACATTTTTTCTCCATCAGGTAACCTTGGTTCTGTCTTCTTTGTTGTAAACTGTCTCTTTATTATTTTGTTACCCACTTCATTTTGTCATCTTGGAAAGCAGGCTCCTGTGCTGCTACTTTCATGATGAAAAACACCCTTATGTTGTGTTGGAGATAGTTAGACCCAGGCTCTGATTGTATGAAGGTGGAACACTGTTCTTGTTCAGAGTGCTGGGGTGTTAAAAGAAGAGGAAAATGGCTTCTAGGCAGAAGGAGGCTGTTGTCACCTCTTTGCACTGTAGATCCAGATGAAAGTAAAGCATGTATAAACCTGTAGTTCACTGTGTGAAAAAAAGAAGTACTAAAACCATTTCACTATTCCATGTATGCTTCATGCACTTGTCGGTTTTTATTTATTTATTTTATTCAAGCTGCTTACTCTCAATCAGTAGTAAAATCTATTTCTCGCCACAGTGATAATTTTGTATAGTCTATTAAAATGTGTGAGTAAACTGCTTCCAGCTTAGTTTTCTAAGGATGACTTTTTGAGTAGGTACAGGGCTACAGCAGAGAATTACAAACAATTAGCTGAACATTTCTGCTCAATTTTCTTGATTATAGGCATCAAACATATTTTTTTTTGTATTTCCAGTAAATTCACTTTTTGCTCAGTTCTCATACCCAGGTAACTTTGAAATTAAGGATAATTTTAATGCATAAAATACTTGCAGAAAAATGCCTACTTACTACTTTTATATTGATGATAAAGTCTCAGTACCAAATGAGAACATTTTACCAGTAAGTCTTTCCTACAATTCTGGATACCAAGTTTCATTCACTATTAGCAAAATTCACACTTGTCAGGACCTGTCAAATACTTCTCAATTTCCTTTCCTAGTGTCTTAGTTACCATAAAAATTCAGCTTATTTTTTATCCTGCAGCTCTCTCATTTTGCTGCTTCTTGCTAAAATTATCTACAAGTTTTGGTTGCTACCATTTTTTTTTCTTTCTATGTACTTCCATAGATGCAAAGGTTAAGAAAGCAATTAGATGTTCCAAGTGACTTTATAGAGTCTGGGGTATAAAGAGGGCAAACCAACTGTTGCTTTATTTTTCATAGTATATTGGGTTTACATGGCAAGGGTTGGTACCAGGGTGGGGAATATGAGAGAGAGAGAGAGAGAGAGAGAGAGTGTGTGCGTGCGTGCTGTAGGGATGTCCTGTGTGAGGATAGACTGGGGCTGCCCCATGTTGCACAGTCTGACTCCAAAACAGACCCACTGTTGGTCGAAGCTGATCCCACCAGCAAAGCTGGTGGTGCCTCTGTGAGAACATATCTAAGAAAGTATAAAAAACCACTGCACAGCAGCTGTGAGAGTGAGGGCTGAGGCATGAGAAAAAATGTGAAACAACCCTGCAGACACCAAGGTCAGTAAAAGAGGTGTTACAGGTGCCAGAGCAGAGATTCCTCTACATCCTGAGGAGCAGACCATGGTAATGCAGGTTAACCCCTGCAGCTCATGGAGGAACATGGTGGAGCAGATATCCATACTGCAGTCAATGGAGGACCCCAGGCTGGAGCAGGTGGATATGCCCTGAAGGAAGCTGCAGCCTGGGGAAAGCCCATGCTGGATCAGTCTGTTCCTGAAGGACTGTGGCCTGTGGAAAGAATCCATGCTGGAGCAGTTCTTGAAGAAATTCAGCCCATAGGAAGGACGCACACTGAAGCAGTTTCTGAAGGACTGTATCCTGTGGGAAGGACCCCACACTGGAGCAGCGGAACAGCATGGGAAGGAAGGAGACGCAGAGATGAAATGTTATGGACTGACCACAACCCCTATCCCTCTGCACCACTTAGAGTGGGGAGGAGGTAGAAGAGTCAGGAATGAAAGAGTGAAGTTGAATCTGGAAAAAAGGGGCTGTGAGGGCAAGGTGTATTTAGTTTTGTATTTTTCTCACCATCCTGCTCTATTTTTAATTGGTAATAAATTAAATTAATTTTCTCCAACTAGAGGCAGTTTTGCCTATGGTGGTAGTTGGTGAGCAATCTCCCTGTCCTTGTCAACCCATGAGCTTTTCCATCTTATTTTATCTCCCTCATTGCTGGGGAGGGGGAGTGGAGAGCAGTTTGGTAGGTATCTGGCAGCCAGCCAAGGTTAATCCACTGCAGCTAGTTTGCTTGCAGTGTTGTGAGAAGTAGAAACTGTCTCTGGTTGATTGATTCCTCTTGTGTAGAAACATGGCTGTGTTTTCTATAGTTTCAGTGTCTATTGCTATACCATTTGCAATGGTCCTATGATATGATGACACCAGCATATACATATACAGCTTCCCAAATCCAGTTTTCAGTAAATTAGGGAACTGATTCCGAATGAAGTTCATGTAACTGAGAAGACAGTGCAATCTGATGTGTTCAAAATCAATTTGAAGTACACACAAAGGGAGGAACTTACATATTCTAGACAGGAAGTTTTAGCACAGAACACATAAGTGGAAAATCAGAAATGCTTTTATAGGCATGTCCACTTTAATCACTTTCTTCTAACTAATGATTAATTATTCCCTCCTTTACCGATCTGTTTATTAACAAAACGCAATCTCTTCTTCCACTGATCTTCTAGATATTAAAGTGTAACACTGCAAAATCACCTAGGGCAAGCAAAATGAACACAAGGTAAGGAGGCTTAGGAAAAAAGGAGAAAGGAAAGAAAAATGAAAATACAATGAGGTGAGGTAAGAAGAAAAAGAACAAAGATAATAAGTACTTCAACATGGACAGAAAGCAAGAAAGGGAAGAAAAATATTCTGAAATAATAAACAGTAGCTACTAACTTAATGAAATACTCTACATGTGCATGTAAGCATATGGTTAGGGGACTCCTAAAGCACACCTCAGCTATTTATTTAGAGAAAACTATGGCAGTATACATCAGCCATCAACAAAGGTCCTACCAAGATGCCAGAAATGGATATTTTCCCTGCAGTTTGTAGTTTCTTGGTAGCTCTGCTACATCAGATCTCACTTAAATTGTGCTAAAAGCAGCATTTTTTTAAAGAGCTGTTGCAGGGTTATTCAAACTGTACAGGAAAATATAGTAGAATGGGCAGAAAGGTAGGTAGCTTTCTGCTGGGGAAGAAACTAGGGAAAGGCAAACATCTGTACTGAACTTGACTGAGGAAAACCTTCATGAAGCACCAAGTGCCAAAAGCAATGAGAAAGGATCTCAGTGAAATTTAAAAACCCATTCACTCAGAGTAAAAGGATAGAGAAATACTAGCAAGCAACAGCAAAGTGCTACTTTGGAAAAAGCTGCCTTAAAAGTTATATGGGGACCTTGTATGTGACAAAGTTTGGGATTGCTTTCTGGAATTGCATTCCAGCTTTTTGGTGTAGGACATAACCCATGTCCTGCATGATGACTACAGACTCCTACTGCTCTTCCTAATTCACACAGCGATCTCCTACAAGCCCATTGTATCTTCCCATTGGCTTGGAGTTTTAAACACAAAGATGAACACCTGTTCTGCCAGTATGAGCTGCTCATGTCCTGTGGGCTCATAGTGAATTTTAATAAGCTCTGACTTTGAAAATCGTTCAGGTTGCAGTTTTCACATTTATGTTTATTGAAAAAAACAAATACTTCATCTCGGACTCAGGGAAGGAACTTGAAAGTGCTGGCCTGTCTTGCTGACAGCATTGCTGTTCTACAATCATTTAATGTCTTTGTAAGTATCAGTGTGAATATACAGGAATAACTTCAACTAACCATGCTCTTTGAGTAAAAAGAAATAGCAGGTTTCCACATACAGAGGTGCCAACCTGCTCCAGTGTCAGTAGTGATTTTCCTTCCATCTTTCACCGAGAATACCTAGTAATGAAAACTGTGAATTAAAGACTGATTGATCTGCCAGGCCTCTCTTCGCAGAGCTCCTGCATGATCCCTCCATCTGGATGCAAAATGACATTTAAAGAACCTCTTTTCATTTGTTTGCATTTTTCCAATGTGTACAGAGTAAATGAGTATTAGGATGTCCTAATTAATCACACAGGGAGAAAGGGGAGACAGTAGTTATTTATATCACCCAGTTATTTCCTAAGTAGAAAGACACCCCCTTCCCTCATTTTCATAACTCCATAAGTTCAGTCCCTGTCCTTGCCTTCCTTGTCCCGTTCCCTTCAACTTCAAAAACTTACAGCAAAATTTTGTCCCCCCCAAAATGAATGGGAACCTTTAAAAGTAACCAGTTCCCTTGACTGAAGACATTAAATTGATAATAATCAGACATTGGATGCAAATCATCTCTGGTATAGCACTATGGCTGTTCACTAAGTCATATATGTGAACTGTTGAGGTAGGTTGTATGTGTATGTCTGTCACAAGGTGTAAACCACAGGTTTGCTCAGTTCATAAAGTGCAACGCTTTTAGCTAGATTGTTTATATTTTGTTCCTGTATGTTTTTTTATAATGGAAGGCATTTCAATAAAGTCTTTCATAGGCAAAATACTACATGTATTTGCAGTTAGGTAATTATGATATATAATACCATAATACATTTCAAAGTGAAAAAAGAGAGAAAAGTAGACTTTCATTATTGAAAAAGATTCATGGTCTGGCAGGAGTAAATGCTTCTCCTCTCAGTATTCCTTTCTGTGGATTGCTTTTTGTTTTCTGTTAATTTTCATATTTTTAGGAGTTATACTAGTTCTAGTTATATTAATACAATGTTCTATGGTATTCTACAGGTATTTACTGGCAAAAGAGCTGTATGTGCCATGTTACACAGAAGATAAGTACACAGAAGAGTATAAAACCACATAAAACCAAAACAAATTTCACCAGAGACGTAGTTCACATGTAAAACATTTTTTTTTTTTTTTGGTGAGAATTTTAGGTCAGGTTACATCTTATTTTGTTTTAGAACTTTTCAAGTAGGTGCTGTAACAATTATTTTATAATAGAAATGCAAGCATTTTGCCTTCTTTTCTGTAATAATGCCCAAACTGTTTTTTATTCAAGTTGGTTTTCCTTCTACAATTTAGCATTGTGCAGAAATCATGGATTCAGTCCTGGTCTGATTGAAGGCCATGGTTGGTCATTGATTGTTTTAGTGGAGTAAGGATTAAGTATTGAGGTTTCTTACTATGTTGAAACTTCTGAAACCATGTGTAAACAAAAACCAGAGTTTTGATTTGAACAATTCCAACAGCTTGATTTTATGTTTACTTGCATTCATGAAAAACAAGTCATAAAAGTAGAGGAAGGAATGATGGAGAAAGAAAATAAGGAAAGTTATGTTTGGGGGTAAATGCAGTTAGTCTGTGCATTATAATTTGAGAAGAAACTAAATGATGCCATAATTAGACCGAGCCAAAACATTTCAGAGGAATGGTTTTTAAAACCATGAAACATATTGATTTATTATCTTAATGCAGTTGATAAATAACTTCAGAAAAAAATAAAACAACACGATTCAACAAAACAAATGTATTGCATTCCCTCTCCCAAAATAAGAAAAATGAGATATTTCGCTTTGCTCAAAATGAAATTTTGAGATTAAACTTCTCCAATTAAAAAAGAAATTAATAAACAAAGCATTCTATTTTAATTAATCAAAATGTTTAGGTTAAGCAAATGCCATCACAGGGAGGCAGACTGAAAAGAGATTTGAATTCTGTACAATGAACTGAAGACACATCCAGAGGTGGGATGTGGTAATTGGTGATATTTATGCTTTTTGTTTTTCCTAGTCATTGATGCCTCTGAGTTTACGCCAGCAGTAATGCAAAAAAGCTCCATCAGTGTGGGCAAGTATGTGAAAAATGCCCTCTTAGGTCAGAATGTGTAGGGCAAATGAGAGAATTTGGCTTTTATTGTGGTAATGTATCTTTTTTCATTAAAAAAATTTCATGGCATATTCAGACCTAGGTAGATCAGAGTTCTCAAGTTAAGATTAATATTAAACTGCATGCTCTCCAATATATATTTTTCCATAAACTTCTTTTCATGCAAATTTAAGGTGTTATGGGAAATTTAAGTTCTTAGTCTATATGAAAGCTTGTAGTTTATACAAATAGTTCTGAAAGTCATGATTTCACATTACTAGGATGTGAAGCACTGACAGTTTAATCAGAAATGTTTTCTCTATCTAAAGCAAGTGATTACATTTAGAAGATGAATCATGCTTCTATGGATCCTAGAATTAGAAGAATACAAATAAAAAAGAAATGGATGCTAAGAGATATTATTTTTTAGAAAGAAAAAAAAAAAGACTAAAATGTAATTCAGTGCTGGCCTTGAATTTATTACTGCTCTGATCCAGCTACAAAAAACCCCAAACCAAACAGGTTATCCACAATACCAGGTAACAGTAATGTATTTATAATGTACTGTGTTACTGTCACGTTACCAGGCTTGGAATGCTAACAGAGTTAGCTCATTTGCTTAATACATGGGATGTATCCTCCTAAATATAATGTACAGTGTTCCTGTTGCTGTAATTTCAAATGCCACTTGTTTGCAACTCAAAAAGGATTTCATATTCATCTGCATTTCCTGGCAAGTACTGGGTTTTTTGTGGTTTTTTTTTTTTTTTGTTTTTTTGTTTTTTTTGTTTGTTTGTTTACTGAGAACTGGGAGTTTAACCCAAAAGATATTATTTAAGCCCATCCCTTGACCAGTTTGACTGATCTGTCATCCTAGTCATAATACTCTGGCCTGGCAAGTAGATCTGGTTGTTCCAAATGTCACTTTAGTCCCTGATGAAGGAAATTTGCTTGACTGGAGACAACATTAGAAAAGTTCAGAGACTTAAAAATGCTGAGTAATAAATTCAGTGTTAATAAATCATAGAATCATTTAGGCTGGAAAAGACCTTTAAGATCATCGAGCCCAACCATTAACCCAGGACTGCCAAGTCCACCACTAAACCATGTCCCTAAGCACTGCATCTATGCATTTTTAAAATACAAAGTAATGCATACTGAAGTTAAAAATTAAACCTATTTGTGCATTTTAGAGCATTTAAAGTTAAAAGTGTTGCTTAAAGAAAGAGAGAGAAATAACTAGAGGCAGTGCAGTGCACAGCTACAGTCAGGAAACTTAGCACGATATTGGGACGCATATGAGGTAGGATGAAGAATAATAAGATTGTTATAATGCTTCTGTGAGTCAGTAATAGGGTTCTCATACAGTACTGTGTGCAGAGTTGATCACCCCATCTCAGGGAGATATTAAAGAACTAGAAGGGGTTCAGAGAAGAAAAATAACAATTATAGAGAATCTGGAATAGCTCTTATTTAAGAAAACTGGGAGGGTTTTCCTTGGAAAGGACATGAGTAAGTGGGAACATAATAAAAGTATACGAAATACTGAATACCATAGAAAGATTAAGAGCAGTTTTTCCTCCTGTTTTACAATTCAAGAACAAAGGTGCAATAATGAAAACATTTATTTTATTAGATTTAGAATAACAGAGATGTCTATCCAAGACACTGGGCTTCCTTACATAATTACACAATAAATATCTTTACATAAAACCTAAGCAGCATTAGGGCAACTTATTCCAGAAAGACTTAAACAGTCATCTACATGCTACACAGACAACAGTTCAGGAGTATGTGCAATAAAGATAGTAAATTGAAAGCTGATATTTTTTTCCCCCATACATAATGTAATTGCACAGTAGAAATGTAGTGCAGCAGAAAGCAATGAGACCAAAAATTTAGCAAAAATAAAAAGGGATTGCATGTTTATAATGATAATCATGATATACAGAGTCATTACAATTAAGTATAAGAACTTTGTAAACCATATTATTTCTCACATTTCAGACTTTAAACTTATCTCTAATGATATAAGACCAGTATGAAACTTGGTGTAGATAGTAGATAATTTCCAGTCTGTAATCGTTTTACACTTTCCTGTGAAACTATTGCACTGGATCCTCTTAGAGCTCATTAAGACATGATGGACCTTGGTCTGATCTAATATTTTGATTCTTATGTTTCTATATTAGTAAATACATTGGCTTCTAGCTCTGGGAAAGCAGAATTATTATGAGGCAAGATGTTAAGAAGCACTGAGTATTAAGCTTGCATCATTAGAGAACCAAATTGCTTCAAACAGGCATTCCTGATGATAAGAAGTTTTAGCCAGATGCACTGTTGACTTATGTATGGGGCAATGACTTGGGTTGCTTGGAGGGAGATTGTAATTAGAGAGCTCAAAGCATTAGTCAACATATTTTGTTGCTGGTTAGAATGGCTATAAAAAATGTTTTAGGCAGAACCAATCTTCACTGACTTCCATTTCAGTAAAAAGTAAACTGAAGTTTAGCTTTGCTCCCCATTTTGTTTGTTAGTTTTAAAGTACCTTGACAAGTGTATGCAGGAATATATAGGGCCAGACCCTGGCATACATTATAAATAATTCCCCTGTCAAAGTGGGATAAATTTATGTGAGATGGTCTGGAGCCCCATTAATACTGTGTCATGCAATACTGTGGACGAGAAACTCTTGGCTGCTGTAAAACCTGTTAGAGCCATGTGGAAAGCTGTAAAGGCATTTCTTAAGAAACACAGCATAGAATTTGTTTCACTTTTGCCTTACATAACCTGTAAAAATATCACACTAAACATCTACTTGATGAAAGTATGGATGTGGACAAATTAGTGCTGGGTAAGCTGGGGTGTGAATTAAGAAAGCATTAAAGCTTGTGCACCAAAAGTCCATTTACATGCGTTTATATACATTTTTTATGTCCACAGTATATGCAAAAGGATACTTTGTTTTTATCAGGAATTGTCACAGAGTCAGAAGATATACTTAGCCAGGTAATTCCACTGGAATAATTGACATGCTGTAAGTTCAACCCTAGAATGTTTTCATTTCGCATGTCCATAGATTTAGTTAGGGGGCATTTCTGATAGACAGTATCTCTTGAAAAATAAAATGCAGAAGATAAGGCATTTATGTCAGCATTTTCAACATATAGAGAAAGTACTCTGGGCACAGTAAGACTATTCATGACATCAAGAATATTCCAATTGCTGTGATACACAGGCTAAAATGAACCAAAAAGGAGCTGCTGTTTTAAGGAAAACAGGATGCGATTTAATCAATATTTCTGAGAACACTGAAACATGCAAAGCTGTGGATAAGAAACTTAGCTTCCCAGTTGGCTATTGATTGTAAGAGCTGTTCACTAATGAGCTAACTAGAAGAAGCCAAAGTCAAAAAACCTTGCAGAAACAAATATGCTGACACTGTTTAACAATGAGCGTGTTTGCACAGGAACACCTGGAGTTTGCTGGTTGAGGGAAAATGGCTTTGCCTTCTCTTGATTTATCTTTTTAGCTCATTGTAATATATTATTTAGCTCTGTAGCTAGGATATTTTTTAGGCAGAGCCTTTAATCAGACCCAATCATGCTGTCTCAACAGAGCTCTGAGGAGTAGCTGCATTTCAGAGAGTTTGTATGCTACATCTGCAGGTAGTTGACTGTTTTTGCTAGACAACAGGAGTATGGGACACTGCATAATTTGTGAGCAGTTAATTTCCATTGTAATATAGAGGAATTTGACTTGTGAGCACTGAGGCCACTCATACATTCTGTTTTGCTCTACTGGCTTTGGTTAGCTAGGAGACTCTGTCTCACTTTGACAGATGTTCTTTCCTCCATTGCCATGCCTTTTCTGAGGCTTACATGGCGTATGACACCTTGAACAGAAAACTCTGGAAAGCCAGTGAGCTTACAGTGCTCATTAAATGTACCTGCTTTCTTAAATGACTCTGTTCTCCCTGTGTAGACTTCTGATTAACACTGACAAAAAGATACTTTGGGCTTGCATGTAGGCAGATATATTTTAGGGTCTGCCCTGTAGCTCTGTTCTCTTGATTGTCCAAATTGGGGCTTTTGGCTAATACAGACATGTTTTATGCTAATGGGAAATAGGGAGTAGGCAGCTGGGGCTCTTGTGTGCCTGGATGTGACCAGAGTGTGTGCCAGGACCAGGAAATGCTACTGGGTGCTGCAGTTTAAGCAGAACCCATCCCAGTGACCTGAAGCTCCAAGATGAAGATGCTAGATGAAGGATGTTAGATAACTTCACTCTGACACAATAAATCTCTCCGTGATAGTGTAACGCTTATCTGTTCAGAAACCTGAGCTTGTAAGTACGGCATGATTTTCCTGTATGGATCACAAAAAGATCCATTACATCTCAGCTGGGATGCAGCTGGACAGCAATGATAGAGCTGTGCAGCTGTGCAGGCTCTTTGCTGTCAAAAGACACAAAATGCATGCTGTACTGATCATTTCATGTTTGCTCTAAGTGGACCATACATTTCTGTGGCCTTTCCTCCCTGAAATAAATAGGTGCCATTATGATTATATTTGTACATTAAAAGGACTTTAAGAATCCTGTTAAATGAAGCACTCATGTACATTGTCTCTTCTGACAAAAGAACACACAATTAGGTCACTTAATGCATTGTAGTGAAGAGCATGATAAAAAATCCTGAGCAGGTTTTCCCTATGACTAACATAAACAGGGCATAACATTTATGTCCAAGGATTTTAGGTAGCAAAAAGAAAATACCTGAAGAACTCTGTTTTCATTTTCTGTAAAAAACCTCCAGTATTTTCTTTTCCTTCACACACATCAGTGTTGCATTCTACGATAAATACTACAATGGGAAGATAATTATTCTAAGGGGTTACATTTAAAGAAGCTTTTTGGGGTAGAGGGAGAAGGATTTCTCATAGTCATTTATAGGAGATTTGAGTTATGCAACAAAAAGCTAAAAAAGCTTTGTTGTTGATTTCAGTGTGTTCGTGAGCTGGGATTAATGTTCCTTGGTAATTCTTTTGTGCTTGCTGATGTAGACAAACATGCAGTAGCTCTAAATTTATACAGCATGTACTGGCATCAAGCTTGCCTCTTCATTTAAATGCTGTTATGAACAGGAGGCATTTTTTGTATCTAATGAATCCTAAAATGGCACACATTGATGGGTGAGACTAGAAAGTTAATATGATAAATAAGGAAGATACTTAGCTATAGTCTATCTATAGACATCATTCAGTTCTTTGAGACCAAGCAGAGTTAACTTTTGTGACTTAGATACAGGGAATTTGTTTTAATAGCTTTATATGTGTAGATGGAGACATATATAGATTTGTGTATGTGACGTTGTGGCCAGGCACTTTGACTGTTTCTTTTGCTGAGGGGGTTTACAGAATCTGCATTCAGAAGATTAAAAGGGACTGTTTACAGGAATATATACAAACAACAGCAGAAACTGATATGCCACAAAGCTGTGGTGATAATGCTGTTTTAAAATGTGTACTAGTGGGGACACAGAGCTAATTTCCATAACTACTGCAGCATCTATGTCTCTAAGAGAAACTGTTGTGGAATACAAAGTGGAGGCTGCTTATTAAGTGTTTTAGTGACAAGAAGGCAATATTTTATATAAGGCATGAAAAAAGTGCCTCTGGAAAGGTGCTTAAGGTACAGCATTCTTTCTCATTTTAATAATTTGGATAATGAAAAAAAAACCCCAATAACTGGCTGAAACCCCGACCTTTGGATACAAGTATTCACTTTGAAAGTGGTATGGGAACATAAAGAATCACGTAATTATATAGTTTCTAAGATCATGGCAGTTCTTTGTCATGATGCAGAGGAAATTTTTTGGGAGTATTTTAAGAACAATATTCAAAATGACTGTTTCATTTTAATCAGGACGAAAACAGAAATATATCTGTTAATTTTTGTCTGAGTCCTCAGAATATAAAGCAAGTTTACAAGAGTTTAAATCTGGAAGAATTGGTACTTCTCTAATTGAAATGCTTATGCAGGTAGATGCCCTGCCATTGTGAAATTGCTGTAACATCAAAACTAGCCAGGCAAGAATCTGTTACATACAGAAAGGAAAATGCAGAGGAAATAGGTAGAGTATAGCTGCTTAACTTTGTGTAGCTGACTTTTTCAAAATCCTATTCTGAGTCTTATTTGGAGTCAAGTATTACATGCAATCAGCTCAGCCAGTGCCTATCCCTTTTGTTTCCCTTCTAAAAGGACAAAATAAGGATTATAATGGCAACTAGTTGTGGGAGCTCTAGGGTCATATAACTTCTGTTTTGCTGAGGAGAGGAGAGCTTTTAGCTCACATTCTGGGTGCCTGTTCTCACATGCCTGTTTGGCTGCCTTTTAAAGCAGCTGTTAGCATGGCAAGGTGTGCTTCCTTCCTACTTTGACAATCCAGGACTGGATGGTATTTCACATATACTCCAGACAGAGCTCTGACAGGTTGCTGGTTTTCAGTAGGTGTCAGTATGTTTACACTGCATGTATCAACTAAAAGAAATGTTGCTGTTGGTTGGTTGGGTGACAGATGAATTGCTTTAAAGATGTCACAGGTATCTTAATGTTAGCCTGAGTGCTTTATTATATAGAACTTATGATTACAAAAAGAACTTGGAGGACTTAAATGGGAAGTGGGTATAAAAAAAGAGATGCTTTTTCACTGAAATTGAAGTGCTTCAATTGCTATAAACTGCATCCAATTATTAACAAAAGATTATATCTTGCAGTGGCTTGAAAGAATGGAAATGCTATTTCTTCATGACACGAGAAGCTGTGAAGTCCATTGTAGCTCAATTATGTCTGTATTAGCACAGTACATTCAAGAGAAGTGAGTTTTGAGAGTGACATGATCAGTGCTGAGAGCTAGGGCCTTTGCAGCATGAAATGCAGAGGGATTGCTTCAGATTAGCACTAGTCTGTCCCGGTGAACCGAATGTCCATTTGTTTTTGGAGTGTGTGAATTGAGCTCCTGGAGTACTTCTTCCAGTTTCATCCAAAAGACATCCAGATTGTGTGCTCCAAGATTCCTCTGTGATTTGAGCCAAAATGCAGTAAGAGGTCCTTTCAAAGCATGCTTCTGAGTTAAAGCACTAATGTAGATATAACCTTTAAGCCCCCTTGAGCCCAGTCAATACAGTAACTCTATTCAGCCCAACATTAAAAAAATATATACATGTGACCAAAGCCTGTTTAGGGACATCTCAGCTAGCTTTAGTTGCTCTGATTTGAGTACCAAAGCAGAGCAATCTTCTTACACAAGCACATCAGAACCCCTTGCACTTAGGGAATCTGGCTCTACTAAAGTCAGTATCACTGTATCTTTACAGCTATTGGTACCCATAGAAGTGTCAGAGTACCTATATGAATTGCAATGAAACCTCTACAGAGGTAAAATGGCTTCACAGGTATAAGAAGTAGAAGTATGTAAAATGAAAGATTATGCATGTGTTTCTGTACCTTTGTGAATTAGTGGCTAAAAGCAGAACTGGAGATGGCTTCTCTGAGAGACTGC
This sequence comes from Falco naumanni, assembly GCF_017639655.2. Classification (NCBI taxonomy): domain Eukaryota; kingdom Metazoa; phylum Chordata; class Aves; order Falconiformes; family Falconidae; genus Falco; species Falco naumanni. Next base: position 31,521,343 of record NC_054054.1, on the reverse strand, counting down.
ATTGCTGGAATAAGCTGTAGAATAGTATTCATACCTTATACCACATGAAATGAAAACTCCTAGGGATCCTAGAAACTAGCTGTGAGATAAGCTCTCTAGGGAGCAAATAATCACCTCATTGACAGTACTGAGCTGTATTAATATGCACCAAAAGTGATGCTAGCAGTTTATAGAGAGCAAATTATGGTATTTCTTTCTCACATCCTTGCAGAAGCCTCTTCATTGACAAATAAAGTGGACCTTATTAAGTGGAGACATACTTATTTGAACTAGACTCACTGTAGCATCCAGTCTGCACATATCTCAATTTCCTTATGGGTGATGTAAAAAATAGAGTTGTCTTTTTTTTTGGATTTTTTTTTTGTATGTGCTTTTTTCCTGTTATTGGGTAAAACTAAATTGATGTACTATGGACAAATAAAAAAATGGTATTTCTTCTAGCCTTTCTGCATCCTAGGAGGAAAGACTACGGATAGGGTGCTTTAACTAGTCAATAGGCTTTAATGAAAATGGCCTATAAAAATAAACTTCTCATGGTTTGCAGTTTTGTTTTTGTCCTGGTTTCAGCTGGGATAGAGTTAATTTTCTTCTTGGTAGCTGGTGCAGTGCTGTGTTTTAGATTTGGTGTGAGAACACTGTTGATGGTGCACTGATGGTTTTGGTTGTTGCTGGGTCATGTTTGGTCTAAGTCAAGGACTTATTTAGTTTTTCAGGCCCTGCCAGTGAGAAGGCTGGAGGGGACACAGCCAGGACCTGAACTAGCCAAAAGGATATTCCATGCTGTATGGCATCATGCTGAGTATATAAAGCTGGGGGGAAGAAGGAAGCGGGGGGGACATTCAAAGTTATGGTGTTTGTCTTTCCAAGTAACTATTATGTGTGATGGCTGAACACCTGCCTTCTGGTAGGAAGGGGTGAATGAATTCCTTGTTTTGCTTTGCTTGTGTGAACTTTTTTTGCTTTACCTGTTAAACTGTCTTTATCTCAACCCATGACTTTTCTCACTTTTACTCTTTTGATTCTCTCTCTCATCATTTTTGCTTTTCCGATTTTCTCTGCCATCCTGATGGGGGGTGGAGGGGTGGGGTGGGTGCGGAATGAGCGAGTGGCTGTGTGGTGCTTGGTTGCTGACTGGGGTGAAACCACAACAGTTTTGGAAGGGTTTTGATCACCTTTGCTTTTGTTTATAGGAGGAAAAATCATTTTTCACTGGGAGCCCATGCATTTTCCAGGTGTTCAACTGAACGAAGACGCTGCTATTTTTTTAGGGCATATTAGACAACTTCAAGGCCAAATGCACCTAAACAAGTGCTGTAGTGGTATGGTTTGGTGCTCATATGGCCTGAGCTTTGATTTCCTGTGATTTCCTTCTTTCAACCACTTTTACATCACTGGTGCAGTCTCCCTTTGTGTTTTGCCTTGTTTCCATTGTCTCTTGACCTGACTTTATGCTGAGGTGAAACCAAAAGGAAGACCAGAAATGCCTTGTTGTAGATGTTGACATGTAAAGCACAAAGGCAGGGTTACAGAAAAAAAGATAAGTATCTAAATGGCTTAGGAAACTTTGTTATTTTGTTGTAAATTTGGGGGAGAACAGACATAACTGGGAACAAAATAATTTGTAGGAGGGAAAATTGTAAATAAGCCAATATGTGGTTTTCCTCAAGTTCCTATACACCAGTGTACAGAGCTTGGTTAACAAGAAAGGCCTGGAAGTCCATGCACTTCCATAAGCCTGTAATAAGATCAAACCCACGAATATTGGGTGGATTATCACGCACAATTTAGACACTCTCATGAGTGGTTACAGCCTACCTAGGAAAATTAGAAAAAGAAGAAAAGTAGGTTTCTGTCGCTGTGTTAGAGACCTCTTCCATGAAACTGGAAACGTGTTTGTTAAGACCTTCTGATGAGTGATGTCAGGGATATTGCGCTGGGGGTGTGCTACAGGCCACCTGAGCAAGAGGAGATGAGGATTTCTAAAAGCCACTAGCAGGAGATTGCTACTTGTATGTCCTCATCTTTGTGTTGGATTTTACCTATCCAGACATTTTCTGGAAGGACAGCAATGTGCAAGCAATCCAGGAAGATACTGCACTGCATATTGGCTACTTCCCAGTGGAAATACTGGAGGGGTCAAACAGTATAATGCTGTACATGAACTGCTGCTCACAGATGACTGAAGTCAGGGTCTGAAGGAAAGCTGGAAAGGTATGCAGCAGAGTCAGGACTCTGGCCTTCAGGAAAGCAGATTTCAATCTGTTGAGGCAGTTTCTTTGCCCAAATTTCAATTTGTTAGGCAGAATTCCCTCTGGAAGCTACCATGAGGGAAAAAAAGTGCATAAACAAGATGGTTGTTTTTCAAAGAAAACTTATTGAGAGTTCTTAAATGAACTCTCTTCCATTTGTGCAGGAAGATGGGAAATCTTGCCAGAAGAGTCGCTTGGCTAGGCAGGGTGCTTCTGGATGAACTGAAACACAGGAACACACTAGAAGTGGAAACTAGGCAACAAAGGAGGAATACAAACAGAATTGCTTGAGAATTTGGAGCAAAATCAGAAAGACCAAAGCCTAGCTGCAGATAAAAATACTGAGGAACATAAGGGGTAACAGGAGAATATGCTAGAATCAGTGGGATGTTCAGTAAAAATGTGGGTCCATTGATGAGTGTAGGAGAAACAGATGGTACAGAAAAGGTTGAATGACTCTATGTCCTTTTTTGCCTCTGTCTTCACAAGCAAAATTTTCTATACTAGCACAGTTGGGGGTGGGGAGGGTCAACAGAGGATAAGGGAGCAACAGGTTACAGACTGCTTAGAGAAACTGCATGTTCTTAAACCCTTGGACCAGATTAGATTCACCTGAGGATGCTGAAAGGGTTGATTGAGGTGATGCAATTGGATAAGGTTGCCAAATCTAGTTCTGCTAATGATTTTCTGGTTGTATGGTGTTGTTAGGAATGCTTGGATTGACATTTACAGGGACAAAGCTGATAGTGCATGCCAGAACAAATGGCCAACGACAAAATATTAGGCAAGCTGTAAAACTTAGGTGAGGGGGTTCCAGAGAAGAAATAAGTTCATATTGTACAATGCAAGAATTAAGTGCATCCTGAGAAGCCATATATACTGCCAGAAAAAAAGGGTTTTGTTTGTGCCTAGCCCATTAAATTTAAAGGATGTGCTTTCTGCTGAATATTCTCATAAGGCCTGCAGCTGGATGCTCTCTCATTAAGTATCTCTCCATTAATAAACTGTTAGGAATTTCTGTCTTGGCCTTTCTGTAGATCAGTGAAAATGCTTCTGCCATAACTGACTACTCCTAAGAGATTTTCTTTATAAGGGAAGTAGAATTATTCTTTATAACCAAAAGCAGAAACATTTTCCTTCTGAAATCACACCAGAATCTTGGTCTAGCGACCTATCCAGTCAAGGCTTGATCCTAAAGTACTTTTGACTCCTGTCTCCATATTGGTGTCTTTGAGCCATGTTTGAAAATCTAGACTATAGTGTTAATGCACCCATAAACTTCAGTGATGCGGAGTACAATATCTTGTTTGGTTTTTGAATTATCCAATCCTGTCTAGACATACCTCTTGTTAGGAGTGCTGAAATACCTCCAAGAGTGTGTTCGTTAATTCTAAGTGAATGACCCATGATAAGCTTTTTGGTTTGACCACGTCCCTATCACTCTTCTGTAGCTGTTAATCTAAGTTGGCGTTAATGGATTTTGATTGCATAAACACCTGGGAATTTCTCATATTTGGAGAGCAGTTATGCATGAAGAAAAATATCTGCTATTCACTATTCATTGAATCAGTCGGAGAGCAAAAGCAACAAAACAAAGTGAGGTAGTTGGCCAGTCACACACTGCAGATAGGGTGAGGCTGGGTTTCCTTGACTGCAGAAGAAATTGTGTAATTAAAATTATTTGAAACACCATAAGAGTATTTGTCAAAAAAGCTACATTTGCTGCCTTTGTTAGGCTCTATTTGATAGCTTTTGGTTGGGGAGGAAAATTAATACATTGTCATATAAATAGCAGGTAAGATGCTATTTCCTTCTATCTCAATAATAACAAATACATGCATTTTCTTTTAAGAGTTCAGAAAATGTTTCGTATCAGGTAATAATTTTACTATAGGTGAAACATGAGTGTCAAGCTTCTTGAGCAAGTTTCTGAAGCAAATCAATTTTTCTAAACAAATTTCTGAAAGTGAGTCCATGCCGGTCTTGAACATGGTAACGCCTGTAGTGTTCTCCTGTTTTGTACTGGGCGAATGAAGGGAGAGGCAACAACAGGTGTATTAGAAAGTAAAAGATAGAAGCAGAATAATAAAGCAGAGAAAGGCTTCTGAAGGAAATTGTCAGTGTCTAAACATGCAAAGTGATAGGTGATTCAGGTGATAGGTGCCATTTTCCTTTGTGCCCTTTTCTCCCTCTCACTTTTTTCCCTTCACTTTTCATTTTGTCCTTCACATTCCCATCTGTTCTTGCTGTTTCTCCTTTGCTTCCTGCTATGTGCCTTCACTCGCTGCACGGAGTGCACTGTGCAAAGAACAGTCTGTATGCTAGTTTATGATACCTACTTCAGGTCTTAGCACTCATTTTTCACCTGAACACCCACAGAGCTCATTGATTGGATTGACGTCGTACTAGACTCAAGGAAAGGTGTACTCAGTTCAAAAACACAGCTGGAGGAGTTTACATCTCTGTTGCAACCTAATGGCTGGTACTCCCACTCTGAAGTTGGGATACAAGTTCATGTTGCCTCTCTTCTAAGACAGTTCCATAACCATCAGGGAACCCCCCACTGCTGTCATGGTTCTTTTGGTACTTCTGCTCTTGCAGCTGCCCAGTGAACCTAACTATGGGACTGACCTATCTAGCAAGCAGCCCAGAATGTGTGTATTTAAAAGTTCTCCTTCCTGGTTCAAACATAGCTGTGCAGATCCATGGTCCAGTAAAGAAGAAAAGAGAATACAGAAATGGGAGCTCAGTGGTATGGGAGAGGGGATTCAAGCTTAGTTTTAACATCCAGCTATGACATCAGCCCTGCTGGGTCTAGTCTTTCTCTGTTTGCTACATTTTAGCCATATTATAAATTTGTGTCTACCTGTAGCACTCTGAATCTAATACGTATCAATGAAATTTTTCTAATTAATCTGTACCTAAAAAATCATTATATAGTTACTAAAAAACATACAAGTGACTGATCTGAAACAGATTAATTGAGCATCTTGAAGAACTGTTGGCATCTGTGCAGATATTTTGTGCAGATTACAGACAGAGTCTTTCAACTGTTTCCTGAAATACACGTAGGTCTGCTAGTGTGCTGCTTTTGAGGATAGTCAGTATCTCATTTTGTGAACTGCTCAGCATCTTGGTAGTACTTGCTTGTGAATTGCTCAGCTTCTTGATAGCTTTTAATTATAGTTTCTTTTATTAGATTTGTGACAAATACAATTAATGCCTTACTAATTCTTGGCATAGAATATACATTATGCTTATAGAATTCCTTTTTTTCTTTTCCTGCCCCCTTAAAGGACCAATGTCATAGCTTCTTCCTGGTGCAAAATCCTTCCTGAGCTTTACTCATCATAAATAGAGCATTAGGTAGGTAATCTGCAACTAGGGTCAGGCAACAGATCTATTAACTTCCACATACCTGACTGAGAAAAATGACTGTAGAAATATGATCTCTTTTAGTTTATTTATTTTGGAGCACTTATGGTATGTTTTAACTTCAAATGTCAAGGACAGCATCAGCATGTTCAGTAGATTTTTTCTTTTTTTTTGGTGCCGTTTACTCCTTTTGTGCCATTGCTCCTTTTTTATGGTAAGGTAATCTTGCTTTTTTTAAGACAAACCACGAAATGAAGTCACAGCACTCATTTACCTGGGATGGAAATTAAATAGAAGGATCCAGCTGATTACATACATATATACGCAATTATGGTTTTATATGGACATGCCTCTGTTTACTGTTTAAGGTTTCACAGCACATCATGTAAGAGATTTTTCTATATGACTAACAACAGGCAGAGAGTTCTGTGAAGGTGAAAAGGGGACGTAATATTGAGGAGGGATACTGAAGAATCAAACAAATAGCTAAAATGAAGAATGAATGAATGAATGAATGAATGAATGAATGGGGAAAGAACCCCCAAAACTTGTGCAAAATGTGAGAAAGAAGAAACAGAGGAAGCAACAGAAAATGGAAGGAAAACCACTTCAGGAACACAGCTACTGCCTCGAGTTCAAAATTCAACAAGAAAATAAAGAAGTATTACAATAGTAGAAAATAGATGGAAGGGTAGGGAGCTTGGGAAGACAACAAGGGATAATTGTGGTTTTTTTTTCCTCAGCTGGTTGATGTTCCCTAGAATATGTTATCGCCTTCTATATTGGAAGGAATAATTTGGCTCATTTTGTTTATAATTTCTTCTTACCTGTGTAATGACTCCAAAGTGAGCAGAACCTGTCAAAATGGAGGTGATGAGCAACTGTGAGAGACAACTGCCATGGATCCTACACATACCACACCCGGGGGGTGCTGAAAGGGAGGCTCAACACCTCTGAAACAACCAGTCACTCAGCATCGGCAAACAGTTGTGCATCAAAGATCTGAGCTCTAGCAAGATTCAGTGCAAATGGCCTGCACCTGGCCCCATCGCAGGGTCACTCTCCTCCTGCTTCTCATTTGGTTCAGTAGCAGCCATGGTAAGCAGAGTTCCGCCTCTGAGGGCTGTTGTCCTCAGTATCGTGCCCGTTAGATGGTGCCTGTTGTGGGTGTTATGATGATGCAGCATGAAACAGAGAAGCTGGGTGTGTTTTGAAGAACAGCACACAGATGGGATGATGCAGAGAGTTAGTGTGCAGGCTGGTATAAAGAGTTAAATTATGTGTAGGGCTGCCAGGCGATAGGACATTGAAACACTATGCTTCCTGTGAAATAAAAGTCATATAAGCAAAGTTTAATTGAAGTGCTGCTGAACTCAGCAAATAGGTGTTCTACATATCACTTATCATGCTCGCAGACCTTTAATTTACTGATGATTTCTGTGCTCTCTTGACCTGTTGTAATAAAGACTGCTTTGCCTATCCAAGTGGCTGACTTGCACCATGGGGAGAAAAGCCAAGGGGCAGAAGTCCCAGGCTAGCTGCTCAGTACAGGATGCTAAGCATTCAGAATGTTTTGACTCCTGCAGAAAATTTACAATTCTGTTTCTAGTTGTTTCATTGCCATGGGGATATGCAATGTGTCAAAGGATGAAAATGTTAATAGAGACTATGCTGTACCACATTGTGTAAGTAGTTCCTTTTTCCAAAGGACAAAGTTATGAACGATAAACTGAAGGTTAGGACCAAATCAGTTGTAAGGAGATAACTTCAGAGAAATGCAACCTCTTCACTAATTCTCTCTTGCTGATCATATGCTAACATATAATGAAAGGATTAGATGACAAGTGTCACCACATTATTTCTGATGCTAAGAGATTGCTAATAACATGATAGAAGTCTGGGCTGTGAATATTGCATGAGGAAGGTTATCTACAGCATATGTTGAATGGAGAACCTGCTTTTTTTGTACCCTAACAACATAATTACAAATGCTTCTTGCTCCTTATACTCGTCAGCTCTTTGTTTTTGCTGCTAGTTTATTAGGTAGTGTAGGGTGCTACACAAATCTGTTGTGATCCTTCTGACCTAAAAAAGTCTGAGAGTGGTTGACCCAAAGTCATGTAAAATCAGTATGTTTTCCTTCTGAGGGATGATGCCAGATTTCAGATGAAACTAAAAAAAAAAAAAAACCAGTAAAATTTTATATTTTTTTTTATATATATATATAATTAGGGATTAACCTTTGTTAAATGAGCTAGTAGAAGAATTATTTGGAATAAAAATACAGCAGTGGGTAGCAGGACACTTATTTTCTATTTCAGCCCCTACCATAAGAATTCTTGTTGCCTCAGTTTACCTAGTTCTGTTTGACAAGTGCCTCTTAGAGGAGCTGTATAGCTAGTGCAGTTGAATGGTTGGGAAGATCACCCTAGATCCTTGAGGAAAGATGCAGTACAACTCTCAAAATTATTATTATGTTTTTCCTCACAGCTTTATGAATTTTATTCTTTCTGTTTGGTAGAAATAAGTAATCATTCACAACTGTTAACAGCTTTTACATGAAGTCTTGCTAGCTTGCCATTTTGTTTAAAAAATAAGTTTGGGTTTGTTTTTTTCCCCCCTAGTTTTATCATTCATTTAATATGATCCATTCTAGTCTAGCATTGAGTTTCCTGCATGATTAATTCTATAATATTTAAAATGTGATGAAATGCAAACTTTATAAAATTGACGGATAATTATGTTTCTTATGTTAGTCAGCGAAACGAATGATGAAAAAAACCACTGTGGCCTGATCAAAACTATTCAATAATTTAAAATGAGGCCTTCAGAATCAGGATAGAATTATATTGAAAATAATTGTTATCTTGCTTTATAAGCTTTCTGATGTGTCCTATCTCTTGCAGGGCTTTTCTCTTGAAGAATGCTAAGCACGTATTTGTAGTTAATTTGCTGATACTATGCGCATGAGTTATTACTTTTTCTTAACTTCAAATTGTGCAGTTCATTCTTTTCATTCCTAAAAGGATAAAGGCTGGGATTTTCCAAAGGAGCTTAGAGAATTTAGGGCTAAATTTTAAAAGTTGCCTGAAGATTCAGATAGATGCCAAAGGGGATTTTGCTGTGGCATTCAGCTTTTTATTAGAAGAAATAGAGGTGGGTATTGAAATTCTTGAAAACCATGCTGGGTTTGTATCGGTAGCCTTTACATTTCTACAGGTATTAAAATTGTCTTCTTTGGCTATGTCTATTTTATTAAGTAGTGCAACACAGTAGGAGCAGATCTGTAGAGCAAAACAATGCTGAGAAGCTGACATTCATGTTACTTAGTTTTGGGTTGTTTGTCTTCAGAAGAGTCTGGTCCTGTCCCATAGCTGGAGCACATTAATTATGTCACAGCATCCTCGAAGCAGTGTTTGGAAGGAACACCTGGAAGTCTTCTAATCCACTCTCCAGCTCAGTGAAGGCCTGTTGTTAGCAGGCTCTCCAATGGGGTTTTTTTTAGCCGAATATACAAACCTGCTAAGAACAGAGCCTCTGTGACCTCTCTCTAGAGAGTGCTGCACTAGTCTCCCAGCGAAAAGTGCTTTAGAAGTCTAGTCAGAACCTCCCAAGCTGTGGCTTCTGGGTGTTGCATCTTGTGTTATTGTTTACCTCTACCAAGAAATATTTGGATCTATGTCTTGTTTCTTCTCCAAGCTGTGAGCATTAGTATGGAAGCACATGAAGCAGGAATGTGCCTTTGCAGGCTTCTCCCATTTGGACTTTCTCTGCCAACATACCTCTGGCTGTGGTGCCCTTGTTCAAAAACCTCCTCATTAGATCACCATGTCTATCTCCTAGTGTGCTCTGAAGAAAGAAAAAGAAGCCTTCCTAGTGACGCAGGTATGCATCCAGCTGTTCTTCTGCCACATATGCCTATTCCTCTCTGAGTCTTTTCCCTTGACCAGAAGGATGGAAGAGAACACCACTTTGGCTTCTGTCCATGTTTCCTTTGCTATCCCTAGCAGCAACGGGCAGTAGTCTACCCTCAATGAATCTCCAGGAGATTTCTCATTCAGGTGTGATGCCTTGTGTTGTCTGTGAGTTCCTGACATTTTGATTGCCCTTGAAGCAATCCAGATTAAACCTTTAAGAAATCTTGTTTACAGACAGTTCTGCTTGGAAAGCATTAATTCAAAAAACAAACGACCAAACCCCAAATGGATGTTGTACATGGATATTATTGAACTGCGATATATTATTGGGCATAGCTTTTGCTTTGATTCTCCTGAGCACAGAATTTAGCGGATATGTCTAATTTGCCTGCACAAGTCTGGTCCCTTAATAGTCCATCAAAGCCATGCTCTGCCTTTATTCCCTGGCGTCTTTCAAAAGCATTTCCTGTTCAGTCAATCTAGATAGACCCCCATGAGATGTCTTACAGCCTTCTATGAGAACACACTGGAAGCTCCAGCAAGTTTCCAGCCTCACTCCTCTTATTTTGATTATTGGTATAAAGCTGTAAAAAAAAGTAAAAAATACAGTTGTTAGTGGTAATCTGGAAACCCAGGTGCTATTCCCAAACTGACACTTATTTATTGTGACATTAGGTCAGACACATAACTCCACTCTACCCCTATTCCATAGAGAGGAAATAAACCCATGATACATAGTTCATGACTCTATCCATAGGGATGTTACAGCTGTTACATACTGTTGTAGAGACCTTCACTGTCAGTTTTGTCATGCAAAGTATAACAAGTCAATTAGAATAGCCTTAAGTTCCCACTTTGTTATGTATATCATATTCTGGGTACACAATCCAGCGATCGTGGAGTATGGTAAGATTTTTCAGGCTGTGAGCTTACAGCTTGGGTACTTTACCTTACACTACTATGAAGTAGAATTTGCCCTTTCCATGGATTAGTTGCCTTTTGTGTAAGTTCCTCTTGGAGTTTGGCCCACAGAATCTTATTTGAGTGTTCATTGCCTCAATGAAAAACATCAGGGTAGGAAAAAGGGCCTTCCCCTTCTAGATGCTTTGCTGTGTTTCCCTCATCAAGTTTCACTTGTGTTTTTATATAGTATTGCCCTTAATTAGGCTCTTAATTACTTTCCCTGAAACCACAGTAAGTCTCATGGCTTTGTAATTCCCCTGATCTCCTGTAACTTCTTATTTTAAATATAGATGGCGTTTTATGTGAACAGATTGTTATCCTCAGAAATAATTGCTGTTGTAAAGCCTGTATTTTGCATCCTTGTCTATACCAACACTGCTTCAAACTTTATTTCATTCAAAGTTTTCAGGCAAATTCAAGTCCTGTACCCGGAGAATCTCAAGCATATCAACTGTTTGTCTGATTTTGTGCTATATTCTTCATGTTCTGTGCTTGTTGGAAAAAAATTTCCATTAGTGCTACTCCATCTATGTGTAAGGTGTAAAGGAAACAATAAGCTATGAACAAGCTATGAAAGCAGTTCCACAAAGGAAGTGAGGAGAAATAGGCAGGTGTATCTGCAACATCAGCTAACATGGAGAAGGCAGAGCCTCTGGCATGCCTTTTCACAAGATGGCAAAATCCGCAAGGGTGTGTGGCAGGAGAGTGTCTGCTACTTGAAGGGTATATGGTCAGGGACCTTTTCAATGTGGCAGGGGATAATCAGAAAAGGAGGAAGACATAAACAAGAACATAGCTAGATACAGACCTGACCGACAAATGATAAGGGAGGCAGTGATGGGAATCAAAGCTAGTCAGTCGCACTAAATGATTAGGGCCTGTGAGAGTGTGAGAATGTTCATTCCAGTGAGGTTATCTGGGAACCTAATCAGGGACCTTGTCAACTTTTTCCAAGGGAAAAAGGGGAAGCCAGAAACCAAAATATACCAAGACACAGACCTGACAAAGCAAACATGCAGACAATGACAAGAAACAAACGTCACTACTCACACTGATGGGCTATCAAGACACCACAGATGCCACTTCCAGGAAGATCAACCTGGACTTTGCAACTAACTGATCAAATAGTAAAGCAGGGGGACCCCAGAGCAGGAGGTGTGCAGGAATGGGTAGATCTGTACAAACTTGTGGGGGACATGCAGGGGAAGGAGAGCAGTGAGGAAGAAAGGGGTGGATAGACAGAAAAGGGTATAAATACAAATATAAAAATATACTGGTCACTTGTAAAATGAGGCTGGTAAAATATCTGACCAAACCCTGTGACTGATCACTGCAGTCTGTCCTATCTTCTTATATCTTCTTACTAAATCTTTTCTCAGCTGTCTCTCTGTGTACCTTCACTCGTTATCCCGGGAGTATGTGTGTTGCAAGGACCAAGTGCCAGTTACTGGTGAAATCTGTATGTGTGTCAGTGGGCTTCATGCTAGCTACTGTAGTCAGACAAGGGGTGTGGGTGCCTTTGACCTGTGGTGTCAGCTACTGGAGCCAGTGGGGTCTCTGTGCCATCGACTGGAGTGGGTGGGGGGTCTTTAACTTCCAGCCACTGGGGCAGGAACAGTGTGTGTTCCCAGCTGCTGGGGGGTGGGAGTGGTGTGAGTGAGACAAGTGAGGGGCTCAGCACTGGTGGCTGCAGTGGAACCATGGGTCAGAGCTTGTGTGCCTGATGCCAGCTGCTGGAGGGCTGTCTGTGCCTTCTCCAAACCAGGCGTGTGTCTGTATTTGCTAGCAAACCTCAGGCTGGTCCAGACAATGGGGAGGGGGGCCTGGAGTCTGCGCTGGGGTATTGGGTGGGTGGATGCTCTGTGCTGGTACACACAGGGGGACTTGTGAATGTGGAGTGCATGAAGAGTGAGTCTGTGTTTGCTAGTGAGCATCACACTGGAGTAGCTGGTGAGTAGGGAACCTGTGAGGCAGGTAAGGGGACTTGGGATGCAGGTAGGGGCACTGGACAGACAGAGGGACTGTGTTGGTACTCGAGAGATTGGCGAATGTGCATGTGCTTGTGAATCTAGAGGTTGTCATGTGTGTGCCTGCACCACTGACCTCCTGTCTCTACCAGCCGAAGAGGGGGCTTGGCTCTCTGGGCTTGTGTTTTATGAGCTCTCTATACAGGTGCTGCTGATGGCAGTGAAGATGTCCTGTGCATGCTTGTATGCTTGTGTCTGTATATCTCTGGGTTATGTCTGCAGCTTCACTGCTGGTTGAGCCTGCAATCAAGAAAGCAGCAGCCGTGCCTCTCAGAGCCCCTGTGTCCCTGGGCACTGGGATGGGTTCCAGCAGTGGGGCAGGAGGGTCTGGCACTGGAGCTGCTGGGGTAGGTGTCAGTGGATCTAACATCATTTAACAGAATATAACTTTCAGATACCGCATCATCCTTTATAAAACCCTTTTAGAGCATTGTGAGCTAAGTACAAATAGTAGAATGACCTAGTAGAATAATCTTCTAAAGCCTTCTGCTTCTCCTTTCATTAAGTTATGGTATGTCTGTTGATCTGGATTGGGAAAAAGCCCAATAAACTACAATTGCTATTTATCATAAGATGCATAGTAACAGCCTTCACTGCCGGCTCCCTTACGCACTCTCAAGTGCCCAAGGCAATGCTGTACTTTGTCCTCCCAAGTGGAAGCACAGGGTAGATGCCTTGGCAGGCACAGCATGTAGCATTGCGTTGGTGCAATGTGGTAAAAAATGTGGGTAAGATATGGGAACATGGTCTAGGGAGGTGAGAAGGGAGGAATATGTTTTTTTACAATGTACAGTGAGTGACTGGAGGATGTAAATGACAATGCATCTAGATGACAGTCTGCAGTGGGGGAGCTGGGGGCAGTCAGCTGAATATGGAAGCTAGATCAAAGGCTGACAACTGCCTAAAATAGCTCCAAATAAAAGGCACACCTAAAGCCATTGCATATATGTTCTTAGGACACTTTTAAGGTGCTTTTCAAATTTTACCTTATGAACAAGTAGTTTCCAGCACATCATTGTAAATGTTTAATGCATATATTTTCCAGATCAAATGTCAAAATGAGAGGTTTGGAGATTCCAAAGCAAAGTAGTGATCCTGTGTCATCCTGATGGTTGGAGTCTGGCCTGTTACTGGGACTGTGAGAAAATGCAAGATCACGTGAGTGTGCAGCCAGGTTCTCCACCTATGTAAATTATCCACTTTTTAGTGACGTTTTGGCAGCTGATGGCTGTTGATGATCCAAAGATATCTCTTTTTATGTATTGGTACGAACTAATGAACCATTTCTGTGGTCTGAATGAAGGTAGACTTAGAGTTCTCTGTTTTTTTCATAGTCTCTGATTTTTGCTTTGCATTTCTCCTTTGAACAATCACTTATTTAATGTGTGAACTTTTAATAGTTGATTTCTTTAAGAACAAAGAATGTAAATGTGATCAAAGAGCTTATAGATCATTCTAGCTATCAATATGATACAAAATCAATAATTTCTAACAATTTATTCAGTGATGCATTGGAAATTGCTATGTAATGAGATCTGGTTCGGAAAGCTTAAGATAAAAAAAAACTTGAATCAGTATGAGTGTTGAACAAAGTGCCAGTAGCTCTCCTGTTTTATCTTATTTTCCTACAATTTTATGTAATAACATGTCTAATCTTTTAATAAATATCTTTAGTGCACACAAATCCCATATATTTTCTGGTAACTGAACTACAGCTAGAATTTTTTTTCTAAATCCTGTTTCAGGGCATGACACTGATTTTATTTGGGATATTTTTTTTTAAGATTACTTTTGTGAATTATTGAGCTATAAAGCAGAAGTATAGCACAATACATCTTCTATTTATGGATTCTACAGATATGACACTATATGTATGACCTATTTCAAATATTCCTATTGTAACAGGAAAACGTAATCTAAAACACTAGATATACATAAGAAATCGCCCTGGCAGTGATAGCTCATTTCTTGGTGTTTATTGTTTCTTTATCAGATGAGGACTTTATTCCAGGTTTTAAAGCCCCTAGATGGCACTACAGAATACAGTATTTAATGTTTCATACAGTGCTGTTCAATAGACATTGTTAAATAATTTTTCTCTTGAAAAATAAACAGCAATGAGTTGTTTAACAAAATGAAATTAAAGACAAAGATTTTGTTTAATACATGCATGGTATGTTGGCATGTCCTTATGTACAAAAAGTGGAATGGTATGCTAGACGTGCCAGATCACATACAACCCTTTCTGCTAGTGTGGTCCAGATGGTAGCTGTCAGTTTCAAATCCAGACTTGGGCCTCCAGGTCTGAATTGGAAAATAAGTGTGTTCAATCCAAAGGGATTTAAAATCAGGAAAGAAAACAAGTGCTGTTGTTTTGTATTAGGAACATACTTGTCAATTGAAAGTACTAAAAATACATATTGCAGAGTTGCTGTTTGAGACCAGGTAAGAGATTTAACATTTTTAATTGGCATTTAAATTTCACGCTTTAATGGCAGGTACCTCGCATGTTGGACCTCTTGGGAATTTGATTGTTTATATTACCCCAAGCATTTTTTTTGCAGTTGGTATTTCATTGTCTGCAGATCACTGCAGTAAATACTGTACTGTATTGCTGAAAAGAGAGGAAAAACATTGCCATCTGCAACTACAGCTTGCAAATTACAGCTTGCAATCGTCTGCTATTAAATAAAGACACTTTAACAATATTTTGGGTTTTAAATTAGCAATTTACATCACAAGAAACTGAAAATACTAGTCTTTTAATACTGCAATTTTCTTTCCTTTTAACCAGGCATCAACATGTATTGAATAAAAAAAAAGTAATGCAAACCAATGTTTACTTAAACAATAGCCATCGACAGCAAGAGACACACAGATGGAAATCCAATAGCTTCTATCTCAGTGGGAGGTTTCATTTGAGGGCCTTGATGGGGATGTGATTGGACTGCAGCACTCTAATTTACGTCATGGAGAATCTATCATGATGCCTTTTTTACTGCACTGCTGTGCCAAACTAGGTCTCCTGTGAGAAACTGGTCTCAAGCAGGGAATAGGAAGGAAAGACTTTAGTTTGAAGGAGAGGATAAAGAAGCAGAGTTTCAGGTACTGAAAATACAGTCTAACTTGCAATAGTCTGCGGTCCTGTGGACACAAATAATAGCAATACCATGCTTTTGGTTTCTTGGGTGTTCTTTGTTTGAAGAATCTGGTAAAGAGGACAGCAGAGAAGCTATAGGGCGTATTTGATGTGCAGTGTGTATTGCCCTATGGGTTAAGGAAGGAACAGCATTGTGCAATGTCTTGCCAGTAAATAGCCCAATGTCCTTTTTTAGCGTCACTGCTTCGCTTCCAGTGATGGAATGAGAGAGTGGAGAGAAGCCGTCCATTATAATGAGTGCAGAGCTCATTCTTTCGCACAGGGAATCCTAGTGTCAGCAAAATGTACGGAGAAATCCTTGACAGAAAAAGCCCTAGATGTAATGGGAAGTGCCAGCAAAGAATTCTATGATGCAAGCATAATTTTCTGTTAAATCTACCATATGGTCTGTAAAGGCCTGTAAAAGTGCTTTCCCATTATAAATCTTGCAGAATTTTTCCTCCCAGGACTAATCTTGTAAGTGCTAATCAGCTAAAGCTCCATGTGCTTCCTTTATCTTTGAGTACACACCAAGGTGTTTTACTTCTAGTCTGCCTGGCCTTTTGGGGAAAGCAAGTTCTTCATTGTTGATCAGAAGGTAGATCTATTAAAGAAGGTAGTATAACATTCCTCGGAAAGTACAGCTTGGGCATCTGCTAACACACTGATTGTACTAGGAGGTCCTTTACTTACATGCACTTCTGTGATTCTCCTAAACTGCATATTCATTTTCTTCCCAGCCAGCCTTCACAGCATAAACCTGTACAGTCTTTTGGCCAGGAGCTAGGAATCATTGATTCTCCTCCAGAATGATCCCTAAATTTTTTTCTGATTTTGAACAAGTCAGTTAGGTTATGTTTGAGCCCATTTGTGGCTGGATGCTGTGGCACTTGGCAGGGCCCTGATCTCTCTATTCCCCTGAGGCTCAGGCAGTGGCAGGAGTGCCCAGGGTACCAAATACGGGTGACAGTGTGAATGGAGGACTAGTGGTGCATGTGCACATCTCCCAGTTGGGTAGACATGCCTCCTTTATTCCTCCCCCGCCCCCCGCCATATTTCAATGACCTTATCCTAAGATCCTGGAATCCATTTTAAGACTTTGCTCTAGCCAGCAGCATACTATTTGAACCCTGTGTAATACTCTCTAAATGATGTCAGCAGCAGTAGTGAAATCTCTAGTAGAAACTTAGTAGCTGCCACTTACAGACTTACTGTAGTCCCTGATACCTCTCATTTATTCCACAAATTCGTAGGGTTAGGTCTATACCTCACCATTTGTCAATATAAGGCTTAGCATAAACTCAACTAGGCTGTGTAGAGACAGCTGTGATACAAATATATTTCAAGTTACATCTTTTATTACTGGAAACTAAATTATTATTAATTAGGTCATTTTTATCTTAACCCTTTTTATTTTTTCTGTGATTAAAATAACTGTATCACAGCAGTAAGGTATACAAATTTTCACAGTAGGGGAAGAAGAAAGACGAAAAAATCTTTTAATAAAAACTTAATCTTACCGAAATGTAGCCAGTTACATTCAAAGCACATACCAGTACCAGGATATTGTTATTTGTCAATAATTTTATGCAGTGCAGTTCCTTCACTGTGTATCATTCTCTTGGTCCATTATTGAGTAGCTAACAAAGTTTAGTCATGATTCTAGCAAAATCACTGCTGTGGTAAGATCTGCTTAGACTCCTACAGTGATTTACTAGCAAAAAGCACTAATGAAATTACTAGCTTACTTTTCTAGACTTTTTAGTCTGATTAGTCATCTCTCTGATATCATTTATCACGCTATATTATTATTTCACTTAAGAACTGATGCCATACATTCTGTTTAAGTGTTAAATTGGTTTGCATTTATTCTTGTTCAGATGTTCAGAGTCCTGTTCAGATGGTTTCTGCATCTAACTTGACTTTTTTCTGCTTCAGAAACAACATGCCAGAAAGCACTGTTCTTGGACTTCTATTAGCTGCTATTTTTAGTGCCTTTTGGTGATAAAGATCAGTGGATAATGGATGTATTTTCATTTCTATGCTGATTATGAACACTTTCATTTCATTTTAAAAGGTTTAAAAGGGTTTTTTTAACTGACCATACATCCTGTCACTGAAGTGTATCACTGAACTCACTCTAATTGCTTATAACAAAATGCATACAAATTCCTGTAGTGTATGTGTAGCTTTAAAAGATTGAGAAATACCATTATCTACTACTAATGTTTGGAACAAAAGTACAACTGCTTTTACCTTTGTTAATGAATGCTCAGCATCTTCTGAACCACTATTTCTGTATAAAAACTATGTATATGTTGCTTAAACTGTAGAATTGCTATAATTTTTGTATATCCTTGTTAGGAGGCTGTGCTTAATGCTGAAGACTTCATATGGTTCTCAGCTTGATTTAAATATATCCTTTTCTTTTTTAAGTCCTGGTCATTACTTCTTTTTTGATTAGTAAAATGAAAATTATCTGTGGACTGCTGAGAAAAGGGGAATAAAATGTGAATGTTTACATTTGCACATATATAATACTTACTGCAGAGCTTTTGATATGAATCTCTTGGGCTGACTGGAGGCCAGCTTATTTCCTAACCTATCATAGAACAGCTGGAGGCCATGTGTAACTGCAAACTTGCCAAATCCAACATTTTTGACTTGTGGGAATTTGGATCAGAGAAAATGTGGCAGTCCAAGACTTCTTCATAGAGAAGCATAATTTAGACATGGTTCCTGTAATGCTGTCAAAGGCAGTCTGCATTATCACAGGCTGAAGGTTCTAGTTCTCACTAATCTGGAGAAAATTTTGATTACATATATTATCTTAAAGATGAACTTAGTTTGATAGAATTTTCCCAGATCTCCAGTTATGATTCAGAGGATAAAATAAAGGGGAAAAAAAAGTTCTTTAAAGAGATTGAAGTGCTCAAGAAAAAGACAGGCACACTGTATTTTAGAAAAGTACAGATTTTCATTTTTAGCTCTATGATGGAGCAAAGATTTTGCTGATGCTAAACTTAAAACTAGTGGGCAGAGGACTGGATGTTCTCATCCCTGGTGACTCAGAAGCAGAGCAGAACATGATTCTTCTTTAAAAATTCCCATGTTTTTAATTAATTTGAATGTCTGTCTGTACAGGCAGTAATAAAATGAAGTAATTCCTTTCTCCTCTTGACATCTGCTGTGTGGAGTCTATTCCATGCAAACTTTCAGAACGGGACCTTTTAAAGTGTGTGCAACAGTTTAGAATGTAGTAGAAAAGGTAATTTTTTGAATAGTTTTTCAAAGGCATTGCTTTGGGAGTTCAGATTCTAGGCAAACTTCAGTGCGTAGATACTACTGTTATAGACACTTCACAAACAATAATAATACATCTAGATTACACAGATATTGGCCCAAAGGGCTGAGTGTTATTGCCAAACTCTAAAGTGAGAACAGGGCTGTACAGATTCCCCATGTAGCTTGTGTTTAATTTTACAGGAGACATTGTTTTAATTTTTCTAATGATCCCCAATATAGAAATTATATTTTAATCGGTGCAAGAGTCCAAGAAATTTTGTGTACATGCCAGCAAAAGGTTCTTCAAAATATGACATAGTTTTACTCAGTAATACAAATATTTGCTGGAGCTTGATTAGAAGATAGTGTTGAGAGGGGTATGCTAAATTTTTGCTCCAGTTTTTTACTACTGACAACCTCTAAGACACAGACAGTATTCCTAACAACTTTATTTGCTTGAAGTTAATCTTCTCATGTAAATTTCTGGTTTTAGCTGCCTCATCCTCAGAGTTTAGGTAATTGACTGCCTGGATGGTATTCGCAGGCACCCAGGCTCCTGCCAGCCACAGCTGCCAGGTTTTCAAGACCCCTGCAGCTCCAGGGGGTCCAACCTCTTCTTGAGCACAGGTGAGTTGCCCAGAGAGCTTGTTTTCTCCCCTTTGAAATAGTGCTGCTCTTTTCATGATATACTAGCTTCTGTGATCATTTGGGAAGTAAGTCCAGCTCCATGGATCACTTCACTATTGGAAGGCAAACCCTGCACTTCCCATCTTTTGTTGCAGACTACCTGGTACTAAAATATCTTAGTACCTTATCCTGCTGAACCTGGGCTACTGTGTGGAAAAAAATGGATATCTTTATGATAGGAAATACTGGCAGAAAAAACCTTGAATCTGACTCCTCAAACTGAGAAAATCCATCTGCGAGGAGATAGACTTGAGGTATTGTCCTTGACTGCAGATATATTTATGCCTTTTAAACTAAATGGTTGTTGAATGAAAGAGAGATGCACCATCACTGTCATCTTCATCATAGTTTGAGTATGTTCCTTCCTCTCCCTTTGACACACTTGCAAAATGGCCTCAGAAGGGGAAATGCAGTCCAGAGCTGTCAGCCTTGTTTTGTGGAGGAGTGAGGGTGTTTTGCCCTTTCTCTGTGAAGTGACCTGCAGCTTCCTTCCATCATGAGAGCTTGCCATCCCCTTGTGTCTAGAGGACCACACCTCCGGGCTACCCATCTCAGTCTCTGTGGCCCCAGAGGCAGCAGTCACTCCTTGGCATGGCTGCCACTGAGCTCCTCAAAGCAACAGCCTTGCAGGCCCCCGTTTCTAGACATCTTCCGCTTCTCTGGTTTGAGCACTTCCAATAGGACTTGGGATACATGAAAACTGGGAATGTGACACCTGTTCAGTGACTTCAGTAATACTTCTCCTCTACTCTGCAGCATCCTGAGATACCTCTGTTAGTCCAGGGAAGGAGGAAAAATGTACACAGTTCGTAAGTACAGTTATCATGCTGTTATAAAGCTCACATCTAAGTGCTGTGGGCTATTAACCAAAGATCTCCAACTACTTCAGATATCAAAAGCAACAAAACTGTGATAATGTAATATTCAACACAGGATACTTAGACTAGTTGCAAAGCTCTTTTAGAGCAGACTTGAGTGGTTCTTCAAAGTATCACATAGTGCCACATAGATCCAGTTTTAATGGGAAGTTATAAAATTTCACTCCTCCACATTCCATACTTGGCAATTAGCTTTGCTTTGCTATTACCTGAACTGCTGCTAAGGCAGATGGCACTGTCTAGTTCCTGTCATCAACTGATGAACTTCAGCTGTCTCCAAAAGATGCTATTTAAAGAGAGCTTCTGCAGGAAAAGAAAATATGACCCTATTGTGCCAGTAATAAAAATCAGTGTATTGGCTAATTGTCAAACAGACTAGCAATCATACAGTAATGATGGGCACCTGTGCATTACTGGAAGTCAGCTACTGAATATAACCATTTCTCTTCACCTCTTAGTGGGAGGAAAATAAATATGCTGGTATGTGTTTTTTGTTCACAGCTCAAATGGCCTTGTCTATTATTAGGCCTTAATTTAATAGGATTTTGTTCCTTGTTCAGAATTAGTCCTATGCTGAATTTGTGAATAGGTATTTCTTTTCTTCCAGAAAATATTTTATTTCATGTTACTTTGAAATTATAAGACAATATTAAAAAAAAATTATCCAGCTACACCTTTGGGACTGACATTCGAAGGAGAAAGTAATGAATTGCCTCCTCCTCCTCTGGTGTTGGTGGTTGAACTGGTAGCTCTAAGGCAGTGGAAAGAGGCTTCTTGAAAGTAACAGCTTGGCTTTTCTGCCAGTAGAATGAAAAGTGATTTACAAACTGCCAAACCTGCATGGAGCCCTCAAGACTACCAATCTCCAGATGAGTACCTGATCTGTTTGTACCAGTGAACAATTCCAAGCCTACGTGCTGAGTTTTACTTTATAAAAGGCTCTTATTACCCATGGAGAATCTTACATTTTCAGAGACAGGTGTACTGCCTACACATCAATATGCCAAATGACAGGGAAATACTCCAAGGCCGTCACTGTCAATGCTCAATAAGAGATGAATATAAGATCCCTCAGAGCACTTTGCATCATCCAGATAAATGATTTTTTA
This sequence comes from Falco naumanni, assembly GCF_017639655.2. Classification (NCBI taxonomy): domain Eukaryota; kingdom Metazoa; phylum Chordata; class Aves; order Falconiformes; family Falconidae; genus Falco; species Falco naumanni. The sequence goes on along the minus strand of NC_054054.1, from coordinate 31,499,714 downwards.
AGACTATGTAATGAAACTCCGGATACTTACATACTGTAGACTGCATTCTTTAGAGTCAGAAAGTGTGTTCAGACTTGAAAGACACTTCTCATCTGCATTATTACTGTTTGCAGTAGTTACAGCCAGAGGTCTCGGTCCCATTGTACTAGGCATTGCAGGAAAAATAATGAAGACAGGCATTTTTTCTGAAGGACTTTTACTCCTGAGTTAGAAAATACTTTGTGAGAGGTAGAAAAATGTTGAAAGTGTTCATTGTACGTATTTTCATGTAACGGAAGTTTTTTTTCCTCCTGCAGCTTAAAGACTGTAAGAATGGAGGTCAAAGTCCTTTTCTACATACTTACAGAATCTTGGCAAATCTGTCTTATGTGCAAATATATTACCCTAGATTTATCTTACAAAATGCAAGGGGGTTATGCCTTTGGCTAACATGTTTAGTTGCTAAACATTTAGTTAACATCGTTTAATAAAGCTCTATAATTTATTGTTATATTTAGTATTCTTTCTTTTGAATGGCACAGCTCAGCAATCATTATGAAGTTTGTGTGAAATTTGTGTATATGGTGTGGGGCCAAATAGACTTTTTCTCTTTATCAAAAAAATGTTTTACCACTTTCCCCTCATTTTATATTTCCGTAGTTGCTTAGGCTTTCTGTGAGTTGAAGCCCACTGGATATGTCTGTACTGCTCATAAAGAATTGTCCTTGAAGAGGTTTTGAAGGCAATGTGCTCTGTGTCCTGCTTGACTTAATCCACATCTCAAGCACAGACATGAGTGCAAGCAGCATGCCTAGCAGCATCCAAACCTGTCTGGCATGCTTCCATGATTCGGAAGGCACAGGCAGGCTGTGCTTACAGGTTTGCTTTCCATTTAGGCAGTGTCCAGTTTTGAGGAAAATTCATGGGCAATTCCTGCCCCAAAGACCAAATTAAATCAGAAGCAACAGATGATTTCAGTTATTCAGGAGAATAAAAAGTTTAATTTTTTTTAAACCTAAATGGTAAAACTGAACACAATGGGAAAATTCCATACTTATTCCAAGTAAAGTCTTGGAAGAAAGACAGTTTATTAAGAGGAAAGTCTCCATTGGTAAAAGAATAAATGCGACTTCATATGTGGAACTTAAGCTGAAGGGGTGGCAGGTAAATTGTCCTGAGACAGCTATGGGGTATAGCTGCTTGGCAGACTGGGGGACTCATTCTGACTGGGAAATAAAGATATTTGGGGAGAGATTTTTAGAGCTGAGTCCACTGGATTTCAAAATTCTCATGGTAAAGTTAACCCATATCAGTACTATCTATTGAGATTCTAATTTACCTTTCAAAAATTCTCTAGGATTGAAGTTGCAAGAAGAAAAAATTGATCACTTCACAGGTTCTTCTTGCCTGGGCCTCAGACCACAACCCCAAACTTCCAAACCGGTTAAGACCTCTCCTTTTCTATTAGCAGAGACAGAACAACTTTGTTTCTGGGACTGCAAGCGGTTTATGTCAGAAAAAAAGATATTTAGTAAGTATGATTCTAGATATAGATAGCCATGTTAGTACCTTAAACCAGAACAGGTTATAGTGGAAAACAGTGAGCTGTCTAAAAACTTGTCAGCCCTCTTGTACTGTTTTTTCTTGACTAAGACCTAGGTGATTTGCATGCATATCTTGCCTTTGAGTTTTGGTGGGATCCTTGAAAAAGCATTGATTTTCCCTTGCCTCAGTTCTTCAATGGGAAAAATTATAGTCAGAAGACTATTGTAAAGATAAATACTATTAATCTTAGGCAGTGCTGAGGAGGGCTGTGCAGTTAGTTAGACAACAAATTATGAATTTATTTAGAAATGCTTTTTATGACAGTGCTTTCATTCAGTGGAGTAGAAAAAAAAACCTTGTTTGTTAAAGTTTTCTGCATATTCTGTAAGAGAAGCCACAAAGTGCAATGCTTAAACAAAATGGAAGGATGCTCAGCTTAGAGAAGTGTTTGCTATAAGCAGCTTTTCAAAGTTAATGAGAAATATCCACGTAAGGGGGATTTTAATAAGCATTCTCTTGCTGAGTCTAAATTTTTGATTAATTTAAAATAAGTCATCCAGGTTTAATGTATCGAAAGACAGCTATATTCCAACTCTACTGTTGGATTTTTGCATGGAATCATGATTTTTATTTAAATACATGCATTTGAATCTCAAGGTTATAATAGTTCTATTAGAAGAGTCTGTTTACATTTTCTGTACTATTTTCTTCTACTTCACAAAGGTTTGTAGTTTCATTGCATCAAACCTGGTAACAGTAACGGACTGAAGAAATTGCTATTATTCTTTAAGTAAAAGCCCTAATTAAGAATTATATTAACTAGCTTAAAATAAAATCAATATTTCTTTCAGTAGTGATATATGAAAATGTTTTAAGTCTTTACTATGTCAGACTGATAGACTGTAAAATTAAGGGTTTTTTCCAAGCAACTGATAAGGTATAATCTACTCCTTATAAGAAGCAAAACTGTGTAGTCCTAAGTATCTGAGAGTCAGAGAAGCACAGATAAGTTAGCAGGCTTTGGAAGCTTTATACATATATATATATATATATTTGTGCTATTTGATGATAATTGGAGAAGCTGCTTTAACTTTACTTTTATCAGGACATTGTGTTGTTGACAGAATGTAAAGCATCTGTAGGACTTATAACCTTTCAAAATTGGCTGCTTCACAAGCAAAATAATCTTCTGGATAAACCCACCATTTAAGCTCCTGTTGTGTTGCTATTTCTCTCCCTTGGAGAAGATAACGTGGTAGGTTGAATTATCTGGTAGAAAATTGTCAAGAATTATGTTCTGAATGACAGCTACTGTGTTAGCACTCTGTGATGGACTCTGAAAGGCTAATGGGCATTTTACAGTGAGCAAGAACATTTTCTCAAAGTATAAATTAAAAAAGTTATACTAGTTAAAAAACCTACCAGCAATATGAAGAAACTATTGCTTAATTCTATATTCCTTCAGCCAAATGCCTGCTCTGGAATCATCCTGTTTCTTCAGTAACAGCTAATCGTGTTGGAGGAACTAAATTGCATGTGTCCCTTTACTTCACTTTGTAGAACACATAGGCAATTATGGGAACTACGAAAGGTTATATTGGCCATCAGTCATTCTGGTTTTATACTTTATTCATCCTGTGGTGCCTTGTAATTGTTTCTTAAATGACCTTATTATGTTTGTGCAACACAGAAAATAGCTTACTTCACTTGCTTAAAATTATTCAGATTCCTTGTGTTTCTATTCATTAATTTTTACATGCAGATTGCTTAAATTACTTATTATAAACTGTACTTCGGTGGGGTGCCTACACTAATTGGTAAGCCAAATTACCTACACCAATTATTTCTTATGGCAGTGATGCCATATAATTTATTTATACCTGTGCACAGACTTTGCCTCTGGTGGGCCTGCACACACCATAGTGCTTCAGGCATTTTGATGTGTCTCAGAGCCGTCAGAAAAGGAAAGCAGTGCAGACCATGTGCACCTGACTTCAATTTCAGCTTGCATATTCTGTATCATGGACCTTCTTCTGTTGTGCTCCTGCTTGCTCAGGATAAGAACTTAATTACATGTCCATTTCTGACAGGGCAAGTTGAATTCTGCCTAGTAAAAAACGCAGTGCACTAAATTGTGGTGAGCATGGGATATTTTTGACCATGAAGTGTAGTACCTATACTACACCATTATTTAGCTGAGGAGATGGTATCCAGTAACACCATTATACCACCTGTTAAACATTTTCTGGTGTTATATCGGTAGTGGAGAGAAAGACTGATTCTGAGAATTGGCAGTAGGTTCCATCTGAAGAATTGAGAGTCTGAAGTCACCTAAGCAGGTTACTTTACCTCCTCAGTGTCCTTCCCAAGCTTTCTGACACCACCAGTTACCGGACAAAACCACTTTTTTGTGGGAAAGGTAAACTGAAACCCACCAATCACATTGTGCTGTGTAACTGAAGGTAATGGTTGTACAACTAGGAACAGTACCTTCAAGTCATATCTATCTCTTAAAATCACCAGAAGTAGGGAATGCTCATCAGTTTTCCTCAAATGATAGACATACGATAGGCTTTTTTTGTGAGGAAGGATTTATTTCATGGAGAATAAATCTCTATTTTGTGACTGAGAGCTTGGGGCTTCCTGCTGTCAATTTTTGAGTTAATCTTAACCTCTACTAACAGAGAATATATTGCTTCTGGGATGCCTGATCAGAAAAGCAACCTTTGCCTTTCCTCTCTCCCCAGGAATGGAAGGCTGTAACAGCCAAAGCAAAATAATTTTTCTTGTTATTACACCAGTCTTACCACTCGGAACATTAGCACTAATTTGGCTTGTGCATACTGCAGCTATAAGCATTGGTAGTCTACCACTGAAACTATAGATTTTGAAAATGAAACATGCTTGTAGATTCCAGCGTGGACTCTACACTGTCCTGCTATTATTGAAGCTGTCCTGCTATGTGAAAGGGGATGTTGGGTTCAAGGTACTGGAATCAGTGGCCAGGCTCTACTGTCAATTCTCAGTGGGAAGGCAGAAAACATGCATTTGGCTTCTACATTTTTTTCTATACTTACTCAGTGTCTTTACAATGCAGAATACATAGGCAGTATTGTACTGAATAGTGAAAGGAGGAACCAGAACCCAGGAACAGTTTGCAACAATTCCCTCTTAGAGCCCACATTTTTTAAAAAGAGAGAGACAAGGGGGCAGGGAGGGAGGGAGGGAGGGAGAAGGAACTTCCGTGTTGCTCTTCTGCTTAATGGAAAACAATGATAACATTACAAAATTTTCTTAGCCAGGGCTTAAGACTTCTTTGAGATTTTACAGAAAAGACACTGTACTGTGGTGTGAATGCTACACCCAGTAAACTCTATTTTCAGGTAGATGTACCAGATGTGTGTAACTGCCGACATAGGTGTTTATGACCACAGCAGAAGCAGGATTTCAAATGCAACTGTTTTTTCTCATTCCAGTGATTATAATTTTTTTAACTTAACATAATGGGTTTGTGAATTTGTGCCATTTCCAAGCACCTTAGTTTCTAAGATACTACAATAACTGGGCTAGGACTTCAAATTTCACTTGCAGGACTGAGCATCTGAAAATGAAACACAGGGATGCCCAGTCCTTCCAGGACAATGTTCTTTTCTAAATGTGGACTTACTTTGTTTTGTTTTAAATTAAATTGCTACTTTAGGGCAGAGCAAATCTGTCTAATTTCTGTGCATTGTCGGATACTTAATTTTTTATGTATCTATTATGTCTGATAATTCACATATACTTCTGAGAGATATTGTGAGAACGGATTCATGTATGTAGGTGCATGTTCTGGCATTATGGTGATAGGGTAGGGGAAACTCATGAATATGATTGTGAATTTTCTGGAGTTATGTGGAGAAATAAAAATGAGTAGGATGAGATTATTGTCCTTTTCATCCATTCAGCCACAGATACTAATGATCGGATTTGTGCTTTTATTTCTTCACCAAGCAGTTGTTCCTAGGAAGATATCTTGCAGATGACTTCTGGAGTATGTTTACAAATTGCTGACAGAGACCATTTTAGAAAATTTAAAAACATTAATTATTCAAGTCATGTTTTCATCTTTACTTATGACCCAGGTGTTTTTTAATATAGAGTAGATTACTGTGTTCTAGTAACTGTCCTGTTTTCTTTCACTGATCACAACATTATATTATTATTTTATAATAAGATATAATAATAGAACAGTATAATATGCCACATAATTATAAAGATACAATAATATAGAATTATATATAATAAGATATGTTTGTTGTATAATAAAATCTCAAATAATATACTGCATGTTTAACACCATCACTAGAAATTTGACATAGGTCTTACTGTTGAAGCCCGGGGTCAGTAAACTAATACTTAATATTTTAATATGTTACAATGTTTTTAATGCAGATTTTTTATTTTAGATCACAAAAAGTACTTTGAGTTAAACAAGAACCCAGAAAGCAGACACTTTTTCTGTATGAAAGAAAACTTCAAAAAAAGAGATGAGAAAAAAGAAACTTACTTTCAAAAAGGCATAATATATTTTCTGAACAATATACAGTACCTTATCTTAATTGAATAGTTTTATTCTTCAGCCATTTATGGAACAGCAGAGTACAGAATGAGGTAGAAACCTCACACATATTCAGTTTTCTTGGTCTAATTTGCAAAGCTTAGCAAATTAGATTCTGCAAGAAACAGTCAACCTTTGCCCTTTGCGGACTATTTATTATTTTCATTTTGAGATGAAACTACAATATTTTCTTATTCTTTTCTTCATAGTCAAATGAATAATTGTTAAATCACTGTTGAATAGTGATTTGTTTAGCATACAGCAAGAATAATACTGAAAAATAAGAAGAAAAGAAAAAGGAGTATATATTTTGTTTTCTCAGAAGCCAGAAAATAGTGAAGCTGTAGTACAAACAGCAACTCAGAAGAAAATACAGGACTGTTTAATCTGTTGAGAATTTGGCAGACAGTGAGTAAATACCCAGAGACAACAAAGAACATAGTTTCGCAATCTTTTCTCTCCAAAAGAAGCCAGGATTAGCCTGGTGTCACATAAGAAGACATGGGGGCTTTACTTACAATCCTGTCCAAGAGGCATTGGACCAACAGTGCTTAAATTATAAGAATCCTTTTGCTCATCAGTCTGAAAGATGGTGATGGATATTTAGACTTTGTCCACAGTGAGGAGGGGTTCTTGCCCATAGTTTTGCTCTGGCAGTTCTTCACAGTCCAGTGTTGCTCCACCAAACTTTGTTGTCCAGCCTTCACTACTGATTCATTGTGAATAATATTTATTATTCAGCATGGTATTAACATCCCATCCCCACATCCCTTCCTATCCCTTTCCTTCCCCAATCACTTTAATGCTATGACATAACTAAAATTCTGCCTTGCAGTCTAAAACAGACAATAAAATAGTCAAAATACTTACGATCAATTTTTTGGAATATTTTTTCCCCCCAGGATTTTGTTAAAAAAATCACAAATTCAATAACTTGTGAGCAGCTGCTCACACATTAACAAAACATGCTGCACAGGTTAAAACAATGTAGAAAAGCCTGAAAAAGCATCCAACTCCCCCTAAATGCCATTGTCATTTTATTCCATGGATCATTCTTTATTTTCCCCTTTGTCCAGCTCCCAATGCATTTTCCAAGTGACAGAACTTCTAGTATTTCTCTTAGAGGAGTAACAAGGTAAACAATCCCCCAGTCAGGATGATTTAACCCCTGATATTTCGCAAAATAATCAATCTAACACCCTCCTTAATTTTATCTCATTATTCTTCCTGGAGCTATAACTCCCCCTTTTTTTTTCTTTTGTCACTTGGAATGGTGCCTTTCCTTCTGTAATGCTTTCCCATGAAAAATTTGTATGTTATTATTGCTCTCCTTAGTTGTTGCTTGGCTAAGTGATATATGTTTGACAGACTGTAATTGCATGAGCCTCTGGGAAGTAAAACTGCCAAGCTGCACACAGCTCTGTTTGGGATATGTGTTACAAGGTGTGTCAAATACAGCCAGATGTAGTGCATAAACAAGAGAAAAACCCTCAAAATGACTAAAAGATGGGGGTGGGGAGGGAATATCTTTTATTTTCAGCCAGTTGTAAAAATCTCAGTTATTTTCTAAAGTTTTCTAAAGGTCATTAGTGAAAGCACGTATGCAGAACTCTAGATTCACAAACACTTGTACATTCACTGGTTCCCCAAGTATTGGTACAGCCCTTCTGTCCATCTAACACCCCTGCCCAGATCCTGGCCACTCTTACCTACCCCACAGGTCCCCTATCACTGCCTGGTCTGACATGAGGCATGCTAGTGAATACCCACACGCTACACACATGATTTTGGGGAGATAAAGAGACTTGTCCCCCCAACCCCCAGCAGCTGGCACCAGGCACACAGGCTGTGACCCATAGTCTTGCTCCAGCCGCTGGTGCTGGACCCCTCACACTCCTCACTCATGCCTGCCCCACTCACCCAGGAGCTGCTTTTTGGGACACACACCATTCCCACCCCAGTGGTTGGGGCTAAGACCCCCACCCGCTCCAGTGGGTGGCACAGAGGCTCAACGGGCTGCAGCAGTGGCACCACAGGGCAGGGGTGCCCACAGCCCCCATCAGACCCCAGCTGCTGGCCCAAAATCCACTCACTCTGTTCCCCCTAGCAGCCAGCACTAGTCCTTCCAAGGCTCACACAGACACAGGGTCGAGTGTGAGAGTACACAGAGGAATAGTTAAGAAAAGATTTAATCAGGAGACAGGACAGACCGTGAAGATCAGGCACAGCGCTGGGTCAGACAAGCAGGTTGACCAGCCGTGGTTTGCATGCAGCCATCCCCCTTTATGCCTATTTCTGTCTAATCCCCTTTTTGTTCCTCCCTATCCCCTTCTCCTAAACTTCCCCTCGTAAATTTTGCGTACTCCCACAGGAATATCTTGAGTACCCATTTCCCAGTTCTTGTCAGTTATGAAGTCCAGGCTGATCCTCTCCAAAGCTGTGCCTGGAGTTTCTTAATGGTCCAGAAATCAGTAGCAGGAGACTTTTGGTCTTTGCCATTGTCTCTGTTATCCTTCGCCTACCATGTTTGTCTTTCTGTGTTCCTTCCCCCTTTACTTGTGATCTCCTTTTGCATTGAAAAGGTCTTTGATCAGATAACCCTGTGAAGCAGATGTTCTTGCCTTCCACATACCCTTGCAGAAGTCAATACAGTGGATCTCAGAAAACTAAAAAGGCCCTGAAAAGTGAGTGAACTGCAAGGTGGGTGAAGTGAGACAAAGAAAGGTTTGAAGAGAAGGGGAAATAGTGTTTATGAAGCAGTATTTAATACCAGTTTCAGATACTCAAAAATAACAGAACAACAAAAAGAAACCCGGTCAAAAAATAGATCGAAGAAATGGAAGCCGGAAACTTGTAGCTTGTGTGTGTGTTTTTAAATGTAATATTTGGGGTTACTCTTATTTGCATATAAATGTTATAATAATTAGAAGGTCATCCTTATTAGACATTACTTTCTGATTTTTTTTCTGCAAGCCCAGAGGTAAAAGGATTCATCTGACCAAATGTAATGATCTACAGCTCAGCTATTCATCCTGAGCTTCCTCTGTATCACTGGGGAGAAATAGGCACTTTTTGGGTGCAGCATATCTCGTCCTAAAATAGATTTCTAAAATAGATCAGAAGAGCTATGCTTTAAAATTGCCTAATTCTCTTCATTGACTATAAAGTCAGCCTAGGGGGTTAGCTGAGATGTAGATGTCTACATTCTACACATATTAAATTAGGTGAGATGAATCCCACCCTTCATTTATTTTTCAAAGAATATAACTTGAGATTGTCACATAGTGATATGAATGTGAGAGATGGGACTTCAAGAAAAGCATTAAATATTACAAGAATGGTGATAAGATTGTGAGAACTGGTAATAACACTTATGCACAGTAGTGACCTGATGTTGTCAGGGTCATGCGCATATAATTGTGTGCTATTGGAAATGAGCAAAGAATGCATAAGAAGTAATGTATGTTATGTTAAAAAAAAAGTTTAATAGGATGGCAGAACAGAATGTAATACTAGAGCTAGAGAAAGAAACAAGTGCTTTCCTCTCTCTACTGATTCATTCTCCATTGCTGCTTCAAAGTCCAAGCTTTTGTCCTCAACACTGAAAGCACGTATAACTCTTCTCTTCGTCATCTGTGCTTCAAACATAGGAACAAAAAATAAGACAGATAAACTGAAGAACTGAAAAATCTGTAGTGTAAAGAAGTAATTCAAAGAACTAGAAGGACAAAAGAAATAAGAGAGGTGGAGGAGGGAACAAAGAGAGAGAGGACAATGAAAGCAGAGCAAGGGAAACAAGTGTCCTGTCATTCTCTAGGCAGTATTATTTGTCTGCATGTAAACCAGGTTTCTGGTGACTAACACAACAGCTTGTTCCTAGCTTGCTGAAGTTGTCGACCACTTCATTGGCTTTTATGTTTTGCTTTCTCCTGTCCTATATTTTTCTCTCTTCCATTTTCTTCCTGTCTATAATTCTTGTATGCTTTCTAACGCCATAATATTTAAAAGCCTTTGTCAGTTTGTCTACCCTTCATGGCCAATTGCTATTTTTGTCTCACTCCTGCTAAGTTCATGGAGTTGCTTTGGAAAGAGCTCAGCCTCCTATCCATACCTCTGGAGGCAGAGCAACAAAACAGAGCGTGCGGTGGGGGGAGGCAGCAGCCAGCAGCAGGGGAAGCCTGGACCAGTGGAAGTGTACAAAACCCTGTATCATTTAAATGAGGAAGGAACAAGGCAGAGAAGAAGCAAAGCAATTCTTTTGTGATCAGCACAGAAACCATGAGTAGTGTGCCAGTTATAACAATGAACTGGATAAACAGAGTGCTGACTGGAGGTTAGCTCTGTTAATTATCAGAACTGAAAATGAGATGAACATTCAAAAGTGTGGAAAAAGGGGAAGCTGCAGTGTCTCAGCCACCTGCTTTTCTTAATCCATTTTCACTGGGAAACAAAATGCTTCCTTTTCAGTACCATACATATCAACAAGTAGGAGCAGGTGACTGATTTGATGACTGAAACTAAATTTGGGGGCAATCATTCTCACACTGTCATGAGAGTTGCTCTTTTCTTCAGATGGTGATTTTCTGTGCCATGTTGATGCCCCATGGTGCCCATGAAGTCTGGCTCCCCATTGTACTATTATTGCATAAACAGAGAAGAAGAAACAATCTCTGTGCCAATGAGCTTGTTCTAGCAAGTCTACCGTGGGAGATAATTTTTTCCATAATGAGCACATGTGACTTTGTGCTGCTTGGGTTTGTGTTTAGGTTACTAAATCATTCTCCCAGTCTCCCACTTTCTCTCCAGATAACAGCATGGATTTTGGAAAGGAGCTTTGCCCTTAATCAAAGCTATGCTACATCTGAAGTGTAGCCACATCTCTCCCTTAAATGTGAGGAGTTTTAGGGGTGAGTGTTTCTGTATTGAAGCAATAACGAGTTCCAGCTGAGAGGCCAGAGAGTCAGAGGATGATGGTGGAGACAAAAAAGCTTCAACACCATCCTGCACCACTCAAAATTAATGAGACATATTGGGGTAGAACCTGTTCAGAGGAGAAGGAAAACAATGAGTGGTTCTGAAAAGAAGAAATTAAAGAGGAAGAAAAAATAGCAAATAAAAATCCATTTAAAATATTTTAATTAGGAAGATATTGGCTGGGAACCTCACTTTTACTTTTTTTTTCCTTTCAGGTCCATTTTTTGGTACTTAGGAGGGGTAGAATTATATTCTGCTATTTGGTTTTTTGTGTGTGAGAGAATAATTTGGTATTCAGGTTCATGTTTTTATCTCCCTTCTCAAATCAACACTAATTACTTGGGGAAACTAAAAAAAATGTCTCAACAAATGTAGGAAATAGAATTTTACATTTCTGGAGATCCAAGAGGTTGTTAGCATATATTCTGAGGTATTCAGAGATTTCTAAAGGCTATGGGTGCAGATTACTGACCATATTTTTCTTCACAATCTTGTGAAAAGCTTTTTCTTTCCATTGTCAAGAGCATAAGTGTTCTCTGAAGATGTGGCAAGTCTCATACCATTTGTAATTGTAACTATACAAAACGTAACTACTTTATACAAAAACAAGAAAATACGTATAAAATAGTAAAATACCTAAAATTGAAAGTATCTAAATATAAGGTTATATCTGGTAACTGTTATAAACTGTTTACTTAATAACTCCCACAGCTATTTTAAAACTTCTCTATGAGTCTGAGATTCATCCAATGTTCGAGTTAAACTACAATGTACTCAAATACACATAATAAAAGCAGTAGGACTTACGTTCAGAAAAAAAAAAATCTCGATAAGTTTTTCGTAGCGATTGATTCTCCTCAGTGTATGTAAGTTTTCATGCAGCTGTTTTGAATTAAAACCGATGAGAAAAGCGAGCAGGTGAGAGTTGCAAACTGATAAAGAAATTGCTGACATTAGGAACATTTCTTTAGAAAGGGAAAAAAAATAAAAAGCATGCATTCACTTTCTGTAGTACAGGCTCAATTTGACTCTTTTCATGCTGTTGTACTCAATCATATGCTGTAAATCTGTGGAACAGCAGCTGTAAAACAAATAGTGTTGCAGTAAGCCTGTACATTTCTTAGCAAGAAATACACTCTTCAAATGTAAAGGGAAAAAAAAAAAAGAACAAACACTCACAGTTTGTGGCTCTACTCTGCCACAAAGCCCTGGAAAGGACCCCTGTATAAATTCTCAGTCCCTTGTATGATCTATTCCTTATTCCCTGAAAAAAATGAACCAAAGTTAGTTCTTTATTCACGGATAATAAAGCATCACTCCTGCCTCCTCTTTTCTCTGCCTTCCTTCTCCTTGCCCCATTTGTTGTCTCATACATAGAACTCTAATTCTAACTTAGAAATTAGATTTTCTTATGACTAGGATGCCCAGAATTCCTGCTTATACATTGTAACTGAATCTGAGTGCCTCATGCAAAACAAAGCATTTTTTTATTGAGCCTTTTGCAGGATCACAGTTCATTCTGTACAAAAGCAGACGCAAGATCCCTGGATGTCAGTCAGAGGCTCTTCTGTTCTGCGGCACTCTTTGAGCTTATTAAACACCTGAAACCAAAAGTACCGACTTGTGCATTACTGCCTTATGAATAACATGGATACAGTAGCCTTCTGCTGACCCAGATTTCTCTTTTTCAGTTTGTATTTGCAGGCAACGTCTGTGGAAGTCCCTGTCGCTTCCCATCAATAAGCTGCTGCACCTCTGCACTTTTTGATAATCTATGACACTAGGCAGCGAGGTGGGCATTGATAAGACGTTGCTCTGTGAACTCCACACTGGTGAGCGGGGGGTGGGGGGGGCATGTACCCTTTTTATAACCCCTAGCTAAGGCAGCATGTGTGGCAGTTTATTGTATCTATCATAAAAGAGGGTTATTTGAAGGTTACCTCTGTCATATCTATCAAATCACTCACATCTACTTCAACTATCGCAGCAATGTGCAGCCAAGAGTTGCTTTATCTTGCAATTAAGGGAATGGGTACAGTGGACCAATAGAAAGGAATAAGCTCACTTTTCACAAATGCAAAACGTGTAGCAGAATAGAGAATGATAATTTCTGACTCACTTTATATTTAAACAGAAGAGATGAATTCTTAAGGAGTGAAGAGAGACATTTTTCTACCGTTAATTGCCCCCTCCCCCCATCATCAAGAATCAAGAAACAAATTAAAGGTGAACCAGTAGCCACAATTTTGTGTTCCTTCTTTGCATTTGCATTCAAAATTGCCCTTTTGTTCCATCAGGTACTGATAAATGCAGAAGAAAGACATTGTTTCTCTTCTTGCATCCTTCACCATTGCCTCACCATAACTCTGGAGAATTCAAGATCTGGATAACTGTAATATATGATACAGAATGGGAGCAAGAAGCCATCTTAACTGTCAGGTACAATTTATCTTTTTGTAAAAATAAACTCATTAAACTATGGAACTCTTTGCCATGTTATATTGTAGCTACTAAATGTTGACTTGGAAGCAAGGGAGACTAGGGAAAATCATAGAAAAGAGATCCATGGCGGGGTCTACTAAATGCATAGAAAATACATCTAGCACAGGATGAACCACAAATGGTTGAAGGTGGGAAATGCTATTTTTGAGAATTATAATGTATGCTGGCTCAGTTCTTGTACTTTCCCCTAGTTACATATTGCTTACAGTGAAAGACAGAAGACTGAGCAAGGTGTAGGAGGAGAATTCCTCAAGATGTACAAATCCTTCATACCCACAGAGATGGTTCTTAGGAACTTACAGCTGTGAACAGGGAAACTGCCCTACCAGCAATGCTTCTCTGCTCAAAGGGGGATGAGTTGATTCTATTTATGAAGGGAAAAGTCTATTAATGTGGTTAATAGCACATGGGTACCAGAGATGTTACTGTAGAAAGAGTGTTAGTGGCAATGAGGCTTTGGTCTATATTGGTTTAGATTGCCATATATCAGGCTATGACATGACAAATCTGTTTGGGTTCAAACCCAGAAAGCTAATTACATCTCTGGCTCCAGTCCCTCCATCTATAAGGAATTCCTTATGGGGCACCTGATTCCTGAAAAGATTGAGAATGGAAAGAAAAAAAAAGCACTACATTTTTAGAATACAATGCTTTTAAGAATGCATTGTCTATAAAGGAATCTGATTGCTGTGTATCAGATATAGGAACCTATGTCATATAGAAGAATGAGAAGTCCCTCCCAACTATGTTTTTACAGCATTAAGTACATGAAGACAAAGGCATTGAACACAAGCTTTCTGTACTTCAAGAGAACTATTTCACTTCTCCTGTGCCAAGCATGCCAGACTTGTCAGGTTTAACCTTTCATTGACATTCACCCTAGGATTCTTTCTTTTCATTGTACATCTATGTGTACAACTAACTAGATTACTTGAGGCCTCCTGGCAAAAATAGATCATTCTGCTTCTGTATGTGCATGATTCACATAGCTTAGCACAGGAACAAAGGATCTATGATTACTAAGATGCAGAGGCACTTGTACAGACTGAGTCCTGACAACCTGCTAACACATATATTCTTCACCAGTCAGCATGTTAGTGCTACTATGGAGAAAACCAGGAAGAATTCCTGTAAAAGGAATGAGAGAAGGCAGTTCTGTGGGAAATACTGTACGTCCTAAAATGGTAAATAGTCCTCCTGGCATTTGTTTTTTAGGATAGCCCTGACTGGAATATGTGTAGAGTGTATTCCCAGTGTTTGTTATGGATCCCAGAGGACAGAGGCAGGTTTATATGGCAGAACAGGTGTAGAGAATGGAGGCAGTGAGTTTTTTAAAAACAACCCCCTGTCTCCATTCTCTACAAACAGGTATGCACCTTGTCTTTTTCTTTTCTATTTTACAGAGCCATAGTTATAATATATTCAAGCTCCTGTCAGCATTAGAAAATTTGAGTCACTTTATTATAAAATTCTACTATAACAGTTATATTTCAACGTATAGAAACAAAAGTGTTATAACAGTTATCATTGGGAGAGGCTGCCTATTTCTTTCATCAAATCCACTGCATATGCTACAATGCTGTACCACATGAAAAGATCGAAATATCTGTTACAGTCATACATAAGTACATCTAAGCATAATGTGAAACCTGCGCTGCCCTTTGGATATTGCCTACATTTTAATATTGATTCCCCTGATTATTTTTCATTATTTAAAACTACAGCAAATATCAAAACTCTAATTCTTTTCTATCTTCTGCCCCCAAAGCTTTTAAACCTTAAAATGGAAAAAAATACTGAAAGGAGTGGAATTTCTGGATATAGAAAGCTTTTTGAACTGATTATATATCTTTTGTAATGAAAGGATTTAAAATTAAAAGGTTAGCAGTGTGCGTTTTTTTCCTAAATGCATGAACTCTAATGAGTGTCTGATTTTACTGATTTCCTGTAATACAGTAGTAAAGCAAAAGGAAGAAGCAAGGTTAATTCCAAACAGCACTGTATTGAATTCTATTAATAAAAAAGTAAGATTAGGTTGTATTAGAGAAGCCGTGTCATTTTAGAATATAGCTTTCTGTTAATTGCAAATGTATTCAAATTGTTTTCTAAAACAGAGCTGGGTATAGAGCCCAAAATCACATTATGACCTGAAGCTACCTTGGAAGTAAAGAAATTATCCATCCTTTTCAGCTGTAAAGAATTTCTATATTCAGTGCTCCCGTGCTTCCTTATCTCTCCTTTAGGCCTTTGAATCATGAAGGAACAATGAGTAATGATACATAGCATGGGAAGAATTAGAAATGTCACTTGGCACTAATTAAAGATTACTATTTATTTCTTTTTTCAGTCCCTATTCTTACTGTTTTGTTTGATGTCTGGAAGGTTTCATGAGCAAGAAAGCTGATTAAATCACACAACACATTTCGTTACATTTTCTGGAATACAAGAATAATTTCTGCAGCACAATTTTAAGGAATATGTGAATATTTGCATTGTGACAACATGCCAACTTTGTTGTTCAGTTCACTCTACAGTCATGAACAATAAAGAGAGATTTAATATCAGTAAGCTTAAAAACAAATATAAAGCATATAACACACACACACACACAAGTATATGAGATATATAAATTAAGGAAAAAAAATTGCTTGCCATTAATTGACCAAAAGCTTTCTCTGTCAGGAATAGGATTTTCAATGTGTGTGTCTCAATTTGCTATGCAGTGCTCTGTGCTGCCACTTCTTTGTGCCCTCAGGCGGTTGTGTTTCAGTAACAGAATAATTGTACTGATGTTTGTCAAATGTTTAGAGTCTCTCTCAGATGGGAGCTGCTATGCCAGTATAAAGTCCAGACTATTAATGTACAATTAAACTTCAGACCTGGATTTACCAGAAGAATCTAAGACTGAATCCTCCTTGATAAAGTCTCCATTAATCTTGCACTAACAGAGATACATATGCCCTCCAGTGTCTTGATTCATTAACATGATTTCCATAATGACATACCTGGAATGAAAAAGTTCACCTTTCTACTCAGTAAATGAGTTGGAACAAATGTAGAGAACATTGACCTTACAGAGAGGTTTCTGGGTGATTAAATTGTTGAAACCATGTCTGTAAGTGCATTAGCCACTATAGAAACTTCCCCGTGGTGCTAATGAAGGAGAGAGGAAAAACTCTGTAAATCAATTGTCCATGTGTTTCCATCTGCCTAAGACAGAATGGAAAAATTAAAAGGAGTTTATCTAATCACAAGTCCTTACTTTTTTCCTCCACTCTGCTCCTGTGGAACAAAACCAATAAACAGTACTGAGATTGTGAATCAAAAGGCTTTTTAGTCTCTAACACTCAGATATACTTAATTCATCTTTTGCATTGATTTTTCAGAGACCGAAGCAATGGAAATTCCAAGGTGTTATGGTGAAGGGAACCATATAAAAGCTTGGCAGATAGATAGGACCAGTACTTTTCAAGTCTTTGAAAAAACTTTACCTTTCAATACATCTGTACCACATATCTTCCTGTAGATCTAGTAAAGGACAGAGGACTTTTAGGGGGAGTTAAAGAACATAGAAAGCAGAACAGCTTTTTACTGTCACTTTTAATACATTGTCCTTTCTAAACTTAGCTTCCTGTTTGCAGCTCTACAGTTCTCTGCATAATTCAGTGCCCAGCAAGAAATTCTGCATGCCTGTGCACAGAATATTAAATTACAATCTAATACAAAAGGGAATCTGTCCCAGTGCACATGAAGACTGGGGTGTTTGCTGTGCTGCTCTTTCTCAGCTTATAAGCCTACGAAAATCATATAAAGACATGGCAATAGCAAATTCACAGGTTCAGTCTTTTAAAAGCTCACAATGGATATAACAAAATGTTCATGAAAGAGCACTAACAGAGGTTTTCCAAAATCGATTTTTCTTATTCTCTCTGACCACATCTCAGTCAGAACGATACCCTTGTGACCTACAAAACGTCTGAGAGAATAAAAATGCAGCAGCAGCTGAGCAAAGAGCAGAACTTTCCAAGTCAGGAAAAAAGGCAAAAAAAGCAGGAGAAACAGGACAAAGCATCTAACTTAATCATATTCTACAGTGTAACTTTGCTATGGCTGAAAAGTTTCAGTCTTCCTAATGTTAACATTTCTTTTCTGCCACATAACTTGCACCATGCCAAATAATTAATCTTCTGAAAAATACGTTCTTGCATGAGCAATACTTGCATGATGTAATCCATATGGCACAAGATTATTGGCTACTCCGTGCAGAGTTGAACTAATGAAGTCTTTTTTCTTATAATTTGTGTTTTTTGTCTCTAACCTTTTCCAGCTGAATTCTCTTTCATGTCATATATGATATCTCTTCCAGGCAAGAGACAGCAATGCTGTACCTAGTCCAGAACTATCTGCGTGCTGATCAGCCAGCTAGGATGCACTTGCTGACTCGCTAGAAAGCTGCTGCCAAATGGAGTGCATACAGACAGAATCTGTTTGTCTTGCTCTCAGCAGGACAGCAGCTTATGCCCTACCCTTCCCTCTAACTGCTGGTTTTCACAGTTCTTAAAGGAATATAATTATCTTCAATCATTCTCTTTCGTATATAGCTGAATACAGAGAGTAGGGTTTAAATGTTATGAAGGGCAGAGGAAGAACAGGCAGATAGCTAGACAGAGTTAAATATGATATATCATATTTGTTATGTTTGTAGGATCCAATTTATTTCCTTTAGGAAAACCAGGGGAAAAAACCCCACAAACCCACAAAACCAACCTATAACTACTGGTAGAGGGTAATAACCTACAGAGCAACATAGGAAATGCAAATGATAGATTTTTACTCTGATAAAAGTATTTTTATATATATAAAAATAAATATTTGTATTTATCCATTTACTGAAGCCATTCCTATTTGCAGGTCTGCTTCTTGGCTGAAAACAGAATGATTGCCTTTGATTTGTCAAGGCTGCTTTACAGAGGGGACAATTAAACTGAAGATCTTGGATACAGGTGTTTTAGAAGCAGTCTTAAAGACCCTCGGATTCCAGCCCTTGCACTGCTTCAAAATTGCACAACTGGCTACATTAGGATTAGCCTTCTTGTTGGAACAGGGAAAAGCTGTGTTATTCTGTCCTAGAGCAGTTACTGATCCACTTCACTGCAGACCTCCAGAGCTGTTGTTCCAGTACAAGTGGACCACATGTCCTGAGTACCTTGAGTGCCATGGGGCAAGGGAGGAGAAGAGTGCTGTGGCTGAGGAGAAGGACAAGTCCTTAAATTGTCTTTCCTACTGAGCTCCTTGTATGCAGAGCTACCTCTGCAGGAGATGTTAAGGTGGTATTAATTTGAAACTATTAATTTTAGCATTCTGCACAGGTAAAGTGAAAGGAAATTCACCTCTGTGTTTTGATTCATCCTAGTTTAATAGACTTTACATTGCTGGGTAAATCCTGAAGTCTTTGCTCATGCTAATAGACAATTAACTTTGTTTATCTAATGGTACCTGCTGTCATTCACTAGTCTTGTGATCATCACAATGATGCTTTGCGGAAGAAACCCCATGGTAGTAAATAAACCTGATAAATAAGTGGCTTGAAGGAAAGTGAAATAAAAAAAAAGATCAATAACTTCTGCATTTGGTGCTATAATCACAATGTTCTGTCAAGCAAGAAATTAATCTTTATAGCCAAACTAGTACAAATCAGCTCATTTAATGTTTTTGTCATTTACCATTGACAAACGGTAATATTTAGGAGTGTGCATCTTAGTATGACTGTTCTTAGCTATAGGCTAAGAATTATCTGTTGCATAAAAACTCCACATGATTTCAGGTTCAGATGAAGCCCATAAAAATGCTGCTTCCAGCATAAGTGTCTGGTTTAAACAGTAAGCATCAGTGCAAATGAAAACTGCAAATAGACAACTGGGAATAACAGCACAAAGATCACATGCTGTGTAGTTGTCCTCCACATTGTGTCTCTGGCTGGTCCATGTCAGTTAGGCTGTGCAACCGCCAAGAAATCAAATATGTGTAGAAAGGAAAAAGGCATTTTTATTAGCACCTATACACTTACTTTCTATTACACAATTATGCACAAGTGAGGTGAAGCAATTAGTCTCATTCTGTCCCAGTGCCTGTAGAGCTAAAGCAATACATTCTACATGTAATAGCTAAGATAGAATCAATACAGCTTATGTTTTGTATGCAAATGGTTGTTGAAAATATATTGTTTACTTTAGTGGTAGGTTTTGAAGGGGAAAACTTTGTTCAGGAAAACCAGCCATACTCTCTGTGCCTCAGAACACTAGCTGCCGTAACAGGTACAGGCTTTAGGAGAGAAGATCTGCTGAGAGCGTGATAGCACAGGAGCTGCAGGATTCTATGGTGTTGGGAGGCCTCTCTGCAATTTCAGTCAGTATCTTCTGTCTGTCTACATTATGTGGAGAATCATTCCTTTGAAATGCTTAATATTGGAAAGATTTAAAAATATATCTCTCTCTGCTCCAGTGCTGCCAGCTGTATGTTGAGCCTTTTTAAGATTCACCCAATGAGACTACGTAATTAAATGCCAACAAACTTGCCTAAGGGTAATAAAATCCAGTCATTGTTTTTTCAATATTTTCAAGTATGTTGTGTGATGGAAATGAACTATCTTTTTTTCATGTAGAAAGAGACTTGTGTGTTTATGAATTGTCTGAAATCTAGTCAATCTGATAGTCATTACTAATAAATATGTGTGTGTATATAGCTAGAGTATCTGTGGAAATGGATAGCTGAAGCAACAGAGGCATCAAGTGAAAACACAGAACTTCCCAGTACAAAGGCAACTTCAGAGCTTTTCTTAGATGGGCACATTGTTTGGTAAAAGTGAACACATCTGTCACCGAGACACAGAAGAGAAAAGGCAGAGAGGAGGAGAGAAAAAACTTTTGAGGACACAGTGAGAACAAAAATTGAGAATGCAGCTTTGTAAATAAACAGGATGACACTGAAGAAATATATGACTACTGTCCACTTCACCTCCTACCTGAAATAGTTCTTGGGCTAACCACTTAGGTCAATAAAGGGCCCTTCCTATACTGTTTGAAATGTATTTGATTTCAGAAAGGCTTTCATCATTGATCTATTTACAAAGGATATCCAGTTCCTACATATCTGAATTCTTTACTGTGTAACACATAGTAGGCCTGCACTAGGAAGTGGATTTCTCAGAACGCCAGAACTTGCAGTATTTGTGTTGTATCTTCAAAAGATCTTTGTTACAAGAAATTTTGTTCTGAAAAGTTACACAACAAACATAAGAAATGTAAGAACTGTGGTTGTCTGAGCAGCATTAATCACACTTAGCAATAGGATCACCAACTCATCTACTCTACAGCTAATACAGAAAGAAAAATGAATTTTAATGAACAATATTGAACAATTTCATCTACAAGGTATCTATAATTTTTAAGATATGAAAAATATTGTATAGAAGCATTGTTCTAAAGATATTGTCTTCAAGTACCTTGACTCACTTTGATTTCACTGTTCCTTACCCAAATCTTAATTGTTTTGCATTACATTCTAACATCTTTGTATTGTACAGAAGTCTGTGATACTTCCATTTAATAATTTCTTGTGATTTAGATGATAGAATTCTTCGAAGTGTAAAATGCTTCTCTTGCAAAATTTGACTCAAATTAAAAAACAAAGAGTTGTTTTTTAGAAAACCGACTTGTGTGGAAGGAATGTCTGAAAACCAGCAGCTGATCAGCAAATTGCTATTTGGTTCTTACCAATGCCTGATCACCTTTAATATGGTTATTATCTTAACTGTTGTCTTTTTTAACTTTACTAAAATAGCACAACTAATGTAATTCCAGAACATGCAAGTTTGGCAAAAGTAAGGCTGAATATGCCACCAGGCTGCTGTTAGTGATCTCACTGCAATCAGCTTCTGGAGTAGGTACCATTTAAAAGGACAAGATCATCCCTCTCAAAGCAAGGAGCGGAGAATGGGGAAAGGCTTCTTGTGCTTCATGTCCTTGCTTTGTACCTCTGCCCAGCTTTTTAAGAGCCTCTTGTCCTGTTCCCAGGTGACTGTAGACTGACATCGTCTTCAACATCTTCCTAAAAGAAGAGAGGCAGTGGGAGGTTTCCTGGGCAATCCACCAAATGGAAGTGGAGCTAGTGAAATGGTCTTTTTATTTGTCTTACCTTGTTGCAGCCAAAGACAGAACAGAAGAGAGGGTGAATTGTGGCCAACATTTCTGCTGCCTTGAGATGAAATCACTAGGTAGAATTAATCAATATTTTCTTAATATACTGTCAGTATTTCAAGAATGATAGTACTTGGGGATGTGACAGTGATGTTGGTAATGGAAATTGGCTACTGGATATTCGGATTGGTGTGTAGATAAATGGACTATAGTCAAAGGTACTCTGTTTTATGTGGAGACTTTTTCTGTTTTCCCAAAACAAAGATATCTTCCATTCTTCTCTCTCATGAGGTATTTTTTTGTTTCACAAGGAGAATTAGTGGTTGTTAGTAGGGAAAACAAGACAATTAAAGGAAGATCAGAGAAGGTATTTAGTAATCTCAGACATTATCAGTGAGTGTTCAGGTCAGTGTGGTTTGTTCAGTTTAGAAAGGATCCCCAGCTGCTTTGGGCCAAAGCCGTGTAACAACCAGTACTTGGCACAATATTACATGCCAAAGGAATAATACAAGTATAGCTTACCTTGCTTTGAAGGAACAAAGCAAATAACAAAATGTACTTGGCCTCTTGAGCGTGAAGGTCCAGTGTTCCATGCCTGTGCACTTGCAATCATGGAGCTGTTCTTTCTCCCTTACAAATACACAGAAAAGCCAAGTGTTTTAAGTTAGAGTAATATAATGTAATGCATTATGGCTTTTATGCATCAAAACCTTCCCTTTAAGTTCTTCAGGCTTGATCAGGAATTAAATTGGCCTCTTGCATGTCTGAAATTTGTATTACTTTTTAGTGCTCTGTACTAAAATTGCCATATAAACAGATGTTACAATGTCCTACTGAAGGGAAAAAAGCCCCCACCCCAAAAAACCCAGACCATCTTCATAGCCCACAAGATCCTATTTCCTTATTTTTTATCTTTATTCATATAAGATCCAATTAAATTTTTACTGAAGTTTTCTATTGATTTTAATACATGTTGTATAAGGCTACTTAATAGTTTATTGTGAACTTTTTCACCTCACTCACTGGTTAGCGCTCACTGTGTGGATTTGATGTGAGGCAGCTGCAAGCACAGAAAGGCGCTCTTTTAGATGTGCTTGCACATAGTTGCAAGCACAGCATCTCATAAAACCTGCTTTAACCTGTGTTTAGGGACTTTTAGGCAGTGAAGAATATAATTTAATTCCCTTTGAGTTTTCTTTCGGAGGAATTGGCAGCCCATCTTACTTTGGGAAGATATTTGGCATGACAGTGTATTGACTTTATAGACTTTCTTTCTCACTTCCATTGAGGCACATTTACCACTGAATGCTCAACATAATGACATTCCTTAAAGCACTAGAATGAGGTTCCCAAAAAAGATGTTTTTATTTTGCAATAAAGTAAAATTATTTTCTGTAAAACATTTCAGTGAACACAAGCCAATTAACCCTTTTCCCTAAATAAAACGTATACGTGGAATGAATTTGTTAAAGAGAAATACTAAAATATTTGTTATTTAACTTGGCAATGTGATAACACAATATACTGCTGTATCTTGACAGCTTATAAGGCAATAATCTGAATAAGTTAGAAAATGTGTGCAAAATTGCATCTATCACACTGAAAACCTTTTTGTATAAAACACATGCTTCCTTAGAATCATTGAAGCAAATCTTATTTAAATTGGTTTAAATTCCAGCACTCTGCCCTTTAGAATCAGGTTTGGTTAGCTAAAATGTACTCCATCTAAACAACAGATTCATAATTGGTCAAAGGTACTTTTTTTCTGCACAGTATCACTTTTAACAACTAAGTTAAAAGGTAGATACTCCAGACTGCAACTTAACTCTATCTAGTCCTGCAGGTATTTAAATATCCACTAGGAAATCTTCCCGGACAGCAATATGTCTGCTTCTGGCTTTATTAGAAGTGCTGAGAAGAATAAATAGTTGGGGGATTCTTGCTTTGTGTATCAATTATAGACATTAGAATCATAGAATCATAAAATATCTCAAGTTGGAAGGGACCCATAAAGATCCTTAAGTCCAACTTGCTGCTCCTTGCAGGACTACCTAAAACTAAACCATATGTCTGAGAGTGTCATCCAGGTGCTCGAAAGAAGCGAGCCAAGATTTACTTTTCCTGAGTGAGCTGCATGACTCCATAGCTACAGGGGCATTTTGAGCAGGGTGGAACAGCTTGCAAAAGACAGACCAAAAGGTTATTCCTTTGCCTTGCTCTCCCACTGTCGCACAAAGCGTGATAGCTATGGAGTTCTCCTGGCAGGTATGAATGTACTGTTGATGTCTCAGGAAGGACAGTTACTGTCCATGTCCCAGCTCAGTGAATGTGAAAACACATGCTTGAATATTCCAGGTACAGTAACTTATACAACTTGTTTATTTTAAATCTCATGAGAATGTGTTTTGTATGTGTTTGTTTCTGTATTGCTATTGGAAAACTGTTCCAAAAGTACTGTCAAACGAAAGATGACCTTTAATAATAATTCTTGTTCTGAGTTTATTCCATGGACACTCCTTTTTGTCTTTTGTGAACTTTGCCCATTAGCTTAAACAGCTCTTCTATCTCTAACATTTAACTTTGTGATGTGTTTATATAGAGCAAATGTATCTTCTCTTGGCCTTTCTTCTAAGAGATTCAGGAATCCAAGCATCCTTTTAGTCTTCCCTGTAAAACAGGCTGTCCAATCTTCTGATTATACTGGTTGCTTCCCTAGCTACTTGTTTCAGATAGAGAGTGTTTGATGTTGAATAAGATTGACCGGAATTGTGGAGTATTTAAAAGAAAAGTTTGAAAGTATCTTACATAAAGGTCATGAATACTTACCCACCAAAATATTTCATGTAATACCTCTCCAAGAAGACCTTGCTTTTCCATGTGGGCACATTGTACTATTGTCACTAATAAGTCATGATATATTTATCTCCCCTCTCCCATTTACATCTCAGAGATTCTCATACATAATGTAAATTCATGTAATGTAAGTAATATGAATTCCTACATGTATAACTATGCATTATTGCATTACTTATTTTCACCCAAATTCTATTCCTAGAGTTCACAGGGTGTGGTGCTGAGATTCTTCTTTCTGGCCTTTTGAGGGACCTAACTCTATCAAATTTCAGTAGTGCTATTTCAAGTAAGGCAAGGTGAAACTTGTTTTAAACTATGCTGGACCAAATTTCTCATTATGTTATTCCTTTTCTGAGTCACTGTAACTCCATGGAATTCAATTGAGTTATGGATATATATAAGTCTGGATTTGAACATGAAGCAGACCTTGCAATGTCCACCTCTCTGATTGCAAGTCTTACTTATTCTTTCTTCAAAGGTAAATTTTTCATGAAGTCAGAGAGTGTACGTTTATTATTGGAACAAATATAAATTAATATATTGGAATCATGAGGTCCTACATTTTTCCAGAGTTAAATTCTGAGTGAGCACTGTTTCTAGTTTAGATATGGTGCAGTTAACCTCAAGGATAATTTCTGTTGTATGCAGTCTAGGGTTATTAAAGAATAAGGGTCCTATGATAACTATTCATAACTGTACCAAAGATATTTAATCAGTCTGAAGTAATTTACTGAAAGTCAGAAGCCTGATTAGACTATTCTCTGATTTAAGTATAATATGTAGAGAGAATAGAAAGCTTGTGATATTATGAATTTTTCCCTCTGTTTGCAGCAATGATTTTGAGAAGGATGGTTTGAGTGGGAGCTTGTTAGAAGAAATGACTGACCTTGGTGCTTATGAAAGCACATGCAATTGGTTAATCAGAGGTTAATGTAAAAAATAAATTGCAATTAGAGATCTCTGAAACTATACCACAGAAAATTACAATATTTCAACAAGATAATAATGATATTAAGATAACACAGATTTGCAATCCTTTTCTGCCATGGAATTTTAAAGCAGTTCTTAGGATTTCAAAATGTCAGGTCATTCTAAAATGTTTCTGAGGTCCCAAATCAGCCTAGACTGCTAAGAACTTACTGGGTGGGTGCAGATGGAGTCTAGGGCCAGCAGCTCCTTGTACTTCTGAGACATCAAGAATTTTTTGTGAGGTGAATGTTGATGTGCATATAGCCATCAAGTATCATAAGATAAATTTACTGTCTGGTCTCTGTACCCTTTCTTGCTCTTAGTGTACAAGTTAGTTCTCCTGCCAGTGTAAAGTCCTATCAAAAGTAGCAGTACTTAGATCTGCTGTAATTAGTCCTGCACTTGCATTCACAGTCCAAAAGCTGACCAGCTGCAGATGGAAATTCTAATACTAGTTACTGCTCAGGAGTATAGTTATATATAGATTTAAGCATGGATGGAAATTTTTAGCAAAGACCCAAATTTTTATAAATATGATTTTCAGAATTAGATTTTGTTGTGACAAAGTTAGTGTAACCTGTGAGATATCAAGTTGGGCAGTGACAAATTCTGGACAAAAACCATACAGTCTGCTTCAAAACAAGGTACAATACTACAGAATCATAAAATTATTTAGATTGGAAGAGACCTTTGAGATCATCAGTTCCAACCATTAACTCAGGACTGCCAAGTCCATCACTAAACCATGTCCCTAAGCACCGCATCTACACGTTTTTTAAACACCTTCAGGGATGGTGATTCCACCACCTTCCTGGGCAGACTGTTTCAATGCTTGACCACCCTTTCAGTGAAGAATTTTTTCCTCATATCCTCCCCTGGTTCAACTTGAGGCTGTTTCCTCTTGTTATCTGGGAGAATAGACCTACCCCCACCTCACTACAACCTCGTTCCAGGTAGTTGTAGAGAGTGATAGGGTCCGCCCCCCCCCCCCCCCCCCCCCCCCTTCCCCCCGAGTTTCCTCACCAGACTAAATAACTTCAGTTCCCTCAGTTGCTCCTCATGACTTCCTATATAACCAAGTGTTTGAGCTTAATGATTGTTTTCCTGTCATCACTGAGAAAGTTCTTCTTTACAGTCTTGGGTAGAAGGTCATACGGTAGTCCCTTCTGGAGTTTTAAACCTTTGTTTTCATGTATTATACCATTTTTCTGACAATAAATAATCCAGCATCTGGCCACTCTTTATCTCTGACCACATGCTCCAGCAAGGAAAACTGTAAGTAACAAATTTTATCAAGCCAGCTGGCATAAGCATGATCGATGGAGGGAGTATCACACCCAGTGTACCCGTTTACTACTGTGATGGCTGTGGTATTTTGCACTATGTATGACAGCTACCGTAAGAACTTAGAGCTGGGCATTCTCAAAGATATAGGGGAGGGACCTGGTGGTCAGAAACAGGATGAAAGCCTTGTGCAAATTTTTGCATTTCTGCTTATCTAAAGGCAAATACTTCAAAAAGAACCAGCAAATATTTCTGTGAAGTCTATAAGCAGCTGGACTTCTAACTCTACAGATGTACCTTATGTAAAATTTGATATGGTTTTCAAAACTTGTGTCAAGGTAAATGGCATGAGAATTTCACCAAAAATGGCAAAAGCACTGAGGAGCAAGAGGACTGACTGCAAAGGTATGCAGACACTGTGCAATGAAACACATGGCAAGAGGCCATCTTTCCTTCTTGAGAAGAGAAGCAATCCTGGTGAGACAGCTTATTCTTGAATCTCATGCCGGAGCATGCTGGGTACGTTGGTTGGAAAACCCTCCTCATCCTCCCATCCCTCCAGGCAGAGTGTTACACAGTGGCACTTACCAGCTTCATGGACACCCCCGGGTGCTTAAGAATTGCTCTGCCAAGGGTCTCCCTCTGGTCCCTCTCATATTCTCTCATGTTTTTCTTTCATGTCCCCTATAAGTAGCTGTTTTCCCTCTCTTTCTGTTTCCTGTTGCACTTCGCTTTCCAGGAGGGCTTGAAATTTGGTTAGGGCTGGGCTATTGCCCAGGATTGAGAGGGAAAATGAGAAAAGTGCAATATAGAGGTTCCACTTAAATCGACAAATGCTAAGTATCTGAGACCCAGCCTAAAGTATAACATAAAAAAAAAAAATAAAAAATGGTGTGAACTGTTTTTATTTAGTATTCTTCAGGTAAAATACTGGAGGAAAGGAAAGAAATTGCAAAAATTATAACTACCAATTTTATATGCAAAATTGATTTTCAGAATTACAGTGTTAAGAGATACACCTGAAGTTTGTAGCAGTTTCCTATAAGAGCAGACACAACTAATTCTCAGCATTCTACGTTAAAATAGAGCCTTCCACCCCTTTTTATATTAGATTTTAGAATATAATTTCTAAATAATTTGAAAGTAACAACTCAGAGGAAAAGCTATGCTTAGAAACAGCAATTTTTATGAGATTCCCAAGCAGCAGGGAAGATGCCTCTGGAAATATGCAGCTGTTTGGATAAAATACAAGAAGGAAAGCCCCAGCTCCAGGAGCACTGAACACCCGTGCCTGCTGTGCAGGTGGCAGCAGGAAGCAATGAGGCCAGGATTTCAATCACTTCTTGCTAGACAGTAAGGTAGAGGAACTAGGGCGTCACTCGTCAAGGAAATGCTTCACTAGTCAAGGTGTTCTCTGTGGGGAGGGTCACAACAGAACTGGGAAGGTAAGCAGGAGGAACAGAGGCAATATAACAGAAATCACTGCAAAATGATGACTCTAATTTACAGACGGAAAATCGGTTTTAAAAATATGATTGTTTAGAGTAAATTCCTCAGAATTTTCAATGCCTGAATTTCTCAAGGAAAAAAAGAGTAATATTATATAACCAATTAAAATCTACTTTTTGTTTCCTGAGTTAATATAATTTTACATTTCTGTTCCTACATCCTCTAAAACAGGTGAGTCTGTGAATATTATATTTTCATATTATTGACAGGAACTGTCAAAGATGCTAAGAAAGGAGTTCAGCAGTAAATATGACTTAAAAATAATGATTCAAACTGCTTACATCTGAGATACCTCTCGTATAGCAGAATGCGTAAGTAAACTTTGCAAACCTAGTCATCATATCACCTGTCTCTGTCAAATTATTTTCTCTCCAAAGAAGAGAATTATTTCTTTCCTAAATATCAGAGGTGAAAGCCTTATCCCACCAACACCAGTGACAAAATACTCCTTGGCTTCAAAAAACCAAAAATATTGTGTCATCCTGAGCAACAAGATTTCAGAATTATAAAGCCATGAAAAACTTCCTGGTTTCAGCTGGGATACAGTTAATTTTCTTCTCAGTAGCTGGTGCAGTGCTGTGTTTTGGGTTTACTATGAGAACAACGTTGATGGCACACTGATGGTTTTAGTTGTTGCTGGGTAAGGTCTATGCTAAGGCAAGGACTTCTTAGCTTCTCATGTCCTGCCAGCAAGAAGGCTGGAGGGGCACAGGAAACTGGGAGGTGACAGGACAGCTGACTTGAACTGATCAAAGAAGTATTCCATACCACAGAATGTCATGCTGAGTATATAAACTGGGGGGAGCTGGTCACTGGTGGATCGTTGCTTGGGGACTTGCTGGGCATTGGTCAGTGGGTGGTGAGCAGCTGTATTGTAAATCACCTGTTTTTCTTCTCTCTTCCATTTGTATTTTATTCCTCTCACCTTCTTCTTTCTTTTCATCATCACTATTATTATAATTTTAATTTTAACTTGAACTTTAAATTTATTTTTATTTATATTTATGGTTTTTTATTTATATATATATCGTTATTACTGTTGAGGTTTTCTTACTCTTATTTTAATTATTAAATTGTTTTTATCTCAACCCTCAAGTTTTACATTCCTTTCTGATTCTCCTCCCCATCCCTCTTGGTGGGGGCGGGGACTGAGCGAGCAGCTGCATGGTACTTTGTTTCTGGCTGGGGTTAAAACATAACGAAGACTGACATTTTATTAAACAGCTTTTATTCTGTGTTTACAAGGCAAAACCAAGAATTTTGTCTGACACAGGCATTATTTAATTCCTAACATCCCCATACAGCAGAGACTTGGTTACTTCAGTAGTGTTCTGCACCAGTAAGGGGAACTCTGTGGAACTGATGGCACTGCCTGCACCACGATCTGGTGTACCTCCTGACTTGTGATAGAGCTTGAGTTTCTGGGAATTATTCCTGAGTAGGTAAAATACACAGTGGGACTACTTAATGACCTCTAAACCTTAGAGCTGCGACTGAAATGGGTGATATTCTGAAACCAGCAGTAATAAAAAAGTGAGGGAACACAAGTAAAAATGTATCAAGTATTATGATTTAACCTTCTTCAAAAACAAATGATATCTATAAACTCTGGATGGTAGATACTCTGATCTAGACTTTTTTCTTCCTATTAGAAAAACTTTTTAGAAGATCATAAAGGAAATATATTTTCAGAAACAATAAAAAATATCTTTTGTCAGTTATAAGTGGTTGGAAATCTTTAACATTAGCTGTGTATAAATGCTTTGCATTACTGCTGTGTGTAAATCCTTTGAATCTGCACAAAACAATCTTGAAACATTCTTAATTCTAACACCTAAGATTAAGTTTCAGCCTAAGGTTTTCTTATGTTTCTCAGCTTACTCTTCTTTCCTCATAACATCTATCAATTTAATAATACAGGGCTAATTTCAGATCCTGCAAAACTTTATAAGTTTCAAGACGTAAGTACTGCTGAACTGGGTCAAACTGAAGATCCACCCAGACCAGCACTCTGTCACAGGCAGTAGCCAATATTTGGTACATAGAGGAAAAGTTTAAAAATACAAAGGCGGCAAAATCTTTCCCGGCTTACGTCAAATATGGGTAGAGGGTTTTTTAAGCCAATATTGAACCAAAAGTACAGTGTTTACTAGCCATTGATGGCCCTGTCTCCTGTGAATTTCTCTAGTCCTCTCTGGAAATCACTTCTACTTTCAGCTTTCTCAGCATTATGTGGCACTGGCCCACAATTTAATAATGTTGTAGTAATAATCATTGTAATAAGTGCCCATAATTAATTGTTATGGTGTATTGTTACATATATAACTAATTGGAATGTATATATTGGTAATTATTATTGCTAATTGTTATAATTAAAATGCAATAGTAATTTCCTGTTCACCATCTTTATACTATTCATGATTCCATGATCAGAGTAATACGTTCTGTTGTAACTGTTTATTCCTTGGAATCAGTTTTCCAAAACATAGTAAATCATCCTTCCTTCAGGGAGTCTTTTCCGAGCTGAAAAATATTAGTTTGTTTATTCTCTTTTCATACAGAAGGATCCCAAACTCCTGACCATCCCTGGTAGCTTTTTCCCACATGTGCTTTCTGCTATGGCATGGCTGAAACTGTATGTAACTTTCAAGGAGTGAGTACACTCTGTATATACATGGTGGTGTTGTTTTTGTTCTTATTTGCTCTCTCTTACTGCATGTTGTGTTGTCCCCTGTCCCCTTATCTCCCCCATCCCCCCGTCCCCCTTTTTGACTGTAGTGCTTATATTTTCAGAAAACTATCCACAATGACTCCAAGATCTCTTTCTTGAGTAGCAGATCATTCAGACACCATTATGCTGTGGTCCCACTTAGGATTTTCTCCCCATGTACAATTCTTTTCACTCATTGTCAACTAATTTTATCTGCCATATTTCATCCACTCATTCGGTATCTCCAGATCTGGTTCTCTGCAGTTTTAAATTCAACTGTTATGAGTGATTTTCTTTTATCTGAAGACTTTGTTACCTCATTACTCATCCTTTTTTCCTCTATACTCTTTATTTCATATTCATGTTGAACAGCATGCAACCCAGCATAGTTCTCTGTGCACTCTGTTGGTAACCTCCTTCAAAAATGCAGTTAATTCTGCTTATTGAGAAGATGGAATGAGCACAGGTCACCCACAGATTCTAAGAATTAGGCTCCTAGGCAAAAGTGGAATCTGATCTTCTTCAGTTTGGTGAGTCTGGTCCTTTACCTAGTTTGCTTTTTTACAAGCAGAATAAAATCAAACACCAAATTTAATTTCAGGCAGGACATTCCATATCTGACTTGGCTTTAATTTTGCAAGGAAAAAAAAAATCCTATTCGATTATCCATATGGATTTCTTTGTTTTTCACTGCCAAACCCACGAAGCTGCTTATCACCTTGCCTTAATCTTAAAACCTGTCATCTTTTTTTTTTTTTTTTTTTTAAAGGATTTCTTGGCAGAAATTTCTATTCCTTATGTCACTTAGTGAGAACTGCTTAATTCATTCCACAATGACATTTCCATCAGTGATAGATGAGAATTCAGTTAATGACATAAAAAGTTCTCTCTCCCTGTCCTTAACATCAGACCCAGGAGTCAGGGAAGAGCTACTTGGAAAAAAAAATTGGACCACATTTTCTTTTCTGTTCTTTCCCTGTTAACTGTGGTTTGGAGAATCAGGAAACAAATTCCATATAACTCAAAATGCTTGGTACTCTGGGCTCATAAGTGCATCAGAAAAGGTAAAGATGGTGTGATTTCTAGGAGGTTCAGTGAAATTGGTTTGGAAATATAGTACTGGAAGGGAAGTAAGATTTCATAATGAAGCTTCCTATACTAGCAAAGTATTTGCATTAAAGTATTGCTTTTTCAAACTTTAAGCTCTAACTTGTCCAGCAATCGTCATGTTGGTATATGTTTAGAGGAACAGAAGTCCTAAGTTTTAGAAAGCATGTGATATGTTCCTTCATGAAGCACTTCACTTAAGGTGTGAAACTATTCTGTGGGCTTTAAGGATGTATTCACAAGCCTTTTCCATAACTAGTGCACTGTTTTAGATAAGTTTGAAAAAGCTGTATGTGTAATTTTATTAATTCTAGTTTGGTTTTGCACTCTGTGTGGAATAAACATAAACTACTCATTTATTTAAAGATTGATATCAAATAGAGAGCAAATTGGTTTTATGTCTTACTTTATGGTGTTATAGCTCACAATATTATTGCAGTAAATGCAGAAACGTTAGCACTGTTTAAATAGGAAGTGAGCATTATAAGTTGTTTATAGACAGCAAGCTCAGGAAACAAAAGCAGCATCATGGAAAAGAAAAACACTTGATAAAGTACTTTGTCATCTAATCATTCTCTGCAGTTTGTTCAAAATTATAGCTAAAGACATTGGCTAATAGGTGGACCGTACTTTTTTTACCATACGTGGTTTTAAATAATGAGTATTTTGTTTTTCTTATATAAATGCTGTTATCTGTCAATACAGCTAGAAACAGTGGTGATGCCCAATTCTCATAAAAAAAGAAAACTTATCTATTCAAGATTGTTTCTTACACCTGTTGCGGTTTGCAGAATGGTATTTTTATTGTTCTGAGTCAGTGACCACAGAACGCTTCCCAGGCTTACCAAGAGTATTGGCTAGGAGGCTCCAGCTCTGTAAGTGTGTCATATTAATACCTAAATGTGTTTATATTTCATTCCTCCAACAAGTCATGTGGAATTCAGTTACATTGCAAGTAAAGGGTAGCCCATGGATTTAATGCTTCAGCAACATATAGGATTTAGTGGACACAGGCCACTGCTGATTCTTACTTGCTGTGAGAGGGATGAGAGGTAGTGAGGGAAGGTGACCTTTTCCTGTGTATTGGCTGTACCTCTCCTTATTCCATGTGCTTATTCCCCATGACATGTGGGTTCAGCAGCCCCTCAAGGGCTGCTTTCTTTGGCATGCTGAGATCTATCCAGAAAAAAGATGAGAAGGTTTTCCTTTCTTAATAGCATCCATTGAGGACATATGTTTTAGGCCTTGATGGCTATCAAGGAGAAAATTCCACATTGTCCTTAACTGGACTAACACCTTTCCTCTCCCATTAGCACCGCTCAACACAGCAGATGCACAGAGGGCTCCAGTCCTCCCCTCCTTTGTTTGAAGCTCAGCTGGATGCAGCCTGGCACGGGGCTTAAGATAACTGTCTGCTGCAATGACAATAAGGTGTGCTGCAGAGCAGGGAAATTGTTTAGCTCTGTGTTAACACAGAACATAATTTCTTCTTTAACCACACCCCATCTGAAGTGGCACCAGTGCTGGTCCTGCTGCACTTGTGGCTGACATAACCAGAGGGAGCAGATACAGTTATAAGAACTTCAGAGATCCAGTCAACTGTTTGGCATGGTTAGTTCTGCTCTACCTTGTGAATTGCACGTTCCCATGAAGTTAATCCCTTCTGCAGAATTCGTCAGAAGTACTTCCACTGATCAGACTTTTACAGAACATGTTATTTGTTGTGCTTAGCATGGCTGGAAAAATGAATTCTTACTGCAGTTCTGAGCATTAGTAAAAAAGGCAGGAATTCACAAAGCATCAAAATGGAGTTAAAGGTTCAGCTGTCAGAGACTCCTAGAGTTATCATTAAAAAAATAGTGGTTATTTAATAATCTTTTATGTCCATTTATTTTAGAATATCTAAATAAATAACAGAAGCCATTTCATTCAACTATATCATCACCATGCTTCAATGTACTTAAGGATGTGTATAATTGTAGCATGGGACTAGTTCTGTTCATTTTAAAGGGACTATGTTGGTGTTTAGCCTCAAGCATATTTAAACATTTTTTTATGCATGGGGTGACTTTTCAAGAAAAACAGCAGCTTCTGTGCATGAAATAAATGTTAAGGTATCATATAATGTATAATCTACTCCAACCAATTAGCAAGTAAAAAAAGTCAGTATGAAAAAAAGGGTGTATCATTAGACTATGTGTTTCTTGCTACAAGACATTTTAAAAAATGTATTCAATTACCTGGAGGTGTCATTTTATATTCCCAGGCAAAACTTTGTCCAGTGGATTGTTATGGACATTGACAAACTTCTTGCTTTACAACGTGACTCAGATATTTCTTCAATGACATGTACAACTGGTAGTTGAAGTAAAACACCTGTGTGCGTGTGTCAGGAAGTCCAGTTATTCCTTAGGGAGTAATTTATTATTTTTTATATGGATAAGGTAGAATTAGCATGCTATAAGATTGAAAATTTGTGTATTGGTATTGTGGAAAAAATTATACAAATGATCAATGGAAGAAAAAGAAATAGACACTTCAGAGAAGACAGAAGCGTGCCAAGATCAGAGAAAAGGGAGAAGTGGTCGGTGAGAGAGCACATATGTAACAGAGCATAAATCTTGTAGCCTAGCAGTGACAGCATTCAGCTTGAAGTAGGGCAGAGCTGAATTAGATATTAAAGATCACACTAGGTTTAGTGAGATGCCATTTTGAATAGTTCATTAAGTAACCGGTATTGGCATTTTGGTAAGTCACTAATGCTGAATTTCATATAGAATGGTTTAAGTATTAGGATATTATCCTTACAGATAAGATGGCATAGTTATGAAATGTTATGTCTGCTATTAATTCCTCTGAATTGGACTATCAGAAAAAAACCCTGGTGTTTTATAGAAAACGGGATCAAGGATTGAGAAAGCAGTTGTCAGAGAAGTCACTGGGCTGGTGGCTTGTTGAAGACAATTTTATTGCAGTGGTGTAAGTTATATTATACTGATCTTGCTGAAAAATAAGAAAAGAGAGAACCAATTTTTAGTGATGTTGAATAGTTTCAAGATAAGTATGAACTGATAATTAAAGCCCCTCCTATGTAGCAATGTAAACCTAGTTCTTCAGCACAATAATCCTTATGGCAAAAATACTTTTGATTGCATGAACAGGAATATGAGAAGACTGTAACGTCACTTGTATTAAGTTGTGAGAAGTTAAGAGAGGGAAATAGTTACAGAAACAGTTGTGTTTTCTAAGGTCCTAATACACCATAACTTGTACATAAATAATAAGCATTAAGCAATTCCTTTATCTACATCCGGTGCAGCCCTTTAGACCTTGCACAAGGCTGTGACGTGAATGAAACATAAACATGCATTCAGTATAAATATTTATGAAGTTCTGAATATTCAATATTGCCAATCCCAGCATAAAAAACAGACTCAGACCATAAATATGACTTTTGTCACTCAATTCCTCCTCCTGCCATACAGATGGGAAGAAAAAAAAAAAAAAGGAAGAAATTCACAAATTCACATTTACCCTTAGACCCT
Source organism: Falco naumanni (assembly GCF_017639655.2). Taxonomy (NCBI): domain Eukaryota; kingdom Metazoa; phylum Chordata; class Aves; order Falconiformes; family Falconidae; genus Falco; species Falco naumanni. Next base: position 31,463,942 of record NC_054054.1, on the reverse strand, counting down.
TGAACACCCCCTTTGTTCACAAACCCTCTAACCCTCTAAAGCCCTATTCCCAAAGATATTATCAGACTGGAAACACTGAAGCAGCTTGTAGTACCAAAGAGCTGCAGTTCTTTCTAAAGTGGCAGCTCTTCTGTTTTCATAGCAAGGTACGGGAAGCAGGGCGAAAAGGTAGTCAAAACTTACTGACCTGATGGCTGGCTCCTTACATCCATTTTTAGGTTCAGGTTGCTCTATACTCTGAGCAGATTCTGGAAAGCCAATTGTTTTGTGTCAATATTTTCAGAAATTATATAGGTTGCTAGCTTTAGCAAGAAATAAAGTTTGTGGGTTGTTTCTCTTTCCTGTTGAGGCCTAAAAATAATTTCCAATTTTGATAATCCTTTTTGCAGCACTTGTTCTAGCATTTAATTGAACTGTGGACTTCTTAAACCTCAGGCACCTCCTTCTTGAACTTCATAAATTGCTGCTATTAGCCCAATAGCTTTCCTCATTTCCTGCAATATATTTGCCCAAAATGCCTTATCTTACTGTTATGTGATCATTTCAAAATCATCTGATGCACTTTGGGTCAAAGACAATGAGATATGTTTCTTCAGTGAAAGAAATAATTCAGGCTATTTGCAAGACTGGCAGGCTCCTAGGATTTCCTTTTTTCTCCTGTGTGAGATGTTCTACCTCCAAGAAAGAAAAAACCTGGTGACACACATTCCAGAGTAAGATTCTCCATGAAATAAGGTCAGCAGTCCCTTTTTCCTGTGTGAATTCGTCATGTCATCACAGCTCCTATTTAAATCAGAAAAAGAGACAGGGGAGATAAGGAAGAGAGATTATTCTATAAATTCAGTGATAGTCTATTTGCTCCCTTCACACAACACTACACCTATGACAGTCCTATTGTTAATGGAGAAGACTTTATGTCCCTTCAGTATGTTAAGGTCTGGTGGCCAACAGTCTCCACTGAGACCCTTTCTGGAGCAGCTCCACTAATGTGTCTGTTCTTTGTTATTGGTAGAACATGGAGATTTTAAGCCCTGGTTGACTGAATATAACATGATTTAGGAGCAAAACCTGCACTCTTTCCTTTCTGTGTCAGTGTTTCAGATCTGTGGTATCACAAGTTTAATTTATCTTCCATCAGGCATAGATAAAACCCCACAAGGTAACAACCCTCAACAACCTGATGCTGAGGGGATGGATTTGTGGTGTGTAAGGTAAGTGCCATAGTGAAAGAGACTTCATTAGCGCTGAGACAGACTGACTTGTCCACTACCATCTCCAGGTATGTGTCCTCTATCATACTAAAAGCAAATAATTAAGTCCTCTGTGTCATGAATTGATTTTTAGATTTAAATAGGACTCTTCTAAGAACGACTACATTTTACCTGGGTTGGTACTGATGATGACAATCTTCCGCAAGAATTCAGCAGTGTAGCTGGAATGTCTGTCTTTTAGCTTTGTTACCTACTCCATTATAGATGTTGAGAAAGGTGTCTTTGCTTATTTCAAAATTCAGTTTTTTTCCTTGGTCAGATTGTTTTTCTTTCTTCTGTTTTCTACCGAAGTTCTAATAGGTATTATTATTTTTCAGTCCTTTAGGTTTATGTTTCATGTTGAGGGAAGGTAAAAAATAAACTACGTGTATTATAATACTCAGAAATCAGATTTCAGTTTTCCTTAATTATGTTTCATCAAGTGTATCTTTATATACAAATTGTTTAAAAATCATATTGCACAGTCATTTGACTGTTCCAGTATTCTTGTTGCTCTGTTGAATTCAACCTGTTTCATGGTTTATGCATATTCTGTTTTCTGTGTGGAAAAGGAGAGTTCATTCTTGTCTTTTAAACATACATATTATTATAATCTAAATAATAAATCATGTAAGAGCTTCAAGCATTTCTCTTACAAAAGGCAAAAAAGTTTGTTCTGAAAAAAAATCCAAAGCAATAGCAGAGAAGAAGATTAAATTATTTTTTATTACTTGTACAGGTTTTAAAACCAATTTATTTCAAAATCTGTGTTGCTAAATAACAAGAATTGCAACTGTGTGCCACATTAAGCATTTAAGGAGTTCATTAAAATGATTTAAACTTTTCTTGGGTAAAAGTCAAAAGAAGCAGCAAAATATCAGGGCTGAGAATAACACAGAGACTATTGCTGTGCCAGTTGCTGCGCTTGCTACAACAGAGCTAAATGGGTTATTCTTAAGCCTCCACCATGAAAGTATATTTAGCATTTTAAAAATACATTCCTTTGGTTGTAAGGCACTTTTGTAAGAAATCTAAGGCACAGAAAAATCTTTTAAATCATCAGTGCTTGAACATAAGTAACGCAAGCAGGATTTAAATTGTCTCACAGACAAATGATACTTCCTGCTGAGCTGACCTGTTCTGTGACACTATTTAAGTGGAATTTTTTCCTGTTTATGATCTCTTATTTGTTCTATTACACTTCAAAGCTGTGTTCTATAATTTCAGACAGATCCAGAAACTTTCATCTTCAGGACCTTGTATGATTTACTTAATTAAGTGATATACAGGTTTTAAGATCTGGAGTTTGGACATTAAGGATTTTGTTAAATGACATAGAGCTGCTCTGATCCGAGGTGCCATATGATGTGGTTATTCCTATTTTGATCTCAGTTAAATAATGATCTGCCCCTAACTACCAAATGAGGATGACATTTTCCTAATTCTGTTCACATACAGGGAATTATTTCTTGTTATGAAGCAGTGATTTTACAGTAATTTATTTGAACTGTATATAGTCAATATATACAAAATATACTCAGAATATACAATACGTTATCTATTCATATATACAAATATATGCTCTGAATATATAAAAGAGTGCTACCATTATAGAGAAAGAAAAAAAAAATCTTTTAACAAATAAATTTTTCAACTTTCAAACAAAACCAGAAGCATGCTTGTTTGAGGAAAAGTCATCGTAAAACCATGATGTATGTGAAAAGGATCATCTGCTTTAAAAATATTTCCCGTCCATTTTGGATGCCAAGATTATATAGATCCCCTTTATGTGAAAGAGCTCCTTTCACATAAAGGTACCTTATCAAGAGTAACCTTCACAGAAAGTTATATATTGGTAGAAGATAATGTGATGTACTATATTTAGCATTGAGTGACTTCTAAATACTGCGTGACAAACATAAACCCATTGTATTCTTATCTTTGTTCATGTCTTAATTGCATATCCATTATTGACAGTCTTTTCAGGAAAGCAAGAAGAGTAGCATTTCATCTTAGCAACAACTTTCAGAAACTATCTGCCTAAAGCTGGTGATATGACACACAGCAAATACTAACACTGAAGGGAAAGAAAAGCTAGTATTTACCACAGTTTGTACGCTAGCAGAAAGTTGTGAATCTCAATTTGTGTGTTATCACTGAAATGATTCCTCTGATATTTGGCCCTAAAATGTTAACCTTGAGGGTAGTGTGTGTGTTAGACGAGCTTGTGAGTGTACTCAAAAGATGGTTTTCAGAATCTCCCTTAGTGTTCAGAATTTTGTTTTAAAGCAAGAGTGCTAATGCTACCTGAAAATAGAAATTCTTATCCAGTGTGATATTAAAATCTGTTGACAGTAATTTATATCCTGAATTTGGTTGAAATGTAAGGAAAATGCTGACTTCAGAAAAACTGTGATTAAGAAATGCTAATATATAGCTATGCACTTACTTGCAACATACAAATGAAGACTATTTATATTTCACATTAAGAAGATTTATTTTTCACTTGTCAAAAATTGTCAGAACAATGTATTCAGCTGGCTTTGATGTGAAACTGAATCTTTCTGTATCGTCTCGTAGGAGTTGGGGATCAAGTGGCTCACTGTGTGGGCTAGCCTCCTCAGCTGGATTGCCTGTAAGCCTTCACTGAGTAAGAATTGCTCATCCTGGGTATAAAATGCAGCACAAAGGCTTGACAAACTTGCTTCCTTAAAGGAGAATCTCATTTGTAAAACCTGAGCCAAGACGTGCCACTTTTCTGCTTTTGATCATGCTTAGGTATGGTATAGTTGATTTCTCATGCATATCAAGAAGAGCAGAATTTTAGGATATTCAGACATACTGGATACATTGGGAACTTTAAAGGTTAAAAAAAAAAAAGAAATGTCAGGATAGTACTTCAGATTAATATAGAGGATAGTGTTTTTTTAAGGATCACAGATTGGTGCATGCTACAGTTTTGGGCGCTTCGAAATTTCAGCATATGCATCTAGTTCTGTCTGCCTATGACCCTGAATATCTTAAATGGGATAGATAGTAATTTTCCAACCAAATAATTACTTGCTTAACTGTGTAAGGTTCACTGGTTCCCTAAGAGAATCTTTAGAATCTTGAGCTGTAGCAGTAATTTGGAGGCATAGTTTTTCTATTTCTTCATTATTTCATTCTTTGTATGGGGCTGGTAATGACTGCCACTGGCAAAGGGTGTCCTGATTTTAGTGGGGAAAGAGTTAAGTAGCTAGTACAGTGCTGTGTTTTGGATTTAGTATGAGAATAATTCTGCTAAGACAGTGATGGTTTTAGTTGTTGCTGGGTAATGTTTATACGAAGTCAAGGACTTTTCACTTTCCAAGGCCCTGCCAGTGAGAGGGCTGGAGGGGCACAAGAAATTGGGAGGGGACACAGCCAGGACAGCTGACTCTGGCTGGCCAAAGGGATATTCCATAACATACGGCATAATGCTCATTATGCGGGAAGGAGGAGGAAGGGGGCACGTTGGGTGTGATGGCGTTTGTCTTCCCCAGTCACGGTTACCCGTGCTGGAGCCCTGCTCTCCTAGGGGTGGCTGTGCCTGCCCGCCGGTGGGGAGGGGGAATGAATCCCTTGTTTGGTTTTGCTTGTGTGTACGGGTTTTGCTTTACATATTAAACTGTCTTTGTCTCAACCCACAAGTTTTCTCACTTTCACCCATCTGATTGTCTCCCCCATCCCACTGTGGGGAGTGAGTGAGTGGCTGTCTGGTGCTTAGCTGCTGGCCAGGGTTAAACCATGACACAGGGTTATTGGAAAGATTAGTTAATATTCATACAATGCTTGGAATGTACAATAAATTGATTTGCCAGGCTTTGTTTAGGCAGGAGATGGAATGATCAGGTACATTCATATAAGCTGCCCTGCTGGAGGCTACTAAATGTAACATCTTATATGCTAACATTTATGTAGGGAAAAAATACTATGTGGAAGAAATACAACTGCCTTTTGACATAAAACTATTTATTGACTTCTTATAATAGTGGTCTGAATGACAGTTGGTCTGAGGAAACAATTGTCAGCCAATTATGGAAGGTGAATGAAAGCTAAAACAAATCAGCTAGAAAATATACATTAGGTATTAAATACAATCCAGTGACTGTGCCTGTTGAAACTGGTATAAACTCTGGGAGAAACTGCTGGCCAGCCCCTGGCAACTCTTAACTACCCCATCCTTACTGGAGGACTATTCTCTGATGGGTAGATCAGTTTAGATCAAGAGATTGAGAGGGGTTAAAAAAAAAAATCAGGTTGTTGGAAAGTCAGTTCCACAAGACATTGTGTGTGCTTGTGTATAGAATGGGACAGGAAAATTTTCTTTCAGTAGTTAGTGAAAGGCAAATGATTAATGATTTAGAATTCTTTTCACACTGCAGTAAAAATTAATTAAAGATATGCTGCCTTTAAGCAATTCTAGGCTTACAATGATAAATATGGAAATGTGCTGCATTTTGCAGAATAAAAACCATTGTCTTTATAACACACAGAAATGAATTGTATCCACATCAAGTTTTATGTAAACACTCTGAAATTCAATTGGTAAGGGTTCAGCTGAATGTCTCTCCATGATTAAAGAAAAGCAATACTGGTGGTAACATCTTTAATAGCAATTACATTTTCTCACTTAAGAAAGAATTGGAAAGAAAAGATTTCTGTCACCTGTGGACATAAGAGCAAGTGAGGGTGAGAGGAAGGATCAACAAATACTTTCAATAGCTAGATATATTACTATTATCCTGAATGTGTGGCAAGTTATTTTTGGTGTTGTTTATTAAACTCAATGTGTAGGTGTGAGCTCTCAATCTATTATCACAAGTAGGCCCTAATCCCTTACCCCATCTGTTCTTACAAAATGAAGTGACCAGAGTCATCTTTCTTCCTATTGACACAGAGACATAATTCCTCTTTTCAGATCCCGGTGGCTGTCTCTCTATTATTGTATTAAACAAAAACTCTTGTTACCAGTTTCAAACTTTAAACATAACTTTGAACATAACTGCAGCTGTCTTCTCCTCCATTCCTTTCTCTTTCCTCCCTTCCTGTAGCTGCCATCTCGAGGGTGTTGGGATCATTTCTGGTCTTTCCTATTGGCTACTTGCCTTCTGCACAGCAGCTGCACAAGGTTGTCCTGGAACCTGTCCTAGGACCACACACAGCTCTTACCTTCTCCGCCTCCGACTGTCCTCTCAGATCAACCTCTGCCGTGCTGCCAGAAAATTACTTGTTCAAAATGTGTCTTTCATCTGCTTTCTGCTCACTCACCTGTCCTTCAGGCTGGTAAAGCCTGCTACAGCTTATAATGACGATAAACCAAGAAAAAAAAAAAGAAAACAGTATATAGAAAATCCTCTTCATTAGGAACCTGTCTATCCCCTAGCTATTCATATTGAAAAATGCTTTAATATTGCTACTGATTTACTGTTGAGTGAGTGTGCATAGATCTGCACATGGCACATCCACTAAGAGAATTTAATTCCTAAATGAGAGTAGCAATATTCTGAGGAACATTTCATGTTCCCTTAAGAATCTGAGGAAAAGGGGGAGAAAAAGGAAAGAAGAGTGTAACTGAGGCTTAGCATGTAACTGCTTGCTAGAGAGAAAACAGAATTGTCTGCAGAGCCCAAATTATCAGCAGTGTGTGGCAAGCTGCCTCTGTGCCCTCGTGCAGCCATGCCTGTATTTTCACTTTAGAGGGAATTATCCTTATGTCCTTGCTGTGTTTACCAGCCTATCAGGAGAGACATGCACAACAGTATCAAGGCACCGTAACAATGCTGGCATCAGTGGAATTACTAGCCGAAGGGGCCATCCAATCTGTCCGCTTAAGAATTAAGAAAAGACATAGTTAAGATGCGGAGAGAAAGATATGCTGGGTTCACACAAATAAATCAAAACACAAAAATAATTTTTGGCATGAAATAAAATTATTCCATAATATGGGTAAAGATGACATAGAACTAAAAATTCTAGGAAACTGACAGATGACTTTTTAGCACCTCAGAGGATGAATGTTTTGATGTAGGCGTAATGTGCTAATGAATTAGCCTTTCAAATTCAGATAGAGTGAATCTGCCTCATTCTAGCCCTAGAGCATGGAAAGTATTTGTTCAGACCTAAAAACTAAACTAAAAGTGGAAATTTCATCTTGGTCATTAACAAGCAGATTTTTGGTACAGGCTTCAGAAGTGACAGTAAGTAAAATACATGTAGCCTTATGTTGTTTAGTGTGACATTTTACGTATGTTTCTATTGGTCTTATTGACGCTTGGACAGAAAAATGAAACCAGCTAGAAAGAGCTGAGAACATGAGCAAAATTTGCTTGTGAAGAGTGCTCTGAACTAGGTTACAGGAGGTCTATGACCAAACCTACTTGATAAGGTGTGTGCCCTTGGGTTGCGTTCATGGCTGCCCAGCAGACTTTCCCTCTCCCCTTGGAGTGGAGCTAGGTCTGTCCTTGAAAATCCTTTTACAAATCTTAGAAGCTGTCCAATGGGTGAGGCCATTAAATCTGCTTAATTCTGAAAACAGAAATATTTAAATCAAAATAGGAAAGATTTTCTGACCACAGCTGAAAAAAAACACCACAGGAAATGTACTTAGGTTGTCATGGAGCCCTTTTCAGTGGGGGACATTTGGGACACTCAGTCCAGCATCCATCATCCTCATTTACTGCCTGTAGCTACACCAGCCTGCGGGCTATAGCTCAACAAGAGGCTTTTCTGTGCCTGCTGTGCCGTCTGCAGCCCGTTCAGTTTCGTCTCTGCCTTTGCAAGGCCCTGATGTAAACCAGATCACTGACATGATGTAGGTTAAAAAAGAAACTCTTCTTGAAAAGGGAGAAGTGAGAGGCATTATTGGATCTAACTGTTTACGCTGGCAAGGGAACTGTGAATTGTCTTAAATGGCCAGCAGCAGCTCAACCTCTCCGGGGCAGGGGAATGAGCGAGTGTTTGCACTTAGAGGCAGTAATTACAGCTGTGTTCATTCCCCACTCTAGAGAAATTAAGCTGCTCCTGATTGAAGCTGTAGTTTCATGGTACAAAGTGTTATGTCTCAGTGCCTGTTGACTTTTATTTTTTCTCCTTCCCTCCCTCCAGCACCTCCCCCTCTTTGTGCTGCATCAGCGCAAGTCTTTGTTCATGTTAGGTGAACTGGGAATTAGAGAACTAATCTGACTTTAAAAAACCACAACGAAACCCATTACTTCTATGCTTAAAAACCCTGTGATGTGAGGAATGAAGACTGAGTGTACAGAATGAAATTACCATAGCATCTCTTTTGGTGTTGGTAAACTTGGGCTTATTATGTGTGCCTAACAGCCAGCCTTATTCTGTGCTCCACAGAGATAATGGAGTCACAGAACAAGTGGTGTAAAGAAGCATGACTATCCATCAATTCCATCCTTTCTGCTAGGCACACTGTCACTAAACGTTAATAAAATCTTACTGTTACTCAGCTTTAAACCTCCAACATTAGCAGTGCTATGCTATAACTAAGTACAAATCTTATGAAAAAAGCATCACCTTTTATATTTTCCCCTAAAGAAGTAATATTTCACTGTTGCATTCATTGCTAACAGAAACACTATTATTTCAGTAAACAGTTTATAAACATTAAAAGAAACTGAGTGTGGTTTATGGGATTTAAACACGCTTTTCATTATACGTTAACAGGATTTAGCTCCTGCATGCTACTTCAAACACCCCTCTTGAATACACTTTTCTTCAGTTTTGTGTCTTGAAAGAAGGCTGAAAAAATTCTGTCTTACCTGAGCTGGATTTCCTCAAAAAATCAGCAAGGCGACCTGATGTCAATTACAGGATTAAGCAGCTGTACAAACATTATATGATATGCTAAAAAGCATCTTCAATGAACGCTTTCTAGTTAGACTATTTTTTCTGTCATGAATATTTCCATTATAAAGTTTTAGAAATTGACTCTAATTAAGAGGTATGCTAAGAAGAAAGTGGTTATAACTTCATTTCCTTTTGACTGGCCTCATCATGCATTCAGCAGCAAATTATTTTTTTTTCTTGACACAAGTATGATGTTTGCTGTTGTCAGTTAGTGCCAATACGGAGACAAATGCTTGTGGGCTGAGAGGTTAATATACCATACTTTGTGCCTTTGGAGTGACAAACAAAATTTGCAACTGTTGTCTTTATATTTACAATAAAATATTTGTCTTTTCCATAGACAGGAAAACCCACAAATGTTTATTGATTTTATTGACACATTAAAAATTCATTTTTAAAATGCATGATCCATGTATACCAAGTCTTATTTTCACTTTCTTGCACCACTTTAAGAATTTAGGCTTGATGGGGATGGGGTAAAAGAAGCCAATAGTATTTGACTGAATAAATGTCATGCAAGAAGTTTCAAAAGACTAATGATCTTACAAAGAAATTCTCCTAGCAGGTCTTTCGTGTGTTGTGTCCTCTGAGAACTATTTGGTAGTCTCTTTAGGATGCACAGGAGCATCTCTCTGTAGAAGGAAAGATTTCAAATTCACTGACCTCAGTATAAATACTCTAAAGATGAAGGCTTGAAAATCAGGATAAAAAGGAATGTTTGCTGGTAAAGAACAGGAAGGAATGGAAAGTTTCACTTATCTGAGAAGATGAAATTCAGTGGCTGATAAGATCTGAAAAATATGAAAACTAAAATCACTGGGGATATGGGAGAATAAAGTATATTTTAACAGCTGCCAAAGCTGTGGTATAGCTAGATCAGTGTATAAACTAAATTGAAACAAAGCCACAGCAATGCCTTGTCAAGATTTCACCATCAATCAAAAATATGGCAGCAAATGAGGCAAAAGTGAAGCAGATTAGAAGCTTTTGACAGTTTCTGAGTCAGCTGGTGGCAGTTACCAGCATGGAGGTTTGCACAGCATCTAGCCAGCCGTTCATATCAGCTATTGCTTTGTAGAGATTATTCTTAGTTTTTTGTTTATATTATAACTTCACAGAAAGGGCTGCACTTTCAGCCAATGAGCAAAGCATGTATCAATAGAAAATTAATAGAGGACTACTGCATGCTTCAGCAAGATGATTACAAACTGGATATTTTGTCTGTAATTTTTCAAGTGCTGAAAAGAATATCTTCAGTAGAAACATTATAGTCAAGAGAAACCAATTAAACAGATTTGTGTCCTGTAGAATATCTCAAGTGTATTAATCTCTATGTAAATGCTGTTTTCAAGTAGTCAGAGAAAGCCCCTTTACAGCCATTCCTCCGTGGAAAATTAGAAATAAAAAGCGGAGGCTATCGGTGGATTAGTTTGAGGTATTTTTCAGGATTCAAACATAATTAAACATTTTAAGAAAAAGAAGATAGTTTCTATGAAAATATAAAATTAAGTGATAACCCAACTTTTGACCCCACTGCTGAGTCTTCTGTGCGATATGTTTTCTGTGGCTGTACTGTTCTTAAAAAAACCCAAGGACATTACACATTCAAAACCTGCATTATTAAGACTGCAAAGTCAAGCATTCAGAAGATAAGAAATGCCAGTTTAGGTTCCCATCTGCATCTTATTTTGTCCCTATCTGGCTGTTTATGTTATTAGCTATTTTTTGATAACATGTACAAATTTTATTTTTTCTTACATTATTTGGTCATATTTAAACACTTTTCCTCCCTCCCTTTTGACTACATAGCCACACTGTTAAAAAAATCCTTGTTTCTCTAAGAATATTCCTGATGCACTGGCAAGCTGTTTGTAAAGCAGTAACATGCTTCAGAATCACATTCATAAAGGTATCAGGTCTTCCTGCTTCTGAGCAAGCTACCACGGCAGGTCTGTCTGCACTGACATAGTCCCCTCTAGGCTATCTGAGCCTCATTCTTCATCTCTGTCCTACCTCTCACTCACTACCTCTGCCTGTTTTATCCACGCTGTATTATCCCTATACAAAGTGAAGCCTTTCTATAATGCAGGCTCTTTTCAGGCTGCTTTGTGTTTCATGCAATAGTAAAGAGTACGTAACAAAGAGCTCCAGTTTAAGGTTTTTGTGTGTGGTGAGAATGGTGCTGGCTGCCTCTTTGTATCCTGCCAAGCTGAGAAATGTACCAACGAAAGGAGCAGGCTTAGGGTGAGAGAAGGATGTGAACATTACCATTCCTGCAAGTGTGGCAGGATTGCAGGGCAGTCTGGATGACAACCAGGATGGAGCTAAAGACTTCAGGTTTTATGGGTTGCCAAGCTATGGAGGAGTAGGCAACATGCTTCACTGTTACACTGCCACACTACCAGTAAATAACTTCATTTTCTAGTGTTCTTCTTATGCTGCAGTCTGTCGGCAAAATATAGCTCTCCTACACTTAACATTTTCTCTTAAAGTAACATACAGCTCCTGCACATTTATGTTGTTGTAAAACATAGATCACACTTTTATAAATTTAAGAGTAATAAAGCATGAAACACAGGAACAGGTACAGGGAATTATTAAGTTTAAATTGAGCTGTTAAGGTGAAAACACTACGTCTAAAGGATGTTCGTTGCTCGGTATTTCTGACTGTTGACCTGAGAAATTTAGGTCCTTGACCCTGACTGATACAAAGAGAGCATAGGGTAGCTTTAAGGTTGACCCTAGTTATTGGTGTAAATGCAATCTATATACTCAAAATGATGGATAATCTATTCTGTTTTTTCCTATACTTTATTACACTGAACCTAGATCTCAAAACCTGAATGTAACCAAATTTCAATGAAGGCAAAGGGCAAAAAGATGTCACACCACTACCGAACTATCAGTTTAAGCTCAATGACCTGCAAGACTTTGTGAAGTTTCCTGGAGAAAAGAATACCTGAAAGTACTTGAGGATAATGGAAGACAAGGAAGTACCCACTTAGCAAAAAGGTTAAAATGAAATACGTATTTCCCCAAAAGTGCAGTATACTTGGTTAACCTGTTGTCCTTGTTTGAATAAATTTAAAGTAGTAAATCTACTTTAATCCAGGCAATTAGTAGTGAAACTACTGAAGGCAGACATTGGTACAAGAATTATAAGGAAGTGAGGAACCAGCTAAAGGAGAGATGATATTTGATTTTGTGGAAGGGGAAATATTAATGAAAATCCTCCAGGATCAGCCTTGCAACTGATGTCATGTAAACTTTTCATTAATAATCTCGGCACAAAGTTGAACACAGGTAAAATTCTCAGATGACTCTTCTGTGAGGAATGGGTGGGATTTTTTCTGGGACAGTCATAGGTCCCTAAACCAGTAAGTTACAGAAGGCATTGGGAGAGTAAAAGACATCTCCAGAGGCTGGCTCACGGTGCCAAGGGCAGCTTCCTGTTCTCAATTGCTCTTTTAATTACAGAGAGGGAGTAAGGATGTGGCACGAGGCCTGTCTTCCCACTTAGGGAATAATGACATTGTTTATTACGCACGGTTGAAAACCTTACATTCAGGCCTGTTGTAGTTCTTGTTCGCAATGTTAAAACAGAGCTTGAACATTGACTGTGAAACCAGCCAGCCCTCTCTGGAGACTACTTGAGTCCATAGATAATTTAAACGTACATGAAAGGACTTGCCTAAAGCCAATGTACTTCAAGTACTCTACTTCTCAGGTTTTTAAAGGATGCTTTTGCAGTAAGTTTCCTTTGTTCCTGCAACATGCATTTGTAGGACAATATCTAATGCTCAGTCCCACCAGAACTCACCTGCTGCCTCACACTGTGCAGTGTACCTGCTTAAGCACCAACCCCTTCCCTCACATATTAACCTAATTAAAACAGAGAAAAAGAAATTACTCTTAGCTTCTCACTTACCTTCAAGTTTGATACTCCTTTTCCAGAACTTGCCTTGCTTAAAAAAACGCCAAAAAAATCTTCCCTGTCCTTCGATATTTATTAAGAATCTAGCTAAAAATCAATAGTAAAATACAGCAACACAAAAGATGTTGAGGATCAAGAAAAGCTAGTTGTAATTTTTTGTCTCTTGTTATATTTATGACTACCTCTCCAGCTCTTGGCTGCTTGTTGTTGTCCTCTGTATGCATAGCCTGTATGTGCAGGTGGGGGGCTCAGTGGGTGGGGAGGACTGGTTGGTTTTGGTTTTGTTCTGCCTGGGTTATTTCTGTGGCTTGGTTTACACTTTGGCCCCACATGCAACAGTATGATGGGGGAGGTTACAATGCATAACTCGTAAGAAAGGAGGCAGAATGCCCCAAATTTTCTGAACTTTCTGATGTTTAACACATGATGTAACACTGACACTAGTCTTCCCTTATTCCTGCTTCCCTGTGGCCAGGCCTGACAACACGAACAGACAGTGCTCCTTGATATATACCATTGATCTCATGGATCAACCTTTGTTAAATACCCAAATTTCTGTCTCTGAAGGGGGTCAGCTTAAGCTACTAGTGCAGGTTTGGACAAAAAACATCAGTTTGTCTGTTCTGTAAAGCACTCTGTGCTAGGTATGTATAACAAGCACCATTGTATATAAAGGTCTGATCACATGTTTTCTAAAAGGATTTGGAGAAAGGGAGAGAAGGGTATCACAATCAATAGATAATACCTATCTTACAATATGAGACTAAAATAGGTTTCTTTAGACTATAGAGCAGGGGTTGAGAGCTAGTGAATGCTCCTTGTAAATACTCCATGTTTTTAACAACAAAGAAATATAGAAGCTGTTTAGCTTTTTTTTTTTTTTAAAAAAAAAAAAATGCTGTAGGAACAAAGAAATATGTACTGTAAGAAAGTGAACTGTGGAAGAGAATTCCAGCAAAAGTAGTAGAAGTAAGAAACATAAATTTTAATCTGAAGATTGATCCATTTATGAAAAGCATGATCTTGTGGCTGTTATGATATACGTGGTTTTGTTAGGAAGTATTCTAACTCACTGACTCCAGTGTGTCACAGCACTATCAAAACTAGTCAGCTGCAACAAGGCTTTTACCATCAGTCAGATTCTACCATCCATGCTGTTTCTTCATCCTCTTCAGGCCAGTCCACCCTGCTTCTTGCCTCTACTATGTCTGGATTCTCTCTCCTGCATCCAGAACACACTCTCTCTGCTTCTCTTCATCCATTCCATCTCTTCCATACCCCTTAGAGCTGTTTAACCACTTAGCAGAAATCAGCCACAGCTGCACCTTATCCACGCCAGCCAACCCACCACCCCTGAAGCCAGCCCACAGCTGTATATTATCAATGTTAATAACCTACCTTAATTCCTCTATAATTCCTCTACACCAGTGTATTCATAGTCTAGTTTCCTAAATTATCATTATTTATTCTGAACAAAAGCATTTACTAGTTTAGTTGATATGAACCAGTTAAAAAAATTTGCACCTTCATTTGCTTAATTTTAAACATTGACCCTGATTCTGCAAGAATTTATATGAACTTAATATAAAGAAACACAAGCATCTAAAATAATTGCATTAAGTACAAACTCAGCATATTGTGAAGTACATATGGGTTACAAGGAAATGTGCTATCACCACCTATATTCAAATAAGATCTCAGAAGACTGTGTGCTGTTAGCTGATAGAATATTTTTTGGCTATTCAGTTTACAGAACAGCATTCTCAGCAGCTGTCACCATATTAGGGTCTTGAGCTAGTCTCAGTCTGAGCAGAGTGTAGCGATTTGGCAGGAATCACAAATGAGCAGCAGTCATTGATTTGCTGTGTAGAATACAAGTAGCAAAGTATGAGTGTTAACCCTGAAATGCAGCAGATAATTTCAGAAAGAATTTTAAAAAAAATATTTGAACAAGAGACTTCTTCAAAACAATAGATACTAAAATAGGAAATACATAGATAAATTATGCATTCAACACAAAAGATCTCACATCATATAGGAATGTTTTGTCTCTTAGAACATCATGCTGAAAGGGAGATGTCAGAAAATGGAGCAGTTAGAACAATCCATACTTTTACATCCAGTTTCATTTTGCTACAGTCCTGCCCTAATTATTTAAAATCAGTCTAGGATGAGAGTGTCTGTCAGTCCCTCTGTTTATACAACCTTGAAGTTTTCTGTGGAGACAGTGAACAAAGTTGCCATGGTGTTCTGTAGCTTAGAATTTTATTCTAGGAGTAGGTACATGATCACCAAACTAATTTAAGTAAGCTATTGTAAAGCCAGCCAAAATAAAACTGCTTGAGGTCTTGAAAAGGCTGATCCTTAAGGTAAAAAGGTCCAAAATCAATCATCATGCTGCTGCCAGTAAGCTACTGCTAGCACATGCTTAGGCATATGCCTTTCTGAATTTGCAGATGTCACAGACGCTTCAGAGGTTTTGGGGAGTAAAATGCATAAGTAACAGTTATCATTATGGTCATTAACTTCTGGGTTTGGAAAGTCTTTTGCATTATGATTGAGAACTTTCTTCCAGCTGACAGCCAGAGGCAGTAAAAGAAAGATAGAATCTTTAGGGAGATAGGACCCACACATAATTGCATGAGAAATCATAATGACAAGGTTGTGCTTGGGATCTGTAATGTGCTGTACTGAAATAAAATCCATTTTCATACAGTTCATGCAGGACTACTGCCATTTGCAGTAACCACCTTTGTAAAGCAGAATATACTCCCACTGCATCCAGAATCACACTCTTTTTCTGCATGAGTCTCCAATAGGAAGTGGATCAGGTCGTTACCATATTTGTGGACAAGTGCTGACATCAGAACTTACATAAAGCTATTTTAAAAGAAATTATTTTGCATCATTATAATTTTGAGCCATAATTTTTGTATCTAAAATAAAATAATCACAATTCTCCCACAAAAGATTAAATGGGAAAAAGAATAATGCATCCAAGAATCACCCTTTATGAAAGACACTGTTAATCTTTGCAAGTAACAAAAGATGTTAACCTTAAAATACCAAGCAGAAAGTACAGGCTATGCTTGTTAGTAATCCTAATCCTGCCTTGTGCTCATGAGTAGCAAATCACTCTATCTGGTTTCTTTGCAAGGATTAGAATGTTTGTAAGTGAAATATTCTACATCTTTAGGACCCAGTGAATGGCAGGTTCTTGTAATCTGGATTGGGGAAGACATAGCTAGTGTTACAATCCATTTTGCTTGCTACTAGACACCAGCCTGGGTTGCTGATTGAGGGAACACAGACCATTCTCTGACTAGGCTTGCTAATTAAGGGCACACTTTTGGTCCACCCTCTGGATGCAGGCTGAAACAGATGGGAGAGGGAATCCTCAAAATGATAGCAAGTTGCTGTTCTCTCTTATTGACAGATGCTAAAGCAGAAATGCACCATGTCACCACTTGTACTACCTGATTATCAAAGGCTATAGGATGCATTAAATTTACTTAGGATTTACTACTAATAAGCAAAGCTACAGCTGAGCAAGATTAGTCAGATCTCATTCATTGCTACAGAGGAGTCTAGAGTCTGATATTATTTCTTAGGACCCTGAGGGTTTTTTTGATGATGTGGTATCTGTATCACCTTTCTTCTGTTTTCTTCTCCCCTCTAATTGAAACTCTTTGTTAATCTTGTATAGATCTCTGGATCCTGTTTCCTTTACCTGTCAGGGGTGCTGGCAAGTCCACCACACAGTGTTGACCCTTATCTTTCAGATCTTGAAGTTCTGCCTGTCACATCACCTGCTTCTTTTTTAATTTGTGCATGCATGTGCTCTTAAATTGCCTAACTCTGATCAATAGGATTATTAGATTAGATTGCCCCCAAATTACACGTTCTCTGTTACAGCATCAGTTTTCCTTTGTTGTTTCTTCTCCAACTAGGTTATCTTGGTACCCATGCTAGA
Source organism: Falco naumanni (assembly GCF_017639655.2). NCBI lineage: Eukaryota > Metazoa > Chordata > Aves > Falconiformes > Falconidae > Falco > Falco naumanni. The sequence goes on along the minus strand of NC_054054.1, from coordinate 31,446,898 downwards.
TTTGAAATTAATGTTACATAAAGGCTAGCTTCGGCCTTCTGGAAATGTTTGAATCTCTTGTATGACTAGAGATGTAACTGTAATTTCATCCACAGGACTTTTCCTGGAAGAAAGGAGAATATCCACACCTTTTCCCCAGTAAAGAGGATATCTTTGACTTTGACTATGATGTGAGAAAAAATACTTGCCTGGCAGATTTTGAGTAGGCTGAAAAAGCAAAATGTGCATATCCTTAAAATACTACACCCTAACTAGTAAGGTTAATCAGTGCCTGTTGATATAAAATACTTTCCTGATATTTTCTAATAAGCAAAGAAAAATATGAGGTGTATCATAAATAAAGATACAATTTCCTAAGTGCTTAAGATTTGAAATAATTCCAGTTAGCAGCAAGATGGTATGATGTGAAGGACTTTCAATGCAGAGTGGAAAATTTGGCCTGATAGCTATTTTGTGGACTATTTATTACAGACTGATATATGGTATTCATAACCCATCCTTATCCTTCCCAGAAACAGTACTTCTGACACCATAAATGGAAATGTTAGACTCTCTTCTTTCCAGAATGTGGAATTGGATTATACCTCTTTATTGCTTCTCACCGTCTCTTTTTCTTTTCCCAAAACATGCAAGAACATAATGTAGACCTTTTACTTCTATAATAAGAAGATGATCTATTATTCCATAACAACATCTAGAAAAAAATTCAAGCAAAATAATGCCTTTATTAAGCCTGAAACATAATTAGAAAAAATGCAGAAAAAATTAGATGGGTGTGTTGAGTCTAAATGCGGAGGTCTAATGACAAGTGTATGATAATGAATCAAAAAAATCAAATGAAAAAATACTGTGTGCACAAAAAGGAAACGTGTTATAGAACTCTGGCCAAGAAACAATAAATGTCTGGGAGTCAGCATGAAAAAGGTTTGTCATGTCCTCTGTCCTGTAGGTGGGTTCATTACCTGGTGCGCAGCACCAATTCACACACTGAGTCGAGGTATTTCTATTCCTTTATTCTAGTTTGTGCGAAGTAGGGAGCCAAGTGGTAACCCACAAATGCCCGTCTCCCCGACTGTCAAAATTTTACATTATTTATACAGTTCATTATACAAAGACATCAGCCTTCATTGGTTACAAGTTACCTAACTCCTTCATTACTTAGTGCTCAGTTTCCTATTTGTCAAATAATTCTCTCCCTTCTCATGCTGATCAGTTCACATGCTCAGTCTCAACTTCTTTTGGATCTGGTGGATTTCTTGAGTTGGTGGTCAATGAGTCGGTGGTCGCGGTCTCCCCCTGCTGGAATTACCTTTCCCCCAGTTTTTGCTGAGCTCTTTCCTCGTGGTGGATTTCCAGTCAGCTCATCTGTCTTGTGGGGGTGCTTTCTTTTGAAGTTGTTCTTCTGGGCAAAGGATTTATCAGTGCTTAATGAAGCACTTAGCAGGGTATACAAAATTACTTATATCTTTAATTAACTATTAACAACTCATTTGTTTCAATTGTCCTAAAATCAAACTTCTAACAATACATTTGATTTGATCAGTCATTGCCTTAATCATTTGATGTCATCGTGAGTATAGTGCAGTTGTAGTGCTGAAGACAAACATGTTTCTCGGTTTATACTGTTAGGAGGATAAAATCAGTGATAGATAGACTGTTTCTATCTAAAATTGTGGCTACACTGCACCTTGAATATAGTATGAAGTACTGATATAATGTAACTTTGCAGTGTATGCTGCTGACATTGTGAGTATGGAATGATCAAAAAAAAAAAAAAAAAGAGCTCAAATTGTAAGGATCTATACAGAAGAATAGTTTGAATTAGTTTTTATTCTAATTGAAAAATGAAAATATTCACTGGGATTTACTGAAGTTTCATATTTATGGGAGTAGTTATTGAATACAAAGCACAGTGGCATTGCTGAATTGTATATACATTTATACAAAAATACTACAATATGTAATTTGCTAAACCACTGGAAGCAAGCAAGAAGTAATAAAAATAGGTTCAGAGAGATGATAGAAAGCATAATGTTATAGTAAGGATAGCTACTGAAAGAACCAAAAATGAGAATACAAGGGCACAGCAGTAAAGACAGCTTCAGATCTTGCTTTTGCATTATACTTTACTGAGGAGAAACAACCAGTTGAGAGGCTGGTCTATAAAATAAAATTATGTGTAGGAAAAATATTTTCTTTTTTCCTAGAGTCTTTTTTCCAATGGAGGTGGAAACTTGCAGACAGGGAAGGGCAATGGGCACTAATGAACAGGGCAGTTGAGCAATGTGATAAAGCCAGTTTATAAGTTTCAGAAAGAAGCAGATAGGTTTCCACACCAGAAAGGCAGAGAGGGCTAAAAGCAAAGTGAAAAGAAAAGAAGACAATGGCTGTGACCATCAGAACACATTTGGTTTAGTATTTATTTGGAAATAAGTAGAAATTTTAAATTATTTATGTGAAAATACGATTTTATGTATCTCACATCATAATAGCAACTGCATCTTGAAAACAATAAATTCAGTTATCTTCATGACATGACTTTGATTTTTTTTTTTTTTTTTTTTTTTTTGTGTTGTTGTTGATGTTGTTATTTTAAACTTCCTGGTCCTGAAAGCAGGTCTGAACAAGGGAAGAGGTGGAAATACTCACAGAGACTGGGTTCATGGAAATAGTGTTTTCAGTGTGGAACCAGGAAATTTTATAGACAGTGCCAGGAAACCAGTCACTTTTGACTCCAGACTGTATAAAGGAAAACAGAGTGTGTCAAGGAGCTTATAAAAGAAAACAGTGCATGTCAGGGAGCTTATAAAGGAAAAGGAGTTCTTAACTCATATGAGAGGAGGGACTTAAATTGCATGATAATTTAGGTGATTTTGTTTGACTCATGGACCCAAGGCGGACAACATACTCCACATAGGCCACTTGAAACTCAAGACATGAGTCTTGTATTTTTCTAGATTTTCTACTCACAGAGCTCATCACCCTAAACTAGCTTAATGTTGCAGATGAGCAGAAGACATAAAATGTTGTTGTGCAGCAGCTGAGTTGTAGATAGAGCAGAAAAGTGTAATCTGGCCTGGTAGCTGAGGGTTGGAGTAAAACTGCACATGAATCTGACCAGATAGAAGACAGAAAAAGAAAGCAGCTTGTAAATGCACCATTGGCTGGAAGCAAGATGATTCAGTTTCATGCACATTGTCCTGAATGAGCTGATACTGTTTATAAATATGACTTGTGGACATCAGGAAGCCAGACAGTAATTACATTGGGATGCAGTATGAGATTTTCGTTGCCTATATGGATCGCACTTTGCTAGTTTCATTTTCTTATAATTATTGCATTTTCTCATATAAAAACTGCAGTTTAATAATCCTAAGGACTCGTGGGTAGGAGGAAAAACTAGAGAAAGGCAAATGTAAAATGTTTGACTCCTAAATTCTGTCAGTAAACACTATTTTAGAATAAGATTTGAAGTGGTCAATTTATTTACCACCTGGGGATTCCAAATGCAGATATTTTGGATAGAAAAACAGCGGCATAGGGTGTTGGGTCTTTTAGCTTTTTTTGTTTGGTTGGTTTGGTTTGGTTTTGGTTTTGCAAGTATGTAGCTATATGTAGGCTATAAGAGGAGAATGTTACCAAATACTCATTGTCCAGGCTTAATAATAAATACTGTAAGCGGTTTAAATAAAACTATATTTTCTTTTTAATATATGGTAAAAGCAGTAGCTCCTATACTTAGTTTTCTTAAGACTTTCCCTTGGCAAAATTCTTCTGACTTCCCACTAAAGTAAAATATTTGCTTTTTTTACAACATTTTTGATTTTTGTTTATTCCTCCAACCTCACCAAAGTTTCAGTTTTCCAGGGGGAAGGGTTTGGGAGAAACTGAGGGTCCAATCAACTATCTAAACATCATACAGAAGGAAATGCTTTATTGAGATGAGGAATCCTTCTCTCTAAAATGATTAATACCTTTCAGCTGAAGCTTGATGACCTATGAAAGGGAAAAGATTAACTTTTATATATATATATAATTTGAAGCTGAGATTACTATATTTTTTTGAAAAAACCTCAACATTTAAAAATTTAAAAAATGTCTGGAAATTTTAAAATTGACATATGTGCAAACAGTAAGAAATACAAGAAAATCAGAAGCAGCTTCAGCAATGATGAAGCTGAGAATTGGTGAAGAACAGCATTTCAGTTCCCCACACAAATTAATACGCCTATGTTTCTGAACTGCATAATTACAAACTACATTATGTTCTAAAGTGAACATTTACCAAAATTGATGAGAGAATTACCGAAGTAGTTGGACTCTTTTAAAATGTGTTGGTGAGGATCATTACAGGGATTCTGCTGGCAGGCATTCCTTATTACCAGAGCTGTAAGGCTGCATTTTCTAGAGAGTCATCAAAAAAAAAGAAATCTTATATGTTGAGCTTTGAAAGAGAGTATGAATACTGGACTATGCCAGCAGCAGAGCTGTGCAAAAAATGTAATGCCAAATTAAGCTCTGTAGAGTTTGCAAAGTTTCAGTTGAACTGAAATGTTCCATGCCACACTTTTTGTAGAAAGCCTTTATTGGTATTTTTTGATAAAGTTGGATGCATTGTTTTTAATAAGTTTCATTAACAGTCTGCTAATTTTAACAGATTTATTGGGTTTGTGTGGCAAGGTTTTGGCAGTGAGGAGGCTACAGAGGTGGCTTCTGTGAGAAGCTGCAAGAAGCTTCCCCTATGTCTGATGGAGCCCATGCCAGCCGGCTCCAAGATAGACCTGTCACTGGCCAAGGCCGAGCCCATCAGCGATGGTGGTAGTGCCTCTGGGATAACATATTTAAGAAAGGGTAAAAATTGCTGTCCAACAGCAACTGGGAGAGAGGAGTGAGAATATGAGAGGAACAGCTCTGCAGGCACCAAGGTCAGTTAAGGAGGGGAAGGAGGTGTTCCAGGTGCCACAACACAGATTCCCCAGCAGCCCATGGTGAAGACCATGGTGAGGCAGGCTGTGCCCCTCAGCCCATGGAGGTTAATGGTGAACTCCAAAGACCTGCTTCACAACTAAACCATGTCTCTTGGTCTTTTTATTATTTTAGGGGCGGCCTAAGCCTACTGATTTAACGAATATGTCCCAAATAAGCCATATTGGCTTTTTTTACCAAAGCAATTTACTAGAGAAATATGCATTTTCTTTCAGGGAGCGTTTTAGACTAAAACAAGTAGGATTTTTTTTCTATTAAGTTACATCATTGTTAAAGCCAATGAGTTAAAAGGGTCCTAACTCAGGTAGATGAGAGCACTCAGGCACAGTTTGATGCATTCATCTGGGTATCTGAGCTCAGTAATAATGAGACACACTCCAGTCAGTGATTTCTCAGTCTCTGTGAAAACTCAAAAGTGGCTTTCTGTCCCTTTATAGTGGTTTAGGAGGGAGGAATGCTCCTTGCAGACACCTGGGGATGAAGAAGAGCATCCATCCAGAGGTTAGCAGAGAGACATAAAGGAAGGAAGCTGCCTTAACTATCTATGAAGCAGCCAAGCAGAAAAAAATTAACTCCTGACCAGAGCTTACTTACACCCCACCCCTCTCCCCAAAGGCAATACAAGTGGAAGATAAAAAGGTTAAAAGAATAGTTATGTTGATGGAGCTGGAATGCATAGAGTTCCTGGTGCTGGGTGTGCACCTAAGGACTGTGCAAGGGGCCTCAGTAAATTCTGGGAAGTGTTGGACCTATGGGTGTTAACACAAACAAAATTAAGATACGTGTGAGGTTTCTTCCCTTTTTGGATGTAATTGTTGTTTAAAATGTTAATCTTAACCAATATTTAGTTAAACTTTAGAGATTTTTTAAAGACATCTTTGTGATACTGAAGTCAGGGTGTTTGCTTTCTTTGTGGACATATGAGGTTGGGAAAAGAATACTATTGAACACGATTAGCAAAATAAATACCTAAAACATATGCATCCTGACTTCTCCCTGGGTTTTGAGAAGTGAATTTTGAGGCTTGATAATTACAGTCATGCATAGAAAAGTTGTTAAATGAAAATGGCTTCATTTCACATAGTTACCATATATCTATGTTTATCTACATTTTCTCCCTTTTCCCATCCAAAAGTCTTATCCAGCTAGAATTTGAAAACTTTGAGCACTTATCTTGGGATGTCTGAACAGCCTGAAGTCATTCAGGCAACCTTGTATCTATGCCTCAGGTTATATGGACAGATCACTGGGAAAAGACAATGTGTAGTGACTGAGATGCACCTTGGACAAATCAAACTCACTAAATACATACTATGGATCTCAGGCAGATTTCCACCTGTGAAATCCTGGAAAGAAATACAGGAACTCTGGTTTTCCACTCTGCACAGAGGTATTGAAGTAGAAGTGAAGTTCTGAAAGTATTTTACCTTTTGCTTTTAACTAAATATTCCAGTCATATTCCTTTTTCTCTAGCAGCTGGGAAGACGTGTGAGAGGGAGAGAAAAGAGGCAGCAATCAAAGAAGACTTGGGAGACAGGTTTTATTCTTACCCATGCTATATATTGGTTCGAAATGCCTCCCTTTCTACAGCATTTTGAGATCCTAGGGCTAAAAGCACCTCTGTAATGAGGCTTTATTATTATTGTTGTTGTTCATATTTAAGCTTTCTGCACTATTTTATAGTTCTAATTATGAGAAAAGTAAGAAAAGGCTATACTGGACTGGCTCATGAAGAATTCTTATTCAGTGGGGTTTCAGGTTTGTTACTACTATAAATTACAAATTATTTTGTTTCAGAGACCGCAATCAAGTATCCAACTTCAGAGAACTAAATTCAGTTAAACAACTGTAGAACTCTTTATTTGAATTTTAATACACATATTCCTTTTTATTATTCCAAATAATTTTCTTTCTTCTTGTCTTCCATTTTCTTCTTCTATGCAGGTCATATTTCACCTCTATGCAGGTGCAATGCAGGTCAGAACACGAAAGTTTTCAGTCTCTTACAGAATATATTTAGAGGATTGTACTCTCCAGAAATGTAATTGATAATTGAGGCTTCCCTCCACCCCCCCACCCCCACCCCTTCATAGGCTGTGAGCTGAAAAGGACACTCCATTTTACTTAAATAGCCTATCTGACAAATAATGCTCTTTAATTCTACTTAGAAAACTGTCTTTTTCATTAACTAAACATCACCCCCCTCCCCAACCCTACTTGACATTTAAAGCTTAAGCAACTACAGCCTACTTCTAACAAGTTCTCCTTCAATGTAAATTAAAATGACTTGGTATTGAACAAAATCACCCAGTATCAAACAGTGCAGTCCTCAGGGATTTTTTTTTAATACTGTTCATGTACAAACAGAGGAATTCAATTAAAAAATAACCCAAGGCACTATGCAAAATACGGGCAGAATGTAATGTAACTTGTCAGAGAACTCATCTCATGTATTGTTGTATATGCATACACGCACATATGTGTGCATAGAGGCACATATATAGGCCTAGAATGTTCCAAAACAAAAAATGTCTTCTGGTCTCATGATACGTGAGTTTTTGGTTTTTTTAATTAGGATTATCTCTTGCTTTAGTTGACTCATTTATACTTACTGCTGTGGGCTTCCTCAACAGCAGTATCCTGGAATTTTAATTTCTGTAGGATGTAGTTCTGCAACAGCTTTTTGGGGGTTTCAGGTTTATACATTCGAATAATTAACATGAATATTGCTTCTCATAGTAGATTGCAAAGTAAATGGTGTGAATTAAACTCTTCAGATTTTACCCAGGCCCACGTCCACAGACTCAGTTTTGCCTTCTACCTAGGGATAACAAATCCTAAAAGTGATATTTGGTACTTGAAACTACCACTGAACGAATTACTTCTGCAGATTCTCTGTAACTTGCCAAGTTGCTCCAAGTAAAGTCTGATCTCATTCGAGCCCTTTGTACAGTCCTCTGTCTTTTGCAGGAGAACAGGAATAGATAGGAGAAAATGGACTCATCTTCCAAAACAGGTCAGGTCATGATTACAATTAGGCTCTTTGAGCTTACTTACAACCATCTCTGATGTTACAACCATCAGAAGGTGATGTATGGCGAAGCTGCTTTTTTTTTTTAATTCACAGCTGCGTGTTAAACTTACATTAGATATCTCTTGACCTCTGCTTGTTGTTTTGTTTCATATTCAATTCAAATGCATGTCATAGTTTTAAAATAGATAGGCAATATTAATGAAAAACATAGTTGTGCTTACATAACACACATCCAAAACTATTCAATTGTGCATTGATAACGTACTTGCAGGGGCATCAGGTCATTACCTGTAGCTCTTGCAAATCCCCCCTGTTTCATTACTAGTGGTTTCTGTGTCTCAGGCAGAAAAAGCATGTCAGTGAAATAACTTGTGACTGAAGTACTGAATGGTTAGGCATCCATATATTTAATTCCTGTTGTCTACCCAGGAATTTTAAAGATCAAGCTAATTTCAAATTTTCTTGTGATGAAAATGAATAAATGACAAATGTGTCAATGCAAGCTTCTCCTTCTATGTAATTTCTTACTGCCTTTTTATGCCAGTGACAGTTCTTTCTTTGGGTTAAGCATTTCTTTGCTTTTGTAAATGTTTTCATTTGATGGCTAAACCACAAAAATTTCTGGAAATGGGGTAATAAACTTATTGACATATTATTATGAGCGGATAATGATTTGTTTATGTAAAATCTAGTTGAAGATGTTTTACGTCAGAGCCTACCTTACAATGCTCTAAACAGCTGTACTTACAACAGATGGGAACCCTTGAGTACTGAGCTTCTTGTTAAGTGGTTTAAACAAAGGACCAACCGATACACATTCTTGGATCTGATGTGTGTTACATGTGCATGATCAAGTGAAACTCCTTAGTGAGGTTAAGCATTACAAATATTTTTGAGAGACTACAAACTAAAGGAAAATTAAAATTTACTTTCAGGCATTAATTTTCCATAAAACTGACCTGAAAAACACAATGAAGAGTAGACTTGCACAAGAAAATGAACTGTTAATCTAACAGTTAAATTTAGATCATTTTCTGCAGCAGTACACTCTTTGTGAAGACACTGTCCCATGTGAGTAAATCTTGAAGACCTAAAAGAGTATCAGAGAAACAACTAAGTTGCTTACCAATATGAAATACACAGTTTGACAGTTATAGAACTAATTCAGGCAAGTACTTAAACATGTGCTTAACTTTAAACACTGCTTAAATCTCATCAGCTTTAATGGAACTTAATTAGATATGCAAGCACCCTCAAAGAATAAGATGATTTCCTGTAAATCACATTTTTTAAAAAAAGGTTTACTATAGAAAAATGCTTTAACTGTAAATTTCCAGCTACAGTACTGTTTCTGCCTAGTAAATGAACTGTTTTAAAGTAATTTTAGCTGACTTGCTTTGGGAATAGGAAAAGTGATGTGTGTTTTTCTATTTTATTCTTTCTTTAATGCAGATGACTGGAAAGAAGCAGTAAATATGAGGCATAGCTGGCCACTTTTATCCTTGGTGCAACTCCATTGGCTTCTGTGGAGTGTTGCTAGGGATTAAGTTGGTCCAGTCTTCGCAGAATACTTGTTCTGACTGCACATGACAGCACAATTTAGTAAAAACATATTAAATATGCCATAACACCATGTTTTTAGCATTTTTGAGATCCATAGAAAAGTCGTTGAAGCACGTATAGTAAATTGCTCCCTGGAATTAATGGTCTGGTTTGATTGTTGTCTGCAAGATTAAAAAGAAACAGGAAGTTTTTTGAATCAGAAATTTCAGAGGAAAACTGTGAGAGCTGATAAGCACACTTAATATACTATCTAGATGGACCATTGGTTTGATCTGGCGTGTCAGTTCCTATGTTCCTGCAAATAGCTTTTCAGTACACAAATGACAAAAGGAATTTTTTTTCAAGCAGAAGTTACAAAAAGTTAATTTTAAGTTAAATTCTTGTGGTTTGGGAATATTAAAAAATAAATTGATCGATTTTAGTACAATGCATACATTTTAATGAATAAGTCCAATACGTTTAAGAAAGCACAAATTACTTCAGCCTCCTACCTTTCTAGGGCTGTGGGAATTCAGCTGCTCCCAGAGTCAGACCAACAGTTGCTGATGATTTAGAAAAGAAGTGGAGGCTCCAGGTTTACTTGAAGTTGAGCTTATTTTATTTACTGTAGTTCAGTGTCAAAGTGCATGAATGTTCTGTTTTCAAGAATGATCATTTTTTGTGATCCCAGGGGCAACTACTGAACCATCCAAGCATGTAATTTATAGACACTGACGCTTTTATTAAAGATCTATGAAATGCTCAGTTTTTAATATTGGGAATATACTGAATGATGAAACTTATCCTTACACAGGAGGAAAGTACAAGATGGATGACCTTTTAAGATGTACTTATATACTCAAGGGATGTAAGAACTGCACTAGTTTTGTGTTAGTCCATTGCATGTGAGTTTGTTTTAGATAAATTGCAGATTTTGTAGAACAGAAGGAAATCGGCTTAAGTGTAAATTCAAAGTAGAACAAGTGTTGCACCAAAGAGAGAATTATTGCAAGACAACATCTACTACAAGGTCTAAAAATCACTAAACTTAAGAACCAGTTGATAGTAGGATTTTGGTTGACATCTAAATGAAATCAGTGAACCGTACCTCTGTATCACTTTTCTTACACATTGGTTTAACTTCTTTGAAAGATAAGATGGAGAAACACTGGTGTTTCTTTTTTTCTCAAGTGAATATCCATTTCTAACAAAAAAAAATAATTGCTAGGGCAAGGTAATGGAGTAGTGACAGAAGACAGATATAAACTTGTTCTAGGAAGTTAGCATGTAAAAAAATCACAAGGTCTCAGAGTTGCCCAGTGAAGAGCTTTGGTTTCTGTCATTAAGTCTGGAAGTTGCCCTAGAAGCTGAGGTACTTAATTTTTTTTATTTTTTTCTTTTTCCTCATGGTAAATTCCAGCTATGCCCTTGAATGGCTGCAACCACCTGTTTTCCTACACCTGCTGCAATTTATAAACCATATGTTGCAGTCACAGACTGGAACTGCTATAGACCTGATGTGCTTTCTCGTAAATATTTCATAGGTGTCCTAGTCTCTGCACTTGAAAATTTGAAAGCATTGATTTTGCTGAAAATCATGGCCGAGACTGGATGTTTCCTCAATATTACCTCTGCTCCTTAGGCAAGGATTTATAACATTGGTGAATCATAAAAAATCCCCATAGAACTATCAGCATATCACTATCAGATATTAGCACTATCATTTCAAAATGAACCCTATTGTGATCAATGGTAAGAAAACAGAATCTACGATAACTCCTGGTGTAACAAAAGTACATTTACAAATAATAATTTGCGGGATGATACTTCCCAGGCTGGTTAAGCGTTACAACCAGTTTTGCAGTCACATGTTCAAATAGAAAATGTCTTAAAATTACTGTATGTTATGTAATATGAATAGTTGGCTAAATCCTTGCCTGGTGTACACTAGACCTTTTTAAAAGTCATTCTTTTCAATGAAGATTTAAAAATTTGTACATTAAATGTACAAAAAGTACCACAAGCGCTAATCCACTGGTATGGACATCTGCAAGTTCATAAACTTTGAGAAACATAATAGGCTTGGATATTCACATATAATGTACCTTTCATTCTGTTGGCAATGCAGTAAAACCTCATTCAAACTATGTTCTATCCCTTAAACTGGCCCCTGAACAGGAGAGCTTCCATACTGATGGAAGATTGACGAATGCTGAATATTTCTTATGAAATTAGTAAGTTTTGTATTGGATCCATTCTTTGGACCTCCAATCACTTCCTATGCTGAAGTGTGGATCCATTTCTATCCCAAAACCGTATTTGTTCACCACCTTGTGCTGAACTGATTTGGAAAGGAAACTCAAGTGCATAGACACACTTTGTGAAGCTATTTGCCTGCAGTGGAGATTGAGACAGTCTTATGAAAGTCCATTATGCTTTGCTGAATTTCATCTACTAGATGAAGTGGAATTGCTTGGAAAATGATTTGCTATGGCATGGGCTCTATGCTTCACTTTTACCCTTCATAATGAACTAGGAATATGTATTTATTGCACTATGCAGGGGCAGCGAATCATCATGGGTGATGCAGAGTTGAATGTTTAATTAATGTCATGGACAAACCATAGTAATATTATGTTCTTTACCTATTACTTTAGAAAGAGCAGCAGATGCCAATATAAAAAGTCAATTCTGTTTGTAATAGCTTGTACTGGTGAAAAATCAAGGCTGCTGGAAGTGGTATGCATTCATTCTTTGTCTCTTTCTTCTTTCTTCACTTCTCTTTTGCTTCCACATTTTTCTCTACTGTATATTCGGTGCACTGATTACTTATTCAGAGGTAAAGTTGTAATATCAGAAACTGCTTGCTTGCTTCTTCCCCCCCCCCTTTTTTTTTTTTTTTTTAGTCTTTTATATCCCATTCATCTTCACAGTTTTTCAGCAACTGTATTGGTTTAAATGAAGTTAATAGCAATGGCAGCATGGAGAAACAAGATAAACAGCAAAAGACAGAGCTTGTACCTATGACTATTGCAGTTTAAAATTACATGGAAAAGCAAAGTTCCTAAATGCAAAGCTCAAGAAACCAAACCCTACACATTTTCAATCTTAAAACTTAATTTTAGCTTAACTTGATCATTGATCTACCAGAAGTTCAGTTTATTACTTGTCCAATAGTGTTTATGAGAAGTTCATACCAAAGTTCCTTATGCTGCTCAACACCACAGAATCACAGAATAGGTTGGAAGTGACCTCTGGATATCATCTAATCCAACCACCCTGCTAAAGCAGGTTCTCCTAAAGCAGGTTGCACAGAGAAATGTCCAGGCAAGATCTGAATGTCTACAGAGAAGGAGACTCTACAACCTCTCTGGACAGCCTGTTCCAGTACTCTGTAACCCTCAAAGTGAAGAAGTTTTTCCTCATATTCAGAAGGAACTGCCTGTGTTGCAGTTTGTGCTTGTTGCCCCTTGTCCTGTTGCTGGGCACTGCTGAAAAGAGCCTGGCCCCAGCCTCTTGACACTCACCCTTAAGACATTTGCCGACTTTGATAAGATCCCCTCTGTGTCTTCTCTTCCCCAGGCTAAACAGGCCCAGCTCTCTCAGCCTTTCCTCATAAGGGAGATGCTCCAGTCCCTCTTTGTAGCCCTCTGCTGGGCCCTCACAAGCAGTTCCCTGTCTCTCTTGAACTGGGGAGCCCAGCACTGGGCACAGCACTCCAGATGTGGCCTCACCAGGGCAGAGTAGAACATGGGAGGACCACCTCCCTTGACCTGCTGGCCACGCTTCTCCTAATGCACCCCAGGATCCTGTTGGCCTTCTTGGCCACAAGGGCACCACAATGCTGGCTCATGGGCAACTTGGTGTCCACCAGAACTCCCAGGTCCTTCTCTGCAGAGCTGCTTTCCAGCAGGTCAGCCCCAGCCTGTACTGGTGCATGGGGTTACTCCTCCCTGGGTGAAGGACCTTACACTTGCCTTTGTGGAGTGGAACTCTGTTAGGATCCTCTCCAACCAACTCTCCAGCCTGTCCAGGTCTCACTGAATGTCAGTGCAGCCTCCTGGTGTGTCAGCCACCCCTCCCAGTTTTGTGTCACCAGCAAACCTGCTGAGGGTACGCTCTGTCCCTTCATCCAGGTCATCGACGGATAAATTAAACAAGACTGGACCGAGTACTGACCCTGGGGAACACTGCTCGAGCTACAGGCCTCCAGCTGGACTCTGTGTCACTGACCACAACCCTCTGATCTCTGCCATTCAGCCAGTTCTCAATCCACCTCACTGTCCACCCATCTAACCCACACTGCTTGAGCTTACCTGCGAGGGTGTTAGGGAAGGCAGTGTTGAAAACCTTGTTGAGGTCAAGGTAGACAACATCCACTGCTCTCCCTTCATCTACCCAGCATGTCATTCCATCATAGAAGGCTATTAGGTTGGTCAGGCATGATTTCCCCTTGGTGAATCCATGTTGACTGTTCCTGATAACCTTCTTTTCCTGCTTTGAGATGACCTCTAGGATGAGCTGTTTCCATCACCTTTACAGGAATAGAGGTGAGGTTGACCAGCCTGTAGTTGCTTGGGTCCTCCTTCATGCCCTTTTTGAAGACTGGAGTGACATTGGCTTTCCTCCAGTCCTCAGAAACCTCTCCTGTTCTCCATGACCTTTCAAAGATGATGAAGAGTGGCTTCCTTAGAAACCTCTCCTGTTCTCCATGACCTTTCAAAGATGATGAAGAGTGGCTTGGCAATAACATCTGGCAGCTCCCTCAGAATTCAGAGGTGCATCCCATGGGCGCCCTCGGATTTGTGGGTGGCACGTTTGCCTAAATGATCTCTAACCTGATTCTCCTCAGCCAGGGGAAAGTCTTCCTTTCTCCAGACTTTCTTGCCTCCAGGTTCTGGGATTCTTGAGGACTTGCCTGGGCAGCAAAGATTGAAGCAAAGAAAGCATTCACTAACTCCACCTTCTGTGTATCCTTCACCACAAAGGCATACACCTCATTCATCAGTGGGCCCACATTTTCCCTAGTCATCCTTTTCTTATCAATGGACTTGAAGAAGCCCTTCTTGCTGTCCTTGGTGTCCCTCACCAGATTTAATTCCATATGGACCTTAGCCTTCCTTATTGCCTCCCTGCATGCTCTGACAACATTTCTATTATCCTCTGAAGTGGCTTGTCCCTTTTTCCGCACCCTGTAAACTTCCTTCTTCTGCTTGAGATTGGCCAGAAGCTCCTTGCTCATCTATGCAGGTCTCCTGTCCCCTTTGCTTGATTTCTTAATAATGGGGATGCACTGATTTTGAGCTTGGAAGAAGCGATGCTTGAATATTAGCCATCTCTCTTGGACCCCCCTACTTTCCAGAGCCCTAACCCATGGGATTCCTTGGAGTAGGTCCTTGAAGAGGCCAAAGTTAGCTCTCCTGAAGTCCAGGGTCACAATCATACTTACTGCCCTGCTTCCTCCATGCAGGTTCCTGAACTCCACCATCTCATGTTCATTGCAGTCAAGGCTACCCCCAACTTGTCCTTTGTGAGTACAAGGTCCAAGAGTGTAGAGGAATGAAGCTGGGTTAATTAGCATTGATAATATACAACTGTGGGTTGGCTTCAGGGGTGGTGGGTTGGCCTATGTAGATAAGGTACAGGTGTGGCTGGTTAAGTTAGGTGGTTGAGAGCCAATGAAGAGAGAGCAGCCAAGGAAGAAGCAGAGAGAGTGACCCTGCCTTGGGTGAGGACAGACTAGAAGGCAGCAGAGGGACTGGCATGAAGAGTATGTTGGTATGAGATGGTAAACAGACCTTGTTGCAGCTGGCTAGACACACAAGAGTGTGTCTTGACTTGTTGGCTCCTTTGCCACCTGTGTCAAAAAAATATCTATCATCAGTGCTCTGCAGGAACCTCCTGGATTGTGTCTGCCTAGTTGTGTCGTCTTTCCAGCAGATATCAGGGAGGCTGAGGTTCCCTATGAGAAAGGGGGAAATCCTTAAATCTTTGCCCCTAAGCTCTCAATTCATTCTGCACGCATGCCTAAGCAGAGCTTGATATATTCCAGTTGCTCTCTCCCATAGAACAATTACACCACCTCTCCTTGCTGGCCTGTCTTTCCTAAAAAGTACAGAGCCATCCATCACAGCGTTCCAGTCATTTGTGCTGTCCCACCATGTCTCTGTAATCGCAGTGAGATCACGGCCGTGTGCCTGCACACAGATCTCTGGTTCTTCCTGGATATTCCCACGCTCTGTGCATCGGTGTACAGGCATTTCAGAGAGGTGATTGAGCATGCGGGTTTCCCAGGAGTGATGTGAGTGGATCCACCATAGCAATGCACACCCTTGAGGTGGCTGGCCTGCTGGTACTCATCTTGGGAGGTGGCTAAGGAACATATATCGCTGCTCTGGTTGGCCTGGCTTAATCCCCAGCTGGATGCGACGGTGTGAGCATCGCCCCTTTGGAGCCCTCCCCCCGAGTCCTTCAGGTTAAAGCCCAGCTCACCAGGTTGGCCAGCCTGCTGCCAAACACTCCCTTGCCTCTTTAAACATAGAGTATCTACCTAGTAGAAAGAGAAATCTTCACCCTGTTTTAGGCCAATAATTTTGTTTTGAAAAGACTTGCTTTTAATACTGATTTTAATGTTATTTCAGAGGAAAAAACCCCAACATCTAAAACCCTTTGCAATACTTACATGTTGGAGGTTCCAGGGTATAAATGGAGTGACCTTTCCTCCTTTTTTTTTGGTATTATTTTCACTTTGCAGTAAGCTAAAGTTCTAGATGGATGGATTCTAATTTCCTTATGGTATCTCTGGTAGCTGGGATCTGATATTAGCTGAAACTGCCTCATTATCATGACCTGTCTTCTGACAGACTTTTGGATGTTTAGGTCACCTGAATGCACAAGCAGAACTGTATTTAGCTAATGGTGCCAGCACTGGATTTGTTGAGTCAGGGGTTGCTTTCTGCTCCTTTTTCCTCTTCTCTTTAAAAAAATTTGCCTGATAATGCCTAATCCTTTGGATTTAATAACCTTGGGTTTCCTTATCATTCCAGTTTAAATTTAAACTGTTTCTGCTCAGAAACAAAGAACTATGGCTCAGTTCTTGGAGCTGTAATTCGTGAGCTCTATGCAATGGAGTTAAAATAATTGAAACTGATGAAACTTGGGTTATCATACATGGCTTTTGAGTATGAATTTTTCATGTTTTACTTTACTGTGTGCTTGTCTTGATCACTAATGCCATAGACTTGCTGACATGTTTTCATACAGCTTAGTCTTTCATTATTTCTTCCAAAATAACTTCTCTCTTATGTTTTCATACATATGTTTAACTATAATACCAAAATGCCTTCCTTTGGCTACTCAGTGACATTTGGTACAGTGGAGAAAAACAGAATAAGCTTTTTAAGTGGTAGTTTGATATATGAAAACAAGCAACTAGCTTCTGATATATAAGATGCAACAGGGAAATATATCCAAAGAAGTTAGGCTGGGGCTGACGGTCTGGTTATGGAATCTATACAGACACGAACTCAACATCACAATCTTAAGGTGCCTTGTTGCCATAAAGCACCAGGCTGGAGCCATCCTTTAAATGAAGCAGAAAATTTAACTCCATTAAGAAATGAAAGTATTTGATATAAGTGGGAACGTGATGAAGACAGTGACTAAAAGCCTTGGCTTGTGCTGACCCTGACCTTCTAAGAACTAACTAGTCAGAAGATACATGTGCAGCTGTGTTTCTGTTTGTTCATGCTATTCAGACAGGAACACTTTATGCATTTGACTGAACTATACTACTAGGATGCAATCCATATTTTGTTCATGCTATTCAGACATGAACACTTTATGTATTTGACTGAACTATACTACTAGGATGCAATCCATATTTTGTTTTAACAGTATCATAGGAAAAAAAAGAGTAGTACTCATATTATGTCACTATAACTTTTGTTTTTAAGGACTTGACTGTCATGTTCCTGCCCTTACATCTATGTTCTCTTGTGAAGGGGTCTACTAAGCAAACTTTAAACAGGATGCTGAGGATAAACTAAACACATAAGCAGCAAGTGAACCCTCCAATATGATAAAAAGCAAGCATAAGGAATCAACATATCAATATTTTACTCTCTAGCAGTACTGCAAGAGTCTTAAAACAAGATCCTCAAGGGTATTTATATAGTCATTCACCATCGACCACACAAGGTGGAGATCTGAGGCCTTATTTTTTATCATCTCTTTCCCTCTTTTCTTTTTTTTCTTTTTTCTTTTTTTTAAATTTTTTTTTTAATGACTCTACTCTGTCATCACAGAACTCAAATAAGGTAGGTAAGTGTAGTTCTCTCCACATGCTTTGCTTTCCCAGCTTCTAAAAGCATAGTGTAATTATAAGGTTGCTGCTGCCAGGAGGGTCATACAGAATAACTCTCCTTGCACTCGAGTGAAAGAAAATGTCTCTGTTTTTACTTTTACATTTTTTCTTTTGGGTAGCGCTATATGTCCAAGGTTTGACAGGGATATATTTCCAGTCAGAGAGAACATACATATATTTTGCCACTGGAATACAATTGCATTCCAGTAAACACCATGGTGACAAAAACCCAGGGTACTTTCCTACAGCTGCAGGCTTATAGGTTAAACAGCTTCTTGTTAGGTTAAACTTGAAGCCAGTGCAAGCTATTCAGTGGGAAGGTTGAAGAAAGATCCTCAGAGTTATAACCATTGATTCTGGTTAGTGATATAATGATTAATGAGATGTCATTGAACGCATTGTGTCAATAACAGCTTGCTGGGCCCCAGTAACAGGTATCATTAGATAAAATATTAGTGTGGTCTCTATACCATCCCACTGTTACTAGCTTTCACAGTAAAGCTTAAAAGCCCCTAACAATAGCAAAGCTGCTTGGCTTTTGTTCAAATTCAAACACATGACAGAAGATCATTCGTTGTCACTGGTTCAAAGCCATCTAGAAGAGGCAGAAAAAGAGTAGGAAAAGAGAGACAGAGAAGTGATGCAGCTAAGGTAATAGATCGGGCTGTCCTGGGAAGTTTGGGAGTAGGCTAGCCTGTGTCCTCATGGATGTGACTGTAGTGGAGGCTTGGAGAACTTCGCGTGCAGCTTGGATAGCTGGAGCAACATCCTAACAATGGAAGCAAGGTGTTGTTGTAGGGGCATAAAATTTTTCTTTCATGCTGACCGGGAATTACTTTTGCCTGCCTTCAAACTTCATAGAATCATTAAATGGTTTGGGTTGGAAGGGGCCATAAGGATCATCTAGTTCCAACTACCTGCCATGGGCCACTAGATCAGGTTGCTCAAAGCTCCATCTAACCTGATCACTGATTGACACAGGAAAGTTTCTGTGATTTTCTATAAGTACTTCAGGCACCTGTATGCTAACGTACTTCAAGAAATTTAATTTTATTTACTGGTCCTTAATAAAAGTGTTTTGATGTGCAGACAAAAGGAGGAAACTTATAGGTATAATTCATCTGTAACTGCTAGGATTTCTTAACTTCTGTTTGATTTTGGGCCTAGCATTCAGAAGCCTAAGCCAGTTTGATTTCAGTAAGGTTTAAGCTCCTCATTGTGTCTGTGAATCTGGGTCTTGGTAGGTTTTCACTTTGAACAAATCATGAAAAGATTAAGTTTCACTCTGGGATGAGGAGAGGGTTATTTCTTGACAAAATGAGCCCCCAGCTTAGAAATCCCATGTAGGTGGAGGCAGTTAACACACAGACCATATAAAATCTTGGACCTGGAAACTTAAGCCTGCAAGATTTGAAACATCCGTTCTATAAAGTCATCTGGCTTGATAGTACTGGGGTATAATTGCTGTCAAAACTTTCTGAATGCAGAATATGTTTTTCTCAGTGGGAGCTTAGCTTGTTCTAGGGAGTTTAGTAATTGTTACTTATTTGTTTTGAATGAGAAAACTCAAATATAAAATTTGAATGAGAACACTTACAGATTTAAACTCTGTCTCTGTTTAAC
This sequence comes from Falco naumanni, assembly GCF_017639655.2. Lineage (NCBI taxonomy): Eukaryota > Metazoa > Chordata > Aves > Falconiformes > Falconidae > Falco > Falco naumanni. Next base: position 31,427,348 of record NC_054054.1, on the reverse strand, counting down.
AATATCTTTAAAGGTAGATGCAAAAGTGACTAGGTATTTTCCTGCCTTTAAATGCATTTATCTACCGTCATAAAATTATTCTGATAATAGTTAAATGAATTCTTGATCTCAGTCAACTCCACAAAATCAGACTAGTTCATTGCCTGTCTTGTCACACATTGTTTTGAATCAGAATTTATTTGTTATTCTTTAGTAAGTCAAGCAGAGACATTTGCTTTTCCTTGTTCTTTAGTATGAGACTAGAAATATTACTCCAGAAGGAAGGTTTTTGAGGAGCTAAAAGAATCAAGGGTATGATTAAAGGTTGGCCTTAGTGGTTATTGATGGTATATGCTTACCTAGGGGGTGTCTCTCACTGCTGTAATATTTGAAGAAGAAGTCTGAAACAAAATGGCTATTCAGGAAATATAATGAAGCAGTGCAATAACTAGTATTCTTTTTTAATGACACTATGTCAGTTTTTGTTGTCTCTTCCAATGTCCTAATAGAAGAATTCAAAAAAACCCAAATAATATATTTTTGTGAGAGTTCTTTATTTTTATTTCCCATGAGAACCTGGAGTACATCAACAATGGTGATCTTAAATAAAATATCTGACATACAGGGTGATATTACAATTTAGGCTTTCACAAGTCAGATGTACTCTTATTTTTTCAGTATTTATCTGTATTGATCTCTGATATAGTATGTCCCCATATAATAATATTACAAAATATATCAATATCTGCAGGAAAAAACATCACAATATTTAAGATTTGTCTCTAGAAGTTAAATAATGCTAAAAAGCTAAATATGGGAGGCTGAAACTAAACATACTAAGCTACAGAATTAGGTTCCTAGGAACACATACTCAAGAAAAAGTTTGTGTTTTTTTTCTGTTAATGATAAAACGTGATAAAAATAGGAAACTGTGCTGAATCTTAAATCTGAAATCCTTTATTGCAATTTAGAAACAGTATTCATATGTTCATACCCAAATAAGCATATCTGGGATTTGGATAATGGTTCTGACCTAAATGAACTGTACAGATTAGACCACTTTTGATTTCAGTAGTAGTGTGATATCCTCCAACAGTACACCACCACCCCCCCACCCCCCCAAGATGGTAAAAATATCTCAAATACTAACTGTTACAAGTATTAAAAAGTAGTAGGAGGAAAAGCCAGGAGCTTTTATTTTCTGTTCTTTCTTCTTAAATTTCCTTTAAAGTTGTTAACTAATTTTTTTCTGCATATTATACCATCAGCTTGAGTGATTTACAGTTATTAAGTTTCACGCAGAGAAAATACTGGGTATTACAGGGTCCTTCACCTGAAAAATCATAATAAGAACTAATAGCACTGTTCTGGTTTCAGCTGGGATAGAGTTAATTGTCTTAGTACCTGGTGCAGTGCTGTGCTTTGGATTTGGTGTGAGAAGGCTGTTGATAGCACACTGATGGGTTTGACTGTTCCTGGGTAGTGTTTCTACTAAGTCAAGGACTTTTCAGTTCCTCAGGCCCTGCCAGTGAGAAGGCTGGAGGGGCACAAGAAATTAGAAGGAGACACAGCCAGGGCAGCTGACCTGAACTAGCCAAAGAGGTATTCCATACCATATGATGTCCTGCTGTGTATATAAAGCTGAGGGAAGAAAAGGGGGTGGGCAATATTTGGTATTATGGTGTTTGTCTTCCTGTGTAGTCGTTATGCATGATGGAGCCCTGCTCTCCTAGGGGTGGCTGAACCTGCCTGCTGATGGGAAGAGGTGAATTAATTCCTTGCTTTGCTTTGATTGCATGTGTGGCTTTTGCTTTATCTATTAAACTGTCTTTATCTCAGCCCATGAGCTTTCTCACTTTTACTCTTCTGATCCTCTTCCCCTATCCCATTGTGGGGGGAATGAGTCAGTTGCCAGCTGGGGTTAAACCATGACAGGCAATAATGGCTGGATGTTAAGATCAAGCAATTTTAAATTAGAAATAAAGTACATGTCTTTATTGTTGCTGGTGTTAACCACTGGAATTAGAGAGAGAAACGGTGCATTCTCCACTTCTTGATGTTTCCAGATCAGTCTTGGATGTTTGTTCTGAAAGGTATGATTCAGTCAAACCTGTTTATTACTCATGTGCCTGCAAGAGCAATTTGGTATATCGTTTAGCTTGAGGTATGTGCGAAGGCAGGCTAGATGCCCCAGTGATTCCTTGATCTTGAAGTATTTTATTAGACAAGTCTGTTCAAGCAGATTATAAATATTATAAGAGTTGATGTTTTATAGAAAAACATTTTATTTTTATTTTTGAAAGTATCAGTTTTTCCACTGAGGCAATGTTTTGCCATAAACATATTGTACGTTGATAATGGTGTCTGATTTTAGATTTTCCCTTTTAGACTGGCTTCTACTAGCTCTACAATAAAACAGGGAGTTTGGTTAAATTTTATCTATCTCTAACGATCCTGCTATAGATATCTATATTATACTTTTCATGAACTTTCTACATTTTGAGTTGCTTGAATCTGAAGCAGCTCTGAACCACAGGCCTACAATGGTATGGGGGGAATCCAGTCTAATTTTTTTTGTCTAATGATTTGCTGGGAACATTGCTTTAATTCAGCTACAGAGGCACACGGTTCACAGCATAGATGGAGAAAACTTAAGCCTGCATGCTAGAGGCCATATAGACCATAGAACTTCTTCTGAAGTGGCTTTTGTCCCCTAAGAGCTTTTGCTTAACATTTTTTGTACAATTGTACTGCATAATTTTTAGGACATTTGGAAAAGAGGGGCAGAATTTTTTGTCAGAGAATAACAGGATGGCTGAGGTTGGAAGGGACCCTGAAAGACCACCTGGTCTGAGCCCCTGCTTAAAGCAGGGTCAGCTAGAGCAGGTTGCTCAGGACCACGTCTAGTCGGATTTTAAATACCTTCAGGGATGAGGAATCTTTGGAGTCATAACAGCTTTCTAAGCTCAAAAAAAGATTTGGTGACTGTCTGAAACATGCCTTTGAAAAATAATAGTAGTAACATGATTGTTTCCAGTCTTCCAAATTTTTCTGCAGGAATTGCTAGAAGCTGCCAAATCTGGTGGACTAGGAGGTCTTGGAGACATGCATGTGAAGTTGCTGCAGTTCCCCATCCCCAGAAGCAAGGTACTCCCAGTGTGTGCACACAAGGCTAATGCCACTGTGGTCATACAGACCACCATGTGGAATGGTGCCTGTACTGGTACCCACAAAAGTGCACACAGCCTCTGCGTAAACGTGAGTCTCGCAAACAGCCTGAACCTGTTATCCCCTCTGTGACCAAGACAGACCAACCTTCTGACCTGTTCACATGAAACTGGTTATGTCATGTTTCTTCTCTCTTTTCCCATGTGTGTTCCTCCCCAGTTCACCTTTGTCACACTCCTTCCCAAACTTCAGTCCTTCCCTTAAGCATCCCATAAAATTTTTTGAATATTCATGCAATTCACTTGAAACATCCCATAATAACTTTTACACAGTCCACCAATCCTATTCCCCTCTCCATCCTTTAATAAATCCTGTAACCTTGTAGTCAATAATCCCTTTTTAGTCTGAAGGCCTGTAAAACAGAGTTCCTGCTGTTGTATCATCTCGGTGGTTTTCACACCAGGGACAAGCATGTTCCCTTGATAGTAGTAGGAGAAGCTGATTCAGTTGCTCTAATTTTCACTGATTAGGTTTTCACTGATTAAGTTACTGTGGTTCCTCCACTCATCACTGCTCCTCAGATCCTTGCTGGGTCTTTCTGTTTAATTTGCTTATCCTTTCATCAGAGAGTCTACGAGGAAACTTGCTTTTAAAGGAAGCAAATGTGGAACATTTATTTAAAAAAAAAAAAACAAAAACAAAACACTGAAAGAAAAATCAGGTTTTCTTTTCACCAGCCTGCTCTACCTTTTTAAGCAAGAAGTTATCCAGTTTGGGAACTGAAATAATAATGTATCCCCAGCTTTTCATTCAGACCATAGGAAGAATAGTGTGGGGAGTTCAGCCTCTTTCAAGTCTTCCCTGCTGTACCAGAGAAGCAATGTCTGCTATTAAATTCATGTCTCTATGTTCAGTGTCACTGGATGTGTGCACTCAATTCCCTGATGGTCCCAAGTTGATCAGATATAACACAGTTGCATTTCTGTTCACAAAGACCACCTCATATGGTTTTATGCAGGCTTTCTGCAAGCAGTGGAATGGGTGATATGTGATCTGAAATAATGTCTGTATGGAAAAAAGTTAGCTTTTCAAAATTTTGGAATCCTTTTGAACTGACAAAGTGATTTTTTCAAAGCTTTGTCTTGTACAACTGACTGTTTTTACTTCAGTTTCTGTTCCTTTCTACTTAATATCAGGCTGATTGTTTCATGGAACCATAGTATAAACTGTAGCTCTGGAGAGTGAATGTGGGTGGGAGGAATGGGTACAAAAAGTAGCTGCTCTTAGGGAGCGGGAGAAACTGTAAAAAAGGTACATGCAATTGATTTGTATTTAAAGAGAAAATAAGTATACTTCATCCACTTTTCATTAATTGTCAGAAATCATCTTCCTCAATATATTGCACAATATTTAGTGCTATATAGTTTGCAGATAAATTATCTGCTTCAAAGTGGAAGGATGTTAAGCAGGACTTAGAAAGGTGGCTTATGTTCCACTTTAACCACTGAATTGCCACTTACACTTTTTTGATTAATCACACATCTATACATTTATTAAAGGTCACTCATTGACTGATGTTCTTACTTGTTTATTTGTAATGCTTTTCAGGAGCATGGCTCCTGAAATTTGATTTGTTTATTCATTATGGGTTGTAGCTTTGGAAATGTCCCCTATTTGACCTTTATATTTGATACTGGTAAAAAATTATATAAGTTTGCTACTCATCCTGGACCTGAAGCCTTCTACTTGGAAAACAGAGATGGGTAGAGGTCAGTAATTATAGTTGCTATATATTAGTATATGTTTGTAAGTAAGTTTCAGTGGGTAACTGGCTGAAATTAGCATCGTTTTTCAAGTTAGACGATGCTGATTAAGAAATTACAGGCTGACTCATTTCTTGCTTTTTTGAAATTCATCTAATTTCACTGTCTTCAAACCCTTTGTAATTTCCCATGGATAGTTTGATGTTTCATGCAGTTAGATCACAAGACTGAAACACTGATAGGGAACTTAATCTTCTACAAAACCATTGTGTTCATCATTACTGGTGTTACGTAGGCAGAAACATATTACTGTGATACTGATATATCTTGCTCACCAGTTTTACAGAGTTTAAAGTATGGGAAAATTACTTCATTTCCCTTCCATTCTATATTATAAACTATATATATATATTTCAAATATGGTGAAGTTTAAAGGATCCCTTTACTGCTTCAAATAGTTGTCTTTGTTATAATAAGACAAACGGTCAAAGGCAAGAGTACCTTACAGATGTGATGTGTAAAGTCATGTTGATTAAAAATATGGGCTGTAATAGCATATATGCTCCCAGTTAAAAAAAAAAAAAAAAAAAAAAAAAAAGTTGCTTCCTAGTTGATATAGCACAATGCATTAAAAAAAGTCCATGTAAGTTAAAGGAAAGTGATCACAGTTTAAAAGTCTAGACAATCTTAAATTTTTTCCTTATTATCACTATTAATAGTGTGTTAGTATTGCTGTTTTATGGGGAGAAGCAAGAGCTGTGTTTTCTGTAAACCCTTTGCTTTGTCTGTTACATGTAGCAGAAGACTGTTTGTACTAATAATATTAGAAAGAGAACTGCAGGAAGTGATAGGCCGGTTTCCCAGTGCTGCTTTTTGGAAATGAATGCTATCCTTCTGCTTCAGAGCTCCTACATGGTCTTGTGTGTGTCCAGTGTCTTCAAAGACTTACAGATTAGTCATATGTGAGGTTCATTGAGGATTCAAAAGACACATCCATGTCATGAATTTTGGTTACCTGTTAGCAGTGTCACCAGCACGTTGATGCATTAGATGACAATGTGGTCTCACTATATCTACTGTGTGTGTATCATGTGTGTTTCTATTCTGCAACTAAAAGCTTTGTGATTCAAAGTAAGTTTTTTAAATTTTATTTAACAGATTTTATCATGGTTACTCCTTTTGTTACTCCTTTTGAACTGCACAGAGCATCCTTTAAAGGAATTTACAGAGCACTGTTTTGTCTTTATTGGAGACCTGATGTAGCTAGGAGACTGAAGCTCATGTCTCCTCTGTATCTCAACCTCTTGTGACTTCTGGCAAATTCATGCTTAAAGGAGAACCCTGTTTTAGCTGGCTGAATCTGCCCTTTTCCCATGTTATTGTTCTGTGGCTTCAAATTGGGTTTTTTTTCACTGTCTGGGTGAAAGACCTTCACTTTGCTAGTAGTCAGAAATGGTCTGTTTAATGGGTGGTGCTTGCATGTAGTAGAAATTCAGGAAAACTAAAAAAAGTCTTAAAAACAGTTTGGAAAACTTGAAAGTGTCTTACCTTTTGAATCAGTGGGCCAATGAGTTGTCCAGTGTGGCAACATGTCGTTTACTAGATCTGAATGTCTGTCTGGACCATATTAAAATATAGTTCCCAAATGGCTGACACCTGCTTTGCATATGTTATGAAGATGCCTCCTACTAGTACACAGTAAAAATTAATTGATTTTTTTCAGGGCTTCAAATTCTTTTCTATTTCATAAAAGAGGCCAGGCTAAAAGGTTAAGGAAATTGAAACTCAAGATTTATAGTCCGTAAACACTTAGAAAATTTTCATTTTGATGAGTTAGTATGTGAAAAGGGTTTTAGAGTTATCAGACGGAAACTCCAGGCAGTACAGAGGCAGTTTTTCAGAAAACTCAAGCTGAAATTTGTTGTATGACATTGTACCAAAGACAGGTGAGATTTATAAGCACAACTGCAGTTATGGGATCTCTTCTCCAATATTATATAGAAAAATAATTAAATAAAATAACCTGATGTTAAGGGAATGAGTATTTCTGAATTTACTTGTCCACATCAAAATGAAAAAGAAGCATGCAATTCTTTTTGAGTGCAATACATAGCTGTTAGTAAACCATTATTTTAAAAGGATTATAACATAGTTTTTCTGTAGTGTTCATTTGTCTGATGAAACTGTAGCTGAAGACTGGAATGTTAAATTAGTTGTCACTGAGGAAAAAGTAATTTTCAAAGAAAGTTTAATGTTCTTTTATAGGAAACATGAACACTTCTAACTGCCCTTGTTACTATAACGTAACTTTGTGAATTTTATGTGTGTGGAATTGATAAATAGATTTTTCATTTAAAATGTATCTCTACAGAAATGATGGATTACCAAAGAAAAATTTGAGCTAAAATAAATTATTATTGTTATAAAATTATTTATAATTATACTATCCTCACACTTTCTCAAGAACCTAGGTACTTATTTATTACTGCTTATTTTTAAAATGACCGTTATTGAAATGTGCTGACTTTTTTTTACATAACCTTAATCAATGTGTCTATTACAGTTTTAGCAATGGCAGAAGCAAAGCTAAACAAGCCAAATTCAAATGGCTAGCAAATAAATTCTCCACTGATATGTAAATACATAAATATTCTCCCCTAGAATGTAATTTGAACATGTAAATACCAAAAATGAGTGACTGAAAATATTCAAGCTTATAGTTTGGGATAATGCTGTGCACAAGGCAAGAACTAAAGGATGTTTATTGGAGTCTTCCTCTCACAACCGACAAATACCTCTCGAATCAGTCTATACTGTAAAGTTGTATTACTTTTTTTATGATTGGTCTTTTTTCAATATGGGCATTGCTAAAATTGTAGCTACAAGTTATTCTGGTAGGGTGATGGTCTCTCCTGTCTGGCCTGGATACCAGAGGTGATAGCATTCTGACAATTGACATCTGCATCTATGAGTGCTGTACAAAACAGTGTCATTGCGTGCTAGTATACCATCAGAAGAAACACAGTAGTAAACAGTGCCTTTACGCCGTTTTATGCAGTACTGTAGAGCTTTCAGTGAGCTGTTTTCAGTCAGTGCAAAGGACAGCTACTGAAATTTGGAAGGGATGCTGTTATATTGTATGTGGATTGTACTTTTATTGTTCCTGCGATTTAGGAATTGTAGGAACTTTGACTTGTAGCTGCCACTTCTCAGCTAAGGTCCTCTAGGAGCAGGTATTTCAGGGATGTGATGATTTTCTTCCTAGTTAATTTTTGTATGTGTGTATATATATATATATATATATATATATATATATATATAAAGAGCACATACACATGTCCTTAGGATTCTGCTGGGGTTGCCTGGACCCATTTCAGGCTTTCAAATGCTTTGCAACAGGGATATGCTGAAATACAGCAACCTAAACATGTAATCTGTGAATCAGGCTCCCTCTCAGAAATGATGGGTTATGACAAAAAATACTGTAAGAAAGTATGTTGCCAGAGAAGGCTTGCTGATAAGATTAGTGGTAGTGTTGATACTGGCTATGTTTGACATTGCATTGACAGACCTTCACAAGCTCTGTTATAGCAACGCTGCAATTCAGTTTCAGACAGAAAAGCATGAAAAGAAATAAAATAGCTGATCAGTCTACTTCTATTTATAATCTTCAGCTCTTGCATTTAGTGGTAAGAATACCAAAACCATAAGAAAATGTTTTATCTGGGAAGCAGTTTAGACATCTCAAAAATTCTTAATTTCCTTGTCAGGTCCTCAACTCTGAACTATGACCTAAAAAAAAAATAAATTAATTTCCAGGTAACACACAAACCACAGATTTCAAAGCTTACCACTACTGCAAGGCTGTGAAAGAAGCAATTTTGCACTGGGAGTAAAAAATGTTCTACAGTGATGGTGGCCGTGTCAGGAGTGTACCTTTTGATCTTTTTGTATGCCAAGAGGTTTCTCAGTCTTGGTAGGCACCTATTTACCACTAAGTCCAAGTGATATGCAGGTGACAGGCTAATGAGGACCCCAGACCAAGGTGCGTTCAGAGCATGCTGAAACCATGAAAACAAAATCCACACAGAATATACTGTTATGATAGCTGCTTTTTAGTGTCAGATATCCTCTTCTAAGATTTAAGTTAGAAATCAAAAGCCCCTAGATGAAAACTGATCTGGGTGTAAATGGATACTGAGTCCCTGAGTCTGCATACTCAAACTGGCCAAATATAGTACAATCCATACTATTCTCACGCTTCCAAAATTTATAGGAAATTATGTATTTCAGCTGTGCACCTGAAAGGTTCTTTTACTTGTTGAAAGCCTTTATCTTGACCTACGTGTCCAGCAAAATAACACATAAGCTTCATACACATTTAACTTACCGGGTTGTCAGATTCATATTTTTTGAAGAAAGATTACTGTCTCCATTTCCAACACATTCCAGTAGAAGTGACTTTGCATAAATTCTTACTGCTCATGCTTTAGGGAGTAGGTACAGGCAAACTAGCACTACTGGACTCTTCAAATTTACAAATATTAAAATATCACAAACACAGCATTCTGGGAAGGAAAGAGCACGTTTTGTATTTAGTTTTTCTTTGCCTTGTCCTAATTCACATACCATACTATTTACTGTGGCTTAATCTTAGGAAACTTCAGTCTGAAAAAAATATATGTTAATTTTAAAATCCTTTGTGACTACAGACATGTTAATTGGTAGTTGCAGATGCATTTTTTTTTCTTTTGTTTGATATAGTACTGCTTAACTTGTCTTCCTTTGTGGAATGAAAGTTAATCCTTTATGTGAAATAACAATAGCAAATAGAAAGACAGGTAATTATTTCCAAAAACATGAACTGATTTGTTTGAAACTGAACATCTATGGACTAAGCTATATCAAATTTAGAGACTATTTCTGAAAATTATGGATGTATAGCAAATCATTACCCTTAGGACATGTAAAGCCTGAAAGACCAAAAGTGATGTCCCATTTTACCTGTAACAATCTGCTATAAATGATTCTCTAAGATATATCTTGGAATGTGGGAAGAATAAGTAGTGCCTGGCATACCTTATGTGCAGTGCAGAATTCTTTATCAATTGCTTTAATAGGAAAGAAGGTAATCCTTTGTGAAAAGACTCTCATTTGTAAAAGTGAAATGGTTAAAATGTTACAAAGTGGATGATTATTCTTAATTTTTGGATTACTCTAATTTGGCAGCTCTGTTATCTAGCAAATCCATATGTAAAAGACAACTGGCCAGAATATTAAATATAACCTCCAACTGGATAAGAAGAGCCCTCAGCTCCATAGATTTTTTGTAATGACTATTAGAGCTAAAATAGATCTCAATTAATGAGCAAAAAGCTTTCTCATTTTTTTTTCAGATGCTGAACTTTAATAGAATGTGAATACAGTGAGGATTAAGGCCAAGTTCTGCAAACGGCTTTAGGAATAGGAACAACATATTCTGAAATCTCACCTTCTCCTGGATTTAGTAGTCTATGTGAAGTTGGAATTCACAGCTTTGAACCAGACTTAAGCACATTAAACAAAGAAGGACGCACACACAAAAGAATATTTTCTTTGGGCTGCAAAGAAACTAGTAGCATTTTTCCTTTAATGTGTGGCACAAACCGTCAGGCTGTGGTCGGTGCTAGGAAAAGACTGGCTGGTGAGGGCAGAGGGCAGAAGTGGTGTGCACCCAAAGTTTGCAGCAGAGCTTCCTCAAAGAGAGGAGCCCGCACTGTGTCTGCTGTCTCCTTGTAAAGGGATGAACTAGCAGGCATAAAGCTATAGTGATATCAGGTGGGGGACAGGCTCTCCACCCTGGAGTATTAGTGCATGAGTCACCCACACAATGTAGAAACAGAATCTGAAATGAAACTTGGAACCCATGTCCCTGTTATTGTGACTTGAAGATTTTCCTCTCTGTGTTCACACAGATCTAGAATCCTCTGCTACATCACAACACAGCTTTAACACAAGGAGTACAAAACGTACCTGCTGACTGGAGCCAGCAGACTGGTGGACTGAATCACTTTGTCCTGGATATGGAGTAGGGATTTAACTTAGACTCCATTAAGCGACTGTAGTTTAGTGGTATGAGTCTGGGCTGAAAGACAGTTTTCAAGGGACATGTGGTAGTGATAAAACTGGTCTAGTAATTTCTATTTTAAACTTTAAACCAGAGATACATTAAATGGTATTGTATCAAGAAGAGAAAATGATTCTATAGCTATCGATTAAAGTGTCTGCAGACACAAAAAAGAATTATAGAAGTAAATAAATACTTTTTTTATAAAACCTTTGTCCTGTTAAATGACAGGAATGTACATTCAGCTAGCATAATGAGATTTATGCTCATGGTAAAAAGAAAACTTGAGGCAGAAACTAATTTTCCGCATCCACTGAACTTGCTTTTATGTGAAGAAATCCAATGATCGTAATAGAACTACCTCTGAGAGTAACATTTATCGCAGAGTATGAAATGTCTAAGAAGATGTAACATATGCTATATAGTATTATACAGGTGTTATGCAATATGGGTTCATCCTATGAGGTGCTGTCTATATCTCCCTGGTTCCTTAATTCCACTGAAGCTTCAGGCGACTTCAGGCTTTCGTAGTTTTGTCATAGAATGGTTTGGGTTGAAAGGGACCATAAAGGTTATCTAGTTCCAATCCCACCTGCCATGGGCAGAGACACTTTCCACTAGACCAGATTGCTCAAAGTCACATCCAGCCTGGCCTTGAACACTTCCAGGAATGGGGCATCCACACCTTTGCTGGGCAACCTGTTCCAGTGCCTCACCACCTCACAATAAAGAATTTCTTCCTAATACTGAATCTAAACCTTCCCTCTTTCAGCTTAAAGCCATTACCCCTTGTCCTATCACTACATGCCCTTGTAAAATGTCCCTCTCCAGCTTTCTTCTAGGCTCCCTTTATGTACTTGAAGGCTACTATAAGGTCTCCCTGGAGCCTTCTCCAGCCTGTCTTCATAGGAGAGGTGCTCTGGCCCTCTGATCATCTTTGTGGCCCTCTTCTGGACTCACTCAAACAGGTCCTTGCCATTCTTTTTTGGGGGCCCCAGAGCTGAAAGAAGTACTCCAGCTGAGGTCTTGTGAGAGTGCAGTAGAGGTGGAGAATCACCTCCCTTGGCCTGCTGGCCACCTTTACTTTGATGCAGCCCAGGATACAATTGGCTTTCTGGGCTACAAGCATGCACTGCCAGGCCATGATCAGCTTCTCATCTACCAGCACTCCCAAGTCCTTCTCCTCTGGGCTGCTCTCAATCCATTCTCTGCCCAGCTTGTATTTGTGCCTGTAATTTCCCTGACCCAAGTGCAAGATCTTGGCCTGGCCTTGTTGAACTTCATGAGGTTGGCATGAGCCCACCTTTCAAGCCTGTCAAGGTGCCTCTGGATGGTTTCAACCCCTGTGGGCTCAGTTTAAAGTGTAAAAGGCTACAACTTTTTCCTTCTGTTAAGAGGTACATTCAGATGTGTATTAAAGACATTTAAATGAAGCTTTGAAAAATATTTACTTTATTTTTTTAGTTAAAAAAGTAATCTTGAATTCCTTTTTTTCTAGGAGTCTAGCATTAGCTAACTAGAGCTATGTTATACTTTGCATGAAGTTGCTTAGTGTTTACGTTATCCCTTCCAATAGTTCTGCTGTGACTGCAGTAAAATTCAGAAGGATGGAGGAGGTTTTTATTGCTGTTTTCAATGCATGTATGTCTTAAAGCAACCAGTTTATTGATTTTATCAACCTTGAATATTAATGTTGACTGTAAGCCAAATCCTGTCTGACATGTATATGGTAGTTGCACTGCTCTAGAGAACTTTATAGAAGTAACAGGATTTTGCTCTTTCCGGTTTTAAAACATTTGAACCTTTCTATGCTATACATTGATTTATCCATCTTTGTTATATTTCAAGTATGTGTGGAATTGGTTCAGTTGACTATAACCGCTATAATGGCACTGTTGTACAAATTGAATGGGGGTAACTCTACGAGCAGACCTCATTTGCAAGCCTGTCATTTTTGCCTTAATATGAACTTCCAATATGATATATTGAAAATGTCACAGAATGGAATATGTAACTAGTATAATATTTAATGAGTATTTTTGTGTAAAAATGTTGCAGCACAAACAAACTAGTAGGCTGCAACAAGGTTTTTACCATCTGTCAGATTCTACTGTATCTCCTTCCTCCAGAGGTCAGGCCACACTGCTCCTCCTCCATCCAACCCCCTCTCCCATACTCCTCAGTGCTATTTAACCACTTAGCAGGAACAAGCTACAGCTGCACATCATCCATGTCAATCAGCCCACTGCCTCTGAGGCAAGGCCACAGCTGCGTGTTATCAATGCTAATCAACCCATTGCCTTCATTCCTCTACAATTCCCCCTTTTTGTTTTTAACCAAAAAGGCTGTGTCTATTATCTATCGTAGGGCCCTTGGCAGCGTATGTGGAAAGGCTGTTCAGGTTGAGTTAAGAAGGCACAAAGCTACATCTGATTCAGTCTCCCCATCAGGGTCATCCAGATATTCTGACTCCCCTCTCAAGGGTTCTGTGGAACAGCCGGTATCTGATGTCCTCTTGCCAATTCTAGGATCTAAACCAGGCTTAACACACCTAGCTGGAAGCCACCACAGCCCTGCATCTGTGGAGACACAAGCATACCCTCATCCCCAGGTAATTAAATCCCACGGGCCTGTCCATTTTCCCATTTGTAGGTCTCTCATTAAAACTTTTGCTCGGATAGGAGGATCTCCTCCCTGTGAAGGCAAGAAATGAGAGATAATCACAGGACACTTTCCCAGCCAGCAGTCAAATAATTCAATGTATATGCAGCTTTCCATAGGCGAGCATGCAGAGTCTCAGAACCCATTCCCCCTTTCTGTTTTTTCAAGAAGTAGCTTTAAAGTATGATGAACACATTCCACAAAGGCTTGGCCAGTCAGGGAATGTGGGATGCCAGTAACATGTTCCATCCCCCAAGAAGCAAGGAACTTGGCCATACACGCAGATGAATATACTGGTCCATTGTCTGTCTTGAGATGTTTTAGAACCCCCAGAGCAGCCCAAGCCTGTTGAAGATGTGAAATGGCATCCAGAACCTTCTCCCCAGTATGGGCTAATGCCCATACAACTTTCAAGAAGGTATCAACAGAGACATGAACATACTGTAAGTGACCAAAAGAAGGCACATATGTGACATTGGTTTGCCACAGATCCAAGGACTGATATCCATGTGGATTGACCCCTTGTGGAAACATCAGTCCGAGACCCAATTGTTGACACTCTGGACAAGCAGCGATGATGGATTTTGCATCCGCAAAAGATATTTTAAATTGACAGACCAGTGCCTGAGCCCCCGATGAGAAAACTGATGAGACACGAGGGCCTGTCATATCAGATCTGGCACTGGACGAGTCCAAGCAGGAGCTGTGAGAGCATCAGCACGTACATTTCCTTCACAGATGAATCCTGGCAATCCAAGTGTGACTGTGGATGCGCAGGATGTAATATCTATGTGTACATTGACTCACTATTACCCATAATGTTTTTAATTAAAAAATAGTCATTCTGAATTTGCCTCCTTAAGCAGTGCACGGTCAATGCATCGTGCAACATCCACAACATAAGCAGTTTGTAACAATGTTTACAGCACATAGAGAAAATGTTTTAAAGGCAACAATGACAGCACTAAGTTCAACCAGCTGAGGTGATCTCTCTATCAGGTGTATCAATTCTTGCCATTGCTTCCTGTCATACCAAGTGACCACTGCCTTTCCCGATTTCCCAGAACCATCTGTAAAGACCGTAGGGCCTTGCACTGGGCTATTGCTACCAGTGGCTTTTGAAGTATTTGTATGTCTGAATAAGTTTGTAATAATTTATGACTGGGAAGTTGATAGGATATTTGTCCCTTGAATCCTTCCAGAGCCAGCTGAAACTGTAAACTGTTTGCCAAACACCAGCTTACATAATCACATTCAATGGGAATTATCAAGTAATTGGGATCTTGGCCTGTGAGCTGAACACACCATGTACGTCCTTTGGTGATGATTTTTGATACGAGTTCAATCTGAGTGCTTACTGTCTTCCATGGTTGTATAGATAGAAATAACCACTCTAAGACATGTAGTGGATCTTGCCAGCACTCATTCCATTGGCCCAACAATCCCATGGGATGATAGTTAGCAATGACAATATATAAACTTATCGGCGTTTCTAAGTCTACATGGTGTACCCTTTTCTGTTGCAGACCATTGACCACCCTCTCTAGGGCTAAGCTGGCTTCCTTAGTGATTGGGAAGACATTAAATCAATGTCACCCTTCAATAGACCAAAAAGTGGTTTCAATTGTTCTGTTGTAAGGCTCAAGTATGGCCTTACCCAATTTATGGTCCTTAATTTTTGCAAATCATTTAGGGTTTGACATTTATTTGGAGCTGGATAGACTGTGGCTCAAGCATTTGATCTAGCACTTGAATTCCCAAGTATTTCCACAGGGCTTGTTGTTGAATCTTTTCTGGTGCTATACATAGCCCAAAGGTGGCCAATGACTGCTGCAAAACTGGATACACTTGTTGAAGTTCAGCCTTATTTGTAGCTGATACAAGAATATCATCCATATAATGATAACAACATACTTGTGGAAGTTGTTCCCATACAGGTGACAATGCCTTTGCTACATAACATTGACATATAGGACTGTTTTTCATACCCTGCGGCAACACTGTCCATTGGTATCATTTACAAGGAGTCTTCTTTTCTATTGTTTCTGCTAGGTATTGAAAAAGCACATTCACATTTACCAGCTTCATGTAAATGAATACTGAAAAAACAGTCTTTTAATTCTATTACCAAAGTGTCCCAGTTTCTTGGGATCATTGTCAGGGAAGGCATGCCTGATTGCAGGGCTCCCATTCCCTCCATTACATCATTTACTTTCCTTAAATCTTGTAACAAGCTCCATTTGCCTGATTTCTTTTTTATCACAAACACAGAGGTATTCCAAGGACTAAGGGAAGGTTTTAGGTGTCCTTGTGCTAATTGTTCTTTGACTAATTGTTGGAGGGCTACACATTTTTCCTTAGGAAGGGCTACTGTTCCACCCAAACAGGGGTATCTGCCTTCCAAGTCAAAGGCAGAATAAGTCTTTGTATACCCTCCATCACAGTGACCCCTGTAAAAAGTCTTCTGGGTACCAATGATAACTCCCCATTATCCCAAAACGTCCTGTTCCCACAAATTCAGAGGGACATCAAGCACACAGGGACAGATTGTTGCTGTCTGGCCCTCAGAGTTTTGAGCTTGCACCATATACTGACTTTGGACACTCTGTGTCACACCACCCACTCCCACCAATATGGAACCTCAGACAGGCCAAGGGTGAGGCCAGATGCAGGCAGATATAATAGTTACATCTGTTCCTGTGTCAATCATTCTGGTACCCATATTGCAGGAGGAGTCCCTTGGCAAAGGCAATTTTACAGGTTAGAGCTGGTCGAGCATTTTGTACACTCCCAGTCCAGAAAATGTGGTGTTCCTGTCAAACCAAATCCTTCTTTGCCCTGGACTTTGTCATGGGCATAATTAACTTGCTCCTGGAAAGGAATCAATTGTGCAATCTGGCTACCTTCAAGAATTGACACAGGAGGGTGGGGGTCCACACCACTGCTTGAATCTGACCCACATAATCAGCATCAATGACTCCTGGTAAGACAAACAAACCTTGTAATGTTACACTAGAACATCCAAGCAACAGCGCACTCATTTTATTGCCGACGGGTCCCACAGCATTCAGTGGGACCTTATGTACTTTATCATTCTCTATTGTGATGGCTGCTGTTGTGGTAACATCCAGTCTGACACTCCCTGAAATTTGGGCTGTGAGTTGGCTGCATAAGCCTGGAATTGTTGTGGAGGATTCATTTGTATCATCATGTGGTTCCTCATATTTCTCTGCTTTCTGTTGCCACCTACAAGTAACTGTCCTTGAGTATTAAATTTAGATCTACAGTATTTTACAAAATGCCCTGGTTTGTTACATCGATGGCATACCAAACCAAAGCTGTCAGCCCTTCCCAGCCTCAATCTCTTTGGACAGTCCTTCTTTAGGTGACCTTCTTGCCCACATGTGTAAGAACAGCAGACAACCCCGACTGCATCAGCAAAGGTCTTTTCCAGACGCTCCAGTTGGAAGGCAGCGGTTCCTACCTTCCCACATACATCCATTAATTCTGTTAAAGTGGGATTACAATTCACCATGCCTGCAGTCACCTTTCTACAATCCTCATTTGCATTGTCCTTACCTAATTGAAGTAACAATGCTTCCATAGCTGACCCATTCTGTATTTGCTTGTCCAAGGCATCTCTCAACCTGTCCAGGAATGACACATATCCCTCATTTGGGCCTTGTTTAATTGTGGTCCATGACTGTTGTGGAGTGCCACGATCCAGAACTTGCAATAAAGCTTGGAGAGTTAATTCTTTTCCCTGCTGCAGGACTAAAGGATGTAAGCAAGCTTGTAACTGAGAAGAGTTAACTGGAGCCTCCCCCATCAATTGTGGAACCCCTGCCCCAAAACACAGATCATCCTGGGGGTATTCTAAATTCATCAATGATTGCTCATTTACCAAGCACCTCCAATTCAACTCAAACATTAGCATTTGCATAGGGGTCAATATAATTTGCACAACTGAACAGCAATCACGAGCAGTAAGCTCTGCTGTGAAAATACACCGTAACAGTGATCAAGCATAGGGTGAGCCTACTCCATACTGTATACAGGTTGATATTAACTCTTTTATCACTCCCCATCTACACTGGATACCAAAAGTTGCAATCTGAGTTAAGATGAACAACAAATATTGCAATACACCCATATCAATTAGCTGTAATGGCTCACCTCTCACAGTGTCTGTTACGGGTTGCAGGCTCTCCCATTGGGCACCAGTTATTGTAGTTGGAAGTCCAACTCAGTCAGCCTCACACAGGGCACCAATTGTTAAAGCACAAACAAACGAGTAGGCTACAACAAAGTTTTTTGCCATTGGTCAGATTCTACTATCTATGCTGTATCCCCTTCCTCCAAAGATCAAATCACATTACTCCCACACTCCTCAGTGCTATTTAACCACTTAGCAGGAACAAGCTACAGCTGCACATCATCCATGTCAATCAACCACTGCCACTGAGGCAAGGCCACAGCTGCATGTTATCAATGCTAATCAACCCACTGCCTTCATTCCTCTACATAAAAATATCTATGTATCTTTTATACTTATTTTTATATTATTCCTGAAAACTGTGTATGCAGAAAATGTTTCTGTTGAGGATATTCCCTTTCCACCTACTGACGCTGGGTATTGCTAGTAGTTGCTGAATTCAGTAGCCTGATAGAGGTCAGAGTACTGCAGCTCCTTTTCCCAAGGTTCAGCTGGTAACAAGCATACATTCCTAATAGGGACACAAACCCACAAACCATGTATTTATATTTAAACACATCCAGTCACACAGATAAAAATAGAAACATTCAGCACTCGTACAAAAACAAACAGCACGTGGCCCCATCCTGTTACACCCTATGGCTGGTCAGGATGAAGATCCCTTTATGGGAATATATATATGTACACATGCATATGGTGAATCCCTCCAGCAGCTGGGCTCAGACACTTGGTCTGTGCAGTAACTGCCACTGGATCCCAGTCTCCCCCATGGGTGGCACCTGGGCAGGCAGCCTCCAAGGCTGGTAGAGATCCCCAGGTCCCCTTGTGCACACGTAGGCAGAGAGACACACAGACATCCATACTGTGCATCCCTCCAGTCAGCAGTCTTAGACACTCAGATTGGCTTGTGCATTTGTCTCTGACTCTCCCTCTCTCTCTGGACCCTGTGGTCCAACTAGCAGCCAGATAGGACCTCCAGGCCCCTCCAGTTGTTGTCTTCCTCACAGAGGTGCACACATGTATCCACCCCAGACCTATAGCCACTTCTGTACCTGGTTTCCAAGCCACATATCCTGTTCCCTGACTAGTTCAGTTTGGTATTTTCTGGTGATTACATGGTGACACACATACACTTACAGCGTGCATGCAGTCTGGTCTGTCCAGTTGCTGGCACCACAGATGCACAGTTCCTCTGACCTGTGTTCTGACTCCAGTTGCTGGCACTCAGATCCTGCCCGGCCCCACTGCCTGACACGACCACCACCACCCCCACAACCACACACATGGGTCCCTCACTGAGGTCA
Source organism: Falco naumanni (assembly GCF_017639655.2). Classification (NCBI taxonomy): domain Eukaryota; kingdom Metazoa; phylum Chordata; class Aves; order Falconiformes; family Falconidae; genus Falco; species Falco naumanni. The sequence goes on along the minus strand of NC_054054.1, from coordinate 31,408,151 downwards.
AGAGTTAAAAATGGGATTTAATAAGAGGACAGGACAGACTGTGGTGATGGGCACAGGGCATGGCCAGGCAAGCATACTGACCACCTGGAACATGGATATATGAATATCACTATTTATATGTGACCATCCCCTTTTATCACCTCATTTGTCTATTTTCCCGTACTTGTTCCTCTCCCAAACACTTTGATCCCTCCCTTTCCTTCCCTTTGGCTTCTCTCTTAAACTCATAACTGCGGTGCAATGTCAAGAAGCTCCTCCTCTGCATCCCATCACAAATGCTGCATTCCCCTCTGTCCGTGAGTGTCATCCCCAGCCTGTGGGCCTGAAGCTACCCTGGGACACCCCAGGCTGAGGTGGAGAGCGAGTGGGAGCTTGTGTCTCTGATGGGGTTATTGAGGTTCTCCGGACTGACCCTGTGCCTCACAGGTCTGTGTGCAGGGAGAGAAGTCTTTTCTTCACATAACCTAACAGATATGTAGGGGTGAATTTGCACCCTTCTCACTTTGGTTTTAAAAGCAACAACAGCTCATTTCAAATAATAGAACAGCAAAGAGACAAATGAAAAAGCCAGAGTAGAAGCTGTACACAAAATTTTCGAGCAACAATGCACATCAGTGGCTGATCTTTAACACCTGCACCTCCCCAAACCTCTTGGAAACAACAGCTTTCTTGGCACAGCTGACAGACCTGTGACCACAACAGTGCTAATGGATACCACTACAGTTCACAGGTAGTGTTCCTTGGACATAATCTGATGTGACACTGTATTAAGTAAGTGTGTATTCCCTGCTCAGGAAAATGCTAGTTGCATACCTTCTACACAATAATTTCAGCATCTTTATTTCTGAAGGTAATTTGAAAAGTAGAAGGAATCTTCTTCTTTTGTTTATATGTTAAAAACTGCTTTCGTGTAGGAAGCTGAAAGTCAGTTTGCAGCTCAAAGGTATGAACCCATTGCAAGGTTTCATACTTTATGTATATATACATAAAATAACAGATTTCTACGGTCACAGCACTTGCTTGAAATCATCTGTGGTGAAACTGAAGGAGGTATTTGAGAAAAAGCAAACATATTGTATACTGTGTATTTGCTTAGTGTTATACCTGGAACCGTCAGGTACCTACAAATAGATAAACTTGGAACGTTGTCATCTACATAATCAAAAAAAATGTTCAAGATTATAAAATTATCAAGTAAGAAGACGAAAACATTGTTGTATAGCTTGCATTTTTTTTTGGGCAGTCCCTTTGGAATAGTTTTGAAATAGGTTTTGTTATAAATCCGGCTAAAGGATTTATGAGAAAGAACGAACAGAAATTAATGCTTTTCAGTCCCTTAAACTTTGTGATATTATTTTTCTGAAGAGGGGCAATAAAAGCATGATCGCATATCATAAAAGGAATAAAAAGAAGCAGAAATACCCCGTGTTCTTAAGACTAGGTCTTTTGGCTCAAAAGGCCTGTTGTGAGTGAGGCAAAGACAATGGTGATTTACAAGAAGCACCTACAGACTCTTTGATGTGAATTCTGGATCTTCTGGTGAGTATGACTACAATCTTTGTATATTTTTGAATAGTAGTATACTTCTGGATTTTCAGGGAATAATATTTGTTTATGATACTTTTATATTGTTACTGCAAATAGCTAATGAAAGGGCAATGGCAAAACCACTCAAGAATCAGCTTATTTGAGGCTCTGTGATATGCTGTATCCAGGTCTGTTAGAATACATAGGTGTTTCATTGGGTGTCGAATACACTTTACTGCTGGTTTAATCAAGAGGACTCCTTCTAGAGTATCTCATGCAAGTTAAAGGGTGCAATCTAAATCTTCTGAATTTAGGAGCTGGCTACTTATATGACAGCTGCTGAAATCAGGCTGAGAAATTCATATAGATCCTTCCTGGATGTAATGGCTTGAGAATTGAAGTCAGAAGAAGTAGAAATTCAAACATTTATTGTGAAGTTACAGGATTTTCGTTGTCTGTGGTCTGTCAGTGCTTGAGCAGACAGCTTTAGAGGCTAGAATTAGTATTGTATTTTCAGCCAGACTTCATCTTTTTATAAACCTGGATCATAGAGTTGCATCACATTTTCATGGATGGGATACTAAACATGGGAGTAGTTCCCTCTTTCTGACTATTTCTCTAATTCACATACCTCCACGTTTCAGAGGCACTTAGTCCTTGATCAGGTTTCTAAACAGCTATTATTCCATGGGTGCACCCTCAGCATTTTGACTTGAAGCAGTAGGCCAGTTCTGAAGTTAATCTTCTAATCAATTGCACTTATTACACATTGCTTTGGTTCAAAGGGATTTTTTGGTGCATACAAACCAGCTGTCCATTGGTGGGATTTAAACTGGGACCTCTGCTCTAACTGTGCACTTCATCACCGTAAAAATTCAAACTAATGACTGGTTCTTCACAACATGTGTAGGTTGATGGTGTTTGGTCCAGGGAAACAGATTAAAGCTAGCCCGAATTAAAATCACAGACCAGGCAGGGTGTTGTTGCCAGGTCTCATCACCAGCTGTTTTGATCTGCTGGTCTTCCTCTGTTGTGCTGAATTACTTACTTGTATAAACTACGTCAACAAATACCTTTACTTATATGGAATGGAATACGCAGAAACATTATGTTTGTCTTAAAAGCAATATTTGTTTCAGAATATTACTTTTAAAAATGTTATTTTTTTTCATAGAAGCTGTGTAAAAAGCTTTTTTTTTCTCTCAGCATATGAACATGGAGAAGAAGAAACTGAAATCAAAGCACTATGTGTTTGATCTTTCCCGACCTAATCCATAGCTCCTTTGGCAGTTATGGAGATGATGGGCAATCTTTGATGAATTTGTTCCTGTCTCACTGAGATAGAAAGTCAATCCAATTCTCCATTTCTCAACTCTCTGTGATAACAATTAGTGCCAATGTCTTGTCAACAGTGTTCTCATGCAAGCCTTTTATATGGCAATCAGTATATATTGAATGGAAATCCTATACAACAAGAAGGTAGGTAACAACTGTGTCAATATTTTAGGGTTAAGTGCATCAGGATTCAGTGTCAAACAAAGCCCAAAAGTGAATATTAAGTTATTTTTTTCCTTAAGAATAGAGAAGTGATCTGTTTGAATGTTATATGAAGGTTATGCTGATCTAGCAATATTTTAAATGATCATCATAAAAGTATTATTGAATATTAAAATGTAGGGTATAGTACAAGTTTTGAAGTTATATTGCTGGGTCCATGTGGCATACAGTTAACCTATTGAACACTATCTATAAACATATTCACAAGGAAAATACTACAGGAATCAAGCTTTTTAATTTAGCTGCAAAGGTATAATGAGATCCAGGGATCTTATTTCAAGGTGAAGCTAGATAAATTCAAGGATGAAAAAGAAAGTACTTATTTCTGAGAGTAAAAGTAATTAATCTTTATAAAATCTTATCTAGTGAGGTTGTGGATTTTGACTGCCTGAAAACGTTAAATAAATCCAGTGTCTTACAAAGTAAAAGAGATGTTCTAGCTAAAAAGGAGATATGAGTTCATATGGATTATGGGGAAATTATTGGGGAAATTTCTATGGGGTGTGAATATAAGGGACCAGACTGGATGATTTTCATCATTCCTAGGACCCAAAGGCTATCAGCTTGTCTGCTAGTAATGTAATTAACGTGTGCATTCTAAAAAGGAGGAAAAAAAAGAATTTATCTGTTTGTGTTTTAGTAGGCAAGGATTTAAAGCGATAGATGCTCTCATTTTCAATCTGCAGTGCTTTTGTAAGCAATCATTCTGAATTAATGAAGTTGAGATAAGCAGTGACAGGTTACTATAATACTTTGAATTCATGAACAAAGTGTCACCAAAAATGTGGTCTTTTGTTTCTGATGTGGATAAGAGTATCAAATTTCTATAATACTTTGAATTAATGAACAAATTACCACTGATTATCTGGTGTATTCTGAGGTGGGTGAGCAACTTCTTTAATGAATGTCAGAAGTCTTGCTATAATGCTAGGAGGTAATGAGTAATTTTTGCAGTAAAATAATTACTATTGTTATGTGTTTATATGCATTTATGCATTTGTTCATTCATTCTACACTACTTCCCAAGTTAATCGGGTTAAAATGGGTTAATTAGATTAGGTTCTTATTATGATGAAAAGGCAAAAAGTATTTCTGGGATATTTATGTTACAGGACTTTTCTGATTTTAAAAACAGGCAAGTTACAGGGGGAGAACATGAGAATAAGAGCATGGAAAGGAAAATATAAGGAAATACTTTTCCAATACAATGTATATACATATATAATATACCATATGCTTATGGGTTATACATATATATTATAACATTTGGAAACTTTCCTCTTACTTTTTTTTTAAAAAAAGAGGTCTACAAGAGTCCTCAACATTTCATTGAAAATCTTCTGAACCATTCTAAATAAATAAGAAGAACTGACTCCACACAAATCTTTTTTAATACAATTGCACGCCCCACCCCAACTCCCAGTAGATTTCTTAGTAAAGGACAGTTTAAAGAATAGTCAACAGATTTGAACACTTCAAAGTATTGTGAAATAACTGAGAGAGAGGGAGAGGAGAAGCATATAGACAGAAACTTTGGACTTGGATTTGTAAGAAATGCAAAACATAATATTCAGATTATGTAAAATGTGAAAAACATTTTGGAATTTAAATGAGCTATTTTCAAGTTTTCTAACAATAAAATCAAGACATTCTGCAACAAATGCACAGCTATTTGCTATTTGGCCATAAGGTATTCTTTGCTAGTGGCTTTAGGCAGAGGCTAACATTGGAAAAAGTCAGATTTTAAATTGTATTAATGTATTTGTCTCACACGGACAGTGTGTGATAGTCATATATAGTTTATCAGAACACCAGATATTATATTCAGTAGAGGTCAACACTACACATTTATACAAAGTATTGTATTATAAGCATAGTTAAGCAATGTAAACCAGCAAATATGTGTCTCATTGGTTTTTAGGCCTTTTTTTACAGGACAAAAATGCATGAATTACTCTGGGATTTATAATTTTTTCACAACTATCTGGTTACTTCAAAAAGATGTGATTGCTGGGCAAACACAGCAAGTTTTGACAAAGTCACCAAAAGCACAATCTCAGAAGGAATTTAAGTACTTGAAGTGGAAGAGCAGCATATTCTGAAGTCTTAGTATAAACCTGTGAGGTCGAGAGCTCCTGCAGAGCTCTTTTTTATATTTGACAGGTCTGTAATCTGTAAGCACTTCAGTTCTTGACCTTAAAGTTGCCCAGATGCTTAAATCACTGTTACTGCAGTTGTCAGAAGTATCTCAATCCTGGTAGTTCAGCAATTCAGCCCTAACTCAGGGATCCAAAAACTAGGCACCTACTGCCTTCCTCCTTTGAGGGGTATGATCTGCTAAGCTTCCTCAGACTTACAGATTACTGAGCATGCAGTGATAGCTGCTGCTTTCTTTTAAAGCATAGCTAGAGGATAAATCTCCTTTTTCACTTAAAGATTTGGTTATTTTAATATGACAGTGTGAACTCAGGTTTCTTTCCTCCTTTCCTTAAAAAAAAATTAAGAATAAAATCTTATGCTTCTTATCTCTTTAAACTCACCAACTTGGTTTAGACTCTATGAACCTCAGTGCATATATGAGCAAAAGTGCTTTCCATCTCAAATACTAAGCTCTGTGATGAATTCCTGAATCAAAGGACCTAGAAAAATAAAAAGCAGGCTGACTTGTAATCCATACAGTTCTCCCTAAGGAGGGAATTTTTGTATGTTTTATCCGATAATGACACAAAGTCAGACTTATGTGGGTAACTCACTAGGACCATATCACATTCAGTCATGAGTTTTGAAGTGAATCAGATGGGAAACTGCTGAATTTCTGGTGAACATGTGTAAAATATCTACTCCAAACAGGCACTGTCAGTGGACTGGCAGTCCTCTGACAAAAAATATTGCCAGGATATTTTATCTAAAAAAAGGACTTTAAAGGATATCTTTAATGATTTACAATAAAGAATGACATAACAAAGCACGGGTGTAATCAGGAGCCAGGCAACATAGAGTTCTGTGAGCATGTGAGTGAGCAGGTGGGTAAAGGAGAGGCAGAAGACATAATATGTGTAGATTTGGAAAGTAAAATCCTTGAGCAACTTCTGTATGAAAGGTCATTAAAGAAATTAATTTGCTGTGGTTTAGACGAAAGGTACTTTAATGGCTTTACACAATAGGAAGATAAAGGATAGGCTACAACTTACTCTTTAGTAACTTTTAGATCCCTTTTCAGGGGGAAGAAAAGTATGGATCCACATGGACCAGCAATGGCTAAATTTTTATTCAGCATTTTCATGGATTACTTTGGAATAGGGAAGGTATAATCAGATCTGTAATTTTGCAGATGTTACTAAGGTCTTTCAGGCAGTTAAATGTGACTGATGGTGAGAAACCCCAGCAGGACATCACAAAACTGAAGTATGGAGAAAAGAAACTTCAGTTGATGTGATGCCAGTAAATGGGAGGTAATACAACTAAATCATGCTTGTGTAATGGTGAACTTGAAAGTTGAAGTCACACTTAAGGAAGGAGATGTCAGACTTCTCTGGAGTCTGCCAGAAAAATGGCAGTTTTCCGAAAACCTCAGCTCAGTATGCACTTTGTTCTCAAGAAAAAACAAAATACTGGGCATCCTCAGGAAAAATAATGAGACTAAACCAGTAACCAACATTTTTTTTTTCCCTGATAAACATTGATGCACTGGATTACTTGCTACAATGTTTTTTCTTACATATTGAAAAAGACATTAAGTATTTAAAAACTATGTAGAGAAAGCAACTGAAATGATTATGGGAATGAAACACTGTCTTAAAATAAAAGATGAAAATGCTTGAGCCTTTCCATTTGGGGAAGAAAAGCCTGGAGAGAGAGAGATGGTAAATATTGACAAAGTCATGAAGACAGTAATAAGGCAAATACACTGCTATTTTTCATCAAATCCCACAGTACTAGAATAAGAAGACACTCACTGAAACTAGCAGAATGAGAGTTTAAGATATAAAAGAAAGTAGTGCCTTACATAGCAGTTAGTGAGTTTTTGGCATGTGTTGCTTCAGGAGATTGTGCAGATAAATAATACCAAACAAATCCAAAATGAATTAATCAAGTTCTTGGGCAACAGGTTGATAAATGGATACTAAAATCAGGGCTGTACCCCCTGCAATTCCTACCGTGAATACTGTGAGAAAGTGAGGAGAATGGATGGAAGATAGTGGAAGTGTTTGTCTGTGCTCCCTAAATAGAATCTCATGCTGCTGGAGAAAAAACACTGGACTATGTTACTGTTTAATAAGCTTCTTTAGGATGACTATTGAAATGGTTATACCGGTGGCTCACCAAGGTTAAAATGAAATTTGTTCAGGGAAAAGGTAATGTGGGATCACTGGAACCTGAAACACCTTGTTCTCCACAATCAATGAAGAATACTAGTGGAAGAATAGTTTGGGGTAACTTTAACTATATAAAACTTGAGAGATTTATATATATTAAAAAAAAAAAACCAAGCGGGATAAACATGAGCTATAAAGAGACACAATTTCCAGCCGATCTACACTCCAAAGTTTACGTAGTAGAAGAAAATAATATGAAGTAAATGGCTTAATTGCTAATCTATTTTTGTTATATATTTAATCAGGGGGACAAAATTGTCTTAATGAAATTTCTTTGCATTTTTATTTATTTTTTGCATGGAGGAGATATTTCATTTAATTCTTAGGGAAAGATTCAGCTTTGGTAGGATGACTCAATCTGTCTTCTGAAGTCACACCTATTTTAACATCAGTAACTCAGTCATCTCTGTAAAGTTTCCACTTTTTTTGTCCAAATTAGCTCTGTATGAAACTCAAGTCTTTTGCTGATTTCACTTCTGCCTCTTCTTATCTTCATTTAAAGTTTTTTTTTTGTTGTTTTGTTTTGTGTTTTTTTCAAACCTGTTCTCTTATGACTCATTAAGTTTTAAAGTATTAAATTTAAACTTTGTATATATATATATAATTTGTCTCTTAAATTTTTGCCTACAGACTTGAAAATAGATTAATTTTAATTCACAGTTTAGGTGCTAAATACTAAAACTAGGAGGAATGGAGAAATCATAGCTTTTTCTTTTTGACATAAGTGTAAAATAATTTCTATGTCAAAAAATCTAGTGTGCCTATGATTATTTACTGCCTAGCTGCAGTCTGTTTTCAAAATACCATAACTTTATCTGGTCAAACTTAACAAAGAAGGCAAAGTTTTGAGTGCAGTCAGCTGTGCCATGAATAAATATCATTTTACATGGCATCTTTTTTTCAGCAAACTTGCTAATTTCATCTCTGGGCCCACAGAATGAATCAGACATTTAAAACAAGCAGCCTTGAAATTATTTATTTTGAGAAGTCTTTTTAATATTGGTGTGCTACCAGACCTCTTTGAAAAATACAAAAATGCTGTAAATTACTCCTGTAAATGTGGCATATATTTTTTTTCCTGTAAGATATTGTGGCCATATTAGAAAAAGTCCTCAACCACCCATAGGTTAAATTGCTTGTTTTCATTGCAGAGGAAATATTCTCAGACTAATCAACACATATGAGAAGTAATGAATCGAAAGCAACACGGAATGAGAAGAAATGCACACACACACATGTGCTTCTCTTAAATAACGTAAGTAGCAAATGGAAGGCTAAGGAAAATGTGGGCCTGCTGCTGAAAGGGACAGGGGATCTGGTGACACAGGACATGGAAAAAGCGAGGTACCGAATACTGCCTTCTTAGTCCTTATAAGCAGGAGTGGCTTTCAGAAATCTAGGGGGGAAAGACCATGGTGAAATGCTGGAGCAAGGATGATGTAGTCTTGGTGGAAAAGGATCAGGTCAGGAAATACTAAGCACACTGGATGTCCATAAGTCCATGCAGCCTGATGGCATGCACCCATGACTGCTGAGGGAGCTGGCTCATGTCATTTCAAGGTCATTCACAATAATCTTTGAACAATCATGGTGATTGGAAGAGGTGTCTGAGGACTGTAGGAAAGCAAATGTCACTTCTGTCTTCAAAAAGAGCAAGAAAGAAAACTTAGGTAACTATGGTGGAATGACTGTCTGGGTAGATGAGGGGGGAACAGTGGATATTGTCTACCTTGACTTCAGCAAGGCTTTTGACACTGTCTCCTACGAGACCCTTGTAGAGAAGCTGACGAAGTATGGGTTGGAAGAGGAGACAGTGACGTAGGAGGATTGAGAACTGGCTGGATGTCCAGGCCCAGAGGGAGGTGATCAGTGGTATGAACTCCAGCTGGAGGCCAGTGACTGGTGGTGTACCCTGGGGGTCAGTACTAGCTCTAATCTTGTTCAACATCTTTATCAATGATCTGAATGGTGGAGTAGAGTATACCCTCAGCAAGTTTGTGGGTGATACAAAACTGGAAGCAGTGGCTGCCATCCAGAGTGACCTTGACAGGCTGGAGAAACAGGCTGACAGAAATCTCATGAAATTCAGCGCAGGGAAAGGCTGAGTCCTGCACCTGGGGAGGAAGAATCCCAGGTTCCAGTATACAGTGGGGCCTAGAAAGTCTCTTTGCAGAGAAGGACCTGGTGCTCCTGTTAGACAGCAAGTTGAACACGAGCCAGAAGTGTGTGCTTTATTCAGCATTGGTGAAACCACATCTGGAGTACTGTGTCTAGTTCTGGGCTCACCAGTATGAGAGTCAGGTAGACAGATAAAACTACTGGAAAGAGCCCAGTGAAGGGCCACTAAGATGCTTAAAGGGCTTGAGCATCTGCCATATGAGGAGAAGCTGAGAGAGCTGTGATTATTTAACTTGGAGGAGAGAAGACTCAGGGGACGTCTTATCCATGTATGTGAAGGAAGGCTGTAAAGATCCCAGAGCAAGACTCTTTGCAGCACTGTGTAACAAAGTTACAAGATGCAATGGACCCAAACTGAAATACAGGGAATTCTGGTTAAACAAATAAACAAAAAAATGTAAAAAATTACTGTGGGGGTGACTGAACTGTTGAACAGGTTACCCAGGGAGGTTGTGGAGTCACCCTCCTCGGAGATATTCAAAAGGTGTCTGGACATGGCCCTATCAGCTGATTTTAGGTGACATTGCTTGTGCAGGTAGGTTGGCCAAGATAATTGTCAGAGGTCTGAAGAAAGAGCAGCCAAGGAAGAGAGAGGAGGAAGAAGGAAGAGAGAGTGCCCTGGATGAGGAGAGACTAGGAGAAGGCAGCAGAGGGACTGTGTGAAGAGTATGCTGGTATGAGATGGTAAATTACCTTGTTGCAGCTGGCTAGTTGGGAGAGTGCTGCGACAATTGGTGCCCCGTGTGAGGCCCTTCAAATTATGAGACTGAGTGTAGTGAGCGGTGACAGTGGTGATGGCTGTGCTGGGGGATGTTTGAAGTTTTGAACAGTGGTGGCGGTGCCTAATGTAGCAGAGACAGGCAGGGATAGCCTGCGATCCAGATCATGTTGGGATAGGCGGGAAGAGCCTGGGTATCTAGATCAGACACTAGTAAAGGTGAGCCTTTGGGATCAAAGAGAAGGAAGCCTGACTGCTGTGGAGTTAAGAGACTGAGGGTAATGGGCGACAGCAGCAGAATACATGGCCAGATGTGAAAGGTGGATCCCGAGCGGGTCCAGCTGGACAGTGGTGATGGCTGTGCAGGGGGAAGGCACGGGAGCAGGGTGGTGCTGCGGGCAGCTCCTGCCATTGCTGCTGCTGCTTGGCCTGGTGGTACTCTTGCCAGTGTTTATGTGCTCGTTGAAGGTGTCTCCAGTTGTAGAAGAAATGAGCAACCGCAAGGATGTTGAGAAGCTTGTTGAGACACGGAGTAATGTATTAGTGCTGTACTCTAGATCTGCTGCTGTTGAAAGCTCATTCAGGTTACCATCTGGTGTGACACAAGAGATGAAAGGACGAGGTACTACAAGTCCATCAGAACCCCACTCTGAAGAAAACAAAATCCTAGATGTCAAGAAAACAGATGAGAAGAAAGGTGATCAGCCCCCAGAAGCTGAAAAGCCCAAAATAAAATGGAAGATGGGATATGTGTATGAGTTCAGGGACAAATTGTCTGGACTGTATGAAAAGTTTATTTGTGAAAAAGTTGTGATGATTGTTTAATACATAAGGTATGAAATGTTAAAAAAAAAGGGGGGGGGGGGGAGAATTGGGAATTGTAGAGGAATGAAACTGGGTTAATTAATATTAATACCATACAGCTGTGGGTTGGCTTCAGGGGAAGTGGGTTGGCTGATGTAGATAAGGTGCAGCTGTGGCTGGTTCTGTTTTGTGGTTGGGCAGCCAGTGAAGAGGGAGCAGCCAAGGAAGAGAGAGGAGGAAGAAGAGAGAAAGTGTGCCCTGGATGAGGACAGACTAGGAGAAGGCAGCAGAGTGAATGGCATGAAGAGTGTGCTGGTATGTGATGGTAAAAGACCTTGTTGCAGCCGGCTAGTTTGGAGAGTGCTGTGATGACAGGTCCATTACAGCCTCAACTATTCTGTGATTCTCTGATATATAAATATACTTTTATATCTGAGTTTTCTGCAGAGATATTTTAGTTAATCTGAGTTTCAGAAATAGATTTGAACCAATCATTTGAACATTAGACTACTTTGAATTTGGACACAAAATGTGGTCACTCAATATTTAAAAAAAGTGTCTTCCTCTTTCCTAAGCAAAGTATACTGCATCTGATGTAGGATTAATGTAGTAATTGATTACCTCTACCTCTGTGAGTTGTTTTCCAGTTCCTGCTAATGTAGTAGAGCTGGTAAAAAAAGGACCTCAAATTATTATTGGTGATAGCTCAGATATACACATTCAGCCAGTGTGGGGAGATGTTGGAGAAATATGTCATTCAATTTACTTCACCACTTTTATGAAGATTCAAATTCTGGATCTTCTTTCTTTTAGTTTTACTCAAGTTTTCATCAATTTTGTATCCCTACAGTGTACTGCACCAAGATCAATAGACAATCTGGAAAGACTCGCTATGCATTCATTATTTCATGCATACTGAAGGCATTATATACAGAAAAGGAAAGCCTGCATCAGTATTTTGTAATGATATCCATCCCATTAGGAAATCAAATACCACAGATTATGTGAAACAAGGCTCATCATAGAGGAAATAGTGCAGAAATGAAATCCTAATGAAACATAAATGCAAACATGCATGATGTGTACTATTAAGAAAAAAGTAAGATTTTACGTGTATGCACAAAAATCCAAAATGCATTTTATATCCCTCCAGCTTAGGAAAAGTTTTCCTATTTTGATCATGGATTAAACTGGTATTTATAAGATTGTTATATATCCAAAAAGGTTCTTTGTAGCTCTATGGTTACTCTCACTACCCTGGGAGTATTTTGTACTTGGAAATGAAGGGACATCCAGTGATAAAAGAATTAAGATTATCTGTAGAATAACTAAGTTTAATTTTTGTCTCTATCACAGATGTTTTGTGCAACTTGCAGAAATGCAATTGTTCTGTGCTTCAATACCTCATCTCTAATCTTCAGAAGAAAGAATGTGTCTGCCTTGTCTGTAAAGGCTTTGAAGAAGCGACTGTCTCCTTGAATGTGTTTCCTAGCTTAAAGTACAATGGAACCTCTGATTTGTGTTAGGGCCTTTCAGTGTTACTGTGATACAAATAAATAATAATTGGTAACAGATGTTTTATCTGCTTTCTTTTTAAAGGATAAGTCCGTGGAAGAAAGCTAACTTTTCCCTGTAAGATGAAAAGAACTTCAAAGGTCAAAGTTTAGTAGTTATTCTAATGAAAAATGTGATGCTCCTAAAGCTGTTGATAGAATACAGTTTCATAAACTTCCACTGTTTCCTTTAAGCTGCATTGGATTTCTTGCTGTGATTTTAAAGGTTGAGCACACCAAAATACTAGAAGTCCCCACAGCTTGCATTTTTTTTTCCTTTTAGCTGTACTGTGAAGATGGCATCAAAACCTTCCACAGAGCTGCCAACCACCCTTATTGTTACAATAAGCAAAAAAAAAAAAAAAAAAAAAAAAAAAAAGGAAGATTTATGGAAATGTCAGTAAGATACTTATGCTGTGAGGAATATCTATCAAACATCATCTTTGTCAGCAACAGTGTTTTGCAGAAAGTCAGACAAATTAAGGCACATCATGTTTATTCTTATGTTGGCAATGCCTCACTACATAAAACTCACTTTTTTAAGCAAGAAGGAAACTTAATTTGAATTAATTCCAACAGCCTCACCACGACTGAAGAATGCTTCTTGTCTGTAGATGCAATAAAAAAAATACAAAACCCACAATTATTAGGATAGTGTTTTATTTACAGTTCAGTGAATTGAAGGAAGTAAATTGCTGCCTCCAGTGATATCGCCTCTTGCCTTACCAAGTTTTTATTTTCTCTTGAAATTTGTAGTTCATCAAGAGATATAAAAAGGATTAAAATGTATGTTCAGATACTTTCTAAACTCCTTTATTATACATATGTTTTAGAGACAGAAATAAAGTTTAATGTATTTAACGATGAAATAAGAATGAATCTCAAAAGAAGGATTTTAGAATAATTCATAAAGTAATTCTGGTGGTTTGAGGTACACAGAGAGTTGAGAACTGTCAGTGAACTGCTTTAACATTTAACTGATTCTTATCTCCACATTTGCTATACTGGGTAGTGCCTCATATCGTTAGTAACTTTTGGAAATGAATGACAGGAGGGACTCACAATCCCCTTCCTTAGGCCAGCAAGTGTACAGGAAGGAAGAAGTTTTGTTCTTCAAATATATACAGCATGTAATTTTATATTGAGTTAGAATTATTCCCTGAATTTCTCCCACGTTTCTGTGATATCCCAGGATCTTTCATGGGAGAAGTAAAACATTTGACTATTTCCATGGATATTAAAGGAAAAGCAAATTAGAAATAATAACAACAGCTTATTAAATAAAATGGCTCTAACCCCTCCTATCACCTTTCTTATCATTTATGTCTTCTTATGTTGTCTTTTGGCTCCTCACTTTCATCATTCTGTCTGCTTCTCTGCATGTAATTTGTTATCTATTCTAAAATCTTTAGCATTTCTGCTAAATTAGTGAGTGTAAGATATCTCTACCTCTTGTCTTTCCACATGCACGCACTTTCCCCAAACCTGCATGTTTTCCCACTGTTCCCTTTAATATTCCCATTCACTTTTCCTTCCTTAAACTTGAATGCTTGCTCTGAGAAGCATACTTTAACTGTCAGCACATTTCCTTGACAGCCTCATTTTCTTATGCAGTTTGCCAGTTCTGCTTATATGAGAATTCTTGCATCTAATGCTCTAAAGCTTTCTTAGCCAGATCCTCATCAAATGTAAATTTACTTAACATTATTGGAAGCATTGGAGCTGAAAAGCTGTCTTTCTATGCATCTTACCTTTCAGATTGTAATAGCTGCATAAAATGCAGAATCAGAGAGTTGCTGAGGTTGGAAGGGACCTCTACAGATCTTGTGCAACCTACCTGCTCCAAGCAGGGTGAACTATAGCTGGTTGATGAAGGCTGTGTCCAGACAGCTTTTGAATATTTCCTGGGATGGGGACTGCACAGTCCCCTGTGCAACCTGTCCTCTGGGCAACCTGTTCTGATGTTCAACCATACTCAGAGTAAAAACCTTTTTTCTTATGCTTGAATGGAATTTCCAGTGTTTCAGTTTGTGGCCATTTAGTCTCATCTATTCCCTAGGTAGCAAGGAGGAGAGCCAGGATCAATCTTCTTTAGTCTCTTTTGTCAGGTGCTGATATCTTAGTGGCTTCTTGCTAGACTCTCTCCAGTAACTCCATGTCTCCCTTGTACTGGGGAGCCCAGAGCTACACAGTACTCCAGGTATGTCCTCACCAGTGCTGAATAAAGGGGAAGGATCACCTCCTTCAACCTGCTGGCCACACTCCTCCTAATGCAGGGCAGGAAGCTGTCAGCTTGCTTTGCTGTAAGAGCACATGGCTGGCTCATGTTCAGCTTGCTGTCCACCAGGGTCCTTCTCCAGTCGTAGAAGACTATGGTCTTCTTCCCTCCCAGGTGTAGTACTTGGCCTTTCTCTTTGCTGAATTTCATGAGATCCCTGACAGTTCATTTCTCCAACTTCTTGAGGTTCTTCTGAATGACAGCATAAACCTTTGGTGTACCAGCTACTCCTCCCAGTCTTGTGTAATTTGTAAACTTGTTGAGGCTACACTCTGTCCCATCATTTATGTCATTAATAAAGATGTTAAGCAGTGTTGGCCCCAGTATTGACCCATTGGGTATATCATGAGTTACTGGCCTCCAGGTGAACTTCATGCTCTGATGACAAGCCTTTGAACATAGCAGTTCAGCCAGTTGTTATCTCACTGTTCATTTATCAAACACGTATTTCATTAGTTAGTCTAAGAGAAAGTCATAGGAGACTAAAACCAAGGTAAACAATATCTACTCTCTCCTTGTCCACAGAGCTAGTCATTTCACCATGATCAGCCCCCCTGTAAATCCATGCTCACTGAACCCAGTCATCTTTCTGTCCTTCACATGTCCAAAACAGGCTTCCAGATTTAGTTGTACCATCATTTTCCTAGGGTTTGAGGTGAGGCTGATCACCTTGTAGTACCCCAAATCTTCCCCCAAGCACTTCTTCAAAATAGGAGTGACATTTTCTTTCTTTCAGTCCTCAAGAATCCCCCATTTCTCTCCCAACTGGCATGAACTTTCAGAGATAAAAAGAAGTGACCTTGAAATGACATTGATCAACTCCCTCAGCACTTCTCTACTGAGGGTAAGCTTTCCTTGCTCCAGGCTTTCTGACTTTTCGCAGGGCCCTGGGATTCCTGTAGGAAAATCTCACCACTAACAACTGAGGCAAAGAAGTCATGGAGTACCTCAGCCTTTTCAATGTCCTTTGTCACCAGGTCTCCTACCACATATAGAAGTGGGCCCACATTTTCCCTTATCTCTTTTCTGCTGATGTGCCTGTAGAAGCCTTTGTTGTTACTCTTCACATCCCTTTCTAGATTCAGCTCCAGGTGGACTTTGGTTCTCCTGACCGCATCCCTGCATGGTCCCTGTGTGACCAAGCAGTCAGAGCCTCTGTATTGCTCCTGTGTGACCCGAAATTTCTTCCACCTCCTGTATGCCTCCTTTTGATGTCCCAATTTATGCTAATCTGAGCAGGCCTTCTGCTACCCTTACTTGATTTCCTGCACTTTGGGATTGACTGCTGTTGGGTTTGGAAGAGCTGATCCATGAAAATCAAACAGCTCCAGGACTTTTGCCCATGGTATTCTTTCAAACAGATCCCTGAACTGTCAAGCGTTATCTATCTCCCCTGCCTAGAGAAGCATATATTCTGTAGCTACTCCTGTCGGTTAGTCTCATCTAGTCTGTTTTAGCAAGTCTATCTTTAAGCTCCTCTTGAAGTTCTATCTTTAAGTCTATCTTTAAGCTTATCTTTTATACCACTGTTGCTGATAATATTTTCATTGAGTCTTCATGTTAAATAATATAAACCTAAAAGTTCTCAAAATCTCACTGCATCAAGTTCCTGCTCTGTAAAATGATTGAAAACAGTATTTATTATTTATTTTTCCACGCCATAAAGAGGCACAGATTGAGATGAGATTGAAGCTGTGTTGTGTCGGGCATGGTATAAGCATGTTAACAGAGAACTTCCAGTCTAAACCTTAGGAATTTCATAAACTAAGCCAGCAAGACAGTCAGAAGCCAGGAGAGCAAGAAGAGTTAAAAGCGTCTTGTCTGCATTTTTGTGAGATGACAGGAGATTACATTTAGGTTAGAATCCAGCTTTCCAGACTGCCAAATTCTCTTTGTATTCAGTACATCATGTTCCCTATTAGGTATTTTCTGTGCTAATATTTTTCCCCTTGAGTTCTAAATGCTACAAGTGCAAACATACATTTTTTTAGTGTTTCTTATTTGTTCTATTACTTAGTAGAACTCACTGCCAACAAAATCTTTAGACTTTTTTTTTTTTAACTTTCTTAAACTGATTCCATAGTGTTTCATTATATCCTCTTTGATCATTCTGTATGATTCTTCCCCATGTTTTGCACCGTCTCATACTCTAGTTGATGCCTCCTTACACTGCTCCAGGAAGTGAAGCATAAATAATATTTTTAAAAATAATTCTGTGTTTGGTGTGGTCTACATATTCCGTGAGTTGTGGAGCAGCTTTTCTTTTGGGATAAAGAGCTATTTTTAATTTGGGTTTTATACAGTCATAACAACAGTTAAATTGGCTGTGGTTTCATTAATGAAAATAACAAAGACCTCCTATCTCCTTAGCTGATCTAATCCTAACCAGAGTGTCCTCATGTTTTATTCCAAATTTTAAAGCTTCTTCCTACTTGCCTCTGCACTGCCAAAGTGCTGTAAGAAACCCATTATGTATACTATTCCGACAGATTAAAAAACTTGTGTAAAAAATACACATTGAAAGGTAGTCCCTGCTTCAAAACCCTCCTTGTTTGTTATTTGCTCTCAAATGTTATGGTACTAGCAATAAACCCCACCATCCCTCCTTATCAAATCTTCTGGCCTCATATCAAAGAAGCAGTATAACATCCTGGCAGTTTGAGCAAGGAGTTGGTTGCTTACTATGACAGATTATGTCCCTTCCCATGTGTGGGTGTGCTGCTCAGTTGCTGGCTCCATTGCTCTTTGTCCATAGACACAGATAATCAACCTGTAACAATTTCCAAACTAGCTTTTCTCATTACCATAGTTTTCTATCTGTAGCTGTATTTGGAACACATACGTGTTCTGTGATGTCTGATGACATCTGCTTTTAGGGTCCTCAGGTTTCAGTCTTGGTTTCTATCAATAAATTCATATGCTGTTATTTTCTCAAGAAAAGAAATACATTTCTGAAGTACAAGTTTATAGCTCTCCTGGCAGTACCCAGCAAGTATTTTCACAATAATCAGGTTAGACTGTCTTGCTTTTCTGTCCACATAATGGTTTGACCTTGCAGAGTAGTTCACTGTTTTCTGGCCAAAGTTACCTAAATCTTAATTTGTGTGAAATTTCTTGATGGAATATGTTTCCTAAGCCTGTTTTCTAGCCTTCCTAACACCAGAGCATCCTTCTACTCTCACTTCATTATCCTCATCTTTTCCTTCACCAGAATTTAAAAACAAAAGTGTGGCTCCAACTCAACCCTAAGAACTAGCAGTGCTTATCTTCATATGAGGACAGCAGTATAATTTACTGATTATGTATTACTGCATTTACTCAGTACTTAGAAATTTGGTTTTGTGGATCTGTAATCTCTTGTTATGCAATTGTAAATATATGACAAAAAAATTGTTCTGGTCCTAAGGACCTTTATTCAGTAACACTGTGCTAAGCTTGCCATTTCATGCTTTTCCTAATGATTTATGTCAGCTTTCATAATAAAAAAGATAGTTATTCTTTTGTTGTTGTGTTGGTTTTTATTTTTTGTTGGTTTTGTTTTTAATAGAAATCACATCTGAAGCTGACCTATTTCACAATGCTAGGTATTCTTTGACATTTTTTTGGTCAAGGTAGCAGGCATGAACATAACAAAGTATATTTAGTATTAGCCTGACATACAGACTGTGCCATAAAACTAAATAATGCTGTCGGAGTAGATTGTTATACTCACAGATCTGTTAGAGATATTGTATACATAACTGGGGGAAAGGGAAGGATATATTAAGTTGGATGCATCTTTTATTGACTAGACCATGAAATAGTGCATTCCAGGATGGCTACAGTAATATTTGCAAAGGTGAAGTAAAATATAGCATTATGTTATTGATTTAGACATTTGAGGTTTTATTTTTATTAGTAAGACAGAGTATAATTTTCAAGTGATAATGAGGATTGGCTCTGTACCATTTCATTCCTAGTTACAATTATTACAATAAAAATGCATTGCTATTGCATTACTCAGAATTTTAACTATTTCTTTCCATGAGGATAGATTTATTTGAAATCTCTGCCTTTGGTAATAAGAAAAAATATTTAAAAGCCATGCAATATTTTATTTGTAATAATGCTTTATTTTTTCAAGAAAAAGAGTATTCCATCTTTGTAATGGAAATCCAGCCAATTTTACACTAACATTTTCAGATTAGGCTGCTGCAAATGTGCCAGGAGCTGAAGGCAAAAGCCATGACATGCTAGTAAATAGACAATCTTGGAGGCAAAAAAGGGGTAGAGTGTCTCCTGGATTTCTATCCAGCCTTATCAAAATGTGAAGTTAAATTTTAAAGTTATCATTGCCTTCTGACCATGCTAGAGCTGTTAAGAGTTCAGTGTGAAAATGCTCTGTAGTAAGAGTCTTGTAACTATCTTTTTAGAGCAGTGAAGAAAATGTTGGAGAAAAACATCAAGGATTATTCCACAAACCGCCTCTAGGCACTGGACAAAGAGAATCTCAGTTCTATTCCTGCCTCTGACCAGCTGACTGTGCTTAGTAAGTCATATAGCCATTTTAATTATCAAGTATTATCTATTTTATTTACTTAAAGTGAAAAATTATTGGATCAAAGAGTGTTTTGTAATGTGTTTTTTCAATACCTTTAAATAGGATCACAATTTTACCAGAGGATTCTCTCCTTACTCCAAAGCAATAATCACAAGAACTTCCTATGAAGCAGTTTGTGTTGTATTTCACAGTTGAAAACTAAAGCCGCGTTCATACCAACTTTGATGATGTGCTAAAGCAATTAATGTATCAATCCAAATACTGGGGAAATAAACAAAAGGAATTTTAAGTACTTTCTTGCCCATAGTGTTTTTTTAATCTTTTCTAATAGTTGCACCTTGGTGACATGGGTGACCAACAGCTTCAGGTAACCCACAATTCCTTCTTGCTGTTTCCTGTAAGGGATGAATGCAGAAACCG
This sequence comes from Falco naumanni, assembly GCF_017639655.2. Classification (NCBI taxonomy): domain Eukaryota; kingdom Metazoa; phylum Chordata; class Aves; order Falconiformes; family Falconidae; genus Falco; species Falco naumanni. Next base: position 31,388,200 of record NC_054054.1, on the reverse strand, counting down.
AACTCAGTCTAGTGAGCAATATTGAATGTTTAATTTATGAGGGAAAGAAAAATTACATAATCCTAATTTCTTTATGCATGCAGGGAAGATTCCAATTAATACAATACTTGAAGGTGTAACTGTGGAATGGAAGTGTGTGCACTTTAGATATTTCCTGTGTTGGCCAGTTATTCCACTTTTTTGATATTTGTACTTGGTGAGTTGGTTGAAAAAGAATGATCAGCAAACATAACTGAACAAATTGCACTTCCCTCAGCTGAACTGTATGAAAGGCCCCAGAGACAAGCCAAACAGGCCTAGCATGGTCCCACAGGAACCTAGAAATTCGGCTGGCCTTTTTAAGACTGCCTTCTCTGGGGAACAAATCCCTGCAGCTGCTTTTAAAAGTTGAGGGTTAAAAGCATTTTTGTTGCTGAGAATGCATGTTGGAGCATATGTAATGCTTTAATGTGCATTTTAAAGTGAAAATACAATACAGTTTTTCAGATCCTTTGGAAAGAATCACAGACTTGCTTCTGAGGTTGAATGAATTCAGAAAGGTAATTTCAGGCAGAGCTGACTGACACTCTGAATTTCCCTTCTGAAAGAAGTTTTGATATTTCAAGAAAGTTTTCATTTTGAATGGCAGTGAATATAAGAACTTTTTCCATTCCCCTGTCACTGGAAAAATAACTGTGGAAAAATGGAAATGTTTTGTTCTGCTTTTGTGGGTTTTGTTGGCTTCTTTCCAAATAAATTTGTCAATTTCTACACTTAAAACCCTATCCCTTGGGTTGCTGCTAGCTACTAGAAGAACCCAAGGAATTCCCAGAACCCAAAGGAATCAATTATCCTTGAGAAAAGACTCTGAAAAATGAAGAATTAGAAGTGGATGGTAAAGTTTGAATTTGCCTGATGTTACAGTAAAAAAGGAAAAAAACCTCAAAATCATATTACTAGCACATTTCATGATATTAAACCTTTTGGAAAAAGGGTGATGGAGTTCTGGGGAACTACAGAAAGCAGGTAAGCTATCCCTCTTGAGTGACGCATTTTCCTCAGTCCACAATTGATCTTGCCTTAGGGAATGCCTAAAGGCAGTTTTTGATTGATTTCACTCCACAGGGAAGATTTCAGTAGGATGTGCTGCTGGAAGCTCTGGGACTGCCTTTTTATCACCCACCCTGAAACTCACATGCATGAACATCCTATACTAAACAGCCTGGCTCCCTCAACCACTCCTCTCTTGGAGCCCACTCTCCCTCCAGTGAAGCTGCATGTATACAAGTTCTTTTTAGCTTTGAAAGTTTGCTGTAGACAGAAAGGAGATACTTGTCTTTGCCGTACCATCTTCAGCAAGTGAACAACAATTGTGATGAACAGTGCTAGGGGCAGCTTAATTCTGAAGACTGTTCTGTGAAAGTGGAGCTGCACTTAGAAGAACCTAAGAATACTATTTCCTGGCATGCACTTTAACGAGTGAGCACTGGTGAAAAACAGAGGTTGTTTGTTCTCCTTTACTTGATATGTATCTTAAAAAAGGGGTAAAAAATTTTTAATGCCGTATCAGTCGTGTGCCCTGACCCAAGTGCCTATCCAAACACTTGAACCTTATGTTTCATTTTTTTGTCTAGGCAGCCTCTCACTAAGCATGGGAAACTGATTAATTATCTCACAGAGGCACTTATATGCCTTTTGTGAGGTTACTGAAGACCTTCATTTAGGTTCTCTTGTATATCCCTCTTGAATAGTATCTGTCTTTGCATAGTGTAGTTTTATTGCACAAGTTCTCTAAAACTTATTACCTAATTTGTATTCTAACCACAGCTGGCCTGAATATAGATCAACAACATGAAATGCCCTATTCAATTCTGTAAAGTAGCAGTGTTCTAGGAAAAAAATTAAAAGAATGTATTTTGGAATGTATGAGAGCTTTGAAATCTGTTCTAACAGAAAATGGGAAATACAAACATTTTATGTCTATTTTTGAAGCAGTAATCATAGTTAATGATGCAAATCATAACTCATTTTCACCAAAATGTTAGGGGTAATGCTAGTAGGTATAATGTATTGCTCCTCAGAGGGTGAAATAATATCGAGTACAGTGATATATTCACTCAACTATATTCTCTGTATTGGAGGCATATAAAACATCCAATATATATCAGGTGAGATTTTGGTGGTCATTGTCCACAATAAACTGTTAACCTTATCTGTCAAAAACATAGGCATCAGATCTAACCAAATAGTTATTCTCCTTGCATGGTCAATGGTTGTAGAAAACCATCTAGCAAACGTACAGACTCTTTCCTTAGGGCTTTGGTGTGGCTGTAGGGAGCCTATATAATCAATATAGGTATCTGTCTAACTTATACATGTTAAATACTAGATAAAACCATTGCAATGCTCTGATGATATAGACTGTCTCCTTTTCCACTTCTTGTGTATCTTATATACCAATGTCCCTGGGATTCAGAATTTTGAGCTCAAATAAGATTAGTACCTGGCTCCAGGCCTGGTGTCACTGGCTAAATTTCAGGGTATTTTGATCATGGGTCAGTTTATAGGGCGACAGGCCTGCTGGCAACAGATGGAGTTGACCTGTCTCAAAGGGAGAAAAGGATCCTGGGTCAGGAGTTAGCAGGGCTCATTGAGAGAGCTTTAAACTAGATTTGAAGGGGGAAGGGAATAAAACCAGCCTTGCTTGAGATGAGCCTGGGGGCGGCATGCCAGGGTTGGAGGCTAGACCAATGGCACAGCTGAAGGGCATCTATGCCAATGTCCGCAGCACTGGCAACAAACAGGAGGAATTGGAAGCCATTGTGCAGCAGGAAGACTATGACATAACCATCATCACAGAAACATGATAGATGACTTGCATGACTGGAGTGCTGCAATGAATGACTACAAACCCTTCAGAAGGAATAGGCAAGGAAGGAGAGGTGGTGGAGTAGCTCTGTATGTCAGGGAGTGTTTTGACTGTTTAGACCTGAATGCTGGTGGCAGTAGGACTGAGTGTTTATTGGTAAGCATCAGGGGGAGGGTCAACAAGGCAGATATCTTGGTGGGAGTCTGTTATAGACCACCCAACAAGGATGAAGAGACCGAAGAAACACTCTACAATCATCTGGGAGATGTCTCAAGATAGCTGGCCCTTGTTTTCATGGGGGGCTTCAAACTACTGAATGTCCACTGGAAATACGATGCAGCAGAGAGGAAACAGTCTAGGATGTTCCTGAAGTGTGAGGAAGACAACTTCCTGACCCAGCTGGTCAGTGAGTCACCCACGAGAGATGCCCCACTGGACCTGCTGTTTAAAACAGGGAAGGACTGGTGGATGATGTGGTGGACATCTTGGACATAGTGATCATGAGATGATAGAGTTTTCTGTTCTCAGAGAAGTAAGGAAGGGGGACTGCAGAACCACTGCCTTAGACTTTGGCCTGTTTAAAAGCCTGGCTAACAGAGTCCCTTTGGAGATAGTTCTGAAGGGCCAAGTGGTCCAGCAAGATTGGACGTTCTTCAAGAAGGTAGTCTTAAAGGCGCAGGAGCAGGCTGTCCCCATGTGCCAAAAGATGAGCCAGCAGGAGAAAAGACCAGCCTGGTTGAACAGATTTGGCTGGAACTCAGAAAAAAAGGATAGTTTAGGAGTTTACCACCTTTGGAAGAAAGTGCAGACAACTCTGGAGGACTATAAGCATGTTGTGAGTTTGTGCGGGGCTAGGATTAGAGAAGCGAAAGTCCAGGTAGAACTCAGGCTGGCTACTGCCATAAAAGATAACAAAAAATGTTTTTACAAATACCTTAGCAACAAAAGGAGGGCCAAGGATAATCTGCATCTTTTATTTGATGCAGCAGGGAACATTGCCACAAAGGATGAGGAAAAGGCTGAGGTACCTAATGCTTTCTTTGCCTCAGTCTTTAATAGCAAGACCAGGTTCACTCTGGGTACTCAACCTCCTTGAGCTGGAAGACGGGTGAGGAGCAGAATGAGTTCCCCACAGTCAAGGAGGAAACAGTCAGTGACCTGCTGCTCCACTTAGCTGTGCACAAGTCTATGGGGCCAGATAGGACCCACCTGAGGGTACTGAGGGAGCTGGCAGAGGAGCTCACCAAGCCACCCTCCATCATTTATCAACAGTTCTGTCAAACTGGAGAGGTCCCAGAAGACTGGAGGTTAGCAAATGTGATGCCCATCTACAGGAAGGGCAGGGATGAGGATCTGGGTCTACCTGACCTTGGTGCCGGGGAAGGTTATAGAGCAGATCATCCTGAGCACCATCACATGACATGTGCAGGACAACTCGGGGATCAGGCCCAGCCAGCATGGGGTTATGAAAGGCAGGTCCGGCTTGAGAAGCCTGATCTCCTTCTATGACAAGATGATTTGCCTAGTGGATGAGGGAAAGGCTGTGGATGTTGTCTCTCTGGACCTCAGGAAAGTCTTTGACACCATTTCCCACAACATTCTGGAGACACTGACTGCTCATGGCTTTCATGGGGGTACTCTGTGCTGGGTTAAAACCTGGCTGGACAGCTAAGCCTAAAGAGTGGTAGTAAATGGAGTTTCATCCAGCTGGTGTCCAGTCACAAGAGGTGTTCCCCAAGGCTCAGTACCCGGACCATTCCTGTTTAATATCTTTATTGGTGACATGGGCAAGGGGATAGAGTGCACCCTTAGTAAATCTGCAGACAGCACCAAGCTGGGGAGGAGTGTTGATCTGCTTGAGGGCAGGAAGGCTCTGCAGAGGGATCTGGATGGGCTGGATTGATGGGCTGAGGCCAATTATATGAGGTTCAACAAGGACAAGCACCAGGTCCTTCCTGCACATGGGTCACAACAACCCCATGCAATGCTACAGGCTTGGGGAAGAGCAGCTTGAAAGCTGCCTGGCAGAAAAGGACCTGGGGGTGCTGGTTGACAACCAAGTGAAAATGAGCTAGCAGTGTATCCAGGTGGCCAGGAAGGCCAATAGCACCCTGGCTTGTATCCAAAACAATGTGGCCAGCAGGACAAGGGCAGTGATTGTCCTCCTGTACTCTGGCACTGGTGAGGCCTCACCTCGAATACTGTGTTCTGTTTTGGGCCCCTCACTTCAAGAGTAATGTAAAGGTGCTGAATTGTGTCCAGAGAAGGGTGATGAAGCTAGTGAAGGGTATGGAGTGCAAGTCTTATGAAGAGCAGATGAGGGAACCAAGGTTGTTTGGTCTGGAGAAAAGGAGGCTCAGGGAGGACCTTAGAGCTCTCTACAAATACCTTACAGGAGGCTGTAGGCAGGTGGGGGTAGGTCTCCTCTCCCAGATAAGTAGTGACAGCACAAGATGAAACAGCCTCAGGTTGTGCCAGGGAAGTTTTAGATTGAAGATTAAATTCCTCTCCCCTGCTCCCTGCACACACCCCACTCCCCCATTACCATCCCTGGAGGTATTTAGGAACCACATAGATGACATAGAAGCAGTCTTTAGCAACATGCTTTAGTGATGGACTTGGCAGTCCTGGTTTAATGGTTGGACTTGATGATCTCAAAGGTCTTTTCCACCCTAAATGATTCTATGATTCAATAATGTGCTATAAAGTGAAGAATTTTCTTTCCAGTTAGTAATATATTGATCCTAAACTACAGTTTACTTTCATATTAAGCAATATGATAAAAAATAACATAGTCATTACTATATAACAATAATACTAGCACCAGCATGGGATCATCTTTAGGCCACAGTCCCTTTTGTGAAGTACCTGTACTGATGTAGGACCTCTGTGGACTCTAGTCCCTTCAAGGTACGTACCTGCTCCAGCATAGGTCCTTCATGAGCTTCAGTCCCTTTGAGGGAGGAGTGTGTGGGCTCGCTCCACCATGGAGCACCTCCTCCTCCATTGACCTTGGTGTTCCTTCTCTTGTTTCTCACTTTTTGTTCCCTCCTCCTCTCTCTCTCATTTTCTGCTCTTACTTAAATATGTTTTCACAGATCCACCACCAATTTGGTTAATGGGCTCATCTTTGACCTGTGGTGGATGTGTTGTGGAACTGGACTGAACTGGCTATGTCTGGCACTGGGCAGCCTCTGATCTCACAGAAGCCACCCCTGCAGCCTGCCTTATACCAAAACCTTGCTGTCTACATGCAATACATCAACAAAGGGCACAAACCAGTTGCCTGGGAGCTGGCCTCCAGTGTTATCTGACATATCTTAAGGTACCCTGTATGTCCATATGGAGACAGCAAATATGGCACAGAGCCTTCAGGATACCTACTAAAGCAGCAGCTGAGGGTCAGGGAAATAGATGTCCATGTGTAGACAACTGAATTGCACTCCTGGAGTCCTTGACTAGATAATTTAAATACCCTTTTATTAATTTGCAGAAATCAGTGTTCCAATGTCTAATTCTGAATATCTATAAATTTCTAGCCTAGAAAAATGCAAAGTAACATAAGTTTTTTACACTGTGTAAGACCATGGCTAAAGAGAACAGAAAAATATCATATGCTGAAGGGGAAAGTGTTGGGCTGTAAGTAGGTTACTAGTGGAGTTCCTCAAAGCTTGGTTCAGAATCGATGTAATTTAATATATTCGTTTATGACCCTGGCACAAAAAGCAAAAATGTTTCAATGTCTCAATGAAATTTGCTGATGGCATAAAGATGAGAGGAACTATAAATACAAAGCAGCACTTGAATATTGTGCAGAGTTAAGAGACCTTGAGGACTAGAGTAATAGAATTGGAGTAAGATTTAATATTACAAAATAAAAGGTCACAGAATTTGGCCTTTTTGTCTTACCCATCATTGCTTGTCTAAAACTTAGAGGCCTGCTTTAAGCTGTTCACCTGGGCTCCTTCAAATGATCATAGGCAAATGCCTTTACAAGGACAGTTATCCTGTGCTAAAATAGTTATCCAAGATAGATAGGTTGTACTGGCTTTTAGAGGTGTCTTTCTCACTACATTGCTTTTGGAGGAAAACCAAGTGTCTGCTTAGACTAGATCCCCATGAATCCCAGCTTCAGCCTTAATGCGAATGCCTGCTATATGCTTGTAGCTCTTCAGCTGGAAAGAGAAAAATCCATTAACAACCACCATATCATGAGGAGCCATCAGTGTAATGCAGCTTCAGAAAATGTAAATACGTGGTCCTTGGATACATCAAGCTTAATATTTCTGGGAAACAAAAGGAAAGGATGAATAAGCCTGTACAGATTCCTTGTGGAATATCTTCTAAGACCTTCACCATTAAAATTCAAGAAATAGAAATGAATGGAAAAGACACAAAAAGTAATGAGGGAAAATAATTTTACAAGATGAACCTACAGCAGTATTTTTCATATAGCAGGTTGGAGATCAGAGATACAAGAAGTTGTGCTGATCTGAGCCAATGTATCCACCAAACACAACTTTTCCACGTGGCATAACACTGGTAACAAGTAGGGTTAAAAAGCATAAAAGCTATATTAGTGCAAGACTGTTCCTCCCAGCAAGGCTTGATTTGCTTGCACAAAACACATCACTAGCTGAGGTGATTCTCTTGTTTCTGAAGTAGGCATGGCAGTAATCAGTGGCAGTATACAGACAGTAATCAGTGGCATTATATAGACAGTAGCCAGTAGCAGCAGTCTTAGACTCCACTGCACAGTATAGGCTGAATCAAAATATGCTGGGCTGGACAAGCCTTGAGAAAAGAAAATTGACCTTGTAAGTGATTTTGAAATTTATCAGATATTTTTCAAAAATATTGAAATATTTTTTCAAAAATCTTGATTCAATGACATGCCCACAATCTACATAGATATTCCAGCACTTGCAGGAGACTCAAGGGGTTAATACAAGTATCAGTCCTTGACTAGTCCTGTTTAGAAGCAGAGCCACCCCCACAACATGAAGTCAGCTGGACTGCTGTACTGGTAAGGTTGTGGGCACAAGTTACTGCTTTTCAAGCAATTAAATGTGGGTAGCACAGCTCTGTGGGTGTTCTTTAAAACATTATCATTTCCATAATTTTGAAGATTCCCATTTTCCTTCAAAAAGTGTTATGCTTGCAGACACTTCTGCTTATTCCAAAGCCTTTCAGATAATTTCTGCCTGTCTAATTCACTAGAATTTTTCATCTTATGATTTCATTGCAGGAACAGTATTAAGAATACTACCTGAGAAGAGAACAATAAAGTATACAGACTGAAAAAGTCCCAAGATGGTGTAAATCACTTCCTTAGCTGGAACTAAAACTGGCTAGGACTTGGAAGGGCTCTTCTGATTTATACCCATCAAAGATCTGACCCATAGTTATTATCAAAATACTATGCTGTAATCTGCAAAAATATATGAGACGGAACATTTGTCTGGCTGACAAAAGCATGTCTCTTTAGAAAAGCTGTTTAACTCATAAGTTCAGGTAGCTTTGCATATTTCTGGTAACCCATGGATGACATCTGAAAATTAAGTTTGACCTGAAAGTTGAGGGAAAAGTCCTCTTAGAATAGATTAGATTTATTGAGGTGGGAAATAAACAGTGCTGCCAGCTAAGAGAAGTATCTGTTTGACTCTCTTTTGTTAAGATGTTACCTTGAACTTGCAGATTGAGCAGAAATAATGTGTCTTGGAAATATACTATTTTGATGAATGCCATCTACTGAAAAAGAGCCAGTTGTATTTGATTTCCTGTTTTTTGTTAGCATCTCAACACTTAACATGAACTCTACCATGGCAAACTGTTGGAATAAGTTATTTCTAGTCTGTAACGAATGCTTCTATCATATGTTATTATTGAAAATAACAGATCTCAGATGTGTATGGTATACAATCCATTTTCTTTTTCACCAGAGTACAGACTTTTTTAAGGTTAGAATGGGCATGAACACCTCTCTAGCACTACCTTAACCAAAAAAAGACTAGATAAAATTGTCTAACAGCTAGACAAATTCTGTCCATATATGTACATATGCTTTACAACTGATGTTTTGAAAGAAGTGGGAGAAGATTTTTGAATAAATAGTAAAAACAAGCTTTTCAGAAATTAAATTATCTGGAAATGTAGTCAAGTAAAATAAATAATGTTGTCAAGAAAAAAGAATCAAGGAAATATTTAGACAATATAGAAATCTTATGCAGCAAATTTTAAAACTTAATAACATTTAATGAAAATGGAAAAATGCAAAATAGATGTAATTATGTATGTTTAATTGTCTGGACTAAAAAAAAAAAGAAAATTAATTATAAGTTTGTATAAGTTTAAAAAATTACGTTGTGTGTGAGTTTGAATGAAAAAATCTTGGGTTCGCACAATTTCTTTTTCCTTTTCGCACAGTTTTCCAGATATTTCTTTGCCAGTCTGTTCTCCCCTTTCCCCTTTAATTACTATGTCTCCTTCTCCCTCTTTGTTACCAGACTGAACATTCCATATTTTGTAATTTTTTTCTAATGCAATTTTTTTTTAAAAAAAAAATGTTTAACAGTTTGAATGAACATTGTCATTATTTCACAACTGATCTAACATTAATTAAAACATCAAAATGATTTAGTAATGAAGGAGGAGCTATCTGGATATTTGCTTCTTAAATTTGACATTCTAGATGTTAGATATCTAGGCTACTTTATGGAACTTCCATAGCTTATACAACAAGACATACATTCTAGTCTATACCTCATTGGCAATTCTTTCACAGTGGGATGAATTTTATTCTGAAAGTGGCTGTTTCTCTCTCTGGAGAGGTATGTTAGGACTGTTAGATGCCCCTTGGTGCTTGTGTTTTCTTGGACCATAGGTAAGGTTTTTGGAATTTTATCTGATTATGATAAACTCTTGATATCAGGTCACGGCAACCTGAAAACCCCAGGCAAGCATTCCAGATCTTGTGTAGTATCTTCTCAGGCCAAGCCTGTCTCAGGCTTAGAGTTTGTGGTAGGACAAGGGCAAAGCAGGTGCAGCAACAAACTGTATTATGGAAATGTAGGGTCCTCAGCACCAATTGTTTTGCTCTCCTGCTCTATTCCTATCACAACCGAGTTACTTGCTAATGCAAGCACCAGCCTAAGCTAATCATATTATTCCACATATAAAGTTCCACAGTTTTGACTTGCCAATTGTCATAACTGCTAAACCAACTAATCCCCAGACATGTTTGGCTTTTAATTTGTATTGATAATGACAACAGAAGATGTTTCAATAATTTATTAAAAAAATACCCTGAAGGAGTGAAAATGTGGAAGCCATTTGCAGTAGGGTCTTAAGAACTGTGTTGAAGACACAGGGCGCTGATGTATGTGAGAATCATTTCAACCAAGTGTATATATGTTCCTTCATATATACATATGTGGCTTCACACAGAAAAAATGCTCAATGTAAAAATGAAAAAGTTTAATATGACTCAGTTTTTAGTGGAATATCATAAAAAAGCAGGGAGGGGAGATATATATTTGGTAATGTGCAGTGTAGAGCAGTTTATCCAGCAATTTGTAAGTCTTCTGAGGCATATTTTCTTAGTCCATGCTATGTCTCACATCCAGCCACTCAATTCATCCAACCACATTGCCTATTCGGTTTACCCCATACATTAAAAATGACCACAAAATATTAATTTTTAACTGTTCAAATTCTAGCACCAAGACAGGATTTCTCTGTAAAAGTTCTAGACATTGCTAAAGAACTTACTGAGTCATGACATCAGAGAAACAGAAATATTCACCAAGACTACTGCTTATTCCTCCCCTGCAGCAGATGATTGGAGATCAGAACAGGTATAGACTAATATCACAAATCTCACTACCAACTAGTAGGGATGGCTAAAGACTGATCAAAACAGTGGCATACCGACTTTTGAAACTAGAACTTCACAGCAGATTGCTGTCTTCAGTGAGCTTGAAAAATTACTTCAGCCTCTTACTTGCAAAGTTAAGACATCAGAAAATAAATCCAATTCAGGGAAGCTTGTCAATGGGAGAGAAGGATTTGTCTCTCTCCAAAAATATGTCTGCAGATCTTTCCAGGTCTTGAGGGTTGCTTCCCCCCCCCCCCCCCCCCAAAAAAAAAAAAATCTTCAGAAGTCAACACTGAATGAAAATAAACCAATACTTCTCATCTGCAGCTTCCCTGCCACATCTTTTGTTGTATAGCATGCCAACCTTCTAAATTGCATTCTCTAACCCATTGTTGTTTGTGACATGAAATCACAGAAAATAGAAGCACCCATGAGGGATTAAAAGGATCTATGAGGTGAAGAGTGAGAAGACTTGAAAAGGAATGGCTCCTCTGAACTTCACTCCTTTGTTTTGTACCATTTCTCTCCACTAGTGTCCTCTGCCTTCAGGAGAAATATGTACCATCTGATCTTTTTTGGGTCACTACCATACTCTAATAATTCCTTGACTTACTGCATGATTCATCACATACTCTAACTTTGGAGCCTACATCAAACCGTTAGAAAGAGGGGTTTTGTACAGTACAAGTAACTCTGGAGATTACCTAGAAAGCTATATCACTATCTTTAGGATAGTCTTCTATAGCTTTGAAAGGGGCTCACATTGATGATTGTTTCAGGAAGAATTTTGAGAGACTCATCCAGTCTCCTTGGAAATGGAAATATACACACTTCATAGGAAATTATTCTGCCACTTGAACATGTTATACATGAGTATACAGCATGTAGTTTCTGTGCACTGACATCATACATTTGATTTCTTTTCTTGAGTAGATGGAGTACTGAGCTAAGCAGTCTAAATCCTAACTTAGAGTAAAAAAATGTCATTGACTGTGATACGTTACCTATTGTGTGACTTTACTTTTGCTATGTTAAGGTCGTTATTTCAATCCCTTCTTTTGTAGTGCTATACAAATTTTAAAGAACTAAATACAAGCTACAACCTGGCCTTAATGGATCTAGAGGAGCTGATCCACAGTAGAGTTTCATTATAATTATGGTTGTATCCTCCAAAAAGATTTGGAAATGTGTTATCTGTACTTCATGTGCACTGCAGCTTATTTAGTTGCTTGAGGAATCCATCTCCTAATACAATTTCCAAGATATGCAGTTTCCTGATTACAGGGGAAGCTTTAGGCTACTACTTGTTTAATTCCAAACATGAACATTAGATTGAGTATTTTCAAAGTCGTTTTCTCTCCATCATGTGCCACTACTTCTACCTTCCAACATTTTATCAACATGTTTTCAATAGGAAATTCATTTCATACTTGCTCCTGGAGTTTATTCTAACAGCTGAATAGTCTGAACATGTTCAACATAATAGGTCAGAAGGCACCACTGTGTAGAGCTGTGATAAGGGAAAAAAGAAAACCTCCAAGAAAGTCAGTTTTGACTTGTTTCTTCTGGTATGTAACAGCCAGCATTTTTTCCTATCACTGCTTCCCAAGTGTTATAATTGGAAATGTAACATTTAGCTTTATGAGGGTCTTCCTTGTTGTCGTTAGAGACTCCTATTTCTGTTTAAGAGCACACTACTAATGTATTTAATTGGAGAAATACCAATAGTTGGCATTCTGCAAAGTAGTGAACTACTACAATGTTTTCTGGGTTTTACAGCCTCTGAAGAACTGTGCCTGTATCAAAACCATACTTACAAAGTACATTCATGTTGTCAGAATGTAAAATCAAGGTGCTAATCTTTCAATCTTCCCTTAGTCAACTAAGTCTTATTGAAATCAGTACAAATATTTCTTAAGAGACTGACACATTTTGTATTTTTGCATATTACAAAACACCAAACAAAACCACAAATAAAATCCTGAAAATGTCATCTTGATTTAGAAATACTTAGAATAAGTCCGTATATGCCTCTCATTACTTTGATTGTGTTGGTGAAAAGCTAAGCAGACCGTAATGTAAAGCAAAGTTATTCTTTAATAGGAAGGTAAATTGTATTATTATACATTGCAGAACATTATATTCCTTAGAATATCTTAAGGAATCTCTCCTGTTTTTCAACATTTTCTTTAGAATACAGAGCTTTTAATAGGACAAAATATTTGAGCAATCATGTTCCCAAATTCTTGTATCATTTATTTTATCTTTCTAGATCATCATTTATCATATGATACTGGTCACTTTGGTATTTAATTAGTGTCCATTTGTCCAAGATCACATTTCTTTTAGTGCTTGTATAGAAGAGTACATTCATTACAATAACTACTTTAATAACCTCGAGGATAAACCAAATAAATAAAATATCAAGGATTTATTATAATTGTAAAAGTAAATACTTTTCTCATATTTGTTGAGTAAAAATGGAAACAATTCACTTAATTGTGCAGAAGTCTTTGGGTTATACTAAAAGTTTCCACTGAGACAATTGAATATTTTTCAGTTATTATTAACCTTATTTACAATAGAACAAGTTTGATACCCAGAATAAAATAATGTCAAGTTTTAAAACTTAAAAACCCCAACATCAAACCACTTCAAAATCTGAACGTATTTTGCCATTCTAAACTATTCTTTAGGGATTTCCATTTTGATGAAAAAGTAATTTGATCAACATACACCACCATTTTATTTGTCTTCCTCCTTTGACTTCTCAACTTCATTTTCATGAGGAAAAAGCACTTCAAGAAGGATGTCTTCTACTTTCCTTTTAAATTTCCTGTGATTTGAAATAATTTTTTTCCCCATTTTTCACTGGAAATAATATAGAGAACAGTTTACAGATAGTAGGAAAGGAACTTTAACTTTAATACACTATCTGAAGAACTTCAGAGGCCTGCATTTTTCTGAAATTTTTTTTTCAGTATTTCTGAAACAACACCAGTTTGGCATTCCAGTCAGTAGATTTTTTTTCAGATTTTTGTTTAGTCTTTGCTCTGATAGAAATTTTGAAAAGAATGAGTTTTTCTATGAACTGGAAATTCAAAAGCTTTTATTCAGCTATATTGTACAGAGGAGTGAGTGAAATTATTTTCAGTCTCATGCAGGAGAAAATTTAACCAGGATCTGCCATGGAGGAGGGCTTGCGCATCACTGCATTTTGTGCATGGACAGGCCAGGAAAATATAAGATGAGTTTTGTTGCAGTCAGATCAGAGGGAGGTATAGATGAAATAATGTACAGCTTCAGGATAGGTAGGAAGTAGCTGGTCGATGGCCCAGCTATGTCGAGACAGATGTATTCCTGAATATGATCAAAGAGTTGTAACGTCTCTCAAATGACAGAGAAAACCAAGAAAAGATGTTTATTAATGGCATTCCTGGCATCATATGGAAACTGGACTTGCTAAATAAGCTGCTTTTGATCACAGCTCAAATTCCAGTGTGAATACAGTCCAGTTTTAAGTATTCAGAAAACAAGCTTTGCTAAGGCTTTAGAGAAGCTTATTGCTCTGAGCCTATCCCGGCTGAAAGCCTGTAGCCAGGGGGCAAATTTGCAAAAAGAGATTGACTTCTCCAGCTAGCTAAAAAACAGAGGTAAAATGTCCCTAAGGCAAGGTGTTTTAGGAGGAAAGACATCAGCTAATTAAACTTAATTGGGTTAGCCAGGGTAGTCTGATTAGCATAATTAATTTAGGCCTCTGAGTAGGCCTGAGGGGTGTGTGTTTTTGTCAGGGTTTCTGTGCAGGAGGTGCTTGGGACTCTAAGCCAGAAGAGTAGTTAATTCTCTGGGTCAAGAGAGAGGCACTATAGATGAGTCGGAAAGACAACATGGAGAAATGCAGAGGATTTAGCATAGCTGAAGGCTCTGTACTCTTTTGAAACTGGTGATGGTTAAGGAAAAAATGGATCGGTTAGAAGACTTTAATCCATGTGGAAAGTATGGGGAAGCAGCCTAGCCAGCCTGTTATGCTTTTGCTTGACAACGCTGTGATACAAGTAAAAATGCAGAGTCCAGTGAGTAGTGGATAAGATTAAAAACAGTGGTAGAATTCTTCAATTTGAGAAAGATGAAATTAATTGGGTTCAAGTGTGAGAAAAGTTGTTGCAAAAAGTGAATGAAATACTGGTTTAAACTGTTCCCTGAAAGCTTTGTGTACGTACCCTTAGTTTGTGAATAAGGATCCTTAAGAAATAAAAGCCTGTAAATGTAAAATATTTTTCTCAAATTACAGAGAAATAAAAAAAATATCATCATTTAATGGCGCTCCTGGTTTTACAAAATAAGTGGACTTGCAAATATGCATATCCTATCTTGGATTGCAGCACTAATTTAATAGACTAGATTGTGTAATTTAGTGCTATGTTAAATTATCATGTCATAGTTTTAATTGGCCTAAAGAGTGGCTTATATGAACTGCCTTCAGACTTCAAGGCTTAGTTTAAAACAGGGGTCCTCAAACTGTTTAACCAGGGGGCCGGCGCACGGATGCAGTGGCAGGCAGTCATCTGCGGCTGCTTGGTTTCCCCCCCACACCCGGCAGAGGGGAGGTGGGGGGGGTCTGTAAATACCGGGGGCTGAATTGAGGACCCTGGGGGGGCGTATCCTGCCCATGGGCTGTAGTTTCAGGACCCCTGGACTGTAAAAGTTTTGTGAATGTATTTATAGTTTGCTAAGCATTTAATTTTCAAGATCACATGGATGAGGCAGCAGTCAAATGAGCCTTTGTTGTGCTCTGTTTTTATCCAGTAAATGTTCTGAGTGCCAGGCAGATAACCTCTTCTTATTTGGCTGAGAAAGTAAGGTATCTCTATTGTTAAACTTACCCCACAGCTGGTTGGCAAGAAGTGTAGTGGGGAATCCCCAAGAGGGAAAAAACATTTCTGCAGTGCATTATGCTTTGCCTACATACTCCTGTGGGTTCATTTTATTGTTCTCAGATCTGCACTTCTAATCACTGCAGTTTCAACTGCAAAATAAAAGTGAAAATTAAGAATTTTGTCCTTAAAAACCTTATAGTAAGTCTGTATACACATTTGTGACTACAGACTACTGTTAAAAAGAAATGTGGGGATTTTTCATTATTTATCTGAACGACCACTAATATATGAAACTGATAAAGGATGTTTGGCATATAATTTTGTGAGCAAGGATTCCCCTGAGACCTTATGATTTTTGACTGAATATGATAAGATATGGTCTGCAATAAAGAAATAGAGTGATGAAATGAAAAAAAAATATGCAATTTAACCAAATGAATTATGCAATTTGAAATACTACTTTTTTTTGAACTAAAGTGTGAATTGCTTTTTATGTAAACTTAACTTAATTCAGAATTTTTAGCTGACTTTTCGTATCTGTCCAAACTATCCTCAAAGTGAGGTTTCATGTCCTAAAAAATGGTGGATGTTTTAGTTGATGGTTCAGTAGAGAATCTCAAAATGTGTGAAGACAACTGTAAATTAAGCTGGTTATATTGTAAGATCATGTTATGTGATAGTCTTTGGGAAACTTCTGGGTTTCATTCTCACTTGAAATATTATGAAAACAATTTTACAATGCATTATTTTTTTCTAGTGCTAGCTGGACCTGGATAATAGAAAAAGGCATGAAAATTAGAATCAAAGCAAAGCTGATGTGCCAGAACCAAGACAAATAAATAAATCCCCAAGTTTTCCTTTTTTTTTTTCTTTTTCTTTTTTTTTTTTTTTTTTTTTTTTAATCTTTAAAAAGATTTATGTTTGGGTCAGTTCTTGCCTAGTTCTGCTTCAGAGCCATTCAGATGAGATTTTACAAAAGGAAGGAAGGAGAAACATTGCTAAATTGCTTTGAGAAATATTAACCACTCAACATGAATAAACGATGGATTGCTACACCGCAGATATATAAGACATGTTGAAAAATGTGTTAATGAAGTAGCAAAGGTCTGCTAGACAGTGAGTTAAAAAGAAATGTGTACCAGTGTAGTACTCTTTGAAAAGACAGATGGATTCTTTTCTTTTATATTTAGAGAAGAATTGAAACCATAGTGTTTCCTGTCTTTGTTTTAAGCTCTGTGGCAACTCTGTATTGTTCAAAATATATACTCCAAATTTCAGGTTTGGCACCTGCATTATGTGAGGTATAATTGCATTTATTCTATGCAATTAGAATTTAAATTTGTGCTGCTGAAGCAGGATAGTGTAAGGTTTGTTTTTTTTTCATGGGAGGTAGTGTTCAGCGTTCTGTTTTGTGCTTGGAAAATTTGCCATGACAGTGCTTCATAATAGAACCAATTATCAGGAATGCTGTTACACATAGACTTCCAGACCCCAATTTAAACAGAAGTGAGTGACAATTCCTTCTGTGAAACAGTTTCCATAAATCAGCCATATGTGAAGACATACATGCTTATTGAGGATAAACAAGAAATATGAAATTCTGTT
This sequence comes from Falco naumanni, assembly GCF_017639655.2. NCBI lineage: Eukaryota > Metazoa > Chordata > Aves > Falconiformes > Falconidae > Falco > Falco naumanni. The sequence continues at coordinate 31,370,994 of NC_054054.1, read as the reverse complement.
AAATAAATACGTGTTTTGAAGGTGTTCTGATTAACTTTCTGCTGCTTCCCTTTAGTTTGATATTAATAACACCTCCCAAAATTGCTTTCTATGTATTTTTAGTAGGTATCAGAAGTACTTAATTCTTTCACATTTCATTTTTAAAAGGCAAAGATCCCATTTCAGAGTGCTTTAGAATAGATGCTGTCTGCTTCCAGCACATTAGAGGACACTACAACTGATCCTGCTATGTTTAACATTCTTGTTTTGTATGAAATGACACAACTGTTAATCTTTATTTTTGATGGGCATCCTTAATTAAAACACATAAAACTTAATGACTAACCCTACTTTTTGATGCAGAATTAATCTATCTTTTCTTTCCTGAGGCTTCACTTTATTAAAATGATCCAAAAGAAACATGGTCATCCTCAGACACACTTGGGACCTTTTAGGTGTAATGCTTAGGACAGCCTATTAGTTATGCAACGTTTACAAAAAAAAGGTGCCCTTTTAGCATTAAACTATCTAACTTTGAACACAAAACTGGCTTATATGCCAAATTTAGTTTTGCATATGTTGATTGCAACTGTTTCTAAAGTATACAATGATACACTAGAACACAGAAACTTCAGGCAGTTTTCTGTTTCTTTACTCCTGCACTTTTATTTTGGATGTGTTTCTTGTCCACATAGACAAGACGTGATTATGTAGGTATTTTTATACTGTATTATAATTACATGGCACTTGATTTTTCTCAAAGGGCAATCTAAGCAATAAGCAATTAAGAATAGCAAAAAAGAAAGAAAATCAGAAAATATCAAGGAACCTGGGCAAAAAATGAAATTGAAGTTTCAGACACTTTTACCGCATGAAATTTTAAATTCTAGTAAAAATGTATTTAAGTAAAAATGCATATTTATTTAAAGTAGAGACTTTACTGAGGTTTTCACTGTGTTTTTAAATTACCCTGACTGGTTTGCCTGCTGGAAATAGATGTCAACATGTGAATATGTAGGAAATTACCTTGTCAAGAAACTTTCTTTTTCTAAATTTTATTGGCCAAAAACCCCAAACACTGTAAATAATAGTTTCCTAAAGAGAACATACAATCTAAAATAAACGAGATTTGATAATAGAAATATATAAAAAAAAAATTAGGTCACTCTGCCTTGGTTTTATGTCTGACCAGCGACTAGGTCCAAGTTATGTTAAAAGTTCTGTGAAAGGGTGAGGACATTCCTGCCTTCAGCTCTCTGCTTTCAGCTCACAAAATTCATTGAAAGGGATAAAGTCTTGGCCTTCTGACTCCCAGTCTCTTTTCATCCAGGGAACCATACTCCACTGCTGCAGCACTGGCAAGTGTAACTCAGCATCATGCAATGCTCAGCGTGACCGAAGATAATTCAAGATCATGTGAACAGACTTGCAAGGGTTTTTTTGGTGTTGTGTTTGAAAGCAAAGGATCTATGAAATCAGCTGTGGTTGTATCTACAAAAAATAAGGAAAACAGACTGTTTTAACACTGTATCTTTAACTATTATATGAGGTAGCTTTGTAACAAAGAACTTTGTTCTGCTTGTGAATTCTTTTTTGCATTTAGCTGATAAACTAGCTGAAACTATCAGACTGGATCTTGGGCAATGTAAATAACAGATTATTTGGTTTGCCAGAAGGAAAATAACAATATAAATTTAATTTTGGACCTGCCTTAAAGGGGGAAAAAAAAAGAGAGACAGTAATAAAAGTTGAAAACATTATTAATCGTTTCATTGACTTGAAGTATTTCTCCCATTTCAAAACTATTTTTTTTTTTAATATGTGGGGTATTTTGAAATCAAACACCATTAAAAAGAAGAAATTTCACATTTTCTAGGTTTAGTTGGCTTTTAGTTCTTTTGCTATTTGTAACAGAATAAGTTACCAAAATATGTGTGTATTGCTTCTTTTACTCTAAATCTACCTTTTGTGTATGTGGTGGTAGTGACAAGTTCACTCCAAACATTTGCTGCAGATGCTATGCTGGTAGAAACAATGTGCATTTGTTTCCTTGGCACTGGTAAAAGCTTTATGAAGACTTATTAAGTGCTTTAAATCTGAAATGTGGAAAAAATATTAAGTATGTCTAGCTTTCCAAAATGCATTAAGCATTGTGGTTGTTTAAAGCAGAGATACATGTCAGAAAACTCTGCATCTACCCTGCATAGCTGCATACTGCCTCTGGGAGTATGCTGGGTTTTAGTTTGTAAGTCTCAGCCTGTGCAGCTGTATAGTTTTCCATTTTTACAGAAACAGTAATTTTACATATTTTCGGTTGTTCACCTACTTAAAAGGAGGCATTGCTGCTATCTAAACTGCCTAAGTGCAGAAATGTCTCAGTATTTTAAAATTACATTTGCCAATTTAGAAAAGGTATGGCTTGGGATGTAATAATCAGATCTAACCTCTCAAGATTCCTTGAAGCTCAGATTCACACATTGTTGATTCAATAAATTCTTCTTCTAAGCTTGACACTTTTGTTTCCAAGAAGCTAGTTTTCTTCGTGGTTTTGTGCTGTTGTCATTCTGAGAAATACTGAGGATTAAGACTTTGGTTTTTATTACCATTTCCTTGCTGAGGGGGCATAGGGAGAAGTAATAAAATTTGTAAGATTTTTCAGTTACCTAGACATAAATTTTCTTTTCCATGTGTTTAGGCAACATACTGCTGTGTGCAGGCTTCCCACTTAACTTTTACTCTGTTTTACCTTCGATGTAGTTTTATTTTAAAGGTACCATAGGTATATATAATTTGTAAAATATTTAAAAATATTTGGATGGTAAAGTGCTTGTACAACAGAGGAGTGATCTGAAACTCATTAAAACAAGAGGGAAACTTTCATAGTCTATGATCTGGGCTTCTAACCAGATCATCACTTTTTCTTTTTTTCTTCTTAAAAAAATAAAAAATAAAATCTCAATTCAGAAGATATTCTGGAGATAATAAAAGAATTATTAAAAAAATTGTCAGGAGTTTCAGACCCCAAAATGATACAGGTATGAGTTCTGCCTTTGAAATCATTACATGTTCAGAAGGATAGTGTCAGGCTTTCTAACTGACTGCTGAATAAATAGATAAATAAAGATCTGGTTTGCTTTCTTGCCAACCCCTCATGACAATGACCACATCATTCTCCCTCCCCATACACCTGACCTTTTTGCATTTATCACTTTTAAAATCTTACTGACAAACCAAACTTTGCATTTGACATTAGCAAACCATTAGAAGATCATTATAAAATATGTTATCACAGTTTGACAACAGGCAAAGTATTCAATATTTGTCAGGATTTTTCAAAGGATCTAATTATGTAGAAGCTAATATGGTGGTCATTCTCTGGTGAGTATTGGAAAGGCCATGGTTTTCTTATCCTCTAATACACGGTCTACACAGATCACAAGTGGCATGTTGTGCACTGAATTTCTTCAATGACTTGCTTTAGTAAGAGCATTTCTTTTCACATAAGCTGCTGGGCTTTTTCCAGCTGTGTTACTAGCTCTCTTATCCATACCTGCTTCTAACACCTTTGCTGTCCTACTTGGTCTCTGAATGGTCTCCTGAAGCTTCCTCTTCTTTTTTATTACTACTTGAATCATTGCTTCTCTTTTTATGCCTTCAAAATTTTATGTTATGGACAAGAACTGCTCAGTGTGGTAGAAAGCCTTTGCCCCTACTGCCCTGAAGACTAACAAATAACACACCTAGGTATTTCATGTGTTAGCCTTTACACTGGGTCAAAAAAGGAATAGACAAAGGCACCTTAGCCGAAGACTGGAAGGATATTTGGAGGAAGTGACCTCTGTGCTTGCCCTGCTCTTACACTTCCATGTGCCTCCACTCTGGCCACCCCTGAGCTAGGTCACTGGGTTAGATAGCCCTTGGTGTCAACCACGTCTGTTGTTTTATCTGTTGTTGTATCAAGCCAGTTCTGTGTGTTTACATGAACACTTCAGACTGGGCCAGCGGTTTGTACAAAAATGAGGGAGGTATGTAGCATGAACCTACTTCCCATTAGTTCTATCAGAATACATTTAGTGGTGATTTCAGCCATATAATCTTCATAGGAGGAATTTTCTGCTTTCTCTCACCCTTTGCTGGCAATCCTCCAAAACGTTTGATTGGAGGTTATGTCTGCAGTTAGTGCCTAACAGAATGAAATACTTACTTTGCAGGATGTTTCTTCTGTCCTCCCTTCATCAATTTGTATTGTACACTATTATTTTGATTAGAGGTAGTGAAAACTGGCAAGCAGTTTGCCTGCAGGTTTGCAAGGTTTGACTCGTAAAGTATTATTTTCAATTCTAAATCCTTATTATAATTTTAAGCCATCTGTATTTGAAGATAATCATGTAGCAATCATATGCATTTATAGGAAGCATACGAACTTTTGATTGCACCTTTCTGTTATATTTTCACTTGCTTTTTTTTTTTTTTTTATTATTAGGCAAGTGGGTGCTGCCTACAGGGATGCTTTCATTCAAAGCTTTTTTTTTGTCTGATGAGTAAAAGAAGTATCTAATATCTTGAAAACTCAGTTTTCTTTTCCCTGTAGTTTTTCTGCCTACACAACAAAACCAAATCCTGTAGCTTACAGGGCATTGTGCTGAGGAGACCATGACAACTTCTTTTGTATTTACACCAGCATCTGTGATCAAATCAAAACACCCGGAGTTATTAGACTTGTTTGAGCAGACCCACACTGCATTTTCTGGGCAAGTTTCCTTCAAAAACTCATAACAATAGAAATTCATAACAGAAAGAACATTACACTAGTGATGCTGAACAGGAGGGAATCGCTTGGCCAGCATTCCAAACATTGGAGTGGGTATTTTTACAGTATCTTATATGAAACTCATCAATTTACATTGAGTGCAGCTAGAAAACTGCAACTACAGCAAAGACAAGAAAGTCAAGACATTACAATAATGCATTTCAGAACTCACTGTCAGTTTCTCAGTTAGAGCTCAGATCCTGTTGTATGGATTGCCCATTCTGAGATATTTGCTCTACTTCATAATTACATATGAAGTAAAATTTGGAATAAATCTCCAATGGATTTTTAGTTATAGGTATGATTTTTCACATGCAAGCAACAGTGTACTCTATTTCACAACTGATACAGCAAATTATGGTAATTTATATATATCCTTTTTAGAAAGAGAATATGAGATGTGAAGTAATTCAAAGTGCTAAATATCTAAATGCAGATAGTTTGTTAGAATATTATAGAAATATATATGTTGTATTACATTACTGTAAAGGCATAATTATTTATGCTGAATTGGTAGTAGTATGTCCCATTTTTCAAACATAGGCAGCCCTCTAATTTTAAAAGTTCAAAAACACATCAGATTTGTGTTATAATGACACATTTTGTTTGATATAAAGACTAAACAGAAATTATACAAAAGAAGAATAGCCAGTAAATTTAGAATATTAATATTCTACAGACATAATTTCTAAGACCAGTAACAACATATTGTGCCAGTTCATATAGAAAAATGATGGTTAAAATTTGGGGGGAAAAGTTTCTAGAAAGAAATGCAAGAATACTTCACATTTTTTGAAAGTTATTTTAAAGTTTTGAACTCAATACATTTAGCTTTCAAATAGAACAACTGACCTGATAATACTGTGCAAATGACTGTATGAAGAGATTTCTGATGGTAAAGGAATGGTAAACATACACCAAAAAGCTTATATTTTTTTAAAGAACAGACCTGAAAACTTAGTAGTTGGTGTGTCATTTAAATCAGGAGGAAGTGCCTTTTTGAAACATGTTAACTGACTTTATCAGCTGTACATAGCAGAAAGGGAATCAGCTGGATAATATGCACGAACTATGTCCCTCAGGACGTTGATGTCTTTGAACGTGATCACCAGGAATAGCTTAAGGTACTCAAAAAATCTTTAGCAGGAAAAAAAAAATAAATGAGTCCGTGGGGCTTCAAGCATCCATGTCTTTATCAGATAGATATCTCCCTGAGTAGCAGCCAGCATCCCTTTGGTGATCCAGCCTTCTGAATGGAGGAGTCTACTAATGGAAATGTGGATCCCAAGAAGGACTTTAACCAAACTGTACGGATAGTGGGGTTTGAAGGTATGCACCCTCCAAGACAAAATACAGACACATTTCAAGCTAGTTCAGATACTGGGATCATCTATAGTGCTTCAAGTGTGTGTTTCATTAACCTGTTGAGTCAGGAATCAACAGAGAAATTATCTTTCAGAGAGGAAGTTAGACTTCAAATCAGGAGATGTCTGTTCATTTCCTGGAACCTCTCTTCAGTGGCTTTGGATAACTGCATTTTCTGGTTTTTTCATTTTCTGTATGTGAAATGGGGGCAATATTAACTTTCTGAACTCGAAAGTTGTTCAGAAGTTTCAAGGCTTGCAGATCTGGATGAGGGGAAACAAAACTAAATGAATAGAAGTGTGATCAGAAAGGACTGATAGCAGACCTTGATCTGTTTGCAAGAAAAAGGAAGAGAGGTGCAGAGTTGAATGCTTTTATGCAAGTAATGTAAAATAATTTATATTTGTTCCTGAAATGCTTTTAGCATGCATCTTTTGGGTAATTCTGGAAGCTTCAAAAAGTACCTATCTGTATTTAAATGATGAAAAAAAAAAGGAAAAACATTCACTTACAAAGTATGCTGTTAGAAGGATTTACATATTCTATTTTTAGGTCAAGAGGTCCTAAATCTAAACAGAAATGTAATAGGATTCAGACATGGAAAACTAGGGTTACACTATGTAGGTGTATGTTAATGCACACGTATGTTACTATGTGAAGTTCCTTGAGAACCAGAATTCCCTATTCATAATACTTACCTTCTTTCTGTTAGTTCTTCTGTCCCACCTTTTATCACCAGAACAGAGTCAAATTAAGTTAGGACCTATCAAGATGGTGTACTGAAAGGTTTATATATGAGCATCTCATGAGCAGTAAAAAGCTGGACTTGATGTTGCAGTGTTCTATGTACCTTTTCTGAGCTTCTGAGGGTTCCTAATTTCTGCAGAAGTCAAAGGGAACAGAGGATGCCAACAGGAGCTGAGATGCAGATTTATAAGACATACAGGAAACAAGCCTCTCATGGTGCACAGTTCTTCTTATACTGAAGATAGATATTTAAAAGCATTGATTAATGAGAAATTAATAATTGCCCTAAGGAAAAGCATGAACTATTTAACACCATCAAGGGCCGAGCATGGATCACAGTGAATGTGTTTAGTATAAACAAAACAATCAAATTGTAAAAGTAAATAAAACCATTCTCTCAGGCAAATCTGTCAAAGTAACCGAATAACAGCATGAGAAGTAGGCAATTGGTTTTTCAAATCACATTTTGTAACATTTCAGACCCATATTCCCTTAGTAGAATCATAAATACTCTTTGAAGGTACTACAGCATTACAGTTATAAAATATAGCATCCTTTTACCCTTTGATTTTTTTCCACAAAGAGCTTCATACAAATATCGGGAAAGAAATGACGGAAATACTTTTCTTTAAATAATTCTAATATTTCCTGGAACTGGATAGAAAATAATACTTTTCTTCTGTGGGACATTTTGGTATTTGAAAGTGTGTTTTTGTTCATACTTTAATGAAAAAAAAGATTTTTTTTATTGTAAAATACCAGAATACATAAATATGAAAATATCAAGTTAAATTTTATAAAACATTGACATATTTATTTTTGTGATAGTAAAAATAAATTATAAAAGCCATTTTGTTCTGGTACTGAACAGATTTCAGGTTTGGTGGGTTTTTTTTGTTTGTTTGTGGGGTTTTTGTTTGTTTGTTTGTTTTTGGTGTGTGTGTGTACTAAGATTGACTTAGTAAACTGTACAACCAGATGGTCCACTGCCATTTAAATACATAGAGATCAAAATCCTGGTTTTGTAACAAAATGTTTTCTTTTCCTGGAAATTCTACTAATTCAGGAAGAATCCTAGCTCAATCATTATGGCATGAGATTGTGGTAGACATGTCAATGATATCTACCTATTTGTTACTTTTGCAGCCTCTGTCAAGAAACTGGAGAAGATACAGTATAGATTTCCAGGTCATGAATATATTTGGTCAGCAAATCTTAAACTTTGTTTCAAAAGTGATATATGTGGGTTTATAAAATGTGCAAAAAAGTACAATGTAAATTAATTGCAAATTAAGTTTTATAAATATATAATTTATATATAATATATATAGCACTATATATTTCTAAATCCAATGAAGAAGTTAAGTCTGATATTCAACATGATTAATGATTATGAAGATTTAAAAAAGAAAGAATTCATTGAAATCTTTATTTAAAAATTATTTAGAAGAGAACTTTGGTAATATCAAGATGTTATTTGTAAGTAAATGCACACATCAGCATTCTGCAAAAGCTGAGAAGAAGAAAAATAAAAATAAGTCAAAATTATGTCTATTGTGAATGATAAATATCAACCAGATTATAAACTAACATTACAGACCTATATGAAAAAGCTTAAATGTTCTGTTTATCTCTAGCTATCATAAATTAGGCTATGGCAGAGCTTCACCAAGAAAAAGAAAAATGTGTTTTTTCTACACCCTGCCTTTCATTCTGAAGATTCTTCAGTCTGAGTCCCAGATAAGCAATGTAGGTATATTAAATCTGAATGCTCAGTCCTCAAGTTGTGTTCAGTTCTCTTCGTTTTCTAATATCTGAATTATAAACAGGGTGATTTGCTGTGGTTGATGGAAGGAATATCTAATAAAGTTTTGAAATGAGAATAAGAAGACATTTGCACAAACAGCAGAAGGAGGAAAGGAGAAAAGCTGCTGAGGTGACAAGTAGATGTTCCATACAAATTTGGATTAGGCATAGTCAGTTCTATTTTGTCCACTGCTCAATGGTATAAAAACAAGAAGCTTTAGAATAGTGTTGAGCATAAATTGAAACAAACTGACATATCTGTATTATCTGTATTGTCTGATAAGAAACGGAAAAACAAGATATGGCCATGAATCATGCCTGAGTCATAACAGAGTATATGATTTAAAGTGTGCAGGAACTAAAAATAGTGTGCACTCACACCAGATCATGCTATAGTGCAGGAAAGGGACAAATGTGGGCTCCAGTGTTATGAATAAAAATCAATAATATGGAGAGCAGATAAATAAGATCTGTAACTAATTACAACATGAGGAATGATCTTTCTACTTTAGTTATCTGAATGCATAGGAATGCACAACTGCTTGTTGACAGGTGTGGTGCAGTCTGTTTCCTGCGGTGCTTTTGTTATTACGAGGTTTTTTAACTACTTGATCTGTATACGTTTTTCTGAATCTCTTGAAGACTCTGTATTAGCCATAGTGGCATTTTGCATAAATTTAGAAGACATAAACATTTCCAGGCTGTAATTAATGTTATTGGACAAAGCAGATGGCTCTAATAACACCAGTAAAGGGCCTGTGTGATGAGATCCTCCTAAAACCAGATAATTATTTCAGAGTTTTAAAGCTGTATTAACATTGTAGTTAAATTTGTAAATGATGATGCTTTTCTAACAAATGACAATTAAAACAACGATATACTAGTATCCCTTTAAACTTTTGAAAGTTTCCAAAACCTAAGTTTGGATAAGAGGATCTATATGAGACAATAATTTTTTTCATCAGAATATTTGGAATAGGTAGCAGCACAGCACTCACTGGGAAGTGTATAAAAGCAGTTTTGTTTTCCTTATTCTTGGCTGACAAGTGGTTGACTGAAGATGAACTTATTATGCTTGTGTGGAAGGATGTTACAGAAATGAATACTGTCTCATTCCTATTTCACTGTTTTTTCCCTTTGTACAAAAATTTGGGTGTTTATAGAGAGAAAACCCTTGAGAAAGTAACACAAAGTTTGACAAACAAGCCTGGTATTCAAGTTATTGGGTGGGTCTTGATGGTTAGGAACTGAACTCTTATCCCAAACTTATACATAGCGTGCCTGCTAACATGCAAATTGCATCCACATTTGATTTATTTATTTGAACTGAAAAACAGTGGTAACCTTTTTGTTGCCTGAGGGTGTAATTACTCTGTTTTCCCTTCCTTTACATGCAGACCTTTCTAGCTATGGCATTTAACTTTGCTGTGGTAGGGAACAGGAGAAAAAACACACCTTGAGTCATGATCTCAGCTGGAAAGCAGACATCAACAGCTGTGAGACTGCTGTAAGAAGGCCCCTTGTCTGAGCAATGCCTAACAGTGAAAAAACTTCCTGACTTTATGTCAGTGCAAAGTTGGAGCCTAAGCTTCCAGCTGTTTGTTCTGAATGGCGTTGTGGAGAGTCTTATGTAAGCAGACTTCCTTACTCAGCTATTAAGTTGCCCCCTTCTGAATAAAGATGCCTGAAGAGTGAGTGTTTTCTTCCAGCAAAAGCTATGAAAGGGCTAGATGAAGCTATTCAGCTTTACAGTAAAGTGAAGCAGAGAAGAAGCAACTCCCTTTTAGCATCAGGCTCAGCTTTAAGGTGATGACCAACAGCTGAAAAGAGCATTACAAGTACCTACAGGCTCTCAGGAGAGTTGGATACCTGTTTACATGACCTCCTTACCTCCTCCATCCCAGTTAAAACTATTGTAATTTAATGCTTTTGTAGGCCATTTTATTGGTTTGGATTGGCAGAAAGGCAAAGTGGGAAATTAGACCATGAGAGGAACAGTTAGTTGTAAACTTTACTGCATGGTGTGATTACACAAATAGTCAATTACATTGTTTTTTTGTTTTGTAATCCTGAAGAGGTTATAGTTTACTCAGACCAGATCAAATGATATCTTTTTTAATGATAGAACATTCAGGTCAAAGTAAAGTTATTTTTTTGTTCTGCCTCAAATTCACTCTAACAGAAACATCCAGCGTTTTCAAATGGATACCAGAACAGCTATGAGGAACTCCTGATTGTGACTTGCAAGGTAAAAAATGTTGATTTCTTTTCTGAAGTTGACATTTTCTTTTAGAAAATTCACAACTGTGCATGCATGTGGCTGTGTGTGGTATGCTCACATATGCATACATGTCCTTAGTGTTTGAACTATGAAATAAGAACAAATGAGAAAAATTCTTGATCTGAAAATGCAAAACACAGAAGTACAAAACAAAATAAGTAATCCAGACTTTTTTTGGAAAAAAAGCTTTGTACACTTTAGTTTTCAGAAGTCTAGATACTGATCCTAGCTGTACCCAAGGTAGTTCTAGGATAATTCCACTGACACTGGAGCCCTTCTGATTTATACTAATGAGAATTAAAAAAGTTTTGTCTCTAGACCTTTTCTCTGAAGTTATTAATTTCTAGAACTAAAATTTTGTGACATTTACCACTGCTCAGAAATTACTATGAAGTGGCTACCGAGCATCTTCATCATTATTCATTGCGTCTGTCTTTCACATTTTCTTGCATTCAGCATGTTTTTGTGTTTTTAATTTCCTTATTACTTGTGAAATTTCAATTGCATAAATTATCCAGTATTTGTCAATTTGTTAATCCCATGTCCTGTTGTTATTGGAAATGAGCAATCTGTAATGTCATTTTCTTGCATATTCATATAGGTCATATTTGTAATCGAGGTCAGAATTTATACAAACAGCTACTGTCAGGAAGTAAATTTTGTAAATACTAATGAATGCAATATAGGCTGAATACTGGTATCCTTGAACAAAACCCAGTGTCTTCTCCTCTGTAGTTTTTATTCTCTAGTCTCAATACCATTATATTCCTATCAGTTTGTTGTATGAAAGAATTGAAGTTGGAAAAAAACAGTAATGCATTAGCTAACTTTTCTGCTTGGACATATTGGTAAGCCATAGGATCATATACAATAACACATTAACCTCAATGATGTTTTCTGAAAGCTCACAGGGTTTTCATCTTTTGTTCCATATTAAAGAAATACATATTGTTTCCTGTCACCTTACGGATCATACCTATATGTATCTATATGTAATCTATAAAGATTGCACTTACCCAGTTTTTCTTCAACAGGAAACTTACATGTGCATCATAAGCAGATCACTTCTGTCATTTTTTTTTTTTATTCATCCATTAGAAATATTTCACCTTCCATAAGGCAAAGGCCATTCAATTCACTTTGAAACCAGAGAATGTAACTGTGCTTGGATCTAGCTATAGGGTGTTTCCATAATGAGATTTATTTGTATGAATAGATACCCGTGAGGAATATTAGGTTATTATTTGGTAGTCATTCCAAATAAACAATGTCAGAATTGATTCAATGGTTTAACGGTATACAGTATTCTAACTATTAGATCAGAAAACAACTTGCTGCTTGTCTGACTGGCTGGTGTTACCAATGAGTTAACTCAGCTCCCTGGCACATTTTGGCCATGGTAGCACAGGCTAGGTGAGCCCTATGAGGTTACTACAGGTTGCTTATGTATAGTTCAAATATATTTGTAAAATGAGGTCTGCAGTGCCAACACATCCCAGTATAATGGTTCAATACCCCAAAAAATGGGTTGTTAAATGTAAAGAGGGAATACGGGAAGTAATTAAACAAGAATGGAATTTATATAAAGAACCCATGTGGGAAATAAAGACTGAAGGCTGGGGAAAGATTAGAAAGGTTCGTAATATGACTGTTTCTGCAACAGAACATTCTTTCCCAAGACTGGCCCCTAAATTTCTTCCTACATACTACTTAGATGTCAAGTTATGTTTATCAACAGCAAGGTAATATATGTGTACACAAGGTTTCACACACCTTTTCTTTCTGATATACAGCATGGGACATTCTCTGTTTTATCTATTTATTCCTACTCATGTCCCTTTCCCTCTCCCTTAATTTTTCTTCTTTTAAATCAGGTTCATGGCTTTGACTTGGTATACAATATATTTTTTAATATATGCACACACCTACACACATTATATAAATAATATAAAAATGTATCTGTAATATATATACTATATATACACATATATATGTATATACACTGTGATAATAGGTAGCAATACTTGGAGAACTGAATTGGTGGCAAACTGTAGCTGGTAAGGGATGCTTGTGTTGCATCATGAGCTTCTTATATCAGCTTCACCACCAAGAAAAGGTGAATGGAACTGCAGTCTGAGTATCTCATCTCATGAGATGGTCCACAGACCTAACTTAACAGCACAGTGGTGGCAGATGAGGTCAGGTGAACAAAAGATAGGTAAGATGGAAAAAAGCTATTGTTTGTAACTAATAAAATTGTTGAATATATGTCAGTAGGTTTAAGCACACAACAAAAATGTAATTATCTCAGTGCATTTGTGAATTTGAAACTGTAATTTTGGTTCAAATGCCAGTAAATCTAGTGCTTTCCTTAGCAACTTTAGTTTGTTCCATAGCGATTTGAAACTGGCCCTTAGGATCGAGATACAAACTAGGGTGTGATATGTGGGGTACAAATTCTTCTGGCTAATGAAGCATTTCAGACTGTTTCCATGCAATCTCCTTTTCATGAATTATTTACCAAAAGCTGAGAGTTGATACCTGGTATTCTCCCTGATAGCTGGTATCTCCTTTGAAAAGTCTTTTTTTTAAAAAAAAACCTCCAAAACACCACCTTAATTTTTAGTTTGTGTTGCAAGTCAGTATGCTGAAGTAATTGCAGCTTGCAGCTAATAGGATTTTAGTAACATAATGAAACATTTTTATTTTAAATTGAGCATGCAGTTTAATGTGTTTTCCTTTCCATTTAGAATTAACTAGACAAGCTAATATGAGTATATATGTAATAGTATCAATTACATCTAAAATCCTACATAAATGGATGTTGACTATAAAGATCAAAATACTTGTTAGGCAGGACAGCACTCTTCAATGATTCATTGCACTTCTGAAATTTGTGGACAGCTTTGTTTTAACTTTAAGAGAACCTGAACCAGGCCCTTGTAGAACTGTATAAACAGCTTAGTATTCACCATTTTCTAACTCCTGAGAAATCTATGTTTACCAGGTATTTCACTGGTAACTTGAGTGCCCAGAGATGCTTTCGTACTGCTTGTGAATTAAGAATCACACAAACCTGGGGGATGGTCATGATAAGAATGTGAGGAATAATAGCACAATATGATTGAACAGTTTCAGTCCATCCATAGAAATACAGATAGTAATGCTTATGCAAACCCACATATATTTAACATAGTATCTTTTTGATTAGAGTGCTAACCTAGGAAGTAGAACCTGGCTTCTGAATCACTCCTGCAGCCTGAAAGGTTCTGGTTCATCATTCAATAAGACTGAGTGCTACAAGGTTTGTATGCACATATAACAGGGACAGTCTTTAATTTCTCGACCTGATCCGGAAGCTTACATCCTGACAATGGGCATGGAGGGACTTCTGTACTATACAATACAAAATGAACACCATCCTTAGTATATTATTCCCTGAGCAAGCATAGAAGCAGTTCCCAAGCCAAGTAGCTGTTAATTTACAGGATTTCCTGTCTTCTTGCTTGATGTTCTCTCCTACTGGCTTGATTATCATGACTTTTCACATGGTATGTACTGTCTCTGGATAGTTTTTGTTGTTGTTGTTGTTCCTTCTTCTTCTTTCTTTTTCTTCTCTCTCCTTTTGTCTCTCTTCCTCTTCTTTGACATTGTGGGAAGTCTGGATGTGTATCTTAGGCAGCCTGGTCTGATATTCTGGTGCTACATATCTGACCTCGAGATGCTGTCATGACTAAAGTAAAAATTTGTAGTCTTGCTCTATTTCATTTTAAGATACTTCTCATTTTAGTGACTGTCAAGTTTTATTGCTCATGGATGTTGATATAAATATTGGATTTGCTTATTTTAACATCTGTTTCTTATGCCAATCTATCTGATTAGAAATTCACAGTCTTCCACAGGGTTTCTTTTTGCCTTTTTGTCTTCATTTGCACTATCAAATACTGTGTGCCACCATTTTAGTTTAGGCATGCTTACAACTGTTTTTCATTTAGGTAATGACAAAGAAATACGTAGACCATTATGAACTGTTTTGTATTTCTCTCTTAAACATAGATCTAATGAACTAAACTTTGGTGCTTATATCAGTCACATTAGTTTGATCCATTTTTTCCAGGCCCGGTTCCAGTTTCGAAGTTCGTAGTGTAAAAAGAAATTTCCCTGGGGAAAGTTTCTTCCAGTTTGTGAGATAATAACTGTTCAGTAATTATAACTTGTTAACCTGTTTTGAAAACATTTGTCCTCCTATTGCTCACTTCACATAAGTAGCTATAAAGTCTTTTTTCCAGTAACAATATTTTGAGCTAATAATTTTCAGGGGTTCAGGAGAGGATTGTGTCAAAGCTTTCATAACAATTAGTGTTACATCCCAGGCTTATGTGTAGACATGTATTGGGATTTTGGCACTGTTAATGGCTGCATTTCTTTCATGACAGTTGTAATTAATGGGTACAAACTAAATTTGCGAGAGAATGGAAGTTGAAACTACAGCTAAATGAGTTCTAATAGGCCTAAGCAGAACAACATGAAAAAAATCTACAATGTAATTAAGAATTACAGTTGCTTGGCTAGTTCTAGGTGATTGTTTCTTCCCCACACAGAAGCATGCAAAACTTTTGTATTTCCAAAGAAAATTACATTTGCCACTTAACTTTTTCTTTCAGGACTTTTTTCCCAAATATCTTTTATAGCTTGCAGTTATCCACAAGACACATATTTTGTAAGGATTTCCATTTCCTTTTCCAAGATGTTACTGAATCAAAGTGGTTCTGAAATGCTTTGTCCAAGATGAGAGGGAATATAGATTTCCTAGTTGAAACATAGTAAGATTCATAATAAGAGTCATCAAATGCTGTCTTGTAGTTCCTTAAAAACAAACCAATCCCTTTCCTGGTGGAAGAGTGTCTGATGCAGACTATACGGCATTTGTCTTATTTGTTTAGATAGCTTTCTCTTCTGTGATGCAAGCAATATTCTCCATTATTGTTTGAGTAGAATGTTGGTGGAATATAAAATAAAATGCAAAAAGGTAATATATAATATATGATATTACATTAGATATGCTCCAGTGTGTGCATCACAGTGTTTCAGTCTTTTCAACTAACAAAATACTTGATGTACGCTACAAAAACATTACTCTCTGCAGCACTTTATTTCATTTTCTAGAATTTAGAATCTAGGTCACTGAAGTTAATTCTTCTCATTACCGACTGACCATGAAGCCAGTAATAAAATTTCAGACTTAAGACACAGTAGAATTGCCACTGACTTGTAACTTGTAAAGATATTTACAACTATGTGTATCAGCAAGTACTTATACCTATACTGCAAATGTGTAAGTAACCATTTTGCAGAAATGCAGTGAAAACTGCTTCCACTGGATCTTTGGCATGTCCACAAGATCCCAAGTTTCTTCTAGTTACATGATACCAGTAACAATCAATTTAATTACAGCTTCTAAAACCTTGACATTTTTGGAAAAGTGGAATACTATGAACCAGCTGAGTGTCAGTACATCAGGCTTGCAGGAGGTATTTTTGCTGTGAGTGTTTTCTTGGTGTGAAGGTTGTTAGGTCTGAAAGTTTCTAGGATTAGTTTGTAATTTTATCAGGTTATGCTCTGAAGCTCTTCACCACCCCAGGCTACCTATTGGTTGCAAAATTTTACAGCCTAATGTGCAATAGGTTTGTCAGATAAAGGCTGGCTGATATCATGTTCCTTCTTACTCTATAATTTAGTGATGTATGTGCTATACACTGTACAAACAGCTATATTTTTGTTGTAGCACAGACCATTCCATAGAATCCTAGAAACCTAGAATGGTTTGGGTTGGAAGGGATCATTGAATTCCTACCCCACCTGCCAAGGGCAGGGATACTTTCCACCAGACCAGGCTGCTCAAAGCCCCATCCAGCCTGGCCTTGAACACTTCCAGGGATGGGGCATCCACAGATTTGCCGGGCAACCTGTTCCAGTGTCTCACCACCCCCACAGTAAAGAATTTCTTCCTAATATTGAATCTAGATTCACCTTCTTTCAGTTTAAAGTCACCGCTTCTTGTCCTATCACTACATGCCCTTGTAAAATGTCTTTCCTTCCCTTCCCTCATGGTAGCTGGTGCCTGGAAAACACTTTTATTACACTGAAGTACAATAATTTCCTCTTTTATTTTAAGTGAATGAATTAATGGAGTTCTTGTCTTTCTCAATGAGTCTGACTCAGCCTCTATTGCAATTCCATCACTGCTTAAACTGGGCAGAATTAGGGCTGCCATGACACTGTCCTCCTGCTGTCTCACTGCCAGACAAATCTTACTATTTTTCTTTGAGGTCCCATAAGGTAGGGCAGAAATGTGATTATTAGTACTTGGCAGGATCCCTGAAATCTTCTTGCATGATTTTTGAAGCGTGAAGTTGTGAAGATTAGGGGATCTCCCTGATGACTGGAAAAGGGCCAATGTAACCCACTTACAAGAAGGGCCCAGAAGTCACCTGAGGAAACTACAGGACCACTAGTTTTACTTCAGTCCCTGGGAAAGTAGTAGCACAAGTCCTCCTGGAAACTCTTACACAACAAATGAAGCAGGTGATTGGGAAAAGCCATCATGAATTTACCAAGGGCAAATAATACCAAAATAACCTCATAACCTTCTAAAAGAAAATAATATCTTCTGTCTACAGGGGACAGCTGTGGATACTGTTTATCTGGACTGCAGCAAAGCATTCACCAGTTTTTCCCACAACCTTCTCCTGGCAAAACTGGCAAGACGCTGGGTAGCTAATCTGCAGATGGGTGGGAAATTGGCTAACAGGCTGCATTCAGAGGTTGGTGATCCGTGGTTTTCACTCAGTCTGGCAGCCTGTCACCAGTGTGGTCCCACAGGGATCAATACTGGGCCCCATGCTGTCCAACATCATCATAAGTGATCTGGATGACAGGATTGAGAGCACTCCCACCGAGTTTGTTGATAACACCAAACTGTGTGATGAGGTAAACATGTCTGAAGGGACAGCCATCTTACAGAAAGGCCTGTACAGGCTGGTAGAGTGGGCTAGCAATAGCAGCATGAAGTTTAAAAGACCAATACAGAGCCCTTGGGTGACATAACCATAGAGCGCAGTACTGGCTTGGACCTGTGTGGTTGGGGAGAAGCCTTGCTTAAAGGGATCTGGAGCTTCTGGTGGACAACATGCTGAACAGGAGTAAGCAGTGTTCCACTGCAGCAATAAAGGCAAATCGGATCCTGGTCTGCATATCCACAGAGGCATTACTAACACAGGTAGAGATGCAACCATTCCACTCAGTGCTTGTCAGGCTGCACCTGGAGTACTGCGTCCATTTCTGGTCCCCACAATTCAAGAAAGATGCAGACGGACCAAAGTGGATCCAAAGGAAGGCGACGAAGATGATCAAAGGTCTGGAGAACCTGCCCTACAGGAAAGACTAAAGGAGTCAGATCTTTTCTGCCTGGAGAAGAGAAGGCTCAGGGGGGACTTCATCACAGTATTCCAGTACGTAAAGGGTAGCTACAAAGAAGATGGAAGCTCTTTATTTTATTCTTAAAGAGCTACATGGAGATGACAAGGAGCAACAGGTACAAGTTACACCAGGAGAGGTTTCATCTTGACATGAGAAAGAAATTTTTACAGTGAGAACAATCATTCACTGGAACAATCTCCCCAGGGACATGGTAGAATCTCCGTCACTTGAGGTTTTCCAGATGTGAGTAGACAGGGTGCCAGGTAATCTCATTTAGGTTCCCTTCCCCACAAAATATTGAACCAGGTGACCTTCCAGGCTGGGCTGTTCTAGCATTACTCAGCCATCTAAAGCCAACTGTTAGCTCATTAGATTGTGTTTGAATCAATGCTTTGTTTAGGCCAGGGGTCCTCAAACTACGGCCCGCGGGCGGATATGGCCCCCCAGGGTCCTCAATTCAGCCCCCAGTATTTACAGACACACACTTCCCCGCCGGGGGTTGGGGGGGAAACCAAGCAGCCGCAGATGACTGCCTGCCACTTCATCCGCATGCCGGCCCCCTGGTTAAAAAGTTTGAGGACCCCTGATTTAGGCTGTTGCAGAAGAGTTTGGTAGCTTTGCATAATATAGTCTTCTGATCAGAGGATAATTTTTTTCTGCCAATGTGAATCTAGGCATCAGAAAAGGGCTTCAGATAATGAGGAAACTGATATACCAGTGCTCCCAGAGTGCTGATGAACTGATGGAGAAAGCAGATCAAGATAAAATCAGGATGACTGGGATACAGGTTTCGTGTTGTGAAGCATGCCTGACAATAGTAAAAAGGAGGAAGAAAAGGGGAAAGACTGTTAGGTTTTGTTCATTTGTTTTGCTTTCTGAAGTGGCAGATGTGACAGTGCCCTGTAGTACAGCTGGAAAGATTTTGGGATATGCCTTTGCTTTCAGTTATGGACATCTCTGCAAGTTCATGGCCGTAGTCACCATTTCAGCGTAATGAATTTGGGAAAAGCAAGCGTCTCTTTTTCAGGTGGCACAAGGTTAATTTCCTTCCTAGTAGCTTGTGCAGTTCTGTGTTTTGGACTTTGTATGAGAATAATGTTAATAACACATGGATGGTTTTGGTGGTTGCTGGGTAGTGTTTGTACTAAGTCAAGGACTTTTCAGCTTCTCATGTCCTGCCAGTGAGAAGAGTGGAAGGGCACAAGAAATTGGGAGGGGACATAACCAGGACAGCTGACCCAAACTGGCCGAAGGGGTATTCCATACCATGGAATGTCATACTCAGTATATAAACTGGTGTGAGTTAGCCAGTGGTGATGGGGTGGGATCACAGCTTGAGGACTTGCTGGGCATCAGTCAGTGGATGATGAGGAATTGTAATTTGCACCACTTTTTCTGCCTTTTATTCCTCCCCCCCCCCCCCCTTGAGTTTTATTTCTCTTTCTCTTTTTGATGTCCCCCTTTCCATTGAAATTATTATTATTATTGTTATTATTATTATTATCAGTATTATGTCTTACTTTATTTCAATTATTAAACTGTTCTTATCTCAACCAATGGGTTTTATCTTTTTTTTTTCTCTTCTTTTTCTGATTCTCCACTCCATCCCACTGGGGGGCCAGGGAAGAGTGAGTGAGTGGCTGTGTGACACCTATTTGCTGACTGGGGTTAAACCACAGCAAGGCATATTTCAATATAATTAACTTCAAGCAGTTGCAGGAACGTCACAACAGGCTCATGTGTTAATATTACTGTGCATATGAAGATCTATCCTATAAGAAGCCATTCTCTTTCACTAGACAATTTAAAAAAAATAAAAAAGATACCTGAAAGTGTTACTGATTTGAAATTAGGCTCATCTGATTATAGCTGGTCATATTTCCAGTGTTCATGGAGTTCATGCATGAACATGAAGTTCAGCAATACTCAAACTTTGGAAAACCAGTAAGTGAGGTATTAAGTGGCCTGTGGCTACATGTCCATGATCAATTGCTGAAAAGTTATCACTTTTTATTAATACTAACTTTTTTTTTAACACTCTAACTGATTTTTAAAAATCAGTTAAAAAACTTCAGTTTAAAAAACTTAACTAAGGTTTTTTTTAACACTTTAAGCTAAATTTTGTATTACAAGATACGTAATGATTTGTGTAGAATTTGACTGAGGTTTAAGGGTTGATGTTTGACTGGAACTAATTCACATTGGTCATTTCTGCCTGCAGACAAAGCTTAAATGAACTTAGCTGGACCTAAAGGATCTGTTGAAAGGTGATAAATGCTAGTGATAGAAAGAGACAAAAAAAGATGTCTGGGAGAAATAAAGGACTCAAAGTTTGGAAAGGATCTCAGGGATGCCTCACAGCCAAAAGTAATGCAAGGCCTTGCTTATTGCAATGAGTTTAGCACACATCCAGATTTTCAGCACAATTTAGTTTCTCAATTCTGGTAGGTTTCTTTAATCTTTATTCTTTTTTTCAAGAGTGACTGTAAGAGGATGCCAGGAAAAGAGACCTTCCTCCTATTTTTCAGTTTCCAATTTTCAACACAGGGGATTGTCATTTCTCAGTGGAGTTTTTTGTCCATGATTTTTTCCCCTGGACCTCATATAGATTTCCAGTGCCTATAACAACCCTTGGTATAAGCCTTCCTGGCTTCCTGTTCCATGAATTATTAGTTATTATTGTTATTTTTGTTATTTTTATTGTTTGTATCTGCTACCTTAATTTGATTCCTCATATTTCTGTCATTGTGAAAGATGGAGGAAAAGCTAATACCTATCCAGTCAGTTCATGGCACTCAGGTACCATATACTATATTCTATTCACTCTATACTGTAATTAACTTCTTTTCCAGACTGAAGAATTCTGGTCTTCTTAGTGATTTCTTTCACAGAAGCTGAACGATATATTTGAGCTTTCTTGTCTGACCCTTTTACGTGTCTATTGTCACTTCAAATGCTTTGTCACTCATATGTGAGGTATTTTAATCCATGCACTAATGCTGACAAACCATTAATCAAATTTATTTTTTTTTAATTGCTTAAACAGTGCCGACCCAGTAATTCTTTGAAATATTGAAGGACTCCTCCTTCACAAGATCACATGGCATCGTTTTGGGAATTTACTCTCTAAACTCATCAGAGACTACCTGAATGAAAATCCAACACCCTGTCAGTTTTTAGAAGGAAAATGCTTTCACCTGATCTAGATCCTGCCCACCTCACCACTTGGAGTCTTGCTTAAAACATTATCCTATAGTGACTTATTCCATTGAATTAAATGTTTTGTAGTAGGCCCACCAATTTTAAATTGGACAAAGATCTGGACTTCCATTCATAATACATACCACAAATTTGGTATTTTAACAGATACAGTATAAATGTTATAATATTAATACAATTATGTTTGGCATTTGGAGCTATGTAAATCAGTCAGTGCCTGAATAAATTTTGCACTATTTTGTTCTAATTTTTTCTGTGTGCATGTCCTTACTCTCAAGATCATGACTAGCTCATTTAAACTCCTGTCATAATGGTAATTTAATGTCTGAAATACACTGAAAATATCCAATACGAATGAATGAATTAATATTAAAAATGTAATCAATTACTGAAAGGAGGAAACTTTACCTGTTGTAGAGAATAAGTTTTAGCACAGCAAAACACAATATGTGGAAAGGATAAGTTAACATTGGAGTATAGGAGAAAGTTTTATTAAAGCAATCAATGTTCCATCTCCTCTTACTGCAGTGAAAACAATAAAAAACACAACCTCCTTTCTTCTAGGAAAAAAAAGACAAAGAGACTGAAAACTATGCTTGGATCTATGGAATAGCGGGTTGATGGACAGGTAAAAGAGGAGTTGGAAGCTAAAAGAAAATAATATATTAAGTTTCAAGAGACTGAAGGGGAGAGTGTGAAGGACATACTGAAAAGGAAATATTCCTCCACCAATACTTTGTGACTGTAACAAAAATAAATATCTGACTTAGAATGGAGACCTACATCAAAAATTTGTTTGTTTTCTTCATATGTTTGAAAGATTCAATTATGTATTTCTGTTTCCTGACTTCTAGATTTGCCTGCCTGCCTGAGAAGGAAGTTGTCATTATATAACCCAGAAAGGCACATAATGAGTCATATAATCTTCAGAATTTATGATCCTCAAATCACTAAAAGAAAATATGGAAAAGGTTTCAGAAATTATCTTATGCCTGCATAAGGAGAAGGAAGGAACATGGCTAATTTACAATTGTGGGATTTTTCATTCTGTTCCCTGTGGAAGGTTGCTGTTCTGCTGTATTGCAGCATGCTAGAGAGCTCATTTCTTTCTGTATATTCACTGCTTAACAACATTTTTTTTTTCTAAATCTATGCCTTACATACCAGGTATTCTTACAAGCAAACAACTTTTAAATGATTCGATATCTGCAAAATAAAGCATATCATATTAAGCCCATGAAGGCAAGCATGTGTAGGCATATTTTTGTAAGTGGCACAAATAAGCTGATTGACAGGGTGGTCTGAGGGACCAGTGTAACCTTTGTTAGAGTACTCATTCTGGAGTAAAGTGAAGTGAACTAAAGGGGGAAATTTAAGTTTTACATTAGTTTATATGAGGAAAAGGTACATTCCTTCTTTCTAATAACTTATTTTTCTTAAATTTCATCATGGTGGCTCTTTTCTTCAGCATGGGTTCATAAATGGTATGCACTATAAAGCCAAGCATGTGACAGGTCCTATTGAAACACATCTGAAAGCATGGTTCTTTTTCATTTACCTAAGCGTGATTCTGGAGTCAGAACAGTCACTGCAGCCATTGGTATTGTGCCAGAATGAATCTAAATAAACTGGTAAGATTTAGCTCATGGCATTGTAAGGTAGCCAGTCCAGTCCAGTGTAACAAAAATATGCAGAGGCATTTGCAGGTTCAACTGTCTTTGAATGGAGGGAAGAAAGGAGGGAGACAAAGGAGAAATTTATATAGCTAAAATTAAGTATGATGACAGATAGACAATCCCAAGCCTTTATCAAATGGATTAACCCTCTTTCCTGATGGTATTTAGCACTATAAACGAACACTCTGCTTCAGGAGGAAAATTATGAATGAATTTTTGTGAGGACCATGTTGAAAGTCTAGGATCTACTTGATAACCTGATGAAATTCTACCAAGTCTTTCCTATTCAATCCTGACAACACGTGAGAGAAGACTGTTATTTCATTTGCAGGAATAGACTTTAGGGACTTAGTTTATATTGAATTTAAAACTGTCTTTCCCTTCTTCCCCTCCACCCTGACAGGTAAAAGCAAGAGAAACTGAAAATATATTTTTACCTTAAATATTTTCAAAACTCCTACTATTATTGAGGTCAACCAGTTGAAGTGTGTGGGATGATTTCTTCTGAAAAAGAAGTCACATTTCCAGTAACTTTTTCAGAAATTACAAATTAAGACCTTTTTTGATAAGCCACACTGGAGCAATAAGTGGGAATAAAAATAAAATCCCAAGAATGACAGATGTAAGGAAAACAAAAATTGAAACTTGTGCTTATTGTGCCAAGGACTGTTGTTATGTCAAGTTGCAGTAGATGGTGCTAATGGGCTGGAAGGAATAAATTCATTCTTCAAGGTCATACTCCAATAAGACTGTTTTGTGGAAACATATATAAACAAGGCACTATTTGGTGTAAGTAACAATAAACTCTATTTACTGTTCAGACATTATCATTAGTACATTTGGTATTCATTGGATTTTAACTGATTCAGCTGGTATTAATAAGGGTGTCATACTACTCATCCTTCCCCAAGAGATAATTTTTTGATAGGGGAAGACATCAGTGAGAAAATGATTGATATTACCTACAGTACCAAATGGAAAGAAGAAAAGACTTTTTATTCATGGAAGGAGCAAGCTGTAGATTTGATGAGAAAACTGAAGAACATGTTAGTAGTAGCGTTAACTCTGTTGGTACTTTGTGTATGCTTATTGCTGTTCTTTGGAGCATGCAGCTGATTTGGACTGACAGAAAGGGATCTTTCCCGTCTCTGCTGTGCCATAAAAATGCTGAAAGCATACTGCTGAGTTAGCCAGTTGATAACAGCATTACTGGATATCTGCTATAGTCTTATCATATTCATTGTCTCTTCTATCCTCAGATGATGACAAGGGAAAAAAAAAAACTCCTCTAAATGTAGATAATTTGGCTGGAGACATATTTACAGCTCAGTGAAACTACATCCAATCTAAAGGCAGAAACTACATCCTGAAACAGACAACAGATGGAAAAAAACTAGTAATGTACAGTAGTAACTATAGATACACATATAGAATTTATGCTGGCAGATACTAGATCATTCACTTTCTAGGTAAAATATATGAACATAAGCAATTACTGTGTAAGTAAGAAAAATACATCAGGTTTCAAACAATAATAATGTTTGTCATAGCTGTTATTCTTTTAGGTCATGGGGTTATTCAAAATAAGAAATTTCAATAGCAGAAATTGGTCAGCTGGGTGACTCAGCTGAATTGTGACTCAGCTGAATTTCCTAGCCTAAATTTCCATGGTACATCAAAAATTAAATATTTTCTCTTACTTAGATCCATTTTAAGTAACAGCTAAGAGCTAGATTTTATGAGTGAGTTTTTCCTTATTTCCAGTCTATAGCTGATCAAGGCCAAACCCCTGACCAATTCATCAGAAGGAGTTGAAGTCCTCTTAACTCATGAAAAGACTGCTCTAAATATGGAGATAAACGTACTCTAGGACAGGGCTTTCATCTCTGCAATTTCTGTGCTTTGGATAAGTTGTTAAGAATTGAAATGTTCAAAAAATAACCATTTTGCATCACTTATCAGTCAGATTTGGATCAAGATTTGAATAAGCTTTTATTTCACATCAGTGTGTTACTTCAGCTTTCCTTCCCACCCTACCCCCCTTGAAGTAAACAATGTGCAAGTAGATGCACTGGACTAGGACTCTGGAAATCTGTCCCCCATCTTTTGGGAAACTGCTGGTCTCTAAGACTTAACTCCCAACCCCTCTGCACTTTGCCTTTGCTAGCTGTTAGTATTAATGACAGTCACTCAGTTGTTCTGTAAGGAATTTGAAATCTGTGCATGAAAAGCACTGAACGGGTCTGTAATAACAGTGCAATCCAGTAAAATCCAATACACTATTAGACCAACTGCTATTGTCTTGGTAAGATACCTGTGTGTCTTAAGTCCATGCATATTTGCAGAACAGTACTTCAACTATTAAGGACTATAAAGCTGAAAGCTGTCTGTATATTAGATGAAGTAATACTTCTGCTACACTTTCCTTCTGAGAGTAATAAAAGCTATTAACTTTGTGTGTGAATGTCATTTAAATTTTGCATTCCTTTTTTTTTTTCTCCCCAGTGATCAACAGTAAATTAAACCACTTCTTGGCTTGTTTTTACAGATGAAGAGAGAATTAATAGTGGTGCATGAGGGAGCTTTTTATTTCTTAAGACCTCACAAAAGCCAATTTTGGTGGAATGAACCTTCTAAAAGAAAAGCAACAGAACATTTAAAATGTATTCCTCCACAACTCTTATCTATAGTTTCCTAATCTGTTTTTATGAGCATGTTACTACATTTGTACACATATGAGAACAATTGGATTCAAAAATACTTAGATTTTGCTTTCCATCTCTCTACTCAGTTAGCTGTATTATATTTAAATTAATTAAATACAGTGGCAGCCACTGAGCCTGTATGTGATATTGTGTCTTTGCCAGCAGTTTACTTACGGCTTTCCTATTTAATTAAATAGGAAACAGTGAGTGGCTGATGCACTGCTATGCATGGTATGTAGGACAAACCACACCTGCCACTGCGTATAAAATCTACTTAATGCACATGATGAAACCACACATGCATATAGCATATATGTGTGTTTGTAGATACTGTGAAGTGTTAATTCCTTGCCAAGATATTTGCAGCTCTTCTTACTTTTTGAACACTTAACTCCTTATCTTGCATTTTCTTCAATTTGCAGAAATTTTAGTCAGCTTGGTCTGGTTTAAGAATCTCCTGAGCAAGCAGACTGAAAATTCAGTAAACAAGCTGAAGAAAACTTGAGATAAGCTGCTGAAACATCCAGGAGAAACAACTGTAGAGCTCAGAAGGCAGAAATAAACTTTCAACATTGTGGATTTTACACGGTGTGCAAAATATTTCTCTTTATTCTGTAAACAAGTTACACTGCTTAGCTATTATTTTCTTAACATGTATGTTAAAAAATTAACAATACCAAAAGACTGGTATCTGCAAAGTTGACCTCCTCACTAGACATGAATCATCTGCTTTATGCCTTCACTTTCATATCCTGTTCTCTACTACTGAGTTTACCATTGTAAGCATCAATATATTTTTGTTTCCATTGCATCTCAGGGCCTGCATCTCAGCTCATTTTTGGTCTGAAAAACAAACACAAGTGACAGCATAGTGCACTAGTATTTTGTGATTCAGCCTCCAATTTCAGTATTCTTTTCTCTCCGCTACATGAAGGAAAGCAAAAGTGTTTTTTATTCCCTCTTCCCCCACCCTCTTCCCCCACCCTCACAAAAAAGGCTGAAGTGATAGCTCCTACATCTTTTAAAAAAATACCGCTAAAATTAGCAATACTTAGAAACCTCCTGACCATTAATGCATTCTGTAAAAGTAAGGAGCTAACAATGAAATGGTTTCTTCTGTATTCGTACTTCTATATACAACCTCAAGTCCAGTTTTGGCCAAGGCCTGAAATGGCTCCTGAATAATGCATTTATCTCTCAGGGAGCACCATTCTACTTTTAGATCAGAAGCAGCAAATGTGAATTTACCACACTGCCCCTTCCTTCACATTCCTTTCGCTGCTTGACATGTCCCCCAGGCAGACTGTGCAATACAGACCTTTCCTCTGTAAGATCCTGCCATTTTTTGCAGCCTTCTGACATACCGTCTCTTCATTGCCTGCACTTTGGATCTCAGCTGAACCATTCCCAGCTGCCTGTATTTTGCTGTTACCTTCCTCATCCTGCTCTCACTTAGCTCTGTAATGCTATCTTCTGTAACAAAATAGTTTCAGTTGTGAAAAAGAATGGTGTGAGAGGGAATATTAATAGACTTTCCTTTAAATCTTTACATAACTCACTTGCATGAGAGCCTGGGGAAGGGAAGTGAAAGATATAAACATGTGCCCTGTGGGTGATATTCCAGCCTCCAGGCTGGAATTAGGACAAGGACATTTAGACAGACTGCTTGACAGACTGGTTCAACAAGTCTGTTTAAATATAATGAAAGCTTTTGAATCATCCTACATGATTTTCTTCTTCTCCAGATCACTGTCCATATTTAAATGTTTAATGTTGACTGTTCTGTCCTGCATTCTTTCCCCAGGTCTTGCCTGAGCATCCTGTCCTTTGTCACTGAAAGTGGACATGTGCAGCAGCCTTGTGTTGACCTTCTGGATGGTTCTTGCATTTCTAAACCAAGTAATGTCTTCATATTTAACAAGTTATGCACCCTTCTGCACAACTTTTAGCCCTAGTGTTGAAATTATAGAACTCATTATCCTGGAATATTGTCTATGTCAAAAGGCAAAAAAACCTCCACTCCAAACCCGCCAGAGTTAAAACAGATTAGACAAATTTAGGGAGGATGAGTGCACAGGTATTTAGTAAACAAAATGGTAGAGAGGTACAGCTTCTTGTTTAGAAAGTCCTCCAACCTTGAATGATTGCAAGAGCCAAGGTATTTCCAGGGACAGCTCACTCTGAGGTTTCCTCAGTTTCTTTTTTGGGTTGATAGCTTAATAGAAAATTTTGTAATATTTTGCATGATGAAATGTTTACTTAAACCTGTCCAATTGAGATTATATTTGTCCTAGAAAGAAAGCATGGAACAATTTTTAAAGGTGATATTTTATCTTGAGGTTTAGTAATTTTAGTCTGTTTCAAGCATTTTTATATAGCTATAAAAACTATCATTGACACTTTCTTTAAGTGTAGAAACTTAGTTTCCTAAAATTAAAACAGATTGGGCTCAGTAATCACAGATGCATATATATATATATATATTTGCAGCTGTAAAGGCTACATAAATGGATATATCATGCATAAAAAATGAGACTTGTTTTCCCATTACTCATTATAAGGTAGTGCTGTCTAATGGAAATAAACTAGGTTAGTAATCTGCTTCTTCAGCAATTTACCTTCACAGTTGATTCCAGCTGCAACAATAAGAGAACTCATAAACAAAAATTTCCAGATAGCAAAAATACAGGCAAATTAGATTTTTCCCCTTTAAAATTGTACATCACATTTATAAAATCTTTCTTCTGCTTTACAGTGTTCTGTTGTGACTTCTTTTGGTACAGGTTATTGCAACCTAAGTGCCTTGCTAGCAAAAATTATACATACAGGACATTTCTCCTCTGGAAAATGAGTTAGCATTTTGACCTTGTTTTATTTATCTAAGTCTTTTTATAAAATGTTTTCAGTATGGTCACCTAATTAAACCCAAGGATCATGACCTATATGATTACTTGCATTTTCAAAGCAGTAGCAGAAAAATTCAAACTCAACTTACAATTTGTATGATATGTATAAAAATGTGCATACTAGGAAAGCTTATAGGGTACACTGTTTTAAAATATTTTGAAAATGAGGTAATATTTCATGAAAACTTTCATACCACAGACACTTTATAATACAGTATATAAAAGTTTTGTCATTCCTACTGAGGAGATTCTTTTAATTGTAGGGTTATAAATTTTTAGTATGTGTACCTTTGAGACAAAATGTTAAGGTATTTTTGAGACACAGATGCTTACATAATTAAAGGATAATTTATGGGAAAATTAGATGACTACATGCATCACTGCTACCTCCACAACCTTGCTTACCCACTTAGACATGGAAAGATGAGAGAGTTCCCTTCCCCCCCTTAAAACTCATATGGCTCCTGTTATAATAATTTAAATAAATGCTGTCCCTCTGACTTTCCAAAAAAAAGGTCTCCATCATGCATACTGGGAAACTTTCCCCTACTAGGAACAGTCCTCAGTCCATGCTATTGCCTGAGCCATTCACCGGCATTTTTTTGAAGATTGTGTACAAGCAGTATGGGCAGCCAGCCCTACAGCCTGTGACCAAGTCCTGATCAGTTTGCTAATGCAGCTGAAGTCTAAGAAAGCTCCAGAGACCTATCTTTTGGACATAAAATGTAATTGTAAGATTACAAGCCTTCTACTCTGAGTGTTTGATATTCCTGGAGGACAAAGGATCCTAGGTACTGGACCACCTGTGCATTGTTTGATATTCCTGGAGGACAAAGGATCCTAGGTACTGGACCACCTGTGCATTTTATCTACTGATTCTTAATGCAGAAGATAAATAAGCCACCCCTAAAGTACATAACAGAACCTCATTCCCCCTTGCTGTCTGAGAACAGTTTAATGTCTGGCAACATTCAATTTTCTCTTGACATCTGCTGACTGTTTAGACTGTCACTTTCTACCTGGTGGTCCAGTCTCAGCTGTACAGATTGAGAAAGACCTCTCTGCCGCATGAGTTGCCTGCTGTTCAAACAGACCAAAATTTTGCAGGACAAAACATCTTTCCTGAGATATTTGAGTTGGTATTTTCAGACTCTTCTGAAACTGAACAGGGCCTAGAACACACTTTATTTATATCCTGGAGGAGCACCTAAAGGAACAATGAATTAGTAACAAAAAAAAGAAAAAAGGTTGTAGCCACCATCAGGATGGATTTGTAAGTAATGGGAGCAATATTGGACTGTGAATCCCAGTCTCACCTAGTTGTAAGCCCAACAGGGGCAGGATATCAGCCATCTGCTTTCCTTCTGTATATACTGAGGCTTGGGTTAGTTGTCCTCCCAACCACCATACAGTGTTTTAAATGGTTTATTTAAACATGGACAATTTAGATCACCAAAACTTCCATTCCTGAAGGTTGATATATAACATTACCCATGGTAACATATGTATCCTTTGCTAAATATTGAAGATGATTACCTATTTTAACAATTTATTTCTCTTTAAGACTGTGCACAACAATATTAAAATCTACTGTTCTACTTAATTCTCAGTCCTGAGTCATTCCTTTATATGGGGCTACTGCACACTGGAAACAGCCACCGTCAGCAAAAACAACATATCTGAAAGTCTACAAAGCTTCACAAGTCTTAACAGCTTAACAGACCACTGCAGAAGTGTGAAGTTTACTGAAGTCCAATTGATTAAAGTCACATGCCAATCTTAGCTGAAAAGCAAACTAAAAGGGTATTTATAAATATTTGGAAAGGTCTTTCAAACAGAGCTGTTGACTACAGGTCCCTTGAAGATAGCCCTGTCTTGGTCTTATTGGGATAGATCTGTAAGTAATTTAACACAGCACAGATTCATCATTTTCAAAAGTACATCTGGGCTTACAGGAGCTGAAACTCTGTGAATTTTAGAGCACAGCAGAGGCTTATTTAATGTCCATAAAATACCTTGCTAAGTGTTAAAATTATTGCCTAACAATCATGCATTTTTTTTTTTACAAGAGTGCTATCAATCATTTGGCTCAGGATAACAAGTTTATCTGGAATATATGTTGTGGTTTAACCCTGGCTGATAACCAAGCACCACACAGCCACACACTCACTCCCCCTCATCCAGAGGGATGGGGAAGAGAATTGGAAAGGAATGTAAAACTCAAGGGTTGAGATAAAGGCAGCTTAATAGGTAAAGCAAAAGCTGTGCATGCAACCAAAGCAATCCAAGGGATTAATTCCCTGCTTCCCACTGGCAGGCAGGTCCAGCCATCTCCAGGAGAGCAGGGCTCCAGCACATGTAACAGTTACTCGGGAAGAGTAAAGATTTTGCCTGGGGAAGGCCCTGAATGAAATTTCATTGTTGTTGTTGTGTTGTTTTTTTTGTTTGTTTTGTTTGTGTTTTTTTGGTTTTTTTTTTTTTGGTTTTTTTTTTGTGTGGAATCAGTTTTTAAAATATTTCAGAACATTATCTGTGTAATACTGGATATTCAAATAGTGAGTGAAAATAATATTGAATCTTCAATATTTATTTGGATAACCCTGAAACTAAAGAGGTAGCATAGGTGAATGCTGGTGAACATATTTTCATACAAATGGTTTGGAATCAAGAAATAGGTAAAAAGTTTAAAGAAAAATATTAATTCTCATTCCAATATTCAATCCTATTGTGTTTATATTTTAATTTCCTACTCTACAAGCTTGGGTAGAAGGTATAGATTCTGATACGAAGATAAACACTGACTGCACTGTGATTTATTTTGTTACAATGACCTTTCTTTATGAAGGTTGGAATAGGAATAAGAACTGTTACAGGTACCCAGTGGGTTCTTGCATAAAAAGAAAATACAGTGGCTGCTCTGAATTTAAAGGCTTTAAGAGATGTCCTCAGAATTTCTGCTGCAAAT
The DNA here is from genome assembly GCF_017639655.2 of Falco naumanni. NCBI lineage: Eukaryota > Metazoa > Chordata > Aves > Falconiformes > Falconidae > Falco > Falco naumanni. The sequence goes on along the minus strand of NC_054054.1, from coordinate 31,339,056 downwards.
GGCAATTAATGCAAACACCAATCAGCTGTTTTTATTTGCTTTCCAAAAGTTTCTGGTTTTGTGTCACTTGTGTAACATTTAAATGGTGTTGCAAATACTACTGGTTAGTGTTAGACTTATCTGTGATTAATTCAGTTCATAGTCGGAAAATGTGTTTCTTTACCTGAGGGTGTGTCCTTAAACATTTGTGTTATTGTGCACCGTGCAAACTGACAAGGCTAGTGCAAGTCCTAGAAAAGAAAATAACAACAAGGACTCAAGTTTCTTTTGTAAAGTACATTACCCTTCTTTGCTTTAACAATTTTAAGAACGTACATTTAGTGTAGTTTGATTTTGTTTTTAAAGACACAGTTGAGTGGAGAACTGAACTAATTTCAGAAATACAGAAAATGAGGACATTGTGATGTTCAGGTGTGTCTAAATTGTGAAGTGCATAACTGTGTTGGAAAATAAATAGGTCCAAACAATCCAACTTAAGTAAATGGATGCAAGTGCTGTACACAGATTTCAGCTCAGGTTTTAGAGGGAATATGCTGCATTACGTCATAGCTGTAGAGCTAATGGGTCTGTCAGATTTTAATGATAACAAAGTGTCCTAAATTCTAGATAATGGAGCCAGAGACCCTTTCATTTTTGTTTTAGTATACTGTCTCCAGGATTCTTGTTTTCCTGGCTGCACAATAATAATGATAATTTGGTGAGGCAGCAACTGGAATTAGGTGCTATAGTTAAGTTCCCTCAGGCAGAGATAATAGATCTTCCAGTTCCTGGCAGGCTGACCTTACTATTTGTTGTTATGCAAGGGATAAGCACCTTGCTTTTCTTCCATCAACATTTTTGTTTGTTTGTTTGTTTGTTTTTGTGGTTTTTTTTGTGGTTTTTTTTGTTTTTAAATAAACGCGGTTATAAGTACTAAGCTTTCCATTGAATAACACCTTGACATTATGAAGGAGGTGAAGGTATTTAGTATGTATACCATGCTGGACCCCCTGGGTAAGGATGCAGGAGCCAGGGGTCTCCCTTTGCTGATAGAGGGTGATTGTGGACGTAGGGTAAAGCTGATGTTTAGAGAACATGGGAACTCACGGGCTGTGCACAGCAGCACCTAGCAAGGCTTCAGTGTCTCTGAGGTAAGCAGCCCTGCAAAGCAGGCTTTCCGCATCATTTTCTTGGGCATCCACAATGTGTCAGATTCCCACAGAGACAGAATGTAGGTGGTCTGGATCCTGCCATAGTATTTTTAGCAAAGAAAATTTCTGAAAGAATGAGATACGTAGAATGAGAGATACCTTGTTTGTCTAAAATTTTAAAACCTATGATTTGAACAAATTGTCATTTTATCTGCCAAAGAACACATTACCTCTGCTGTGCGAAAAACCCATATGATCTGCACTGTCAGATTTTATTATTATTGTGACAGATACTGTAGCATATAAATCTTAAACTAATGTCATCTATCTTTTTGAGCTAAGTGTTCAAAGTGCATCAGCTATTCAATTTGATAGAGAGTTTGAGAAGAATTGCATATTAAAAATACAGCAAATGGGATAAACCCTCAATTTTATCCAGCTCCACATTTCATAAACTAATTCTAAAGAAGTCATGAGAGGTCTACTTCCAAAAATGTTTCTTTATGGGAAGTAGCTGGGAAAAAAGGTAAATAAAATATTTCTCTATTAAGATAAATTTGATTTGAATACAAAATAAAAGAGTATTAAAACTTACTAATGCTAGTTTTCTGCTTATTATGGTCTCCTGGAAATAGCTAAAAAGGGAAGAAGTAACTGCGGTTCATTGCTTTCATTGCTCTGGAGGTGAATGGTATCAGCAGTTATGATTCTCTAATGAAAGAATGCACACTTGCATTTTACAGGATAAAGCAGCTGATAATACTCCATCAAAATGTTTTAATATAGACAACTATTCTTACGGGGCTGGGGGGGGGGGGGGGGGGGGGCGGGGGGGAAGGTTTGTGGAGTCCAGATACAGTGAAATTTTGCATTGTACAAACAGTTTTCTCCCTGAAGGAAAAATCAACATTTTGAAAGCTGAAATCCCAAGATAATGTCAGTTTGAAGACACATGAACACAAAGGGAAAACTGAATCTAAACACGAAATTTCCTAGACTGTTTTATTAGCATGTTCATTAGGACAGTGAGTTTTTCTTATGCTTCAAATGCTTCAGTTTACCAGTGAAATCATTATTTCAAATGTCAACTGGTGTCCATTACTGCTGAAGGGAAAAGTATCACACTTCTGTTCACATATTTGTGCAACTTGTTACTCTCATCTTCCCTCTTCCTGTTTGATATGTACTTTGGGAAAGTTGTTGGCGAACTATGAAGGATATGAAACAGGACATTAAAAAATTAATTCTTAAAGATACCAATGCTCAAGTTGAAATTGCTTTGAATAGAAAGTATATATGTTTTTATTATGATCAGATTTCAAGGACTCAGCACTGTATTAGCTGTTTATATACATACACTAGCCATCTCCTCACTTTCTGAAAGCCAAAGGGTGAGAAATCCACCATTTCATTTGGCTTCCTTTAGCTAACACATTTCTGAAAATGATTGCTTCTTAGGAAAGGGAGGGAAAAAGAAATGTTTACTCAGTAGTGAAAAATCCACACCGAGAGTAACCTGTAAGGTTCTACTTAGTAGTGGAAATCTGGTTATTTGTTCAAATGGATTTCATTTCTACTGTCTCAAGAGATGCAAGGGCTATTCTTCCTGTCTATAGGCTGTGTGGTTTTGATGTCTTGAGAGCCAATATGCAAAGGAGAGGAAATTGGAACTTTTGGGGACTTAGGCAATGCAGATGGGAAAAGCAAACTTGTTACATCAGTTCTTCACTTCCTTCCAAATAAAGCCCTCATACAGCTTTGGCAGCTAGTACTGAATAATAAGTCAGATTTCTAGAAGAGAAGTTGTGTGAAAGGAAAACACAATATTTTTCACTCTAATAAGGAACATGTTCTAATGTGAGGGAACTTGTCAGTCTGAAAAATCCATGACATTTAAAAAATCATCTCTGTAGTATGATTAAATATGGAAATGATATTTAGACACAGTGAAGATTTCACAGTTCTGAGCTTGTTAAATTTTTCCTTATCTCCTGCAGATTCAAACTATTCCAGGGGATGGAACTAAGTCACATGTGGCTTACCATTGATTATTAACATAAATCAGAAAAATAATGAAAATTAAGGAAAAAGGTCAGTGAACTTTATTCCATTTCTCCTACACTTATATCCTCTGGTATTTAAAATAAATTTATTATTTTTGTGCTACTTTAACTTCTTGTTTTGGGGAGAAAACAAAATAACAGCTGGGATGTTATTTACTTTGATTCCATAATAGAGATTAGTTCAATTTCTGGTATGAAAAAGCCTCAGAGGGACACAGCAGGAACTCTGATACTGGATATTAAAACTATTTTATTTTTTTGAGGTAGCAATAACAGGAGTTATTTACTTGATTCCAGCCTCACTGCAAAAGTAAGTAGTACTTAACGCTTGCATTATAATGGAAGAATAAAGATCTAGTTTTTCTAGGATTAAATTAGCAATGAAAGTAAGGTATTTTGCTTTGTTTCTTCTAAAGAATTAATGGAGTTATTTTAGAGCAGACTTAAGGCCAGACACAGTATATTTTCTAACAGGGAAATGAGAAAAAGGTGGAGTCTTTTCCACTTCAGGTTGAATCAGACATTTGTACTTTTGTGACTTCATCCACAGTTCATCAATGTTTTTTGTCCATCAAAGAGCAATCAGATAATATTTTTTCTTTTTTTTTAAATGTAAGAAGTACCCTATTCTTATGAATGCATTCGATTAAAAATCTTCAATGCAATAGGTTTGATTTCTCCTTAAATAATTTTACTGTATGAAGTCAGAGCTGCTTATTATATTTGGTCTTATTTATTTTGATGTGCTCTGATTTTTCTGCCTCATGCTGTAGGTCATGCTATGGGATTAGTAATACAGATATTCTGCTACTGACTAGTAACTGACAGAAGCTGTTTTCATGACCTTTTTTGAAGATTGCTACATCTGTGGTTGTATTTCTGTTTTCCAGCTTGTTTTGACTTCTCAAAATACTTGTGAGCTCCTTATCAGTAGAGTTTCAAAACCTGTGCTGAGGAATAAGTTCATTCTATAGCTAGCATGCTACTAGTTCTGGAAAGTAATTAAAAAAAATCAGAGACAAAAGAGTCTTGGTGTATTGTAATTGTAACCTTAACAGAAAAATGAACAGTATCTCAAATGACCAAGACAAACTATTCAACACTTTAGAGAACATTATAAAAACTTACTTTACTTCAAAGTCAAGTTGGATGTCCTAGATAAGTGTGACTTCTAGATAGACTTCAGAAGATCCTTGAGAGCAAGATGCTTTGGTATGCCTAATCTTCAGTTGAAAGATGCATACCTATGTGTGCACCCACCCTACCATGTCGCTGTAAGATGTTTTTGTGTACAGCACTAGCATCGCAATCTATTTTTTTTTTCCTAAACCAGAGCATTGAACTTCAGGTAGTAAAGTCTTTGTACTTGAGCAAAACACCAGAATATTGTAGATGATCCTACCTTGATGTGCATGAACAGCCTAGAGTGAGTATTGTTATGCATGTGCTTAAAGATGAGCCTTCCTATTCATCTTTGAAGGGTGGAGAGATCAACATTGTGCCTAGGTTTAATGTTGCTGCTAAAATGCCAGTTAAACTGGTTATTAAAAGCTATAGAAGCAGCTTAAATTCTCTAGATAGGTAAGAAAACACAATAGTGGTGATATTTTCTCTGGCCTTAGAAGTGATTAATCGATGTAGTAGGAAAAACAGCTCTTTCCATACTCTTTCAGTTTGTCATACAAATGTTTGCTCTGAAGAGTGAGTTGGAAGGTTTTACATGGACTTTAAAATGTATTTTCTTTTCAGTTGTGACAAAAGATATTTGTTGTTATTTTATGCTGTTTGGCAACTTTGTAATTTAAGATTTACTTTAAATTTTTTTTTCCTACTCCTGGACATTTTTATTTTACTTTGAAATTTGCTACAATTTGACAGGGATATAATAAATTAAACACAATAAAAAATACAAAGGCTTGCTGAAATGTTTTTTGCAGTGACTACATATAGCACTAAACTGTATTCTAACAAATGAGCAATATGTTCTCAATATACATCTTTATATACAGGGCTACAGTTTAGCCCTAGTTGCTTTAAAAGAAAAGCAAAGCCTAACACAAAGAATTCCATTTGTAGGATATCCAGTTTGACTAGTGCGTGGCATTATATATGAAATGCACTAATCAATGTTCATTTTAACTAAATTACACATAAAAATGAAAGTTACATTGCTGAAAGTTTATTTCTACTCTTTGTCTTAAGAAAGGAGGTAAGTCAGAAAGAAGATGGGACCCCTCATGCATTAAGGGAAGTACAACCCAGAATGGGCAGTTTACTGTGTTAGTAAATCTTGTGTCATTGTTTCCCTGACCTGAATATCCTCATTCAAGCATTCACTGAGGGCAGGATGGGCTCTGGGGGAAATTTTCATAGAGAGTGAGTGCTTTCTAAAAATTTTCTTTTCCAACGTTCAGTTGGAACACTTTGCCACTCACTTCTTTTTTCTCCTTCATCACTTCCTTTTTTGAAATGCTTTACCCCAAATTTTCATATTAAATGATCCCTTATCAGTCAGTGTTTGATGTGAAATAGTTTATAATTAGAAAAAAATATGTCGTAAACATGTATTAAGCAAATGGATTGTGTAGGAAAGAGAATAAAGGATGTATGCGGTTCTCAAATCAAATGATTGCAATTTCCCACCTGAAGATCCATTATTAGTTAACTGCAGTGTGGGAGGGGTGACTTAGGGAGCTCACAGTTGCTGGCTTTATGTATTTTGGTTGTCTTTAGATATGTATGTCTTTGCAGGTAATTACTCACACATATTCTGCCATGCAGTGGGGTGGTAAGTGTCCTGGCAGGCAAAATTTAAATTATATTAAAATAATGTTATTATTAATCTAAAACTCATATACATTGGCAAATAATGAATGAATTCTGCCAGCAACTCCAAGTGAATGATGGCAAAATCTATGTAACAAATAATTCAGCTCTGTATGTCTTCTATTTTACAGAAATTTTTAAAGTGCTTTGTGAAACACTGTTCTTTAAAAAACAACTCAGCAACGAATTTTGGGGTGAGGAAAATCTGTCTGTCCAGCTGTAATGATAAGTTTCTTCTTAGTGTGAAAAGCAAAACTGCTTTCACTGTATCTTTCAGAATAGTTTACTTGATCAGATAATGAGAAGCAAAGTTGAGTGCCTAACTGTGTTGCTGTGTCTTTTAACTCTTCTATTATCAATAATACTTCTGCAGAAGTAAGATATATGCATGTCATTAGACATGTAATTTAAGGCACTAAGATGTAACATATATATTACAAACAGGCATGTTACCTGTCATTGTTCACTTTTAAAAAACATGAGATAATAATGTCATAGCTATGAGCTAAATAGATCCTTTGCATTCACATGGCTTTGAGTTTCTAACCAAAACAATAGTGTTGATGGAAGGTAGAGCATTTAATTTCAAATTTAGAGGCTTTTGTTGGTTTGTGTCATAACCATAATGTTATTTAAACCCAGGAAGGTTATAATTATTTATAGATATGGCAATATTTTTGACAGTTCAACCTCTTTAATGGATTATCTTTCCTCATTTAAATATAAGCTGTAGGAATAATAATAACAAAAATGAATCTACAAATTTAACAAGCTTCTTTTTATATGCTTAATAACTATCTTTGAAGAAGAATATACAACATGTTGAGCTTTAAAAAATTGACAATATTTATTAAGGCACAAAAGAGCTTATGTAGCTTTGTGATTATGGACAGGAAAGAATATTAAAAAAGGCAAAGTTAGCAAAAAAGCTTTAAAGTAAGCAGAAATTACATGTCAGTCATAGACATTAAAGCTGGCTGTTTTTAAACTCCAACTGCTAAGCCCTGGGCATGAAACAAGAAAATGATGAGGTAGGCTGAATAAAACGCACACAAATGCTAATGTTTAGAACCTCACCTAAAGTTAAAAATACAAATGCTTGCTTTCAGGAATAGGTTTCAAATAAAATAAAAGAATCCATCATATGAGTCTGTATGAATATAAGTATGCTGAAATCCACACATCTGGAATATGTTAAAGACAGATTTTCCCTTTCTGTTGAGAAATCTTCTTCCTGTACGCTTATAAGACTGAAGTTTCATGTTTTCTGTTACAGAAATGCAGGAATAAACATTATTATTATTATTATTATTATTATTATTATTATTATTATTATTATTATTATTATTATTATTATTATTATTATTATTATTATTATTATTATTATTATTATTGAATAGAAACATATGATTTGCTTGGGGGAGGAAGGAACCTTGTAGTGTTCAGGAGTAAGGTTGTCATCACTGAATACAATACAGTCAGTGTAAATTTACTTTCTGCTTTTTCTGAATGCTTTCTATGGTAAATCACAGCCTTTTCTAAACAATCCTCCAGTAGTACATGGACTGGAAATGTTTTTAGAATAATTATGAGATGCTGCATAATTAACTTTTCTGTTTAGAAAACCCCATCTTAACTTCCTTATCTATAGAATTAGGCACATTTACGTGTAGCTTTCTTATAAATGCACACTTACACAAGTGTATGTGTTTGTGTGTGTATAGTATTAGACTGTAATAACTCTGAAAAAAAATCTGTGTATTTCTACTGTATTCATCTGCAAGGTAAAGCAACATTTGTAAAAATCAGAAAACAGATATTTGTGATTAAAAAAATAATTTTTTAAAAAAATAAAGTTAAAACATTACTACTTCCTTTTCCTGGCCCACAGTCCTATTATGTACTTCCTTAGACTTCAAGAAAGAAGCACAGAGAAAGCAGTGAAGGGGAAGGAGTTCCCAAGACTCACCATGTATTCCTCAATGAAGATGGGAAGAAACCCAGAGGAATCAGCTCACGTCTTTTCCAATGCATATGTATTATCTTCTAGGAGTCCTCTGCCCTCCAGACCTTTCCTCATCCTGATCTGGCTGGTGCAGCTGAATTGCAGCCAGTGGTCCTTGGCTCTTCCAAAAGGAGAATTTGTGGTTCAGCACTTAAAGCAACCCTACTTTAAAGGGGAGAGCTGATGAAACTGTCAGCCTCCACCAGTCTGAAAAGGAAAAATCTATGCTCTCTAGGTGATATAACCCTCTCTCTTTTGTCTGCATTTGTGTTTCACCCCAACTGATTGTTAACTTACTTCAAGTCAATAAGAGTAACAGTGATTCATTACTACCCTGTTATGTCATTGCATATGCTATGGCTTGGTTTTGTTTCTGCTACTATTTTGTTTCTGTTCCCTCATGCTATTTCTGATGTATGGCATGGCCTTTCATTGTCCCATGGGCCTGGCTATGCACAGAACAGTTCAGGCTGAAGCACTGCATGGGATCTTTGTAACCTTCCTTCACAAACAGGAAGATAAACACTGTAGATTTTGCAACATTCAGTTCCATTTTCAATTTTCTACCATACATGTTAAAATTAATTATGTTCAAATTAAAAGCCTCTTTTGAGGCACAACTAGGAGACTCGTCTGTATTTAAACAGTTCATTATTCAAGACTGGCTTGAACATGTTTGTCTTAGTTGTGTGTGTGCACATGCATGTGTGTATGTGTGTGAATGTGCATGTGCATCTGTCTTCAGAAAGAAAAATAAATTAGAATATGGAAGCAATTAAGGATAATCCCTGGAGCTGCTTAAAGAACACGTAGCTGCTGTGCTTCGGGATATGGTTTAGTGATGAACTTGGCAGTCCTAGCTTAGCAGTTGTACTTGATGATCAAGGTCTTTTCCAACCTAAATGATTCCATGATTCTATAATATCCCATCCAGAATGCTTTGCCTACAATATCACAGGAAAAGTGTTTTAACTATAACAGCTGGCCAAATTATGGACTCTGTAGTCCATTTTTTTAGTCAGAAAACTTGAATAAAGATAACTGAATTTGACCTACTCATAAGACAATAAACTATGTAACTATCGCAGATGAAATTTAGCGGCATATAAAGCCTTGATGTAATGGCAACTGATCATCTCATACCTTTGAAGTGAGTAAGAGCAGTGCTAGCTGTTTGACTGAAATGTTGCAGGCAAATGTAAACTACAAACAACAGTTCCAAGAAAGTTGGAATAACAGAATAAGCTTTGTTCTTCTATAACCTGAAAAGAAATACCATTATAAGGTAATCAATATCTTTTTGATAAAAGACAGAGAAAGAGAACAAATACAGCCCTTAATGTTGTTGATGTCAAAAGGAAGCACTTTTATCTTCATGAAAGAAGTAGAAAAACAAAAGTGAACGTTCAAAGTTCCAGCATTCATGTTCTTTCATGATCTGATATGAAAAATGTAACTCAAAGGCCATCAGAAGCAAAAGGGATAACACATCCCACAGCACTTCAGCATCTAAAATTCACACTGTTGGACCCAGCAAAGTGATGTGTCCATTGTGTTTTACACTTTATTGTCCTGCAATGCCACTAGTGTTTTCCCGCTACACATGAGAAATCTAGAGCATCGATATACACCTGCCATTGGAAGAAAAAGCTAACCGCCTTTTTAAGACATAATGGGACCTAATATAAAATAAAAATTACTTCTAAACTTTATCACAAAGCAGGATCTGGAGGATTTCAGATTTCTTAAAGAAGCACAGAAAATCATGAGCTCAGATGCCAGACAGAAACTACAAGTAAACATTTTTCAGATGACAAGTACAGTATCCAGGCTCTTTGCTTGTTCTGTGCTCCAAGGCCTTGCTCCCAGCAGCAAAAAAGCCAACGCAGAGGCACAGCATGTAATAGGTTCAGGAAAGGTACACATATCACTGTACATTTCTTGTCACTGGAAATGGGCTGGGTACTCCAATGGAACTATAAACTTGAATTCAGACAGAAAGATCCACCCTCGCAGTTTGTTTTTCAAAAGCTTTCTGAAGGTGACACTTCGTCTCATGAATTTTCATCAGAAAATATATTTCACTCTGTACAGGTGAAGAGTATTGTTTTAAATACATGCAGTGAATAATCTTATCTGAAATTTTTAAACATTTCTCAAGTAAAGGAATAAAAATACAGCCATGTATTGCATCAATCAAACAATTAACAGCTATAACTCAATCATCAAATATGTTGCCCTTGTGAAGGCTGCATATTACTTGTGGAGAAGTCTATGCAAATAAAACATGAATTTTAGAGAAAAAATTTTTAAAAGGGAAAAAAATACACCAAAATGATCATATATATTCATATATTTGTATAGAGGCAACAGAGAAAGTTATTAGCTGGACACAAACACAAAGGCTACTCTTGTATTAGTGAACTTAGTGGCAGAGTCTATTTTTCTGGCTACAGTGTCAAAGACCTGTTGCCACATCCTTATCATGAAGCTCTCTTAGCCACGAAAGCCCTGTGCTTACATACCACTGTCTGGATTTTTTGAGGTGAACAGTAGGAGGCAAGAACAAAGCTGTGCCATCTGTGCTATGGACCATTCTAACATTAGTGCAAATGACGGTTTTCTGGTGCTTGCCTCCATTCCTTAGCAATATGTAATTTGCTGTTATAGAATTAGTGTAAAAGGCTAAATATGTTGAATATTAGTTATTGCAAACGTTGCTTAATGGCAGCCAGTAGTATACATACAGTAATCTTCAACTCAAACGCATTTTGTTTTAAGAAGTGATCAGTTCTTATTTTCAAAGATCACCCTAAGGCACTGAGGAACTCTAGGTATGACTAATGCCAGGGTGCCTACATAACATTTTATTCAGAAATGGGGTTTTCTTGAATTTTTCTCACAATGTATTTGGAAACAGAACTTACTAGGTGTCCCACTGTGCTAGGTACATAACACATTTAATATAAAGATCACAGTCCCCAAACCAGTCATTCACAATACAAAAAATAATTATATAATCGAAGGCTTCAGCAAACAAGGGGAAAGGAAAATAATAATAATTAAAAAAAAAAGGCAAAACACAAAAACTTGTCTGGACATGTAGTGGAAAAATAAACTACACAGGAACTACATCACTGAATATGAACAATGCACAGAGCTTAGAGATAAAATCAAGTTTTTCAGGAGAAAAAAAGCCCTATGTTGTCTTAAAAATTTCTTCTCAAAACTACTTCATAGAAAAGTTCAATTAGCTGCTGGAATACACAGAATATGAATAAAACCCCAACATTTTCTGAAAGTGGAAAGGAATCCTTTTTTAACATAAACTTCCCTGCTTTTCTCCTTTATGTATTCTTTTTATAGGTTTGTCCTCTCTGAAAAAAAATTACATTCCTTTGTAACTCATTCACTTGAGTGTCAGTAGCAAGACAGTGAAAAAAAAAAATCTGTTCATCTGCCTTTCTCTTCATCTATCATGAAGACAAAACCATGTTGACGAAGCAGGAAAAGGGAGGATATTTTATCACCTTAATATACTATAATACTCTGCCATTATGATAGTTGCTTATTTATGTAATTTTTTTATTCTCTTCCACTTCAATAGCAAGATAAGTTATAATATGTCTAATATGTCTTTCTTTGGGAGTATGTCCTTTTTCAGATAAATCTTTTCAGTCATCATTGTTAATCTATTTTCTTTCCCCCATTTTTAGAATCATCTCCAATTTCTTTTTTCATTTCATTCATATTGGCTGGGAATTTCAAGTGCATAGCCTTTTCCTTTCAGTAATTCTTTCAAAAATTATTCCTTATTAGCAGAGCTAGTGATTTTCTCCTTTACTATGAATAACAAAATACTTGGTTTTTTTCAAAATATAAAGATTTTTTATTCCAAATTTGCTAAATGATATAATGAGATTACCTTTATTATTATTGTTATTTTCCCTTTGCTTTAGGAAGCTTCTGCAGAGTTTAAAGGGTAAGTATGTCATACAGCTATTTAAAAAGGCATCCTTTACAGATTTGACATGACCAATATCATCACATAAAATTTGATATTGCAATACTGTCATGGGGAGTCATCTGCAATGTAGGTGAGCAATTTTAGCAGTTAATGCAATAGATCAGATTTTCCTTCAGAATGAGCAATGGTAAAAATCATTTGGGTCAGGTAGTCCCAAAGTGTAATCCACGTTCTTCCTAAAATCTACAAGGACTAAAGATAGTGGATATGTAAAACCTGCTTCTTGGTGGTTTCTCAGTTTAATCTTGAAAATATTTTTGCAAATTAGTCCATAGCTTTTGCCTAAAAACATTTTTTTTTATAATTGCTTCCAATTTGTGCTTATAAGATCACCTTAAATTAGGACCTATGCTGGCACTATAAATGTGTGTATGTTTTTGCAACTAAGCACAACATATACAAAAAAGGAAAGTATGTTATTAAATCAGTAGGTTTATCAAAATAATTAGGTGTATAGCATAAATGTGTTGGGTTTTAACAGTATCTCAAGGGTGATTTGATTAATTTTTCAATGAAGTGAAGCTGAATTTTCAAAGCTTTAAGAAACATAGGATATTGCTTTCACAGTAAGAGTTCCTTCTCCTTCTTCCTCAAATGAACAGTTTTGCTTAAGAAAACAAGAAGTTGGTAAGTCATAAGTGCAACTGTTTTCTCTCAGTGGTAATGAAAATGTGCAGATGGAGAATCAGTTCAGACTGTGAGTTAACAGCCTCCTCAGTCTGTCAGAAGAACTGTAAATCCTATACAGAAGATTTGTGACCAAATGAAATGGATTTTGGCTATGCTCCTGCTGTAGATGGGTACTGTGAAGATATCCATGAACTTTCTATTATTCAATAGAAAATACACAGAAAGATGGAGACTCAGCATCCTGAAATCTCTGTGGCATTTCACTGCCCCACTTTTGCTGGAGAGAAAATAGTTATTTTGTACTGATTTTTGTGAAAGCATCAATCATTTTTTTTTTTTTTGTGTGGTAGTAAAATATCATGGTCACCAGTTCTGACTGTGGAAATACAGAAAATTGGAAAACATCCCACATTATCTACATCCTTGGTTTGTCAAGTGATGATTTTGAGAGAGACTGAGTGAGCAATGTATTAAAAAATGCCATTTTGCTATCATAGCACAATAGGTGAATGATGGTGGCTCATATTGGTAAAAATGTCAAAAAAACCTTTTATGGCTAAAACTACATTTCACAAAAAATGAGGAAGATACAGGACTCATACTGTAGGTACTATTCTTTTCTCTTTTTTAGCTTTTGAGAAAATCACCACCTTTGTTAAAAGGGTCTCATTAATACGATGCTTCTAGTAATAAGTGCTTCCATTTAAACTGAAATTCAGTTAGCAAACTTATTTTGGTCCATATGGAATTGGCTTAATTAAGACAGACTAATATTTTGGACCAAGCTAATTAATAGCTTAGGAACAGATTCAGCTTTAAGGTTTTTAGTAGCCTCTTAAAAATAACAGTCTCTCAGAGGGAGACAGCTGCTCACCATTGACATGCAAGACTAACATATTCAACTTGAAAATGAACCTGAGCAGTTTCAGCTCAGCTTTGCCACTGCATGTATTGGAAATCTTGTCACCCAAGTATTCCTAGTGCTTCTTCCTCCATCTAATTAGCTCCTAGATCCTAAAACAAAGTTACTGAAGAACTCGTGTACTCGTTGCTGACTGAATTTATGGTGGAGTAATAAAGGGTCATGAGGAAAGTGGGCTAAAAGCATTGTCCTGCCATCTCCTGTGGAACTGCAGCACTGCCATCTACCTCCAGGGACTGAAGAGGTGAGGAGGATTCTGCTTCCCCAGGGAGAGAGGGAAAGATAAAAGAGGTAGCAAATAATATAAATGAGACCTCCATCATTTTCTTTTTTTTTTTTTTTTTTTTTTTTTGCTACTGTTCAGGTTACAAAACCCATCTGGTCTCCTGTCTATTACTTGATCGTTGCTTCTCACATTTTCCTTCTAATTTATTAGCTCTGTACTGCCTTTATTATATTGCACGTATGATCACAAGAATAGGATATGATGTTTATCTTGTACTTATGCACTTCCAATAGAACATCCAAGTGAACTGCGGCCCCTGAACAGGATGCAGATTTACAAAAGCTGTTGAACCTTGAATTTTCTTATTTTAGTTAAAGTCAGCCATTGCAGTATACTACGTGAATTAGTTATGTAGTCCTCTAGCTTGTGATTTCTGAAATTGTTCTGAATCATCAGTTTCAAACACAAGAGTTGTGCCTGACCTTGCATCTTCTCATCGTCTCAACACCCTATTATCTACTGGGAAAACTGCATTTTTTCTAGTGGGAGTCAAAGGTCAAATCTTCAGTGGATCAAGCCCTCAGCCAACAATTGTGAAGGTATAAATTCCCTGCAATTATTGCCAAATATATATATTACATATAGAATCTGAGTATTTAGAAACAAATCAATCCTCAAAACTCACTACAGCATGTGAGTACTTCTGTATCAAATAATTCTGTTTTGAGTGACACGAATTCTTCATTAGAGTAGCTGTATCATATTAATGACTCTTCTGAGGTATGTGTATTATGCTAGCAATGATCTTTTCTACTAGTAAACATAACATCCGTTAATAAAACACTCTGGTTAATATAAAGAAGGCATTGCTAATACAATACAGCTTTTAATTTCTTCTGTTTTTCTATCATGTTATTTGTACCTTCTTCTGGATTGTGCAGCACAGCAATTTACTAATTATTTTTCTCACTGCAGTATATTTTTGTGGTGGCACTGTTCAGCTTTGCTCCAGTCTTCTGAATAAAAGCAATGTTTCTGAAAATGTTATTTCTACAAGTTAATAAAGAAATTATTACCTTAATCTTATATAGTTTCTTGTATGAAGCTGAAACTGAAGAAAAACATTTGAGGAGGTGACAGCTTTTGTGTTTTGTATGTTTCATTGGTCAGAGGTCCTGCTGTTGCATAGCTTTGTATGTAAATGGTTTGCTTGAAAAATAGTGGTATTGTCTTCCTTGGTATTTTATTTCACTTGTAATTAATCATGACTCAGCTTTCAGATTTACCAAGATTAAAAGTACATCTAAATTAATGTTAACTTTAGATACCTATTATAATGTCAGTAGCTTGCAACCTATTCTATTAATGTCAAATATATCCAGTAAAGTAGGAAAATGAGTCTAGGAATAGGCTTTTTTGGTGATAGGACACTGTTTTCTTCTTTGCTGTAACTTTCTGCATGACAATAAACAAGCTTCTGCTGGTCCACATTCTCTGAAATATGTAAGTGCCGAATTTCTATTTATATCAGTTATTGATATATAATTAAACATATATAAAAGTTATCACCCTCATTTTCGCATGTGTAAGATAAGTTATTCAGACAGGAGATATCTTTAGAAATCTTAACCTTTGTGTCCTTGCAGTAATGAAGGCCAACAGCCTCCTGCACTGCAGGTAGGAATGCTACCAGCTGGTCAGGGGAGGTCACCCTTCTCTACTACACCCTGCTGAGACACATTTGAAGTGCTGTCTCCATTTCTGCACTCTGCTTTATAGGAGAGAAACGGACATGCTGGTGCAAGTCCAGTAAAGGGCCACAAAGATAATTAAGGAATGGGAGTCTTGGCTGCATGGGGAAAGGCTGAGAGAGCTGGGACTGTCCAGCTGAGAGAAAGGGATGCCCAGGGGCGATATCAATGTTGTAGATATTGCTGTTTGGATGGTATAAATATAAGCTTGACTCTTAGTGGTAGCCAATGAAAAAAGAGGCAAAGGGTACAAACTAAGGTACAGGAAATTTCATTTAAACATCAGTAAAACACTTTTACTGTGAGAGTGGTCAGACACTTGCACAGATTGCCCAGAAAGGCTGTGAACCCTTAATTCTTGGAGATATTAAAAACCCAGCTGGACACAGTCCTCATCATCTTGCTGTAGCTGATCCTGCCCTAAGCTGGGAGCTGGGCTAGATGGTCCTCCAGAGGTGCCTTCCCACCTCAGTCATTTTGTGGTTTTGTGATTCTGTGGTGAAACTCTTCCTGTGTTTAAGTTAGTTGACAAGAAAGGAGAAAGAACAAACAAACAAAATATCTATAAAAGCATCCCTCATAAACAGAATTATTTTTAAACTTAAGATATACACATTTCTCTGAGTATGCAATTGAACTGTTCAACGTGATTTGATACTTGGAAAAGGATGTGAGATTTCGACAGTTCCTCATTATTCTTATTAATTAAAAAATCTGGCAATATCTTTTTGTTCATTCTCATTTCCTTTTGTTCTCTCAAAATGTTGTCATGCACCATTGTGAAGAGGTTGTACATATTATATAAAACTTTCTGTCAAATTAATGAACTGGACTTAGATACAAAATAGAAACAGTGGAACAAGGAATTACATACGTATCTCTGAGAAAATGCGGAGAATAATATGAAGGTGGTGTAGAGTTCTTTAGGTTTTCCTGAAGGTTAGATCACATCTGGATGATTATATCTGAATCTGCTAGACTTAACAGATTAAAAATTATCTCCTTTGAAGTAAGAGATGTTTCATGTCCGTGCAGAAGGAATAGAACGATTGATTTAACTTTAGTATCATTATCAGTTCCTTTTACCTATTGTCTGGAGAAAAAGAAAAAAAGATCGCCTTCTCCCAAAATACAAGAGTTATTGGTAGAAAATTAAACAATATGTGTGCTCAGAGACCAAAAAGTCAGTTCAGCACAGCATTGCTTATGATGTAGAGCAGTTGTGTAATATCAGAAAGACTAAAAAAGATTTAGAAAGAGTAGGAGGGGAAGCAGTACGTTTTCGCTGAGAGATAGCAAAAAGAACGATGGCACTTAAGTCTACAGAAACAATACAATTATTGTTATGTAAATATGAAGATGACTTGGAATGTACTGAACCCTTCAAGCAGGTGAATACTATCATTTTAAGGGATTTTAAATAGATCTCAGGGCATCTATATAGAACTGGAATTACAACTGCCACTTATGGGAAGCTCAGTCACATTTTGAAAAGCGAAGGTATTATCATGAAGTATGAAATAAAACAGGTGCTGGTATTGGTCTTCAGCATCTTACTTTATGCTTTTGAGACAAGAATATGAAAGGAAACAGAACATTAAAAAGATTTTTGCCAAACTGAATTAATGCAGATTATTGCTATGAGTCAGCTGTGCTTTTTGTATGACCAAAAAGAATAGCAGAATGGTTTCCAGGGATATAAGACAACATTTGAGTTGATATTTTATAACCCCCAAGATTATCAGGCAAAGAAAATTCAGATTTGTCAGACCTGTATGAGCAAGATACAATAACCATAGTTAGTCTCATAGCAAGTAGTGAGGTCAATCTGGTTGTAAGGACATGGTGGATAGTACAGGTTTGAGAATGGGGTTTGATAATACAAATGAAGTATATACATTCAATAGAAAATGCCAATTGGCTAAGACAAAAAACTGTGCCAGGCACCATGATAACAATTAGATAGCATTGCAAAGTTTAATTTACTAGCATAGATACAGGCAGAGCTTCCAGCATCTGTTCTGGTGATAACTAAAGATGCCCTGACTTTGAAGCATTCTGGTCTGTGCTACACATACATAGGTACCATCAGCCCAGAGATAACTGTGTTATGACATGACTCTGGTTCTGCTTCATATCTGCAAAAGAAACGTTATCTCTTATTTCTCTCTGGTATTGTATGACCTGTATTGTTTCCATTCCACAAAGTGCTCATTTTCAGGAGTTAAAGCGTCCAGTGTGCTATTGCTTGTTATGCAGTTTGATTGTTGGATCCCTTCTTCTGCACTCTTAACAGTCCACAGCTCGGTAAAAGAACCCAGACTGCATGAGACAACATTGAGATGTAGCACAGTCCTAGAGAATGGGGCTTTGTGAACACCTGCTTTTTCTTCTTTGCCACCTTCTGCTCCCCATACATTACAGAACATAGCTAAAATAATCCTTTATATTAAAAGTTATTTTAGTATATCTTAGTACTTCTGTCTCCACACGCTAAACTACACCCACACTATATCAGGGAACAGTAGAAAATTGGGTGACACAAGCTAATCCAAGATGGAACTGGTGACCGACTACCATTCTCCTTCATTTACATCTGCTCTTGGAAGATGGAAGTGTCGTCAAGAACAGTACTCACAGCCACTTTAACATCTTGCTATTCTTTTTTTATCCTCCCCTTGTGTCTGTGCAAGATATTTTTCCTGCTTCTCTCATCCTTGTACAAGGCTTTTTATAATTTCAGTACTTTGATGTAGTAAGGGCTAGCCTTTAGTGAGGTTATTAAACATTTTCGTGTGGCAGATTTGGTTTTATCAATTTACAGGCTTTTCAGATTAAGAAAAAGACAAGTGAAAAGCAGTCTTCACAGGCCCACCCCGAACAACGCTAATTCTTATTTCTATAGCATTGGAGATTTCAGTCTTAACAGATAAAGAAGTCTGAAACCCTATTTTTCTGAGGTGGGGGGAGGCGGGGGAGGTTTTCATTACTTTTTTAGTTAAAAAAATAGTTCTGCTTTTCTTTTGTTCTAGAGAAAAGCATATTGTTTTGCCTGATATAAGCAATTCATATGCTTTGTTCAGTTAGAATTTATAACACTCCCACACTCTTGACTGGGGCAAGATATAATCCTGCAGTTAGCAGTGTGCCTTGCATTACACCCATGAAAACCTTGCCAAGCTAGATTGAATTATCAATATACGTGTACTACAGCTTAACTTTGCCCAGTAACCTGGACAAAGGATGCTAAAAGATGGCCACCAGCAGTCTCACAGAGCTTGCTGCACTGAACTAAAGCACCAAACCAAAGCTGCAGTGAACCCTCCTGCTACCAGAAAATGGAACAAATCACAGTTTCTGAGCTGCACTGTCTCTTTTGTAAGTGGTATATAAAAATGGACTAAAGGAGAAGCTAAACAGGGATGTAGCAGGGTTTCGTGCAGTTACCATATTCTTAAGAATTACTAGTCAGTAGTTACTTCAGTTACTCCACCCAGAATTTCTTCAGTTCTGAATGCTTATATTTTTAAGATGTGCTCTGTATTTGTAATTTAGAAAGAGAAAAGCAAGAAAAGTTACAGCTTTTTAGTTTTGTACAAAAAGCAGCCACCCACTGCTTTTCTTAATCACCCACCATTTATGCTGAACTTCAGTCCCAAGTGAATTTTTTATGGTAATATCATGAATGATATGGCAGGAAAGATTTGTCAAGGCCAAATGCACATGGGCTCAAAACCATGAAAAAAGGACCTAGGAACTCCAGGTATGACAGGGTCATTCTCTTAATGAAAGAGTAGACCATCCCTGTTGAATAAGAGGAAAAAAAGAAATGTCAGGTTTTTAATGTTGTTATGTCATAGTTAAGAATATGAGGAGCAGTGGGATTTAACACTGGTGTGATTTGCTATTAATGGACTTCATCCATTAGAACTCATAGTCCTAAGAATTCTGCTAACATCACATATGGTCCACAATTTCACAGGTATTTGTGAGATCTCATTGTGAGATTGTGGGATGCTTCTAATCTGTAGCTTTTCGTGCCTCAAGTATTTTTGCAAAACCAGTTTCTTTTGCTTTGACTTTTCTTACAGAATCATCACATGGGCCTCACATAACTCCTCCAAATAACTGCATAAGCAGGGGAAGGTCTAGGCATGGTGTTTGAGCTCACAGCAGTGATAGTTTAGCTGAGATTTTGGTACAGTGAGCAAAAGCTGCAGCCCAGCAGAGCTTTTAATTGTACAATGAGAAGTACATACCTTTGCTCCACTCTGATCTCCTAGGAGTGAATAAGCTTCTAGATTTTTTAACTGAAAGTGATTCTTTTTCCTTTGTTCACATCTTAGTTAGTCTGTTTCTTCTAGATTTTGTTTATATTAATAAATTGTACCTGACTCCTTTTTGCCCTACTTAGGCATAGTTGGTAATATTCCTTTGTTTTTAATGTTAGACATAGATTTTTCTTTTCTCATCTTATTACTTATCATTCATATTTAATGCTGCACACAGAATTATCTTTTAGACTCTTTTTACCTTTTGATTTCTTATATTTAATGACACACCCAATTGTTTGATATCCTTTTTTTCCCTAGGAACCTGTCACTGCTCTCTATTTAGCTGCTTTGAACTAGCTTTCATCTTTTAGTACTTAAACCATCTAAGTCCTCACGTATCATACTGCATTGTTCCTCATTATTTACTCCTCCTGACTTTAATGCCATTCTCTTCAAACTAGTGCTTTTTTTTTCTTTGTTTCCTGCTCTTTGTTTTTAATTTTCCAAGTCAGATTTACGCTTATTACATGACTCCCACACCTTAGGTATTGTCATTAACCTCAGATGTGAGACTTTATTAAAAGGGTTTTCAGAAGCTTCTGTGAAGTGTCTTACCTACAGTAGCTCATTTGTCGTCTGAGACTGAGAAGAGTTATTGAATGGCAGAAGGCTCCTCTCCCTGGAAGCTAAGTGCCCAGCCCTCCGAGTCCTTTGTTTGAATGTAGGTCTCCAACATGGCAGTCTACAATAGCAGCACTTGACAAAAGGATTGATTTTACATCCAACACTGGAAGAATGCATATAATTTCCATGTATTACATGGTGTATATACTACATACTTTGAAAGATTTTTTTTCTAGCTACATTGAATAGTTTGTTTGAAACCTCTGCTGTCTATATTGAATGTAGTTTCTATTACTAAAAAAAATGGCTTTAACTTGGCTTTAAATGGTTAAAGTCTCATGCCTGGCAATCATTACTACAGAATTTTACCAGATACAAATTGTTTGCCTGCCAACCAAAATCCAAACCTGAAGTGCCATGAAGTCTGTGGAAATTGCCTTACTGGTAATGGATGAATTTATCCTGTAGATACTTCAATAAAGAACTTTGCTTAACCTGCATTCACATTTAAAAATACTTTAAATCCTGGTGATTCATAAGGGAAAGACCCAGTACATAAGGAAACAATGTAATCCTTTCAAGAAAGTGCTATATTTTGATCCTGAATATTTTGGGTAACATTGTTCATACCATTTCAAGAAAAGCATTTTATCATTGATGAATGATGAAAGTGGAGTACAGGAAAATCTCTCCTATGAGTAGAAATGGGGAAAAAAATGGAACCTCTGCGTTAGGAAGGAGGTAAGTAATAGTTGATATGTAAAGGCATAAACAAAAAACCCAGCAGTAAAAACCAGGTGATCAGGAACACCTGTTCTCCATGTCCTATCCTTCAGAAACAGAAGGTATTTATTTAAATTAAAGGCAATAAATTCAAATTTGACTTTAAAACTGCCGTGGTTTAACACTGGCCAGCAACCAAGCACCATGCATCTGCTCACTCACTTCCTTCTCACCCAGAGGGATGGGGAGGAGAATCAGAAATTAATGTAAAAGTCAAGGGTTGAGATAAAACAATTTAATACTTCAAGCAAAAGCTGCACTCACAGGTGAGGAAAACACAGAATTCATTCACCACTTCCCACTGGCAGGCAGGTGTTCAGCGATCTCCAGGAAAGCAGGGCTCCATCATGCATAACAGTTACTCAGAAAGACAAACACCATAACATCAAATGCTCCCCCCACTTTCTTCTTCTCCCAGTCTATATACTAAGCATGACATTATATGGTATGGAATACTTCCTTGGCTAGTTGGGGTCAGCTGTCCTGGCTGTGCCTCCTCCCAGTTTCCCATGCCCCTCCAGCCCTCTCACTGGCAGGGCCTGAGAAGCTGAAAAGTCCTTGATCCAGAACTTAGAAACACTACCCAGCAACAACTGAAAACATCAGTGTCCTATTAACATTATTCTCACATCAGAGACAAAACACAGCACTTCACTAGCTACTAAGAAGGAAACTAACTATCCCAGCTGAAACCAGGAGAAAAACTTGCTGTCACCACATCTCAGTGGCCAGCAAAATGCTGGAAATAAAAATCTTATCTTCTAGTTCTTAAAGTTGTATTGAACAACAGAGACCAAGTCAAGATTTCAGGAAACAATGGGCAGAAGGCATTTTTTCCACCTCTGTCTTCAGTACCTTTCTCTAATGCATCTGTTGCTTGCTATCACCTGAGACTATGTGTATCACTGATAACTTGAATTGCACCTTCCATTGGTACTCACTGCAAATTGTGTTAATAGGAAATAAATTAAATCCATTAGAAACTACTGTCTTCACAGCTAATTTTAATTCAATGAAGCTTTGCATCAAGACATAATCAAACTTTTAGCCCTGAGGCTTCACAATCATGTTAAACTGATGAAAGAGGGAAGTTTTGTCTTATGTTTAATCTAATCTAATTGAGGACTTCTACTAACACAGGTGGTTTTGCTCTCCTTCCTGTCATTCCTCCTCATATGATCCTACCCTTCTTAATTCTATGTGTGTTTGTCTGGCTCACCTTTCTGATCTAGCTCAATCTGTAGCTACTTTCTTGTTGTATCTAGTACTAAGCAGACACTGGGAAAAATATGAGTAGAAGATCATGATGGCCCACTTTTGACTTGGATTATGTTTAATGAAAGATGTACACTTAGGTCAATTTTTCTTCTCATACTTATATGCATGTTCCTATTCCAGTTTTTGACAGTAGAGTGGTCATATAGCCCAACAGATTATTTCTTTTTTTGTTAGATATGATTCATACCATAGCTCAAAATAAGTAAAGCTAGTGTAAGGGCATAGCAAGGAAGCTCTGGTGAGAAGGTGAAGGTCCTTATGGACAGATTTATCTTTTCTGATAGCTTCCTGGTTTAGGTTGATTTAAGATGGCTATGTAGCTATCAAAAATTGCCAATTTCATGTTTCTCTAATGAGTAATTTCACACAACCTTTCAAAACACACTCATATAGGTCATATAAAAACTATGCCTTGTACTGAATACTTTTTTTCTGTCCTAGAGAGTTTAAAACTAGCTGTTTCTGATCTGAGTCTTAAATGACTTGAGGCTATATCCAGAATAAACAACATAGTGAATTGTACCCAGAAATAAAAAAGTAACTGCTACAGGGTGGGCAGCAAGCATTAAATATGTTCCTCACAATGACTCAGCTGACTCCAAAGATTAATTACTCCAGTTAGCACTAGATTAAGTTGCCCTTGTCAGGCGTTCATCTAACCTAGTAGGATATCCTGTTTGGGTAGTGTTTGCGCTGCATGGATGTGGGTGCCTATTTTCAGTCAAAACTCAGGAGAAGAATGCTCAAACTATACATGGCAGTATGACAGGGAGGGTGAGATACAAAAAACCATATATGCCATTCTGAGGTCTAAATATGTCTTGCAGAGCTCTGTGACAGTGAGATGTATTGACAAAGGTCAGTTGAATTTAGTTGGTAGAAAATATATCACCAACAGAGTTGTGTAGACTGTGTCTTTGCTCATCAGTATCATTTGTCGTATAGGTACTGAACAGAAGGCCACTTTCTGGAAATTCCATCCCTGCCTTGCTAGAGTGAAATGGCTCTTCTTTTTGTACACTTTTAGCCAAGACACTAAAACTGCTTTGAATATTGATGACACTACAAACTTAAGTGCTGTTCTTAAATTTACTGTTAAAAACCAAAACAAACTAACCAAAAAAACCCCAAGCAAACAAATAAAAATAGAAGAGGGAGGAAAACTGCAAAAGAATTTGTTAATGAAGCTCCTGAATAGGAAGAATAAAATATGTCTTTGTCATTCTCCGAATTTAAAGGAGTAATTCTATCAAGGGATCATCCCAGCCAACTCCAATTCTATAGGGAAATCATTAAAGCCAAAAAGTGGTTTTAGCAATATTTACTGATGAACCAAGTAAATATTTTTTATGAACTTTGTCTTCATTCAATGCTATCAGAAATTTCCCAGATTGTATTGAAACTGATTATCTACTAAATAAAGATGTCTATAAAGTTTAAAAGAGTATGAAAAAAGAGTATGAAATTGCTTCAACAGGGCCTCACTGGGCAAAGCAGGGTAGCATTTGAACATGAACTGATGTGTTAGTTTCAAGAGATTTTTTTTTCTTTAATGGCCTCGTCATCACTTGTTCAGAGGTGTTTAAAATCTATACTTCTGAAGAGCTACACCTACCAATAATGAATGGAGTTAGGCTTTTATCAGTTGAGTATTCTCCTTGACTAGTTATATGTAGTCAAGAGTACCTAAAGATGATATGAGCATCAACACAGATTCATTTCCACTGGTGTTGCTCAATTGTTACTCAGAAACAGACACAGAAGCTCATTATTTTCTTCTCAGCTATCTACCAGTATACATGTCCACCCTCATTGAAAATTTTCTAAATAGGATCTTTCATTCCTACTTATCAGTTTGCTGAAGGGTTGGATACAACCTGCCTTTGCGATATACATCCACATTACATTAATAAAACCATGGCCATATTAATAGTCATCTCGTCTTTCTCCCTTTCTTTTCTGCAAACATATGTGTGTGTGTATTACATGTGCCTATAAAAACACACAAAACCCCATACATTCATGTGTTACATACACTCAAATCCACATAATAGGTATAATTATATATAAATTATTTACTTTAATGATGTAGACATAATGATATATTCAAACATAAAACAGATTTACAATGGTAAATCACCAAAGTACTCAACTCAGTAAGATTTCATGAAACAAATTTTACTAAACCCACCTTTCAATAGTTTTTAATCAAAAGGTTCTTTCCCAGATACTAGACAGATGAGTTGGTTAATAATTCAGTGGACTCATAATAAATAGGTTCAAATCCTACACTGTGTTAAAGTTTCATTAATTTGTTTTTGCTTAGATTGAGCTCAAGCACCTGAAGTTCTTGTAACATAATGGCACACTGACAGGGAAGGGACGCTGCAGGAAGAAAAGGAAATTACATGATTATTTTTAGGAAGTTTCATCATTCCCACTGGAGCTGACGCACATTATAATTGTACTGAAATGTACATAAAAATGTAAATCATTTTTCAGAGCATCAATAACCTGAAAGTATCAATAAGCCTCATAGTAACAGGTTAAAATCCATTGCACTTTTTATCATCAAATGTAAATTGCATCAGCTTTCAGCAGATATACTATTTCTTTGCTGCTTCATGCCTATTACACTGTTCATATTGTGTTACATGCAGTAACTTAACACAATATGACTCTTCAAACTTTATATGCCTCATATTTGAAATAATGACTAGGGGAATAATATGGGCTGACATGGATGGAATGAAGGATTTTGATTCTGTTTGATTTTAAACTCCTTTACATTTTTGGCTGTAAGTCAAATTCTAAAGATAAAATTGTATTTGCTCATCATCACTGGCTTGAAAGTTTAAAGGAGATTTGTGCACACATAAACTATTCATCTATTGTGAAGGAAAAGATTAATTGCATTTTGCATTTCTCAGTTCAGCTGAAAATTGGCACTATTAATGATGCTGACAGGCAGTGGCCAGGAACCTGAGTCTATAAAACTTTTTCATACTGTAGGCATTCTCTCTCTTGAGGGTTTCTTTAGGAATCTTTTATAGGAGCTGATAAAGCACCAGATGTCTGAGGTGTTCAAATACCATACTGAGAACAGCCGTGATAGACATTTTGAATTGTAAAACTTGTATCAATATCTCTTACTGTTACTTATGACCATCTTAATCCCACAACATTTTATTACATTGTTCTGAAGCACTAGAATCTAACTATGATATTTGCATGTTTACAGCTGTGATAATTTTTTTTTCTTGTATGGTCATGTTGACATGTAAAAGGGAAGAAAAGCTCAGAAACAAAATAAAACAAATTTGAAAACTATTATTGAACTTAAATACACCAACTCTAAAACATTCTTGCTTTATTTTGTTACCTCTGATATTAACTACATTATAACAACTTAAAATTGATTCCATATTATATTGCTTTTCTTTTATTTCTATATACTTTTTCCCTGTATACAGTTTTTGAATAAAATGGTTTGTAAAGACCTATCAACTATAAAACTTCGGGGGGAAGCAGAGGATGATCAACATACCCAGTGATTCCCTTTGTCTGGGTCTCAGAAGATGAGTGGAATTTTCTTAGCATCTAAATATTAAACATTGATTTTTTTTTTCATTTTACTTCCTTAGTTTCCAATAAATTGAAGTTTAATGTATAGTCTCTGACACTGGACTTCTACACTATCTGTTCCATAGTCTATAATCATGCTTCAGGCAGATAGACTTGCTAGCAGGAGTTTTGAGCATGACACTGTTTTTTAGATGTATTTCATATGCAATTTTTGTTTTTGAGAAGAAAGGTAAGACTGTTAGTGGTTGATAGTAAATCTAGAGCATACAGAAAAATTTAAAACATGCAATCATAGCAAAGAATGCATCTTTTAAATATTATGTATGTGAAGCAATTAGCATGGCTAAATTGTATAAATAGACTTACAAAAATAGCATCAGAATCAGAACCATTAAATGTCACCTTTAAGAATTCAAGAAGTAAATTTTGTCATTTATAGAATAAGTTTTTACAAGTCTCTTAAGTATGTACAATGTATGAGATCAGAGGAATACTTCAATATATCCTTTAGCACCCTAAGGAAAATTGCAGGCAGTAAACGTTTATAAGAAATAAATCATATTAAATTAACCTGTTATCAAAGAATATTCAACAATTTGCTACAGAAGGTAGGGTTAATGCAGTGGACAGAATAAGCACTGCTTAATTCCTCTGACCAGTAAAGTTCGAATCTATTAAATCAAGGTTGATTTTTCAAGAAATCACAAGAAACATGATATATATAGCAGTAAGCAGAATGAGATCCTGAAAAAAAATAAAATTAATAACTTTATCTTTGGTAAGGATTGTTCTCTGATTAGATTTTTTTCCTTTGGACTGTAGCATACTAATGTTCTACAAATCCCAAGATTTGAAAAAATGTTCAAATCTCATTTAACATCTTCATGAACACACCAGAAGAAGGTAAGAAAAGTAAAGCTGAGCAAATTATGTAAGGTGGAGTATCTTTCCTTTTAAGGAACATAACTTTGAATATCATCATTCAGATATCATACAGAACATTTTTTGTTTGTTTCTGTCACACTGCAGAAAACATATTCTGCTCTCTGTTATACCAGATTTGAGCAGTGAAAGATCTGAAACAGCATTTTCACTCCAGGTATTTTCTGACTAAATTTCTTGTCTGACCAAAAGGAAGGAGAGGTTTACAATATGGTCATTGATTGGAGAACTTCAAGTAATGAGTACTGAACAAAAGATTAGAAGAGTTAAATATACATCATCTTGGCCAAATAAAAGTTATAAGGGGTTATAATGACCGGTCTATGAATATTTGAGGGAGCAATACCAAGCAGGGTCATATAAAAAGGAGAGGGAGAGGGATCATTGAAAATTACTAATCAAATCAATAAAATAATAAAATAATTTCCTCGGATAAGTTTGTTGAACTAAAGACAAATGTGGAGAAAAGACCATAAATGTAATACAGAGATGTATTCTGTGTTGGCAGAGAGGTGGACTAATGACACAGTATATCCTTCCCAATTTTAGATTTTATGATTCTATGATCCTTTATAGCCTAAGAGAGATTTGGTTAAATATCTTCCTCCTCAGACAGCCTGAAAGAGTAAAGTGTGGACACTGGAAATTCCTCAGGGTGTGAAAAAATTACTGCTATTGGTGTAACTTCTCACAATGAAAAGGCTAAACAATGATTAGCAATGATTCTGGCTCATAAAGTTTGTTACATATATACATTTGCATATGTATATTATTATTCCTACATATTTCACTTTTTGTGTCCATAACCTGTATAATCAGAAAGACACTCCCAAACTGGCAGCTGAGAGACATTTTAACTTCTTCTGTGAATGCCAAATTCCAATAATTTTTGGAGATTCAGGCTCTGTGTCTCTGTTTCAGTTATGAAAGCACCGGGATTATAGGAGTTGAATGCTAAACTCTGTCCTATTCCAGTTTATTTTTCTGAATAGGAGAATTCAAGATGTGAAACTTATGTGTGTATGTATCCATTCATTCATCATTTTACCAGATGTCTTATGAAGAACAGGTTATACTTGTTATCTTGCAGGTAATCTTATCAGAGAATTTTATCAGAGATGAGCTAAAAACCTAAATCAGTAGTAACAGTATCACAAGGCCAGTCAACAATGTCAAAAAATAGTGTATGTTTTTAGCTTAATTATTTCCATCACTTTCATACCTTTATATTGTTCTACATATACTCACCTCCTAATAAAAAGAGACAGCATTTTTCATCTGTAGGGAGATAAACTGCTTCAAGAATCCATTTTGTGCATCCATTTCTAGTGGTCCAATGCAATAAATAAATAAACAAGCATGGCATTTCAATGGAAAGTAGTGTGTTTGAAATTAAAACAGTCGAGGACCATCAGCTACCAGGCTGAATCTGTGCAAATATTCCATTCTGTATTGAGGATGCACTTACAGAAACATCATCCCAACCTAGTGCTTCATTACAGGCAACAGGTAATATCACTCTTCACTGGTGCTAAGCTTTCAATCAGAAGAAAACTGATGTGAATAAAAGCACTCCACTGATCAGAAGTCTAATGCAGATGAGTTTCAATGTCCCTGGCTTCATCAGTGATGCACTTATTAGCTGTGGCCAGAGAGGCTGACACTAGCATTATGATCTGATCTTCAGCCATGAACTTGCATGTTGGTGTCTGTCTGCTGACTAATCAGTACTCAGCAGAGGTCATCAGCAGTTCTGCCAGGGTCATCAACTGCTCACATTCATTTTTGTAATTTGTTGCAGCCACATTGAGCCACATAGCTCAGCCAACACCCAAACAAGGCCAAATCATACAATTGTTTGCACAGTTTTAGAGTTCTTTTATCAGCTAACAAAATGTCAACATCCCAGCAACAGTTCACGCTGCTGCCTGGAGTGACATTTGATGTCACTCACTGCGCATTCCCTTCACCCTCTAAAAGTTAGGAATCTGGTTGAAATCAGTCTGTTTAGGCTTCCTCTTGAATCATTACAGAAAGAGTTGCTTCTCAGAAATAATAATCAACAATAGTGTAAGAGTCTATGAAAAACTGAGTTGCCCCTTGGGAGATGCTTCTTTCTTCTTGTTGACTAAAGAGCAAGAAAACATATATAACTCAAGTCAAGGCTACTCACCCAAACTTTTAGAGGCCTGTGTTACTTGAGATATGTCTGTAAGGTCAAAAGCAACAGCATCAATATAAAACTGAACTAATAATAAAACTTGTAGGCTCTGATGACTCCTGGGTTAGCAAGTACCTGTCTGCAGTGTTCGTCATTGGAAATTTGTCAGGTCTTATGGAATGATGTGGCTATGCACCTTTTATAGGTTAAGGATCCCATCATTACTGGTACAAAGCAATTCATCAGGCGTACTTTGAAGTTTGCATAAGATTCAGTATGAAGTTGTACAATAAATTGCTTATTAAGCAACAACAAATTCTGTGCTATGAGTGACTATGACACCCTGTGGCTTTATTTTCCTGCCCCAAAATAAATCTGTCTACCTATTTAGACACTTTTACACTGCTAACACATGTGAACAGAATATGTTAACTAGAGATATTAAAAGACTGATGACAGATCTATGTAAGAATATTTTAATCGTGTTTTGTCATACCTGGCTTTATAAATGAGTCAAGTCATTGGGTCAAGTCCATAACTGTTGTTAAGCCAAACATTGGTTTTTTCCATTAAATGTGCAAACACAGGGTTTAATCTGCTGCACAATGCTGTGATAATGTCTTCGTACATTGGTTAAGGTCCTGGAGGCTGTATCAGTAACAGCATGAGAATACAAAGCATTTACACTGCTGCTTAAGGTATGTCTGATTAACTGGTAAAGAAAGAGAGGATACTCATGTTCCCTTAATACAGTGCCGTTCTTTCAGCTTTCATGACCAAGGTGACATAATTCATATGATTAAAGGGAATTTCTGTAGCAAACCTTCTTGCTTCTATAAAGATAAAATAAAATAAAAGTGTAGGTGAAGAAGAATAATTACCAGAACTCAGGAAAACAAGGCTTGATCTGATGGCATGATATATAAAGCTTAGGAGGAACCCATAACCCAATATAGACATTGAAATAAAAAAATTAAGTTATAGACTAATTTTTTAGGAAAGCACAGCTTATTCTTCTCTGAAGTAGCACTGGTAGTGTGCACAAACAGAAAAAAGATATCTGCATTTTCAGTATAACTACAGAACTGGAAGAATTTGCTGCATCCAACTACACTATCATTTTTCTGTCTAATCTATCTATCTGTCTATTCTGTCTATCCCTTAGACTATAGGAAAGACCTTGGTCTGCCCTACTATGATCAGGGTCTAAATACAACAAAATCAACCTCTAATCATGTTGAATGTGAAGTGTGAAAAAGCCTAATGTGTAACATGGCAAAAGACTAATTTGGAAATTTCCATGGCTACAGGAAATGACTAGACTCAGAGCAAACCATAAAGTCTGCAGAAGAATACAGAGTGATATGCTGCAAAATGCCAAATACCATATTGAGCATGTGCAGTATAATGAGACAAATTAGGTCAGGAGAAGGGGGGCAGGTAATTAATTTTTTATCTCAGTGCAGAATTGGTGAGACTGCATTTGAGTGCTTTACACTGTTTTGGGCTCCATAATACAAAAAGGATCTTGTGGAATTGGAAAGAATCCAAAGAAAGGATAACAAAAATGATAAAAAAAAGTTTATTAAGAAAAGTGAATTTGCAAAGCCTGGGGAAAGTAGAACTAAGGCATGACATGAAAGCTAATTCTAAATACCTGCAGGGTATTAACAAAAAAAGTGACTGGGGGTGGAGCAGGGAGAGAAAATGTATTTCAGCAATCAGTTCAGGTACAAGAAAAATAATTACCTCAAAATAACTTTGAAAAAAAAAAAAAAAAAGAAAAAAGGTGTCTGTGTGCAGCTTGCAGTCAATCTTTCACAAGACAGTTCATTGACTTTCTGAGTAGGGAAATCTGAGGTTTATATAATGTAAAAGCATGTGTTCAAAACCCAGTTACTTGTCAATGGTAAGGAATTATTTGTCAGTGTGAGTAACAACAGTTTTCTTCTGTTTCTGGAACTCTGACTATGGGCTAAAAAAATCTGTTGCTTTTTTTTCTTTCTTTCTTTCTTTTCCCTTGTAAGAAATACCTGACTGTTAAACACCAAAATGTTGATAAAACCTTTACCGAAAACCAAGATTTTAAAATACATACTCAATATCTGAGCAGACAAATAAAATATGAATAAAAGTGTATGGAACTATATAACTAATTTGTTCACACGTATTTGACCAGGAAGGCAAAGGATGATGAACACATCTCAAGTGTTCTTGAAGTTCCTGAATAGTATTTAGGTATCAAACGACTCAATATCTAACTACTGTGTCTTCTTTTCCATTATTTAAAAAAAACCACAGAAAGCTAAATCCAGGTAGAAACATAACGGGGTCTGTACATTTAGGCTTATGCATGATATGAGTTATCATATGCCATGTATATTATATACATACAGGCAAAGACCAGTTAGGGAAAGAAAACTAGGAAACAGTTGTAGGAGTCAATTTGTAGCTAGGTCCTGAATAAATACTGCATGTGCCAAAATGCACAATTCTGAGAAGAAATAATGTTCTCTCCCCCCGCCCCTTTTAAATTATAATTATATTCTCTGCAGTGAAATGTATGTGACTGCTCAACAAATGTCAAAGCAAGATGAGGCTTCATGAAGCTCTAAGAATCCTTGAAATTCCCTACTCTTTGTGTTAACAAGAGTCTAAAATTAGAAAACCATCTTACTGGCTGCACTTGATAGCATATACATTAACAAAACCCACAAAAAAAAAAAAAAAAAAAAAAAGTTTCTTTGTGGTAATAAAAGGGCATTTACAAATCAGAACCACGGGATCTTTGTTTTGGGATTTTTGTCTGTTTGCCTGTTTTTTCACTTTGTATTTATTTTAAAGTGAATTTTGATTTTTTTTTCTGTTTATCAATAAAAAGCTGTGATGAATCGTATCTTTGAGGTTGAACACCTGAAATCACAATACATAACTTTTAATTTATCAGAAAAATATACAAATTGAGAACGAAAAACACATAATAAAAATACATTGATCCATATGAAATCAGAAAGTGCAAATTACTCTCCCACAAGTAAGAATACTTTAGAAGCTGGCTTCTGATCTCCTAAGCAGTGGAAGAATTCTAGCTGTGTGATTTCTCTGAACTATAATGGGAACTGTGTGGCTTAATTCCCAGACATTACTTCAAAATTTTGAAGGCTAATTATTAATTTCAGTCTTCTGCTTTGCATGTTTAATTATATACAGCAGCCATATGAATACATTGCAGATCTGACAAATCGTGAGAGCAATGCACTTTTAGTTGCTGAAAATATGCTGTTGGCATCTTTTGGCAGATAGTATTCATAACAATAAAATGAAATATACATTTCAGTTTTAAATTTAGCTATGTTTATTAAGGATGAAAGAATTTCTGTGAAATTCTATGAAAAGGATGAAAGAACTCCCTGCTCTGGAGTGTACATTTAAATTTCACATCACACCACTTCCAGCTAATTGTTAAACTGGGTCAGAGAATTCTGATCCATTATGTTAACTCTTCATTGAGAATTTGGTACCTTCCTGAGTTACATACCTAACCTCAGTTCAGGAATAAATGTAGGAAATTAGTCAGGAATTAATCTGACTAGTTCCAATTAAGTGATAATCATTTTGCAGTAAGATAATTTGTGGTTAATATGGACTTTTCCTGGACTTTGTTGTATTTTCCTCTCTTCCTTAAAGAAAGGGAAATATCTTGTACCCTTCTAAAATGTGTTTCTGAGGATGAACAATCAAATGTAATTTCTTAAGTTTCCTAGCATTTACAGAGAATTGTCTGTGTGAAATGAGTCCAATGGCTTTAAGCCAACAATCACATCTGGATAAACCTTTTGTGTGGTAGACTGCCGCAGCACAGATACAGATCTCTGTTCACCTAGAAAAGCCCACAGAAGTGCATGCTCTGTGCTGCGGTTGTTTTGTTACTTTCATTTATCATTTCAAGCTGCGTTATTTTGATGGCTTTTCAGTTGCAGGACTACCAGTGCTGATGCAGAGATAATGAAAACTGAAATCATCAAACAACAGGGATGTCTGTAACTGCTAATGGGCATCCTTCCTCAGTTTATTAACTCCAGCTGTGCTGTTTGACAGGTTTTGTAAAGAGGTACAGCATGATGTGAGAATACAGAGCAGAGAATGAAGAAGATAGTGTCAAGAAGTAAACTGCATCACACACAATCCCTATAAGTAGATTTGCAGAATGCGGAAATCATTATCATCTTTTCAAAACTACAATATTTTCAGCAGGACATAAAGTGACCAATATAGAGACCTTCAGTGAAAGTCTGAGAGTACAGAACTTCTACCACAGTGCAGTTATTTTCTGGTATGAAATGAGTTGCCAGCAGCACCTTGCATCTAGTTAGTAATGAAGCTATTTGAAAGCATCTAGTCTTTGTTAATAATAATATCAAGTGCTACTTTAGAGTATGTGCATAAGTTATAGCACTGCTTCTAAAAGACTCAACAAAATACTTGGGATTCATTGTTGTTATTAAAAATTTGTCTGGAAAAACTTGTGGAGGTTATTACATAAAGCACTGAGCAGGATTGTTGAGGAGGAAATAGATGTGATGTAATGTTGCAGATCTTTTTGCTTCTTATTGGTGATTATCCTTGTTTTTTAGGGTTTGTAAGTGTCTGAAAGTGAACATGCTAGGAAGCTTTGCAAAAACTTGTGAAAGCTTTTTAATTATGCACATCAAGTGGGAGTATTTCACAGTGTGTTCAAAAAAGTGTGTGTTGACTAAGACTGCCTCAAAGGCTTGTTCTGTGTGAGTTGTTGTGAATGGGCCTCACAAGTACCTACAAGTGTGGATGGAGAAGTAGTTATCAGAAAACAGCAAGCCAACAAGATTGAAAGGGTTTGCTGAGAGGTACTGGTTGGACGTCTCATCAGAATGGATAAGCTCTGGAGCCTAGTGGCTCTGCTGAATCTGCAAGAACTATTAAGCTCAGGACACTGTCTGTCCAAGGCCACCAACACATGCTAGCACCAACAACAGATTGGATAACTCAGGCCACATCCAGTTGTGAGAAACTGCACTGGTGAGACCCACCATCGCCACAGCAGATGTCTTGTCTCAACATTGCTATGGCAGGAAACTCAGACGTTGTTAAGGCAGGAAGGTAACACCACTGTCACTGCAGAGATTTATCTATACATTGTTAAAAGAGGAAACTGACTGACGCCATGGAGTAACGGGGGAGGCTGATCCTGCAAAACTTAACCAAACCCCTGTGCATGTGCCCAGACTTGGGGTCAGGGGGATCAAGGTGCCTGGAGGCCCCTGAGGAGTGTTGGGCACATACATCATTGCCAAGTGGAAGGTGTGGTTAAGCAGAACAGCTTGTAACAACTCTATAAAAAACGGAGCCAACTAACATCGGGTGGAATGTTCCCCCACTGGACTTGGAAACGAATAGAACTGTTGGGATGCCACAACTCTGGGGTGGAAGCTATTGCTCTGAACTCTTTCCTTTTTTTCCTTCCTTCTTTCTTTCCTCCCTTTCTCTCTATTTCTTGCTCTCTCTCTGTTTGCATTTGCAGATTTACTGTTGGGCAAATAAAGTTCCTTGGCTCTTGACTCCATTTTGAGTCTTAATTCTGTTCCTGAGAAACACAAAGAGAACCACACTCAGGTCTCTGGCATGCAACACCAGTCCTGCAGGATTATAGATAGATCTGAAACAGAGCTTTGAGGGACTTTCCTGCCACCTGACAAAGAGTCATTTGTATTGGGTTTGCATGGCAAGGTTTGGGCAGCAGGGGAGTTTACAGGGGTGGCTTCTACGAGAAGCTGCTAGAAGCTTCTTCTATATCCAACAGAGCCAGGTGGATGACTACTATCCAACCCAAGTGGATGCCTGAAGAAGGCTGTGACCCAGTGGGCAGCCTATGCTGGAGCAGGCTCCTGCCGGCACCTGTGGCCCCATGGGGAGACGAGCCCGTGCTGGAGCAGGTTTGCTTGCCTGGTCTGTGCCCCCACAGGGGACCCAGGCTGGAGCAGTCTGTACTTGAAGGGCTGCACCCCATGGAAGGGACCCATCCTGGAGCAGTGTGTGAAGAACTTCAGCCCATGGGAAGGACCCATGTTGGAGAAGTTCATCGAGGACTGTGTCTCATGGGAAGAACCCTATGCTGGATCAGGGGAAGAATGTGAGGAGTCCTCCCCCTCAGGAAGAAGGATCTGCAGAAGCACGAATTGACTGCAAACACCATTCCTGTCCTCCTGTGCTGCTCGGGGGAGAGAAGGTAGAGAAAATCAGGAATGAAGTTGAGCCTGGGAAGAAGGGAAGGTGGAGCTAAGATGTTTTTAAGATCTAGTTTTTATTTCTCATTACCCTACTCTGATTTGATTGGTCATAAATTAATTTCCCCGAAGTCAAGTCTTGTTTTGCCCATGACAGTAATTGCTGAGTGATGTCCCTGTCCTTATCTCCACCCATGAGCCTTTTGTTATATATTCTCTCACCTGTCCTGCTGGGGAGGGAGTGATAGAGGGGCTTGGTGGGCACCTGGTGTCCAGCCAGGGTCAACCCACCACACGTTGGCACATCAATATGAACCTCCCCTTTTTGGTAAAGAGCTGAGTTTGGCTTTATGACCAAGCCTATGAATTTGTGTGAGGAAATGATTGAACAAATCATGACAATATTTATCTGCTGTTAATAATGAAAGCTAAATTAATATTTAAGTGTTCTAATAAATTGGTTTGATCTGTGTGTCTCCTTTATCAGTCTTTCACCACAAAGATTTACAGCATTCTGGCCTTGTGGAGAGCAGCCAGTGCAGCAGGTAGCTGAAGCCTCTCATCAGTTCTGGTGCATGCAGCTAAAGCACACAGCACCTTTCAGAAAGTGTTCTCCTTTTTCAGGGCTGGTATTTATATCTAGTGCAAAGGAACCAATCAACTCCTAAAAATAACCTGTTAACAAAAAGTGCCATGTACCTGCTGTCTTCATGGGAAATTGGTGGTGGTGGTGAGGGCAAGGGGAAGGAAGAAAGCCAAAATACTATGAAATATTTTTTTCCAAATTGATAATTTAAATAAACTGGGACAACAGCAAATGGAATAAGATTACAGTATTGCTGCTGTTAACTTTCTTACCTGAAGATGTTTTGAATTTAAGGTAAATGTAATTGATAGGCTGGAATCTGCAGTTGTCAAAGTACAAGGCTGCTTTCATACCCTCGGGTTTTCTGTCACCAGCTTTCCCGAACAGCAACTTTGTGGACTGACATTTCATTTTCAAGTCAGAGGCTTGAAATTTTTTGCTGTTACTGCAGCTTGTCAAAAACACAGGGAGATCCCAGCAGCTTGGTCGTAAACCTAAGTGATGGGTATGGGTGAAGGTTACAAGAGAGGAAATAATCTTCAGAAAAAAACATTTAAAAGGCATTGGCAAACCTGCCTGCAAGGTGTGAAATAGCACAGGTGTGTAAAACATGCGGTTTGGCTACGCCGTAGCTGAAATGGAGATTCAAAATAGGGTCTGTTGGATGGTTTTAGGTGGCTTTCAATGACAGGCTAATGAAAGCTTCCATAAAATGGCATGTGCGTGTACGTATATATAAAATACTGGAATGTCTGTATAACTAAATTATAAGAAGAATATGTGGGGGCTATTGAATATAGACAGAGAGGGTGGCAGAAGCATCAGTGTATGCTTTTATCTCTTTGGAAAGGAGTAAGAGTGAGTGTAGCAGCATGCCAACTGCGAGACCCCAGGACGCAGCAGCCCTGCCTACTCTTGGATGGTGACTGCTGCTGAATTGTATGCAGTAGTTGCCAGGATCATTCTAGCTCAACTCACAAACTATGTTTTCTTGGAAATGTCATACAGGGCCAGTATGTTAGCAAGTCATGTATTTTATTCTTCTGGAAAGCTCGTATTCTGCTGTTGAAGAAGAAAAAAGAAAGGAAATAATTTTTTTTTGGTGACATTAAACAAGATCACAATTTAGAGTTGATTAGCGTTTTACATCTTCCTTAATTGGCTGGAAGGCTTGAGGGAGTCCTGAGTCCAAGTGCTGGTGAGCTGGACATATGCCTACTGCCTAATGGCAGTTCTACTTTGTTAAAAGGATGCTTGTGGCTAATGTCAGTACTCCTTTCCAATACTGGGACTGGAAATTAGGAAAGGTATTATTAAAACACAATCTACCTACCCATGGCATTGGTAACATCTAGCAGTTAACTGTCTGTAAGTGCCCAGACAAATGCTATAACTATGTGACAAGGAGAATCATAAATGTGATCAGTCTTTCACTTGCGTTCCTTCCTTATAGATGGCCTTTCTGACATACCCTAAATTTCAGTAAAAGTAACACTAGCAAAAGGCTAGGCTTCAGCCTATGTCTTAATGGAACTGTAGTACTAACAATGGCTACAAAACAAATACTTGGAAAATCACCCAGCACCAAAATATAATGTTTGGTATAATTTAATTCAAGATCGGCATGTGTATAAACATGCCAGTTACAGCAGAATAGGCTTGTATCACAAAAGCACAGTATCTAAAAGCTGAGAATTTTTCCATTTCTCCTCATGGTTTCAGAAGCTTACATTTCCTGACTGTTTTGCTTTGGTCTTCATAGTGTCAGAAAACATGTTTTCATTTTCACTGATGTCACTGACACCTTGACAAGTCTGGAGCCACAAGGCAGATATGGCAGCACAGCCCCTGGTGCACTGCTCAGGAGACACACTTCTGAGCTGGCCTGGAAGGTTACTTTATGCCATGCATTCGTCTGATGTGCCAGGTAGCCCTGGGCCATTCTCCTGAGGCTGGCAGCACAGAGGTGAATTGAGCAAATTCAGCATACAATTTGTGAAAGACAGCCACCCAGAGGTAACAGAAATGCTCCAGCTTATATCTGGACCTCAGTCAAATGGTCAATTAGTCACTTTGGTGGTTAAAAACCTGCTCAGTGGACTGAGTGTCTCTAGATTTGGGATGGGAGTGGGGGGGCTGTAGAAAAAAATAGGTCAGTGGTGAGATTTTCAGAATCACTTAAAGCTGGCCTAACATTACCTGGATATGAAAGATTTTGATCTTACTCTCGACCCAATATCTGCTTTTCTTCTACTCTGTCATCCCCTTTCTCA
This sequence comes from Falco naumanni, assembly GCF_017639655.2. NCBI lineage: Eukaryota > Metazoa > Chordata > Aves > Falconiformes > Falconidae > Falco > Falco naumanni. The sequence continues at coordinate 31,300,710 of NC_054054.1, read as the reverse complement.
GTCATTTCTATGGGCTCTTTTCTCACATGTATATGCACAGGACATTTTTTTCTAGAAGGTTTTAATTTTCTCCCATGTTTTATTTGATATCAGTTTAATCTTTTTGATCCATATTATTACAATACTCTGCAAAAGAAATAACAATACACTGACTATTTTGAAGCAGTCTACTTTGAACACAGAAAAACTAAATGCCTTAGTTTGATAGAGAGAAAAGTTCTACAGAAATGAAATGAAAAACTTTTCTTAACTACCTACACAATGGCTTACTCAAGCCAGTGATATGTTTCTTTCTTTCATCACCGATAAATGCCTGCACAAAGGAGAAAAAAAGAAAGATAGAAAATATATTACATACTCCTGCTCCACTTGCAAAACACAAGTCTTGATTCAAAGCCTGGCAAACCTGTTAAGGAATCTTTTGTTGTTTAAGACACTCATACATCATGCAGCACATCATCTTATTCTTCAGCAATCACCTTCTCCACTCAAAGTTAGTATTTTGACAATGAAAAATGCATATGTTTTTCTTTGTCTTGGATTCTCACTTTTAAATGGTGCATGATAAAGAGTGGCAAATAGTCTTTTACCATTGTAAATCCACCAAACCAAAATATATTGCACTTGTCCTTGAGAAGTCAATACATACAACTGCATTCACGATAATGGTAATGACCCACCCCAATTTTGAACATTCTTCTTAGCATTATATAGATCTTAGCAAAAGCTTATACTGAGTTACTTTGAATTTCAGTACCGTGGAGAATTTAGCTATGTCAGGAGCACACAGCAAAACATCTTGCTGCAAATCAGAACTAATTCTTAATAAGAAAACAAGCAATTTTTTTTTCTTTGAAGGAGGAGATACTTTGAAAGGAATGCCAGGCTTTATTTCTAGCAACTTTCCTGATTGTCAACTAAAGGTACCTTGGTCTATAAGGATGAAAATGAAGAAATAATTCACAAGGAGGACTATTTGACTTAACAGTCCTAGAATTCAGGGAGCTAATTCAGTTTATGCCAGCTATGTGCTCATCCTATACATATGAGGATGTACATTCAAAATCCTTTAAGCCATATATGATTTTGACATATATTTTCTGAAAGAATTGTGCTCTGCTGCTAAGTAAAAGATTTTTCATCATTCCTTCTATTTATGTTGGCCCAGTTCTCTCTATTTAAGGTGTTTGGTCTAAGGTCTTCAATTCCAGCTTCACAAAATCAGTATTTCCAGATAGCAAAAAGTTCTCTCCTGTATTAACAGCTTAAAGTTACTTTTTTCCATAGTAGTTCCAATTAGGTTTTTTTCTTCTGAATAATTCTTCTGTTTATCAACGAATGTTCGAATGAATAAAGGAAGAATTTGATAAGCAATAGTCATTAAGCCAAAGCAAGCTGAAATGTATGCTGTTTTCAGAGGAAACAGGCACTTGCATTTCTTTAAATAGGAGACATGAATCCTATGTTACCAACAAATACTTTTAGTATTGTAGATAGTGGTCAGTCCTGTCTTGTATCCTTTTGTAATCAAAGGAAATTGGAACTGCAGTAATTGACTGTATCTGTTGCCTAAAATTTATATTAATAGTTATGATGTAATTAAAGCGAAGCTTACAGACTGAACTGCCACTAGCAGTGATACATTCTGTGTCTGTAAGGATTATGGGTTGTTTATATTTGGTTGTGTTATAGCTAGGTGCTTGCTGGATTAATTAATTTATTTACTGACTTTACAAATCATAGTTGAACTTGATGCAATATTGAAGTTTAAGTTGTCATCATTTTACAAATGGTAAGTATTTTCTGAATACTTTTCATGAAATTAACTACTCTGAATCATTGAAAGCTATGCTGCTTCTGACTGACAAGATAGTGACTTGCTTAGAAATTTATTATAACTTTAATAGGCAAAACTGCTCATATACTTTTGGAGAGATCTGTGAAATTCTCAATACTAAAGCAAATAGCATTTGGAGACTACAAAAAAACTATCTAGCAGGAGTAATAAGAATGTTCTGTATTCCTCTAACTGGAAAATAGACAGCTGAAACCAGAATAATCTAGCCAAGTAAGGAAATCTGTTTATTATACAATCCGGTTTCTTCAGCATGTGCCACCTCTTCCTCTGGTGACATCTCAAATGTCTCCTCCTACCTGATTCTAATAGGCATATTATAATTATCACTAATTATATTGAAAATACTTATCTATCTTCTAATTATCTAGATCTCTAGGTAGTATGTATATGCAGAGGATGGATGAAGAATTATATCTATTCAGTTTCTTTCTGCAAATGCTACTCGTAACCATGAAGCTGAGCTTAATATTAATTTTTTGAAGAAATAATGTTAATGAGGAAGGCAAGATGAGACAGGCAGAATAGAAAGGACAAGGAAAAAAGAGAAATAAAAAAAAAAACAACCAAAAAACCCCCCCTCCAAAATTATTAATAGCCAAAATCCCTATCCCTTGACCCACCAATTATGAAAAAGACAGCAAAACCAAGCAGCAAAAATAAAAAATAGTGAAATGGGAAAATTATGAGATAAATGCACAAAGGCAGGTGTGTTCCCAGTGCTCGAAGAATTAGTTGAAGAAGTATAAATGACAAGGAAACAAAACATCTCTTGCATTTTTCCTTGAGAGAACTGTACAGGGAGAAACCCCATTTTTAGTAAAGTTGTTCCCTGAAATCATGCTTTTGGCAGCTCATGTGGACTCTGGGTTATGTAACTGGGTCTCCACCAGGTATGTCCTACGCTGTTGTGGAGCTCCTTGATTTCACATACTGTCTTCCTACACTTGATAGCAAGAGAGCCTCTCTGCATACCAGATACAATATGAAACCAGTCTGCTCTCCTCTGCTGGCCTTTCCAGAATTGTTGAAGGAAGTATTGCTATTTTAAATACATCTTTTCACTTACATTTCCTTGTTTGAATGCTGCTCAAATAACATTTACCACAAGTCTTTTTCTGCTTCCTGGAAGCTAACTTTCATGTGGACTGATAATCCACAGGATGCTGTAGCACATATTCTATAACATCCTCAGCTGCCACCATCCAAAATCAACATGAAGATATTTGTGTGACAGCTGACCATAATAAGTAATATCGCTGTGGTGGTGTGAAAATCAGCAGAACTGAACAGTTGCATATATTTAATCAAAGATGAATGTAGGATATTATATGAGTGACAGGAACTAGGCTTGCAATTTATAATGGTAATTTTTTTGTATATAGTGACAGCTTTATTCACCTTCTCCTTCAGCAGTTTCTGTAACTTGTAGGGGACTCCATATAGCTGCTTTCCACCTCTGATGCTTTCCTACAATATGGCAGGACCCAGCCGTAAAAAAGACATACTGCTTCTCATGTTCTGGCAGTTTATTATACAAGCGGGTTTTTCTTCAGCATGTGTCACCTCTTCCTCTGGTGGCATCCCAAAATCTTTACCTTCTGGCCAGTCCACAATAAATTCCAAGGTTCCTGGATGATCAGGTTTTCCTTTCTATCCTGGGCCTTGAAAAGCAAGTCTTGTGGCAACACAGTGCCCCAGAAAGAATAGAGTCAGACAATGGGGCTCATTTCCAAAACAATCTCATAGATACCAGGGCTAAAGAACATGGCATTGAGTGGATATATCAAATTCCCTGTCATGCACGAGTCTCTAGAAAAATCAACCGATACAATGAACTGTTAAAGACTATGCTGAGAGCAATGGGTGGTGGGACTTTCAAGCACTGGGATACACATTTAGCAAAAGCAACCTGGTTAGTCAATACTAGGATCTGCCAATCGACTGATGCTACCCAGTCAAAACTTTTATGTACTGAAGAAAGTGGTAAAGTTCCTGTAGTGCACCGTCAAAATATGCTTGGGAAAACCATCTGGGTCATTCCTGCTTCAGACAAAGGCAAAACCATTTGTAAGATTACTTTTGCTCAGGAAACTGGGAGCACCTGGTGGTTAATGCAGGAGAATGGGGAAATCTGATGTGTTCCTCAAGAGGATTTGATTTTGGGTGAAAATAACCAATGAATTGAGTTATGTGATGTTAATGTTGCATAATGTACATTGTCACACCTATATGCATATTGGTACTGGGCATCTTGTGGCACACATTTCCACCACTTTGGATTTGAAGATTTGAATGTGACTTCTCTTCAGTTGCCATACCAATGAAGAATTACTTTGGTGAAACTAGACCAGTGCAGCTGTGATAGAATCAGAACTGGCTTCAATGTGCAACAATCCAACACTTGTACCATCTTCCCTGCCTAGAAAGACTGTTATAACAGACGGAGCCCAAAGTCATGGAATAAATGAACTCAAGAGACATTAGTGGGATGGTCAATAGACTTAGGCAGTGGTAATCTGTGTATTTATGTTAAAGGACAGGAGAGGTGAGTATACATTGGTAGGTGTATCATGACATAAATTGTATGGAATAAGGGGTACATACCACCCTGGTTTCAGCTGGGATAGAGTCAATTTTCTTCTTAGCAGCTGGTACAGTGCTGTGTTTTGGATGTGGAGTGAGAACAATGTTGATGGCACACTGATGGTTTGGTTGTTGCTGGGTAATATTTATACTAAGTCAAGGACTTTTCAGTTCCTCAGGCCCTGCCTGTGAGAAGGCTGGAGGGGCACAAGAAATTGGGAGGGGACACAGCCAGGGCAGCTGGCCTGAACTAGCCAAAGAGCTATTCCATACCATGGGGTGCCATGCTCGGTATATAAACTGGTGTGTACGTGTCGGCTGGGAGCTGCCAATCACTGCTCAGACACTGGCTGGACATCGGTCAGTGGGTGGTGAACAGTTGCACTGTGCATCACTTGTTTTCTGTTCTCCCTTCCTTTGGATTTCATTCCTGACCCCCCCACCCCCCCCACTCCCCCCTTTTCATTATAACTCTTATTGTTATTGTTCTTTCATTTTTATTTTATTTTAATTAATAAATTGTTCTTACCTCAACCCTCAAGTTTTACACTCCTTTTTGATTCTCCTCCCCATCCCTCTGGATAAGGCGAGAGTCAGTGAGTGGCTGCGTGGCACTTAATTATCAGCTGGGGTTAAACCACAACAGGCCCATATCGAAAGATTCATATTTGTTAATATAAATCATGTGATTCATTGAGTGGTATGTACCTCAGAAATTCTTATCCATACCCTGAAACAGTTATATGTCTGCTAAAATTGTTAATGGGTTTGGTTTTAGTCTTTATTATTTCTTATTTTGTATACTTTCATTTTACACCAAAGCTAGGAAAAATGAAGAACCACCCTGTAAAGTGTTATTCTATGTATATATAATAAAAGTTATTATTCTGTGTTTTAATGTCAAGGTGTAAGACCTGGAAATTCCGCAGTTTCTCACACATCCTTAATTCTTCTTCTTCATGCATTGTCTTCAGCACTGAACAAAAGGGTGTTAAGGAGAAAAAAAAAAAAAAAAAGCCCCAAACCTGCATGTGATCCTGCATCATAAAGAACATGAACACAGGTGGCAAAAAGAAGACACAAATAAATTTGGTGCTTTGAGACTTTCTGGGCTGAGACAGTTTGAATGCTCAATTTTATAACCTATGTAGCAGTAATGTAAGATTTTTATTGCAAAGTTTATGAAATTTTCAAGCATCCTATGACAAACTCCATTCTTGCCCATCACTGGCAGGTGTTGAACTCTGATTTTCAGGATTGTGAAATATTGCCAGATTGTATTATGCTAACAGAAGACAAGATAGAATGAGAAATGTGATTCTCTTGGATCAGATGGAAGGTATTAAAGGATCCTAAGAAATCATCAACTAGGAGTGAAGTGATGAAGCATTACCAAAATTATGCCCTCTCACTGTTTGAAGCACTGAATGTATCTAATTTAATTTCAGTTTTCTGAGTCTTGAAGCCTTGATGGCATGTGCCTAATACCTATGTGGGAGGAGAGAATTATGACAAAGTATACTCTCTTCATGTAATTTCTGAAGCTGTTGACCAATTTCAACCGATTTTTTCAGAGGAAAGGCTTCAAATAATGTCATACTTTACTAGGCACTGGAGAATCCTAACAGAAGGTAGCGTCTGCACAAAGCACAGCAACTAGGCAGTAGGTTTCTGTATGCCAGTACCTCTATTTATATTTTCTTGCACAGAGGAGCAAAGGATAGAATTCTGTCTTGTAAATGGTACATAAGTTAATTCACAAATGAATTCAGAAAAAGCATCCCTTATGCTCCAGTGAATAAACCAACTAGTCATTGCCACAGGTTGGGAATAAACATCTATTTTTTTCTGTTGCTATCTCAAGTTATCTGAGATGCTCAAGGCAATTTATTCCTTAGAGCTTAAACTCACAAAAGTTGGTGTCAATGAAACTTCAGCTTCCAAATGGCTTTGGCGATGTGGCCATAAACATGAGGTGTTGTTTTCCATCACCTTTTGGAACATCTGGCATAGGTCACTACTAGAAATACAAAACTGAATGAGATGGGCCAGTGGAAGCAAGGCAATTCTCTTTGTGCCTTTCTTTCTTTTACTTTAGCACAGTCTGGAAATCTGACAAGACTACCAGTGGGAAGAAAATAAATAAGAGTGCCAGGAACTTTCAAAACCATCTGTTTGTGCTGTAGAACTACTAATAGCAGAGAGGACCCTTCTAAGCATTTAATAGATTGCGAAACATTATTTTGAGTAATGAACTGCTTGAAATTAATCACTGTATGAACCATTTAATACTTTTCAAGCCTGTTGATCAGCATTCTTGCACCTCTGAATTGCCCTTTTATCTCACAATACTCTTCTTAGTTATCTTCAAGTAGTATTTTGTTTCAGTTATATATAGGGACTAAAGACAGAGAGATAATTTTATTACTGTTTTACTAAATGCTAACCAGTAGCGTGTGCTAATCTTTGTACCAAACAACATTTTATTAATGTCAGGTGTAATTTAAGCTCTGTATTTTTCTGCTTTGGTTTTTAACAAATACCGTGGAAAAGATAGAATGTCTCAAACTAAGAAAGCTTCTGCTTATCTCAAAAGTAACAATTAAAATCACACTATTATATGCATAATTTATGTGCATGCCCAGAAACACTTTTGGCATCATGAACAAGAAGCAATGATCTGAGTAACACTGTGTTAACCTATTTCTCCGTCCTTTACCAAAAATGCTGGTATTCAACATATATATAGTGATGCCTTTACTGTGAGGGTGGTGAGACACTGGAACAGGTTGCCCAGAGAAGCTGTGGATGCCCCATCCCTGGAAGTGTCCAAAGCCAGGCTGGATGGGGCTTTGAGCAGCCTGGTCTAGGTCCCTTCCAATCCAAACCATTCTAGGATTCTGTGATTCCATGAGAAACTCCATTTTCTCTCCTGCTTTTTGATCTCATCAAAGATGTAAGGAACAAGAAAGGAGTTGTGGCTCTTGACACATCATTCTCTTTAGGTCTAAATTGGTATCTGTTCATCACATTAGCAGACATTTGGCCACATACTTATTACATGACCCAAAGGACTGACCTTCTCTACTTCCCCAGTTCTGGTAATTCTTCTGTTCATTCTGGAGCTGTGTTCATCTTGCAAGCTCTCTGTATTTGTGCAACCAGGTAGAAAAGAAAAAGTAGTTTGTGCAACATAAGTGGTTAGTTTCAGACTTGAATAAGGACCTGTTGTGGTTTAACCCCAGCTGATAATTCAGTGCCACGCAGCCACTCACTGACTCTCGCCTTATCCAGAGGGATGGGGAGGAGAATCAAAAAGGAATGTAAAACTTGAGGGTTGAGGTAAGAACAATTTATTAATTAAAATAAAATAAAAATGAAAGAACAATAACAATATGAGTTATAATGAAAAGGGGGGAGTGTGTGTGTGTGTGGGGGGGTCGGGAATGAAATCCAAAGGAAGGGAGAACAGAAAACAAGTGATGTACAGTGCAACTGTTCACCACCCACTGACCGATGTCCAGCCAGTGTCTGAGCAGTGATTGGCAGCTCCCAGCCGACACGGACACACCAGTTTATATACCGAGCATGGCACCCCATGGTATGGAATACCTCTTTGGCTAGTTCAGGTCAGCTGCCCTGGCTGTGTCCCCTCCCAATTTCTTGTGCCCCTCCAGCCCTTTCACTGGCAGGGCCTGAGGAACTGAAAAGTCCTTGACTTAGTATAAATATTACCAAGCAACAACCAAACCATCAGTGTGCTATCAACATTGTTCTGCCACCAAATCCAAAACACAGCACTGTACCAGCTGCTAAGAAGAAAATTGACTCTATCCCAGCTGAAACCAGGACAAGGTCTTGAAGTGGAGAAATCTCAAAGGGTCTCAAGGCTCTAAATAATTGCATGCAGTACTGTCACACTGTTTGAACGATAAACATTCTTACAAAACTGGGGTTGCTTCACTAATACTCTGTGAATCCAAACAAGCCAATGTAATTAAACATCTTAATATTTACACAGAATTATTCCACTACAGTTATAAACTTTGTCTGTAGCTCCAATGTTTTTTTGAAAACTACCTTTTAAAAAGATTAAACAAATATCTATGAATCAAGTGTCAAACTGTGTAATAGCTAATGAGAACAAATCCCAGTGTATGGATTTTTCATGTTCAGAGCAAATATTGCTTTTGCACATGATTTTAATTCCTGAAATCTTCTGTATGGACCTTGTACACAGGGACTCTGTCAGTGCACTTTTCTTTGGGTTTTTTAAGCCTCAGGTGAAAAACATTTGCTATCATGACTGTTAGGAAATAAATATAAGAAGAGATTTTGTAAACATTTTTTTTTCTGTCCTCATATTACACTCAAGAAAAGGAATGATGGTTGGAATGCAGATATAAATACTCTAATTAATTCCTGGCAGCAGAAAACAAAAGGAAATTCATCTCAAAATGAGGGCCACTTAACTTTATCCAGCTGTTCCCCATTACTGTATAAATTGGAGGAGCAGATGGACAGTAGAGGGTGTTTTCTTGAAGCAATTCCATTTTGTGAGAAAATTTTGGGTTTATCCCAAGAAAATGGGAAGTAATGTGTAAAGATTTTATATAGTGTTTGGTCTTTAAGTGTTTTTAATTACAGCCTTGCATATTTATAAGAAGACAAATAAGTATACCTGTTCCTCTGTATTCTGAATTATCAGTGTCCATTCATTAATCTGTTCTTGCATATCCTTCAAGGCCCAGCTTTGAGCAGTAAACTAAGGGGAATGCAGGACAGATTCAGTACCAATAAAAGATAAAGGAGAAGATCTGACAAACAACCACCTCCTCAGAGGAATATATGAGAAAGAAAATTTTCTTATAGCTTGATGCATGGACTTCAGATTAAAAATACAAAGGGCAAACAAAGCCAGCCCAGTAGGTTCCTTAGTCTTGCCCAAGCCAGACACACATGTCCATTGGTAGCAAAGACCAACAGACACAATGCTGAAGTACCTTCAGCAGCGTTGCGAAGACCAGGCAGCGTGTTATAGCTCAGAGATGAAAGCAGAACAGCAATAACAGTTCAGAGATGGGGATGTCCCTGTGGGAAAACCTGAAGGATTTTAGTAGCGTCAGGATTTTTTTCTGGCTAGAGAAAGATTTATCGACAGAAGACTTATGCAGATAGTCACTGCATATCTTTAAATAACAATGCTGCATCTGCAATACAAACACTTTGCGGTGCTTGTTAGAGCAAATCTTTCTCAACACCATCTCATCTGTGCTGCTTACCCCCCCCTTCCTGAATACCACCTGGATTTATAGGTGACTACTGGGCTATTTGTCTCACCATAGGACATGTGGACAGACTGGTGTTTAGAAAAATAAAAAAAAAAGGAATTCTTCATGTCGGAATTTCAGCTTGGAATAGTTATGATGCAAACAGCAATGGAAAAAGACACAATATAAAGAAACTGGCAGATGATAAGATTTTTAAGCACTAATGGTTAATACATACTTCATAATCACTTCATGTAAATATGAAATGCATCCAAAGATTTGTCTCACATGCTGCTTTTTTTTGTGTGAGTGTAGACACAGCTGTTACCTGTGCTTTATATTTAGAGGATTACAATTTTCACTGTAGTCTGGGTGGACATATGTACAGCAGAGAGTAAACAGTGGGAAAAAAAACAAATGCACTGGTGAAGAGTAGAAAACTAAGACATCTGAGATAAATTTCATCATACTGTGGCTCTGAAGTTTCACTTTTCAGGTTATTGACAGGAATACCTTATTGTGACAGGAGTATTTGGGGTTCAATTACTTTAAAAAAATCCAGCACAGCACCCAAAAGGATCAGATTCTCTACTGAAACTTTTCAAGTTGAGATTGAGAACCTTATTTCAATCATGGGTGAAATTTGTGCTGAAAGTAATTGTCATATGTAGAGGTTTGCATATTTGCATACCAGTTCCCCATCTTCAGCTCTTCAGCAGGGAAGTAGCATCCTGGAGAAAAGGAAACTACATGTTGTTTCTCTATCCTTACTAGATCACCCAAATTTTTCTTCTAACACAAAATACATTGATTACATCCTAAAGAACTAAAGAACATGCTTAATATGACATTTTGCTCCCCAGACTCACAAGAGATGCTTTGGATCCACAATGTTGCCATAGTGCTGCCTCCAACATTTATTTAAATTTAATCAACACTCATGGTTTACCACAATGCCATAAAGTCATTGCCACATACTAGTTGGACATCAGTAACAGATCTGTGCATGCTCTGTCAAGCTGTTGTAATTAGGAGGCAAAATGCACTAACTTAAACTTTGTTCATGAACAGTTTATGACGTGGGTCATCTAAGGAATAGTAACTCATCAAACCACACTAACTCAGTGGTGTCTTTGAGTCTTGAAAAAAAATCCCTTTGAATCTACTGCTGTAGACCACTATACGTTAAATCTGAGGAACTCTTCAGAGGGTTTTGAGGAGTAAGTGAAACAGGATACATTTGTCAGCTTAATATTTCTTGGTAATAAGACTTAATCAGAACAGTATGTGATTTTATTTCTATTTGTTAAAAGTAAAAAAAAAAAAACAAAACACTGCAAAGGGATGCTGGGTTAGGGCTAAAGCTGAAAATCATTGCTTTCCCATGCTTAAGCATGAGTATAGACTTGGTAGGTTTAGGATCAAGTTAAATGTGATTAAATGAAAAAAATAATCAAAAAGTATTGCTGTAATCTGTTAATTACCTAATGCAGAATTTTAATGTATCTGATAGCAGAGATCTCATTTGAACTCAGATTTTGTTCAAAGGAAATTTTGTGTCCATCTAGTTTCTCTAGTTTTCAGATGTTAATGTGACCTGTTTGTAATCGAACTGTAAAACAGAAAAATTGACAACTTCTTGGTACAGAGCAAATAAGTTCAAATATTTACTGTTTACAGGCAAAGCATTGATGCAAATTGTTCCTAGGATAAAGACAAATCTCAAAAAGGTTCTAATTGCTACAATTAAATTAAATGCTATTATTAAATATTTTATAACAAACAGAAAGCAGAAAGCATTTCCAGTAAGAGGCAGGAAAGTTTAAGCATTGTTTTTTCAGGTCATATTATTGTTTGCGTAGGCATATGGCACATCTGTGTTCCAGTAACTTTATTTACCAGGAAGAGCAAATACCACTTCTTTTCTTTTCCTTCCCCTTCTCCCCGGTTTGGAGGTCACCTTTTCCAAAGGTGCTGGAAGTTGAAGAATGGTGAAGACTGCTTAATATCTTGCCAGTGCATTCACCTCCTAAATTATTTCTTTTCTAGCTGTCACTACACTTGGCTAAGAGCTAACTTAGCTAGGAAAGCCAGTGTTCATGCCAGGGCTGAGCTGTCAAAACAGGCATGTAAGTGAGCTGATTGCACAGGCCTTCGTGTGCCAGCTTTGCTCCTGAAGCCAGTTCTTCACTGTCTCCCTTGCAGTGCTGTGTGAAACACTGTCTGCATGTGTATGAGGAGTTCACTTTGGGAGACATCATACACTGTGCACAAATCTGACATCTAGGCCTGGGGGTCAGAGGGCATATTACAAGGATTTCTGCAAGGTGTACAACTTGTCATATGGAATAAAACTTCCTGTTGGCTAATGTCTACCAAAGTACTCCCAGTAAACACAGGTAAAATAGCTAGACCAGTATGAAAAGTCTTTCTGCTGCTAAAAATTAGCTTTTTGTTTCTTTACTTTTTATGAATTAAAAAAATTATAAAATTTAGCTGTTTGAATAATAGTCTTAAACCAACAATAAAATAAAATATTCAGTACTCTTGAAATGCAATACTTTTTCCAATTTATCAGACTACATAAATTATTTGGGGGTTTGTTTCACAATCTTAAATAGTCTTATTGAACTAATATCCAGATTTTTTTGGAAAGGGAGGAAAAGAACCTTGTTTAATAAACCGCCCCCACATTTGTTTTATTCATATATTCTGATACCAGAGTTCAAAGATACCCCAACTTCAATAGGTGATGGGGAAGAATGATGCATAAACACTTTGAAAAACAGGATTTTCAACCATAAAATAAAACTTTTACTGCCTATTGTGCCTCAGTATTTTTCCCACTTAATTTAATCTTTTCTTCCTGGCTGTAAGTGAACAAGTTGATGACTGAGTAACATTAGACACTTCCTTACATTCAGTTATTATGGTATGTTAAAATTTTAGTAGTCTAGTTCTCATTAGCAGAAGAGAATAGGATCTCTGAACTACTGCGTGTAAAAAGCTCTTTCTTTAGAGCCACCTCAAGAGCTCTGTCCAGACACTCTCAGCTAGGCTGCCTGCAAACTTAATCCAGCGAAAACGCAGGGCTGATGCCTGCTCATGGAGCGAGTTGTATATAGCTGCTCTATCAGGAATCCAGCTCCATTCCTAAAGAGTGCAGAAACTGCTTCCCGATCTGCTTTTCCCCCCATGGCTGACCCATTTTGCCTCTGGCAGGTTGCAGGCCTGTTTCTGATGTCTTCGGGTTTGTGGGGTAGTTATGCCTTACAAGCCTGTAACAGAAAGAGGAATTGTGTCTATTCCTCTGAAACTGAAGGTTTAGCTCTGTTTTATTCAAAACACTGAGTAGCTTATTAGTAAGATACAGCTAAAATCTAGGTGCCAGGTGTTTTCTCTTTCAGTGTGCTCCTTCCAAATTGAGTGATAATGGCATTTAACTTAGGCAGCAAGCAGAGTCTTCTCAAGGCAAGGTGGGGAGCCAAGACAGAGGCACAATCCCAGCCATGAAGAACAGAGAAGGTCTGGTAGCAGTAACCTGTGTCAGCCAAGAGTCACTGATTACCAGCTGAGTCAGAAAGTGAAATCATGAAGAAAAGGCCAAATTGTGAAGAAAAGGTCAAGATGCTCAAGGTCAGACACAGCATGCATATAGTGTATCTCAACAAGGGCCATGGGCCAGGACCTGAGCTCAAATGCAGCTGTGGGCCCGAAGGGAAGAGGGAGTGTGGGTGGGGGCCCCAAATGACTCTGAGGAGGGTGATGGTGGTGCTGTCAAGGCCCTGATCTTTCCCTCCTGGAAAGCTCCATAATTCTTGCATCAGTGTGTCACTCTTATTCCTATTCAAAAGGCAGAGCCAGCAGCAACTTTCCTTCTCAAGTTTAGTTTCCACAGGTTTTTCTGTTCAAAGCAAATCTCATTCACAAAGAAATCTGTGGAGATATCCTAGATCTGCAGCCACAGTCAAGAGTGCCTGGATACGTAACCACATCTGTCTTCATTTTTGGTTTTAGTTTTCAGCAATGCATTTCAGAGGAGTTTAAAACACATTAATCTTTTTGGTTTAGTATTGCAATTACATAAGTACAGTGTCTGGAAAGCTGAGGAGAACTGGAATAGATCTATTTGAGTTCATGGAGCCATGCCAATTCATGCATGCAATTTTAGCATTTCGCAACGGATGCTATGGAGCACTTTAACTTGTCTGCCAGTTTGAGAACTGTTTTAGAGCAGCGTACTAAATGAGGCATGTAAGATATACTACCTGGATAATCAATGAGACTGACTTCATATTGCAGACTTATACTTCTGCAGGAATGTTCATCTCTCAGAGCCCTAGAGTAGTGTCTGTAAACCAGATTTAAAGGGAATGAAAACAAAATTTACTCAAAATTTTCTCTTCTGTCTTGCACTATTTACTTCAACATTCCCAGTGTATTTCACAATCACTATATATTGTCTGTGTCTTATTCTCACTTAACAACGTGATCATGAATATTTTCTTCAAACCCCATCATGACATCACCAGCCTATCAGAGAAATTAATCTGTTTTTTTTCCAAATACCTGTTTCTTTTTTACTTTTCTACCTTCATGGCAAGATTGTCATCTCATTCCCTTTCAATACTAAGAAAGGCTTACTATATCCATCAGTACCTACGAAAGTGACTGTTCTCTGAAAACATTTATGCATCATTTCAGTCAAAAGTGGTTGTGAGTCCTACTAGACTATTATGATGATGTCTCCAGTTGAAAAGGAAGAAGAATGGGTACATGCATAGCTACTCTTGTTGTAAAACTACTAAGAAACATTTTTGCTGAAAGCAGGAGAAGTGAGTGCCGTGTTGCCTTTGAAATGTTTATCTTTGGAATATTATTTTTCATATGAAAACTTAACTTTGAGCTATCTGTCCATACAAGGTCAGAAAGTTATTTAAATCAAAGGATATCAAACTACAGGATAAGTGCCTTTGTCTGTCATTCCTTGTGAGATATTACTTACAGCATTCCATTTTCACAGAGTGAAATGGAAAAGAAAGGAAATGTCAAGGAGTCTGGTTACTGCCTTGAGCTGTCACAGATTAACATAATATGCATAGGATGGAAATGGTCCCTAAAAATGGAATTCTAACACTAAATGCAATTTGCTGCATCTGAGCTAGTGACCGTATTGCTAAGTGAAAGTTTAGTCAAAGGAATCCTATCTTCCAGGTAGTTAGACTGTAGGCATTCAAAGTGAGACAAAATGAATCCTGCCTAAAAGATTATTATTATGTCCATCTGTATATGATAAGAGTACAAGGCAAACTACAGTCTTTCCTTCCCCTTACCGATGGTAAATCCCTTGCCTAGGGTTTACAGACATTACCTGTTCGAAGTGACTGATGGCTTCAAACAGGAGCTGTGACCGGAACTGAAATTCCTGTTCAAGGGTAAACTTCTTTTTTCCCCTGAATCCTCACATATACTTTGTCTTAACTATCCAAACTTCCTATACAGACACAATCAAAGTTCTCATTTATTTCAGAAAGAATTTTGGCTGAGTACCTGTTGATGACAGGGGTTGACTAGAGAAGCATATATTTAAAGATACAGAAAACTACAGAGATATTAAAGAAGTTTAGTTATAAGTATAATATTTATATAAGCCACAAGAAGTCACAAGAAACAAGTTAATTTCAAAATCCAGAGAACAACCAGTATCTCTGTACTTTTCTGTTATATTCGTGTAAATAATAGAGATCATAATGTTTATTCAGGACTTAAAGCTACAAACCTGATTCTTAGATTTCTCAAATGTATGTACAAATTCAATAGTTCAAAAAAGAGTATCTAAGGCTTAAATTTTCTGGCTGGTGTATCATATATCAAAAGTTCTTTTCTAAAAATAAGAGGGAACATAGTTTTAAAACTCTAATGCCTAAGCTTTAGAAGAAAAGATGATCTGCCTTTCATCCAGCCTTCACTAGCATGTTTCTCATAGGTATTATTGTCAAGATTATAAATGCAATTCTTGATTTCAAACCAATTTGCCAGCAGGAAGCCTCCTTGGGAACGACATATAGGAACACCTGCTGGGCCAATGGGCCCAGTAAGATAATAAGCCAGTCAAAAAAATAAAAAAAGAGATCAACTAAAACACTGTTTTTTGCATGTGCTATTTTGAGGATCTCTGATAATCAGTTTCCAACTAGGAGAAGTGCTGGAAACGTTGAAACTATTTGAAGGAAGAAGCAAACTTCTTGCTTTTGCAGTTTCCACATTTTTAGCTGTAAGTTAGAAACAGAATATTAAAAAAAAAATAATAATATAAATCAAGCTGAATTAATGATAAATGTTGGTTTGGGTTTTTTTAACTTTCCTGGGGGTCACTATAAGCCCTGAAATAGACTCTGCTCAATGAGGATTTGAATTTTGTCACATTTCTCCAATGTCTGCTAGAGTTACATCTAGATTAAGATATAATTTTAGACCACTCACTCAGGTGTCTAATCACCTTCCATAAACAAGAAAATATGAGCTGCCCAGTTTTTAAAACTGTTTCTTACACAGCACTCTGGAGAAAAAAAATGTACAATTTTAGACTTCTCCTGGATACAAGCAGTTTGAAGCAGTCTTCTGGACTGAATGTCAATTTAACAAATAGTGTGTTTTGCATAGGACATCACGGACTCTGTTAGCTTTGAACTACCTAGAAAGCATTAATTTCCACTTAGCTGGAAGAAAATATATATAATCTAAAATGTGGAATACTCTGAAAAACATACATATCAAATTAAAGCTTTAATTTTCAGATTTTTGCTTTGTTTCCTATGCTACCTTTCAATGCTTATAGTGATATGGTGTCTTCCTGTTCCACGAAAAGAAATCTTACTGTTGAACATTCTCTATAGCACAGCAGATTTTCTGGAAAGATAAGCTTTAGAAAACGGAAAATCGTGGTTTTATGTCACATCCAAAGAACCTGTGTAGTTTCACCACCTTTATCTAGATGACCATTAAAAAAGTATATTGTCATTTTAAGCCTTAAAATATTTTAAGACTTTCTAGAGCATTAAAAAGGCTTTGCTGTTAAAGCAAGTCCCTCCTTTATGACCAGAAAGCCATAGTCAATGTCTTAAGGACATTTTTGCTTTTATACTGGCTTTTGATCACTATCTTTGAGCTACCTGTTAGTATCAGAGCTTTTTGTTTCTCTTTGAATGATTAGCCAGGAACCTCTGAAGTAAGCTTTTACACTTTGCTGTGATTTTCATGGATACATAGAGCTTAAGGCCAGAAGGGTCTAGCCTGACCCCAGTGTATACCACAGGGTATTGATCAGCTCAGTTGCTCCATAGCAAGGCGAGTGATTTGTACTTTTCCTGAAACATGTTTTCCAGCAGGTGTCCTTCTGTAATTTCAAGACCGTGAACATCCATACCTTCTCTTGATATTCCATTCCAATGGCAAATCACTTAAAGATCACTTAAATTACTATTTCTTAAAGATAGAAGCCTTGCTTTCGATTACAATTTATCAGATTTCAGTTTACAGCCATAGGTTATTGATAGGACATTCTTAACGAAGAGCTTAAGAAATTCCCTTCTCTTCCCCTGCACATTCCCTCATCAGGTTGTGTAGTACCAACTCCCTGAAACTTCCCTAACGCTCAGGTTTGCAACTTTATCAGTTGCAAAGTCCCAATTTGCCTACAGTTTGCCATTTTTCTGTTAAGCATTTATATAAATTATGCTCTCAGTTTCCTTTTGATTGATTCTTTCTTTCCATGTCTATTAGTTTTTAGGGCATTTCTCTGCCCAACTCACACACATGCAACCCCCCACCCCCACCCCTCCCAGCCCTCCACCACTCCCACCACCCCTTTAAAATATGCACACAGCAGAAATGAGTGGACTAGTCCTATATCAGTTTCTGTAACAGATATTGAAGAGATAGATTGGTATTTGGGGGAGCCATGAGTGTGAGGTCTATGGGATGAGCATATAAATGCATGTATCTATTTCCTAGTGAGAACCAAAGTGGACCAGACAGGGAGTGGGAGACTTGTGGAGCAAGTAAGAAGCCTGAGGACCTGGACAGGGATGCTGGATGGACAGAAGGGCTGTGCTAGTGTGCTAGTGCTTGGGAATCGCAGATATGCATCATTGTGAACCTAATGAGTGTTAATTGCATGCTTTCACTAGTGACCTCCTGTCTTTACCAGCCAAAGAGGAGGAGGGCATTTGGCTGTCTGGGCTTGTGCTTTTTGTGAGTCATAAAATCATAGAATCATTTAGGCTTTAAAACACCTTTAAGATCAGGTCCAACCATTAACCTAACACTGCCAAGTCCACCACTAAAACCATGTGTCTAAGTGCCACATCTACATGTCTTTTAAGTACCTCGAGTAGTGGCAACTTAATCATTTCACTGGACAGCCTGTTACAATGCTTCACAATGTTTTCAGTGAAGACATTGTTCCTAATATCCAATTTAAACCTCCCCTGGCACAACTTGAGGCCATTTCCTCTCCTCCTGTTGCTTGTTTCTTGGGAGAAGAGACTAACACCCACCTTGCTACAATCTCCTTTCAGGTATTTGTAGAGAGCAATAAGGTCTCCCTCAAGCCTCCTTTTCTCCAGGCTAAACCACCTTGGTTCCCTTAGCTGCTCCTCACAAGACTTGTGTTCCTGACCCTGCACCAGCTTTGTCACCCTTCTCTGGACACGCTTCAGCACCTTTATGTTTCTCTTGAAGTTAGGGGCCCAAAACAGACTACACGATTCAAAGTGTGGCCTCTCCAGTGCCAAGTATGGGGGAACAATCACTTCCCTAGTACTACTGGCCACACTATTTCTGATACAAGCCAGGATGCTCTTGGACTTCTTGGCCACCTGGCTACAATGCTGGCTCATGCTCACTTGGCTGTCAACCAGCACCCTCAGGTCCTTTTCCACCTTTTGCACAGGCTTGTTGTGACCCAAGTGCAGGACCCAACACTTTACCTCGTTGAACATCATATAATTGGCCTTGGCCCATCAATCCAGCCCATCCAGATCCCTCTGCAGAGCCTTCCTACCCTCAAGCAGATCAACATTCCAAACAACTTGGTGACATCTCCAAATATACTGATGTTGCACTCTACCCCCTTGCCCAGATGATCCATAAAGATATTAAACAGGACTGTTCCCAATACTGAGCCCTGGGGAACACCACTTGTGACTGTACACCAGCTGGATGTAACTCCCTTTACTACCACTCTTTGAGCTCAGCGGTTCAGCAAGCTTTTAACCCAGCATAAAGTACACCCATTAAAGCCATGAGCAGCCAGTGTCTCCAGGAGAGAATGCTGTGGGAGACAGTGTGAGAGGCTTTACTGAAGTCTAGGCAAACAATATCCATGTTTCCCTTATCCACTAGGCCAGTTATCTTATAGGGGCTTCATTCTGCTCCCTGTACCTGTCTTCCAGCTCAGGGGCCTAGGTATCCCAAGAACAACTGGTCTTACAATTAAAAGCTAGAGCAAAGAAGGCATTAAGTACCTCAGACTTTTCCTCATCTTTTGGCACTATGTTTCCTCCCACATCCAATAAAAGATGGAAATTCTCCCTTGCCCTCCTTTTGTTGCCAATATATTTATCAACACATTTTTGATTGTCTTTCACAGCAGTAGGCAGATTAAATTCCAGTTGGGCTTTGACTCTTCTGATTTTCTCCTGCATAACTTCACAACATCCCTGTAGTCTTCCCAAGTTGCCTGCCCTTTCTTCAAAAGGTCATAAAATCCTTTGTTTTCCTGAGTTCCAGTCAAATCTCTCTGTTCAGTCAGGCTGGTCATCTTCTCTGCTGGCTCATGTTTCGGCACATGGAGACAGCCTGCTCCTGTGCCTTTAAGATTTCATTCTTGAGAAATGTTCAGCCTCCCGGACCCCTCTGCCCCTCAGGACTGCCTCCAAAGGGACTGTGCCAACCAGTCTCCTAAATAGTCCAAAGTCTGCCCTCCAGAAGTCTAAGGTGGCAGTTCTGCTGACATCCCTCTTTACTTCTGTGAGAATTCAAAACTATTATTTTGTGATCCACTGTGCCCAAGATGGCCTCCAGCCATCACATTACCTACAAAGTTCTTCTCTGTTCACAAACAGCAGGTCCAGCAGATGTCTTCCCTAGCTGACTCACTGACCAGCTGTGTCAAGGAGTTGTCTTCCACACACTCCAGGGACCTCCCAGACTGTTTCCTCTCTGCTGTATTTTATTTCCAGCAGACATCTGGTAAGTTGAAGTCCCCCATGAGAAGAAGAGCTAGTAATTCTGAGACTTTAGTCAGATGCTTATAGAACATGTAATCTGCCTCTTCACCATGGTTGGTTGATCTGTAACAGACTCCCACCATGATATCTGCTTTGTTGGCCTTCCCCCTGATTCTTACCCATAAACACTTAACCCTATCATCACCATCATTAAGCTCTAATCAAAACACTCCCTAACAAACATGAGTCCTGTATGTAGGTGTTGTTGAAGGCAGTGCCTCGTCTGTGGCAGTCTGTGTGACCAGCTGTGTCAGTGTCCTGTCTGTGTGTGTACGTGCACATGCATATCTCTGGGACATATATGCATCTTTGCTACTGGTTGAACGTGCAAACGGGAAAGCAGCAGCCATGCCCTTCAGCCTGGGCAGAGAACTCAAGTCCCTGGGCACTGGGCTGGTCTGCAGTGGCCAGGCAGGAGTGTACTCAGCTGGATCTGCAGGAAGTGGTGTCTGCTTCTAATGCCCCTTAACAAACACCAGGAGGCTATATTCAAACATGCTTTCTAATCTTTTCTGTGGAACCCTCTGAAAAACAATTCTGTTCTACAGTGAGGTCTCGCTCTCAATTTCTTTCTGAGATGTCATTTTGCCAGTGCTTGACAGATTTAGTTTGCTTTCTACAGATAGGTTTTTCTACTCTTGCTTTCCTGATTTCCTGTTCAAACCAGGAAATGGCTTATTCACAGGAAAAGAAAACAAGAAAATGAAAGATGTGTATGTGTAGAAGGATGAAGCTGGGTTAATTAGCATTGATAACATACAGCTGTGGTTGGCTTCGGGGCAGCGGGTTGATTGATGTAGATAAGGTGCAGCTGTGGCTGGTTCTGTGAAGTGGTTGGGAGCCAATGAAGAGACAGTAGTCAAGGAAGAAGCAAGAGAAGACACAGTGTGCCCTGGATGAGGCAAGATGGGGAGAAGGCAGCAGAAGGACTGTATGAAGATGGATGCTGGATGAGATGGTAACAGACCTTGTTGCAGCTTGATAGTTTGGAGAGTGTTGTGACATGTATGTTTATATAATATTTGGATTTTGAAGAAGACTTACCTAGGTGGGTCACATATTCAAATTGCCTAACATATTCATCCTTGGATTTGCCCTATGACCACAAGACAAAATTGAAAAATAATCTCTATTTTACTGGTTTTGTGTATAATACAGCTATTCCAAAAGGAGTATAGGGTGGCATATAAAAAAGTGTGCAACCCAGTGTACACGCTTCCTGGGCATACAGGTGAGATTTAGGGAAGACCTAAAGGACCTAAATACTAGCAAGGATGCTAGTAACATTGTATAGCTGCCCTCTGTATGAAAGTTCATGTGGGCAGTATTGTGTAAACCTCATGTACTCTTCAAAATGTGGATTACTTTGGGAGAAATGTGTTTTTTTTCCAGATAACCTTGCTGCATCAGAGCAGATCCTCATGACATGCTACCATAAAATGAAGATTTGACATTAACAGAAGTCCTGTCTGAGGCAGGAGAAAAGAAAACAGTTTCCTGGGAGGTGTCTGCTATATGGTTTTCAAAAATTTTTTGTTTACCTTGGTAGAAATTCTCTTGTTGGCCTGAGATTCCTAGAACAAGAAGCAGTGGAGATAATGCTGCCCTCAGCCTATCCAAGGCTGCCTCAAAGACTGTTTTTGACCATGCAAAGAAACTGTTAAACACTTAAACACTCATCCTGTATATGACAAAGCTTATTTTCTCAAAAACGAATCCATCTCACGGACTGAGAATCATTCCTTCTCAGAACTCTCAAAGTGACAAAGATTACTCTTTCACTACGCACCAGCCTACGATAGTACAGACTGGAATGATAATTTTCCAGAGAGCTCAGGTAGCAGGGTTTGGCTGCAAAGCTAAAGATGAATCTTGACTCTGTTAACACCAACAAGAAAACTTATGGGGGTGGGGCTAGGTGGGGAAAGAGAGCGAGAGATAAGTTGCTTTTACCATTGTAAAAGTAGCTGAAAACGCAGAGAAAGGACAACTCAATTTAGCTGGGCTGTATCACAGTTGATTTTGTTCTATCAGTAATTTGACAGAGAAATAAAATGAAATTAATTCTGAATTTGTATTGATTGGGATCCTCCACTTGTAGTATAAATATACATAAAATTTGCACATATAAATAAGATTGTAGCAGCCATTTCTTTTATGACCACAACAGCAAACCAAACACCACTTTATAAGCTCAGATAATGTTGAAAGTGGTAATAGAAATTGCTTGGTAAAAGGAACAAAAAAAAAAAAGAAAGAACCCTGAGTATTTAAACCCTTTGTCACTTGCATAGTTTACACATTAACGGAAAATTGTTTGTCATTTTTTTGAGTTCAGCATTATGCTTCTGACGTTTAAATGTGGTACAAATCTGTAAACCAATACCCTTATTCTAACAACTTAGAAAAGCTTTCAGAGCTAATTGAAGTGTCTGTGTCATTTCTCTGTGTGTTTTTCAATATCCAGGGCTGTAACATGGCAAAGAAAATGATTTTGTTGTACAAAGCAAATTTTAAGTGCTTTTAATTAACATTCATTTCCAGGTTGAGTTGAGTACTTAAAGACACTTTTGTTAAGCATTCCTGAGGATTCTTTAGTAACAGTCAAGTGACAAGTGGCTCTCACAAATGTAAAAGAAGCTTTGGTGAAGGCAAACAGAAATATCCTTCCACTGCTAACAAAATTCCTTGTTTTGTCTCATATCTGGCATATCCATTATTTTGCTTCTTCTTCATGGTCATCATAAACAGTAGTTCTATGGTTTATAGAAGCACAAAACACACCCTGGGACTTGGGAAGCAAGCCAGATATAGAGATTATTAGCAGAAGTGTTAAGAAAAACACAAGCAACCAAGCAAACGTAGGTGGTGCAAGATGCCTTCCTGCTCGTGCACACATCGTGCATTTCATAATACCAGATTAAACTCGGATAAAGAGGATCCTGGGCCATATAGGTTATATAGCCTATATAGGCCATATAGCCTGAAGATCCATAGAGGTTACATTTGAACTGTTAAGTGTGCGCATGACTAAAAATGATCCCCACCCTGCAGGCCCAATGGTCCAGTGAGGTTTACCTCCACACAGCTTGGGGATAATTACACCAGGAAAAGCATAGTGCATCCATGTGGTCTAGCATTTGAAAAGGTCTTCTTTGGGTCATGTATATTGGATCTGTGGCCATAATATTCAGAATGATGTAATTATATAATTATAATGTAATAATAGTTCATTTTATTATTGAATTTATAATATGATGCTATAAATATGGACTGTATGACATAGAGTGTGCCATGTGAGGATGTGGATTGTTTAGGGTGAACACCAAGATGGAAGAAAAGCAGAAATTCTTGGGAAGGTAAGAAGGAAAAAGATTTGTGATCCTGCCTGTTAAAGGTAATTCCAGGCTTAGTTACTGCAAAATCCATGTCTATTATTCCTCTTGCAGGAAGGATAATGGAGAATTTTGTATTTTTATAGCTATATAACTGTTTTGCTATACACTTACTCAATATCCTGTCTCCAACAGTCACCAATAATGGAAAATGAGGAAGAATACAAAACCAAAATAAATACTCAATTATGTTTTGCCTCCCTGACCATTCAGTATTCTGTGGTTTAGGCATAAACTACTTTAGAGATAATATTGTTGTGTAAAATAACCCTTTATAAACTTCCATAAACTTGTCCAGTCTCTTTTTGTCTCAGACACTTTATATCCTGTGTCAAGAATATCAACAGCCATGTTAATGCCTTGTCTTATGCCTTCTCAGTGTCTCTAACAGCATTTGGCAAGAAACCTTGATAAATAATTTCAAAAATTCAAATAAACTTTTTGCTGATTTTCCATTGTTTACATGCCAACTGCAATTTATAGTAATGTGAATCATCAGGTAAGAATACAAGATACAAAGTTGGGAGAGAAATGAAAAAAAAGAGAGGTTCAGATTGGATGCAAGGAGGGCCTTTTTCTCCACAAGGAGACATTTCAGCAGTGGAAGAGGCTTCCCAGATATGTTTTGCAGTCTCCATCCTTGGAGCTTCTCAAGACCCAGCTGCAACAAGCCCTGAGCTACCTGGTCTGACCTCAGAACTGGTCCTGCTCTGAGCAGGGGTTGGACTAGAGACCTCCTGAGGCTCCCACCAAACTGAATTATCCTGTGATCATATGTTGTTTTCAAGTACCTGTCTTTAGTTGTTGGCTGCTGTTAATACATATATGTTCCAATGTAGCATTATAACCCTACAGACCTCAATGTTGGCATAAATGCTCAGACACCACTGCTAACCTTATTCCATTAAACATGACTACAAGTTAACTTTTGTGTCAAATACTTGTCAAGGTTTATTGTTCAATATGATAGACCTTTATATGAACTTTTCAACAAGGTGTTAATGTTTGTAAATCCATGACAAGGCATCAGCAGAAAAACACAATTTTACTTGTGAGAGTTAGCCATGAAACATTAAGGAAAATATTTACACTAGGCAACTGCAAAATCTTGACATCTTCTGGTATTTCATTACTTTAAAAAACAAAACAAAATAAAACAAAACAAGAAGACCAACAAGAAGACAAAAAGCTAAATGAGATCCTTACCTTTTCTGAAAACTGGAAACACTGACTTCTGCTGATCTGTGCCAAACAGGGTCCAGAATCCTCATGTTTTGCATTTATAAATTTTATGTTTCAGTCAATATGGAAAACCAACTTGTTAAAACCTCTGGTTTTATGTGTGTTGTGCTTTATATCTCAAATATCTTTTCTCTCTTCTTGATGTTCACTGACACATTGTTAGAAAGCAAATGTATCCATTTTCATCTGCAGTCCCTTTCAATCTCGTCCAGGGAAAGCCTTCCACATCCAAGCAGCCTCATATAATGTGTGTAACAGCCTTGCTAGCTGTGTTGATCATGGAGTGACTTTTATACCAGACAGGGTCTACCTGAATGCCGTACTTGTTTCATTTTTATCACGTACTAAGAAGAAATTAGTAATAATGATTTTCTAAGAAAATGTAGCATATTTATCAATGGAAAACTTTCAGAACAAGTTAGACAAACATCTCCCAGAAATGTTTTAGTTACCATTGGTGACAAGAGATGAACTAAAATTTGTCATGCTGATTTTTTAGGCCTTCATTTTTATTATTCTATGTATCTGCACTCCTCTAAACTCTACTATAAACACTTGGACAGATAAATGAGATTGTGTGTGCCTTTTTGGTATCTATCAAGTGATGTTTTGTTACTATGGATATTACTTCCACGTTTGATTCTAGTCCTCCAATGTAAAATCTGTCGTGCAGAAAATAGAGAGGTAAAAAGCAGAAAAAGAGGAAATGAGATAGATCCTGCTCTCAAATAACACAAATCGCACATTATAATAAACTATCTTAATAGTAATTACATTGTTATAGCCATCCTGGCAGAATAAAAATGATAGGATATTTTAGATGAGGTTTTCTGGACCATTGCTGAAAAACCACATGGATTCCAGGTCAAATTCCCTCTCAGTTCTGGCACAATTTAACTGGTTTCTGAGGTTTCCCTAACTTTGGAAAGTTGTATACCAGTCATTTATTGAAAACTGCTCTTCAATGTCAAAAAGTTGTGATAGGACATTGTAGCATGAACTGTTCCACTTGGAGTAACATTAGAAATGTCCTGCTGAGTAAAATCATTAGTTCTTTCAGCTTAGTTTTCTGTTACCAACAGAGCGATAGGAGATGCTGGCCACTGTTTGCTTTTAATTTCCCTTGCATTCCCTCAGTGTCTGTGGCTTCTTTATGAGGGATGCTACAGATTATGTTCAAAACTAGTAGCCACTTACAATCATCTTGTCCACCAATTTCTCTAATCCCTTTCTGAATCTGCAGGTGTCGTCTGTTTTCAAAAATTTCTGTGGCAGAAATTTCCAGAAAGAAAGTACTTATATATATTTTAAATCAGCTTCCTGTTTGTTTCATTAAGTCCTCCCTGGTTTTTTGCATTATTTATTTTGTCATTCAGGTTATCTTTTGTCTTCATGATTTTTGTAAACATTGAAACCTTAAACAGTGAAATGAGAAAGGGCTGAATGCAATCAGAAACCTATCTCAATATTTAAAATCAATGTTCAAATTATTTAAACTGCTTTAAATAGTCCAAGTGATTTAAAGCCCACACGATAAGAGTAATAATACTTAATTTTCCAGTGCTGGATTTATATTATTGAATTTGTATTTGAAAAGAAACAGAGCTAAAAAAATGAAGGCAGTGAAGGGATATCTAAGGCAATACAGAACACTGCAGCAATAAGGTGGGTGTTTTGAGAACAAACATAAAATCAGGGTAATGTCTTTTAGCCATTTTTCCTGACTGAGAGGTTGCAACTGCTTCCTTGTATTTAATAGAACTTGATAGACTTTTCACTAAATTACTTAATCACATATTGAACCTACTTACACTTTTGGTCTCCACAGCACTTGATAGTAATGAGATCCACAATTTGGTTTTACCCTGTGTGGAAGTGTACTTACTTTTCCCTGATAATTTCATTGGATGCTCCTATTTCCTGGACTCCAAAAAAGAGTGAATAATTGTTCCCTAATCAATTAATTCATACCCTTCACAATGCTGTACTACTCTATGATGTCTGTCCCCTGCTGTCTGTTTTGCAGGCTGAAAAGTCCTAGTTTATTAAGTCTTTCCTCATAGGAAAACTGTTCCGTGTCTTTGATCATCCTTGTCATCTTTCTCTGTACTTTCACAGACTGCACCTCTCTGAGATAGGATGATTATAACAGCATGAAGCACTCAAGATGTGGATGTACTATGGGTTTATACAACAATATAATTAAATATTGTGAGGTTTCTAAATTATTTTTCTAATAATACTTTACATTCTTCCTCTCCTTTTCATTGCTACTGACATGAATCTGATATTTTTATGTAGCAGGTCATAATAATGTAAGATGCCTTTACTGAGTAGAATCAGATAATTTACCTCACAGGGTAGGTATAGCAGTTATCTTTTTTACTATGTGCATTGCTTTTAATCTATTGAAATTATTAAATTGCTGCCTTACTGAATAACCATTCCTATAATACAACTTTGTGACAATATTTATTTTTTTGAAATCTCAGTTGTTTTGACTCACTTGCAAAACTTCCCATTTCAGTATTTACTCCCTTCTTCAGTATGAACACATTTGCATGGCAGAGCTCCTAAAAAAGACAGTAATTTACCTTCACTGGTAACCTATGTTGAAAACTTCTTGCCTGAACAGCTTATATTAAAAGAAACTTCCTTCAAACATTTTTTTGTGCAACAATGGGAAAAACAATGGAAAGGGGTGTATAAAAATTTAAAATATTAGTATGACATAATAAAATTAAATTTAAGCTCAGTAATATAAGAGTTAACACACTAGGAAAAAGGCAATCTAAAATAGCTACATGCAATGGGAGGATAAAGGCCATTGTACTTGCTTAAAAGAATTATCTAAAAGAGAAGAGAATGATCTACCACTTGCATACTCTATGAGTTTGATAAAAAAAATATTTACACTTTGAAACACACTGGCAGGTACATTAAATTGGGAAGCAGAAAAGTTGTAGTGTACATGATTTCAAAAAGTTCCTTGGAAGTCTCTAATACAATTCCTTGCTCAAAGCAGCATCAGGTGACTTCAGCCCAGGTTTGCCACAGCTTTGCTCATGCCTTGAAAACCTCCAAAAAAAAAGATGGCAGCACTGGTTGGAAATCACACTCCAATATTAAATACCCTCACAGCATTTACTTTCTTATATCCTGTCTGGATCACCCTTATTTTGACTTACATTTGTTGCCATGTATCCTCTTGTCATGCACCACTGTGAAAAGCCTGTCTTCCAACAACCCCCCCATTGGTGCTGTAGGTGTGCTCTTAGGTCCCCCCAAATCTCTCTCTTCAGGCTGAACAAACTTGGCTCCTTTAGCTTTTTCTCATGGGGCAAGTGGTCCAGTCCTGGACTGATTTGGCAACTCCCTGCTGGACTAGGTCAAGTTTATCAAGTTGACAATTTCCCTCATTTTATGGATCTTTTCATACCTCAGAGATTTTTTAATAACTGTTATCATGGATCTAAGATTTATGTAGGAATAAGATTCTATGTGATTTATAGAAATGTTAGTTAAGCATTTCAGAGATACTGTGGTTACCAATAACAAGTCCTAATGAAAGGAAGCAAACTTCCAGGAAGCACTTCCTTAGAGATAATGATAACTGTCACAAGTCTTCTTAAATTAATTCTTTGCTGCATTTGTTGATGTAATGAACTTTCAGTGAATTCACTAATGTGAAAGAGCCTAACACCTTTAAAGTACTTCAATAATTTCCACATAACATGTGGGCAGCATCTGTGTCCTGGTTTCAGCTGGGATTATTTTCTTTTTAGTAGCTGGTGCAGTGCTGTGTTTTGGATTTGATGTGAGAACAATGTTGATGGCACACTGATGGGTTTGGGTGTTGCTGGCTAATGCTTATACTAAGTCAAGGACTTTTTGGTTTCTTGGGGTCTGCCAGTGAGAGGGCTGGAGTGGCATGGGAAATTGGGAAAGGATGCAGCCTGGGCAGCTGACCTGAAGTAGCCAGAAGTATTCCATACCATGGGATGTCATGCTTGGTATATAAACTGGGGGGCTTGTGGGTGGTGGAGGGTTGGCTGTGGCCTGCCAATTGCTGCTCAGGGACTGGCTGATGCATCACTTTTTTTCTGCTCTCCCTTCTCTTTGGATTTCATTCCTCTCCTCTTCTCCCTCCTTTTCACTATAACTGTTATTATTTTTATTTTATTTTATGTCAATTATTAATTTTTTCTTATCTCAACCCTCAAGATTTACATTCCTTTCTGATTCTCCACCCCATCCCTCTTGGGGGGGTGGGGGGTGAGACAGTGAGTGAGGGGCTGTGTAGTATTTATTTACTGGCTGGGGTTAAAACACAACAATATTTTTTGCAACTATACACACACACACATATATATGTGCATACATAATTGCATGTGGCATCATTGGGTATAAAGTCCTGACTAGTTACTTTGAATTTAGTGTATGAAATCATGCTCATTCACAATGTGCACAGCAAATCTAAAAAGCAGAACATTTTCAAACTTTCCTAGGATATATAATTCAAAAGGTTAATTTTTTTTTTCTTGCACAAACAGTATTGCCAAGGACTTCTCCTCTACAAAAAATAAGATGCTTCAGATTTGATTTAGTCAAGTATAACTGCAGCCTGTCAGTAATTTGTGGTCAAAGTATAATTTTCTTGAAAAATTAGCTCCTCTTTAATGTAATTTTCATGAAACTATTCTTCAGGATGTATGCAACCTTGAGGTCTGTAAAACACAGATTTCAAAAGACCTTGTTCTCTAAGGAAAAAAATGTCTGTTAGTATTCCTATTTGAAAGCATACATACAAGTAGTCATCAAACCTACAGCTTCCTTAGATATATCATTAATTTATGTAGTCTTAGAAACTGCAGTTTGAGCCTGATGTAAATCTATGGTGTTCAGCAAAGTGCTTATTCTGATTGGTTTTTAAATAGAAAAGTTTAGGACTGAAATCAGATTGTCTGATTATTATTGTATCAAGTGGTGAAATATATTCAAAGACAGTGTATTTCAGATACTGAAATTAAAGTTACAGTTATCTACAGTAGGTAAAACTTTCTAGAACACAGATAAATGTCGGACTGACACTTTATGAAAGCTTTACTTTATGAAGGTATTTGCTTATTTATTCTTGTTTCTGACTTCAAGTTGTCACTGTTTCTTTTGTAGGTGGAAGTAATGACAATGCTGAAAACTTTGAGAGGCTATTCTCTGGCTCAGTGAACTGAAAATTACACAGCCTCTCGAGGTTCTGCTTAAATTTTTGAAGTGGTTACACAAAGTCTTCGAAGATGTTTGCATTAAAGTAAGTCAGAGAAGAAAATAAATTTGGGACAAATCTAGCTTACCTTACCCATTTAGGCTGTCCTACCAATGTTAATGATACTACTAAACATGAAAAAGATGGGAAAATAAATTTTTATTATATTAAATTTACAGTCAGCAACACATAACACACTTTCAACCCATGAAAGAATTACTTCCATTAACACAGTTATACTTAAATCTATTTTTGTGCAGTAATTGTGTAACGGTCTTTATTTTCTGGGGATCATTATTAGATTTCACAGTACTTTTCCATGTTAAGGAGGTGACCTAGAATATAAAATTTGTTCCGAGAGAAGAAAGAGGTGGAGAGAGTACAGGCTTCCAAATGTTTATAATTGTTTCCTCAGCAGTTCTTCAATGTTTTCTTGTGCTTTTGATATTTTGGCTAATCTCTGAGTGGCTGTGAAAATACATGCATTAGGAATGAAAGGTAAATCCCCTATTTCACGCTGACTATTCCTCCTTGCAAAGAGAGGGGGAAAAGTGAACCAAAAGCATGTTGAATGTTCTTTGCACCTGAACTACAAGGACTAGGAATGAGCTTACTTCACCATACACATGCTTTTCTGGGTTTCTGCAGAGATAATGTGACATAGATTGTCTTAAAATGCCATTTCAGTGGTTAAAAAATTAACTCCCCAGATTTTCAGGGCTTCTGGGAATTAAAATAAGAAATGTTACCTCAGAATTCAAGAAGCTTCCCAATAACACCTATCTTGTCAATTCTAGAAATACCACTTCCAAAGGTCAGTCAAGAATTCATACTTAAAGGACACAGGTGACTTCTCTATGATATTATCATTCATTTTTTTCTTATGAAGAGAAGAAATACAAATCTAAATATCTCCTTGGCCCTAATGCCCTAAGATTTTTTTAACATAAAAACAATAAACTATATTAAACTTCCCTATATGAAGAAGCTAATGGTGATCTTCTATGCAGAGGAATAAAAATTTAATAAAACTGTGGTTAATTTCTACAAATACACTATGATGAAACAGAGCATGTTAACCTAATCTGTAAATATGAATACTAACACCTCTGGCTCTAAAAAAAGTGATACATATTTTAATTATATAACATGAAGTTTTTACTAAATATAGTGTTGAATATGACACCCAGTCATTTATAGTAGTTTTTGCTTAGTATATATAATTCATCTGGGAAAAATCATAACTTTTTTTCCTTTTTTTGTTATATGAGGAAATGGCTCTTAAAATAATATATTTTAATCTTGTCTTTCAGTAGTTTTTATGGTGTCTTAAAACCTCTTGTATTAAAACCGAAAGCCTTATTTATTAAAAAGTATCCACCATTTTTCAGAAACAATACATCAATTCATGGGATATCTGAAATAACTGCAACATGTTCAGATTATTATTTAAAATGAAAATGTGTATTCAAATCACCACTGTGTCCTTCAGAACTAACAAAGGTTATGACTCTGTATAGTTTCACAAATGATAATTCTAAGGCCTTGTGAATTACTTCTACCCTCGCTGGTTTCGTACATAGCCTGTGGATGCATCCTGATATATTGCAATAAATACGAGGAAAATAGGGATAAGAAAGAGACTGTTTTCTACAGTCATGCACACTTTCTATTCAAATGCACAAATACAATCTTCAGTCTTACATTGGTGTGACACCATAAATGGCAGGGATTCTAAACAGAGTTTTATTATTGTTCAGTAGTAAAAAAATTGATCAAAATAGTGATATACTGAGTGGATATAGTAGTTTATCAAGTAGGTATTAGATTTCTGTTTTCTTTTAGGCATATTATTTTTTTGGCAATGGGCTAAGAATGCTTACTACCTGTTTAAGGGGTAATAACTTATTCTTTGCTAAGTAAACCCTGAAGCAAAATTCCAGAAGGTTTATCAGCTTATGGTATAATTAGTATAGACACAAACACATGAATTTTAAAGTCATTAATGAATATTGTTTTGTTTATTTTTACAGTTTTATAGTTTCTTCTCCTTCACTCAGCTTAGCTACTATAAATCTATTCGGATTAGCTGTTGCCTTTAGAACTATTTAATGAAAATGTGGGTTGGAAGTTTTGCCTCTCTTCTGTCATGTCCCTTGGTGAAAAGTTGATCTCACCACCAGCAAGTCCCATTATTATTAGATTATATTGCATATTTGAGGTGAAATATTTTGATATAATGAAAAGATAGCTTTGAAAATGACATGGCCATATCTGTAGTGAAAATATGAATAACAAATGCAAAGCTTATAGAATTGGCTCTTCAGAGTTAAGGGTTTGTAATGTTAACCTACTGTCAGCAAATCTAGGGAAGTGTTGGTGATCAAATTTCTTTACCTGAAATATTAAAGCAATGACAGGGAAAAATCTACTGGTGGAAATCAAGGCGATCCTTTGATTTGTGAATTTTAATTTGCATTAATAAGCTTGAAAATTATAAATAGCCGTGACCATGACATTTTACTTTTGCATGTCATGGGATATAGACAAATATAATTAGTTAGACTGGCTGTCTTAAACAGGGAAAAGATGTAACAAAATATTCCTATAAATAATTGCTATGTTGCCATTGATTAGGTTGATGACCATGTATGACGGCTGATACAGTGTCAAATCTAATTTATTCATACATGCCTGCCTGGACAGTAACCTTATCTTCTCCTGCAGACTCTGTTTGTTCAATGGTTGTGTTTTGTCAATCATTTAGAATATATGTCACCTGGGACAGTTTATCCTTGTGTTATTTCTTTTTGCTGTATTCAGTACAGTAGGATTCTAATCTCTGACAGAAAACATTAAGCACTGTGGAATGGAAATAATTTTTGTTGTGTTTGTACCTTATTCCATCTACTTTATTTATTTTTTGTTGATTTTTTTTATTTACTTAAAGATTTTTGTGTGTGTGTGTTTATTTAATTACTTTCTTTACTATGATTTGGTAATGTTTTAAAACTCTCTCCTGACTGTATTTATATATATTTATGATTACTAGATCATCTTGTCTGACCTTTAAATTAAGACAGGCCCATGAATATTACTCAGTTATACTGTACTGGGACTAATAAACTGTGCTGAGCTTCAGGTTACATGATACAAAAATATATAGAAACTTCAAGTGATAGAAAAATCAGTACCTCTCTTAGTAAATTTTTCAAGAGATAAAATACTGTCAGTGTTGAAGAATTCTGCCAGGTTTCTTATTTGAATGTTCCTGGCTTTTATATTGAGTGTATTAATCTCTCAGGTTAGGAGTCCCTTAGTAGTTATTATTTTTCCCACATGGAAATGTTTATGCACCATAATGAAATGAATTCTTAGCTTTCTCTTTATTAAAATAAAATAAAAATATTGAGATATTTTTGTGCTATATTTTTACCACCTTTTCTTCATTTTGGGGAGATTTTTTTCTTCATCTTGCATGCTTCTCCCATATGCTTTGGTTCACTGTATTGCTAAGCTATACTAAGGTCTGAATTTCAGTCATTTACACATTTATTTCCAGTTATTTCTTTTTATATTTTTCAATTATATATCTGAGATTTTTCTGTAATTTTATTTTTCTGCATTTGCACTTTTAGTGAGGATTAACTGTTCAGAAATTACTTGAGTAAAGTTATAGATCTCATTTAAACGACCCATTTGGTGGGACATCTGCCTAATTCATTTATGGTTCAGCCCCTGAAGACCTTTTATGCTTTTGAACATTTTCTTCAGTGTTTTATGACTCTTAACTCAAACGACTTCAGAGAAAACATCCCATTAACTCCACTTGATCAATTTTACCCTCTTTTTACAAACGTTTTTTCCCCATCATCTTTCTTAGACTTCTTATTGCATGTTTAGAAAAGTGTTATGTGAAAATATTATTATACAGCTTGTTGCTGTTTTAAATGTGCTATCTTCTTGCCCCAGTGTAGTCAATCAAAACTGGCCAGATCTGACTTTGTCTCTGTGGCTTCATGTTGATTTTATCCACAGTCTTCACTACAATCCCTTAAATATGTGCAACACTTATTGCTCAGGGATTTTCTCTTTCATCTGAACATATCCTAGTAGAAAGAATATTATTTATAAAGTAGTTTTAATTATGCATTGAGTAAACTGGATATTTCAGTAATATTTCAAAAGCCCTTAAGTGGACAAAGCAAGAATAGAAGACAAAGTCGGAGGGAACAAATAGATATCTTTGAAGTGAGGTGTCTAGGTGAAATGACATGAGGCTCACTAATAATTTAAACTAAAAGGTTGTTTTATTTTCCTGTACCAATATAATTGGCCTTAAAATGTGTTTCTTTTCTGGTTCCTATATACTGCCAGGATATGAAACAAGGGTTTAACCTAAATGAGAACACAGACCTAAGTACAATTTTTTGAACTACTCCTCATCGAAAAAAATGGCAAATATCTAATAGTAACATTAAGAGCAATGAACACTCCACAGAAACAATATGAGGATATGCTCTTAATTTCTTTTTTTTTACTTTGACCCAAAAATCAGAGTCAAATGTAATTCTTTTTTAAAGTGTATTTCATGTTCTTTTCAAACTGAAAAATAATTTAAAGTGTATAGTTTAAAGGCTATTTAAATAAAAATTAAAGTTTTGATTTTAAAATAAAACTGAACAAAAATTTCAAATTGTTAATATAAGAAAAAATAATATTTTATAGCTAATTATTTAAAGGTTTTGGAAATGTATAATGCATTTCAGTTAATAATGTCATAATGATTTTGAGACACTTCATTCAATACATATGTGGCTTTTTGAGAAAAATAATAATTTGTCAAAGTATTTCTGAGGTAACAGAATGTTGTTTCATTTTTCATGCACAAATGGGTTGATAGCCATGTACTGAACCTATGTAACAAAACACTGAAGCTTGAATTCCTATGAGTGAAAGAAGCATAGTTTTTTATTTCCATACAATGGAGCCCAGAGAGAGTTGACTCAGCTTTACTGCGATAACACACAAAATGCCTCACTGGAAACAATCAAATTACACTCTATTCTCTGGGGGGGGGGGGGGGGGGGGGGCGGGGGGGGGGAATATCCCTGAAGCTACTTTTACTGATGTAAATGACCCTGATACCTGCCCATAAGAATCTTATTGCTGTGATAAAAATACATCTATGACTGTTTTCAATTTTCTGAAAATTTGTTCTGAGAACTGCATTCTGACAAACATTCACACTTTGAACATGTTATCTAGAATGTCACAAAAATCAAAATATTATGAAATGGAAGGCAACTGAAAAATTCTAAGATGGATGATGTAGCTAAGTTTCTTCATTTTTATGTACTCAGATCACGATATTGGAAATAAAACTTTATTCCCAGAACCATATCTTTTGCAATCAGTTGAATATCAGAGTAAAGGAACAGAAATGTCTGTGATACTGTCACAGAGTAATTTGCACCTTTGCACTGCTTACTTTCATTTCTTCCAGTTGACTGTAATTACATAATTGGAAGCAAAGTGAATTACAAACTCCTTTTAGGTATTTTAGAAAGGAGATAGGATATATTCTAGATGAGACAGCAAATTCAGCTGCAGACAAATCATAGTTTGATAACAGTAATGAAACTTTTGAGAGAGATTGTTATTTAAGAAGGTCATAAAAAATACAAAAATAAGTATTAGACTTTTCAGATTTCGTAAAACCTACACTGACAGTTTACATGCCTTGGGTTCAAATATTTCAAAGATTACTTTAGAGTTTTATCTTGAGTTTGAGGTTTGAGTGCAGCTGAGTCACACTCTTGGCCATGACATTTCTGCAAGACAAAAGAGGTGGTATCAGTTAAGCTGCCCCAATTAACACAAAAGTAGATGAAAATTTTTCATGATGGATTTGTAAGTAGTGGTCCCAGCCTACGACTGACTGCTTTGGAAACAGTTGTTCCACAAAAACTCTGTAGTTATGAATGTTTGAGATAAGAAATGGAAGGCTTAATCATTCATATTAGATACCTTTGGCAATTTTAGGTACTATTGCAACCTTTGTTAGTAGGAAATATGCAGGAAAATGTGAAAGACAGGTTTCTGCAAATTTTGGTCTCCTAAACTCTTTTTTGCCTTTAAAATATACATTTTCTAATGGTAGAAAGTATTATTTACATCATATTACATATTTATACCCTGTTTTCTATGTGACAGACAAGAATATGTTTTCTGTCCTGAAGAGTAGGTATATGGCAGGAAAGAAGAAAGAGAAAATGACAAAAATGTTCAGGGAAGAAACAGCTAAGAGGTTCCTGATAATGACAGAAATGAGAATGAATGTGCTGAACATGTATACTGTGAAAAACTCGTATAGCCTAACAGCTAATTTAAAGGATAAAAAACCATGAAATGCTACTATAGAGTTAGGTTTTATTCATAAAACCAGTCACAAGGAATCCACAGATAAAACTGTTAATTAGAGAGGATGAAATAAGCTAAGAGTAGTAGACATGATGAGATATATTTATCCTTCACTGTTGATTGGTTGAAGTTTAGAATCAAGATCTCCAGATACTGAAGTAACAAAATAATTATTATTCACCCAATGTTTATTTAGCTTAGATAAGCAGATGGATTTTTTTCATTCTGATTCGGGTTTCTGGTAAAAATCTTGAACTAGAAAAGGTAACTCTCTTCCTAAGTACAAACAATCCAGAGACTAAAATGACTATGACTTTATGCAGACACTATCATAACAACTACCTCAGTACACTCATATATACACTCATGGTACTGTATTTCACACAGGAACATTTGCAAGATCACGCGCTAGTTAATTAACATCATGAAATTAATTTTCATTTGATGAGTATTAAGCAGCAAGGTGAGATAAGGAGTGTGATTAACATAGGACAATCATACAACTCAGCACTGTCTCATACTTTTATTCCTCCTCAGGTGTTACCTCACGATTACTAAATAGCTTGATTTGTTGTGCTTTATTCTCCCCTAACAGTGCTATACTAAAAAAAATGTATGTCAAACTGTTGGAAAAAGATGAGTTTAGCAATTTGAAATACTGAACAGCAGTGCAGAACTGCATGCTTCATACAGATTAATGCATCCCTTAGTAGTAATCTAGCAGCCAATCAGAATTCTCCCTTAATCCAAGTAGTTTTATAACACACTTTAAATCAGTGAAGTTCAGTTGCCTTACACTATTTAAATGAAAAGTAACAAGGAAATTTAATCTTAAGATATTAAGTATTTGTAACAGTGGCTAGGGGGTATCACCTAGCAACAACATGGCCACAGAGTAAATCTAATAAACAGTGGCTCATCCTTTCTGTCATCAATGATCAAATCAAAACAGGAAAAGCACAAGTAGTGATGACATTGACAGAATCTAATGATAAAGGACAGAAGCATTTTAGGAGACAAACTGTGTGTTTATATAATGGAATATAGTCTGCACAATGATTAGAATAAGGCAAAGCTGGACTTCAGCCACAGTAAGCTGAATGGAAAGAAAAGATTGAAGTGAGGGTAAGGGGGAGGAAAACTGGAGGAAGAAGATAAACGATTAAACATGGCAGAGATAGGGATTCAGGAAAAGTAAATAAAATAAGATGCTGTCAAGGCATCTTTCCTGGGCAGACTTCTAAAGGAGCAGGGCAGAGAGATTAAAATTTTATCAGATAGCCCAAGAGATTATGGTAGTTGTACCTTAAAACATAAAAGCTTCTGTGCAGGGCCTCATGCAATTCAGCAGGATGCTGTTGGCTCAGAATTGATATCAGCAAGGCACCAAGGATAAGTTTGAAGTTATCACAGTGCAGAAAGGAGAAAAGTTCAGCCCAAGATTTACAATAAGTAAAAAAATTAAAAACCTTGCACTGGGGTTTGCAGCAGATAAAAAATGCATTACAAATGTATGTAATTACTGTTAAGCGGTTGTTATCATTTTGGAAAGGTGGTATTTACTTAGGCTTACACTATACAGACACATCTCTGCTTTTTTACTTCTGAGTCAGTGGTGCTGAATTCCACATGCAGGTTCACTAAAAATAGGGGGTCTTTTCTGTCTGAGAGTATTTCATATTCCACATTAAAGATATCTACAGAACCTTAGTTGATCAAATAATGACAAAAGCACATATTCATAATCACAGGTAACTAAATATGTTTTATAGCTCTCCAAAGCATTGAATTTCCCCTTTGTTATATTCAGCACAAACCATTCAAATGACAGACAGTAACTTTAGCTAATAATAACTTGAATCATTGGTTCCTGACAAAATTATTCTGGAACTCCTCTATTGTTAGTCCTAAACCACTTTCTGCAACAGGTAGTGCTCCATGTCAGCATCAATGCCATTGTTTGAGCCAGCTGGACAGAGGGTGCTGGAGAGCCTTGTAGAGAACTCTTCTCTCCCTGTAGTCAAGGATGAAGTGAATGTAAAAACATAAAATAAAATGACGGCATTCCTAGGCAAAAAGGAAATGAGAAAGGAAGCGCCATCTTATCTTGAATCACACTTCCCTCAGCACAAGCATCTAATGTAATTATTTAAACCACTGTCAGTTTATTTTAACTAATTTGTCAGTCAGAAACTGTAAAAGACACTTCCAAGCATGAACAGTTTTCACATATTCACCCAAGTTAATGATATTTAAGACTGTAAGAAGAAAATATATATCATACATTATACGGGGAATAGTTTGTTCATTCTATAACTTAGAACTAAAGTAACAGCTATTCATCATGAACTGCGTTCCTTTTTTAAAGCAGAGTTATTCTAAATTAGTCCTTTGGAATAACAGGAACTGTAAACAATTGTTTTGCATAGGATAAAAGAGCATTAACATATTATTTAACACTTACAACTTGAGTAAGTTGGTCATATATAGATGTTTAATATGCTTTGACAGTATGAAAACTCTCTGGTCCCCTGATGCAGCCTTGGAAGTGTGCAAGTTTCCTACAGGCATTGTAATATCTGCCACCCCATGCAGATACCTGGTTTACCCTAGAGTATCTCAAAAAATGTGTGGATAAATGAGCCAAGCCTCAGCTTGGGTAGATTCAGAATTAACAGTTAATCCCCAAAACAGAGACCAAGAATTTTTAGAAGCTAACTTACCATACAGAAATGGAACACAGTATTACTCAGAACCAGAAGTTATCTTTAATGATTAAAAAAACCCCAACAACTTATATTGCCCTGAACAGTAGTATACTTCCTCTCTGCAGGAGGGCACTGCAATGAAAGAATTAGATAAGTAAAAGAATTTTGTATATCTATTGTGATAACTGAGAAACCTGAATCTGAACTAATTATTCCGTCTCCCACATCATCCTCTTAGCTGCTGTGTAGACACATTAGGAACTTCAGTCTTTCATTGTAAATATCTGTTGGTTTTTATATATCTTCTCCCATACAGACAAAGAACTGCTTTAGACTGTTTAACTCATTATCTCAGTTTTATAAAAATGCAGAATTAAAACTTTGTTCTGCAAAAATAGCCTACGGGAAGAAAAATCCTGTGCATACCAACGGGATCTAGACCCACCACAAACTGCTTCCAGAGCTACACATGGTTGGAAGGTTGTATCATTTACAGAAGATAGCTTTATGAGATACAGATCATCAGGAAGTAAGAAAATAAATTAAATTCCCTTCTCATATGGAGTGAGGTAAACCCCATAATTCTGATTTCCGTGAGAATTTCTGGTTGACTCTAGAATGGGCAGGTAGAGAGAAAAAGCATTCATAACCTACAAAGCTGCCACAGGATACAGGAAGTTGGGCTTGTTTCATTGACCGAAGTCCAGGTACAAACAAAACAAAAGAAACAGCAAATCAGGTCTGATTATAACTGGTCATACTGATTGTGCAAGAGGAGACCAGGCGGAAAGTAATTAAACCTACAACACTATATGGCTAAGAGGGTACTTTGCCATCTTCTGTTATCTTTTGAAGAGAACGCTGTCAGTACAAAATGGGATTTTGTTCAAATATGCAACGGTAGTAACCTTGTGTTACATAAATGCTGTATGAATAAAGCATGTCAGACAGCTCAGACATAGCTTCAGTTTCTAAAATTTTTTTTGAACCAATCTTACTGGTTCAGCATGCAATCTTGAGATATTATACAAAGCAGTAATAGACATTTTTCTGCCTCTTCTCTCCCCTCTGCCTTTCCCTGCTATTAGTAGAATGAAAAGTCTGTAGTGAATATAAGAATATCAGAGAGAGGCAGAAGCATGTAAAATTCTATATAAAATAGAAGCCTAATTTCTAATACTAATCTGAAACAACTGTGTTATTTTTTTTGTGTGTGAAGGTTTGAACATCTAACAGCTATTTATAGGACCTAAAGCTAATGGGAGAGAGGTATATGAAATCTCTGCATCTTGGGTGTTTAAGGTTTTCTGAGAAAACAAAAAAGCACCATGTGACAATAAAACTTAAAAAATTGATATGAAGGAAAAAGACAACAGTATAAATTATGCATAATTGGTGTCAATGTTCACTTTATATCAGCCAAAAAGAAGTCAGTGCGCTTATTTTAGGAGAATGTCCACTATAGTGGAGTTTAAAAAGTCTATCATTTATCATTTAAGCTCTAGATTAATATAAGATTTCAATACCATACTTGATAAAACTAACCCAGGAGAAGAAAAGCTCATTAATGCTTTCTAAATGACAATAATATTTTTTTAAACAGGCTCGTGCAGTTGAGCAAAAATGTTTCAAAAATAGCTATAATGAATCCAGTCAAGTTTCAAGATCACAACTGATTTTTACTTTGGATGTATATTTTTCTTGGCTTTTGAATATTCATTCTGGTTCCCTCTCATACTCCCTCTTTCTCCATCTTCTATTATTTGTAATGAGACAGTTTATTGACTTTGCACATATGCACTTTATTGACAGTTTATAAACTTTGCACATATGATTGCATTTTATTTTAGAGTTTATTGCACTGCTTTCCCTGTATTATAAATTATTTTAAATTTTTTTTTTTTTTTTTATTGAAGTTCTCAGATTATAGAAAGGAACCCCACAAACATCAGTGATTATGAGATTTAGAAAACTCAATGGAAGCAAATCATACTTCAATTCTAACATTGGTCCATAACACCACCTTTTGATTTATTCCCCAAAGATTAATGTCAAAAGTCCTCTGCGTTTATGATGGTAATTTCTTAAATGTCACAGCTTGCCAAACTGGCTAACCAACATCCAGGTTAGACACTTACTAGCATGATCATGTTTGTAGAAATTAGGTGCTTAAAAATGTGATAAACTGAA
The DNA here is from genome assembly GCF_017639655.2 of Falco naumanni. Classification (NCBI taxonomy): domain Eukaryota; kingdom Metazoa; phylum Chordata; class Aves; order Falconiformes; family Falconidae; genus Falco; species Falco naumanni. The sequence goes on along the minus strand of NC_054054.1, from coordinate 31,259,486 downwards.
TAAGGAACTACTACAAATGTAAATAAAAACCAAAAAGGACAGAGCACTGCTTAAATTCTTCTTCCTCTGCAAGACTGCAATCCTGCATGCTTTGTGCAAAGACTGAACCTGCATCTCTCAAAGGAATACACTAAGCTATAAATTTGAGTGATGCTCACTCTCGATTTTATTTCATCTTAGGTTTTACAGTTAGACATATTGACAAACTGGACATAGTTTTTGAACCCCCTCAGACAGAGACTGAAATCATGTCTTTTAGACTCTACAGAAATATTCTGAAGCTAAAACACTGAGTAGAAATAGGAAACATAATATGCTTAAAGAAGGTGCTATATTTTTAGTAGCCTTATGTCGAGATGCTTTCAGAGCACTTTTATCAGATCAGACCCTGTCTATAGAAGACAGGCAAAAAAATGTCTTTTTTATGACTTCTGATGGCACTCAGGACAAGTTAGATCCTAAACATCAGAAAGTATATGTGGGGGAGGAATTTTAAGGGTGTAAGGACCACTGCAGTGTTTAGACGTTTCTGAGGTCATCTGGCCCATTAAGTATATGAGTCAATTCTGCATTCAGATATCTAATCCTTCTCAGGTACTAGCACACATGAGTGTTATTAGATGGATCTGGACTAGTTAGCAATAGAGAGTCCGTACCCCAAACATGTGCAGCTGCTATACAGATTTCCTAAAGTCCTTGATGATTTTTCATTCCTTGAAAGGAAAACTAAAAGTTTATCCATACTTTAAGGTTTCTGCATATGCTTAACGTGAACTTTATGTATGCAGGGGCAGTGAAGAGCATGGAGACTTCCAGAATTTACTTTCCTATGAAGGCCAGACAATAAGCCTCTTCTAGAGACAGTGTACAGAAAGGAGTGAGCTGATCTTTAAATCATGTTAAAATATGCCAAGTAAGCTGTTCGTGTATTGCAACACTGTTATTGTGTGCACAGTTTAACTTATCTCCAGATCTGGAGATAAAAGAGGGATTTTTCCTCTTGTCTTGCTGACAGGGACTTGTATTTTGTTGATATTGGGTATTTTGTGTGTGCTTCCTTCTGTAGTATAGGATAATTAACTGCTTCCTTTATTTATCTGATCATCTTACAAACTTCCTGCTAAAGCAGGGACTTTGGATACCAGGAATGCTCCTTATCTCAGCTGTTGTTTTTAATGGCAAATTAGAATTCTGAACTTGTGTTTGTAACTGTAGGACCCAAGTCCACTACGGAGCACAGGTGGTAGGTAGATGGTACATGAGGTCATGTGGACTTGATGTTACACACAAAAGTCAAAACTAAATGCACTGTGAGGTGTATGATTGAGAAGAATTGGACTCAGATGATCTACAAGATCCATACCAGGCAAACATTCCTAAACTCCCTGTTCTGGCCACTTCTGAATCCTTCCCAGGAACCCAAAGACACAGAAAGAAGTGAAAGAGAAAATTTAAAAGTAGGGAAGTCACAGCCTTTAAACACTTTCTTCTGCTAAATTGTCAAAAGCAGTAACTTTTCCATCACTGGAAGAAAAAAGGATTTTCAAAAACTTCCATCTTCCTTCTTTACACATGCTACTGTAAAAAGCATTTTCTAATGAGCAATAACTTCTTAAAAACAGCAATAAAATTTAATGGAAGTGTCATGATTTACAGCAAAATTCCAGAGGCAGTGCAGAAATATGTATGAGAAACTAAGGTCAGGATATTGATGTGGCACAGACTGTTAAAAGAAGTTTCAGCATGTTGGAAAAAACATATTTTTTTACCCCAAATAATTAGAATGATGTGCCAAAAGACCCTAATACTGGTGAGAGAGTTTTGTGCCAAATTAACTTTGCCTCCCTCTCTAAAAATTTCAGCTTCTGAAGTAAGGAGTGCTTGGTAGATTAATCTAGAGAAGAAACTTATGACAAATCTCAAACTGGAACGTGTTTTGTATTTGAAGCTCTGTTTTCTGGAATGAAGAGACTGTGGGGGAAGAATGGACAGACATTCTTTCTTTGGCAGATGCCAGAATTCAGTATTTCAGATAATAAACAGAATTTCACTTAGAACTCACAAGGCTGTTTAAACTAATCAGCTTTCCAAAGAATACCACAGTCGTGGAACTATAGAACAGTTTGGGTTGGAAGGAACCTTTAAAGGTCATCTAGTCCACCCCCCCTGCAGTAAGCAAAGACATCTTTAACAGATCAGGTTGCTCAAAGTCCTATCCAGCCTGACCTTGAATGTTTCCAGGGCTGGGGTATTTACCACCTCTCTGGGAAACCTGTTTCAGTGCTTCACCACCCTCATCATAAAAGAATTTTCTTCCTTATATCTAGCCTGTATCTACCCTCTTTTAGTTTAAAACCATTGTCCTTTGTCCTAAAGCTACAGGCCCTGCTAAAAATTCTGTTTTTATCTTTCTTATAAGCCCCTTTTAAGTATTGAATGGCTGCAATAAGGTATTCCCAGTCTTTTCTTCAGGGTAAAACAGCCCCATCTCTCTCAGCCATTCTTCATAGGAGAGGTGTTCAATTCCTCTGATCATTTTTGTCACTGTCCTCTGGATGGGCTCCAACAGGTCCATTTTTCTCCTGTGCTGAGGACTCCAGAGCTGTATGCAGTACTCCAGGTAAGGTCTCAGAGTGGAGCAGAGGGGCAGAACAGCCTCCCTTGACCTGCTGGCCACGCTTCTTTTGCTGCAGCCCAAAATTTGGTTGGCTTTCTGGGCTGCAAGTGCACAGTACTGGCTCACGTCCAGCTTTTTATCCACCAGTATCACCAAGCCCTTTTCCACAGAGTTGTTCTCAATCCTTTCATCTCTCAGACTACATTGATATTGTGGGTGTCCCAACCCAAGTGCAGGACTTTGCACTTGGCCTTGTTGAACCTCCTAAGGTTCACATGGGCCCACTTCTCAAACTTGTCCAGGTCCCTCTGGATGGTGTCCAGGTCCCTTTTGATGGCATCCCATCCCTCAGATGTTTTTAGCTGCACCACTCAGCTTGGTGTTGCCTGCAAACTTTGAGGGTGCACTCAATCCCACTATGTCATTGATGAAGATATTAAACAGTACTGGTTGCAATATGAACCCTTGAGGGGCACCACTTGTCACTGATCCTCACCTGGACATTCAGCCATTGACCACTACTCTCTGGATGCAACAATTCAGCCAATTCTTCATCCACCAAAGATTGTGAAGCCAGTGAAGACTAAGACAAAGAAGTTGTTGAGTACCTCAGCCTTCTCCTTGTCCATTGCTGCCAGTTTGCCAGTCACGTTCTTCAGGGGGGTACACTTTCTTTGACCTTTCTGGTTGACATACCCATAAAACCCCTTCTCATTATACTATCTGTCACTTGCAAGTTCAGCTCCAGCTGTTCCTTGGCCTTCCTGACCACATCCCTACTCAAATGGGCAGCGTCCCTATACTCTTCCCAGGATACCTGTCCCCACTTCCACTGCCTGTGCATTTCCTTCTTGCTCTTTAATTTGGCCAGCAGGTCTTGACTCATCCATGGTGGTCCTTCCTGATTTCTTACATATGGGGATCAAGAGCTCTTCAACTCTATGGAAAGTATCCTTAAAGATCTGCCAGCTCAGTTCTGCTTCCTTGTCTCTGAAGGCAGTTTACCAAGGGGTTTATTGACTAACACCTTGAAGAGCTAGAAGTTTGTTTTCCTAAAATTCAGGCTTCGTCAATAGGCTTCCTTTGGTTGGGTCGTGTGTAGTAAACACCAACCACAAGGTTCGCTTTGTTGCCTTGGTCTCTAATTTTTACCCATAAGCTTTCAACCTGCTTATGGCTATTTTTCAGAGACAGCTCTTCACAACCTATCCATTTATTGACACAAAGGGCAACCCCTCTACCCCTCCTTCCTCATCTGTCCCTTTTGAACAGCTTGTACCCATCGATAGCCGCACTCTAGCATGGGATTTGTCCAACAAAGTTTCAGTAATGGTAACTAGGTTGCAGCTTTCTAGCAGAACAGTGACTTCCAACTCCTCCTGTTTGTTTCTCATGCTGCATGCATTGGTGTAGATGTACTTCAGTTGGGCTGTTGGCCATGTCCTTTTTAGGGGACCACATCTCAATTCCTTTGAGATATTTCACCCATGTTCCCCTTTTGGCTTCTGTTACTTCAGAATCCCCAGGCTTATCTCTGTAAGACTTCAGATGTGCTCCAGTGTACCCAACAAGTCTCAGAGCAACAGGCTGAGGGCCCTTGCTAGCACCCCATCCCTTTAACCTCGGTGTGTTGCCCCATGATTTGCCACAGGTAAGCCTGATATTATCCACATTTCCCTTCAAGTCTAGTTTAAAGCTCTGTCAATCGGCCCGGCTAGCTCATGAACAAAGACCTTCCCTCTTTGAGAAAGATGAATCCCATCCAATGCCAGCAGACCTGGTACTGTGTAGACCATCCCATTATCAAAAAATTCAAAATTCTGGCAGTGACACCAGCCATGGAGCCATGTATTAATAGACTGGGTCCATCTTTTTCTTTCAATATAGCTGCCCACAACTGGAAGGATAGAGGAAAAAATTATCTGTGCTCGGGATTCTGTTTTCAACTGTCCCAAGGCACTGAAGCCTCTTTTGATTGCCCTTGGACTATGCATTATGGCTTCATCATCACTCACATGGAAGAGCAATAACGGGTAACAATCTGAGGACCTTATCAGGCTAGGAAGTTTTCTAGTGATGTCTTTAACCCAGGCCCCAGGAAGGCATCAGATTTCCCAGCAGACAGAGGAGGGTCTGTCCTGTACGTTGGACCCTCTGTTCCCCTCAGAAAGGAATCATCTACAAGTATAACCTATCTTTTCTTCCTTGTGAAGGTGGTTGTGATACAGGGGGTAGGCCTTTCCGACCTTGGCAACACCTTTGGTGTATATAGACCGTCATACACATCATTGACTCACTGACCTTTCACATCCAGAATCTCATAGTTGTTGTATAGAGGCACCTTGGAAGGGAAGGAAGGGGTTTGCCAGTTGCCCAGAACATAAACTTCCTCCATTGACATTTTTGCTTTAAGCTACTGCTTTCTACCTGCTGGAGGGAGGATACAAGATCCCTTTGATTGTGTGTTTTTTTCCACTGGATGTTCCTGCTCCTGTCTCAGGGAGGGCACAGCATGGTGCCACTACGCTATCAGCAAAAGGTCAGATTGTGATACTGCCAAAAGGATGTGTTACTCAGATTTCTATCAGAGGTGAATTTTCAGTGCTTTACTGAAGCAATCGGTGTTTATCTTCTGTGAAAAGGAAAATCATGGATCCGATAAAACTATAGGTAACTACAATTTAAATCCAGAAATTCAGAGCAAGTATTCACATACTCTAAAGACTATGGAAAACTGTATTTGTTTTCAATTCAAGGAATTAAATTCTTCTCCAAATCTGAGAAATTGATTAGAAAGCATGCGATCTGCCATTTCATATACCACAGTAATAAGAAAAATGAGTGAAACTCAGATTGTTTTTTGAAAAGTACATACAGAATAGTCTACATCAGAAGACCAAGGCCTGGAAATTTTTCACATCAGCAATATGTTATCTTTGTTTGAATATCTGTGTTTTCAGATCTAATTGATGGATTGAAATTTAGGGTAATTTAATTAATGAATTAAAATTAAAATTAAAAGGCTAAAAGACATGGAAGAAGAAAGATGAAGTCTTGAAAAATTGTTTTATTTCTTGAATAAGGAGGTAGGAGCAGATGCTAGGCTTTTTTAGGCAACAATAATGTTCTCCGAAGACGGTTGTTCACTGGGAAAATCTGAAAGTCCTTATATGGTTACTATATCTAAGAATTTATATAGCAATACAATAATAGTTGCAAGAAACTATTGTTACAACTATTGAAATAGCTGGATTTTAGTGTGGGATGAACTTTTGGAACCATATAAAAAACTATTTCTGTAACCATTGAATCTATCACAAAACAGTCCAGTCTACCACTCCAGCCACCATGTACTATCATTCCTTCTTGAAAAGATGGTAATACAATCAGATAGGGAATTTGAGAAGAGTTAAACCCACTCTTGTTTGTAGTTATAGTGCTGAAGTTTCTTTTGTATGAATTTACTGTCTGGAACATTTCCCTCATATCTAAATGTACTTTAGATTCTCAATATTGGAACAAAGACTACATTTACCATTGAAATTATTATGTATGTACCATACCATGGAACAATTATTACTTTCAGGTAATGTACGGTGTAGTTAAAATCATAAAAGATTTAGAACTATTGTCCCAGGAGCAGCAAAATATTTTTACTCTGTCCAGCGATAGTCAGAGAGAAGACCAGGGCCTGTTATAAACTAGGCCTGTTATTACTGCTGTAAAGTGTTTTGTTTTGTTTTTTTGTTCTTCCAGACTGCTGTTTCCTTCTCAGCCTTAAATAGCAGAATAACAAGTGTCCTGCCTGCATTGTGGAGAAACACCCAGATCAGTGGATCTGCTGTATATGGTGCTGGAAATGCTCAGTGGTGTTGCTCCTGTATTATTCCAATGATGCCTGGGCTTTTTCCCCCCGAATAATGCAGAAAATATGCAAATCACAAGGACCAAAAAATATTGTGTAATTATCCCCAGTTAGTGAAACAAATTGCAAGCACTATAGCTAACATTTTTTTTTCTTTCAGTATGCATCTGGTGTTAATCTTTCATTAAAGGAAAGCATACAATTGTAATGAACACTAACAAAAATAAATACAAGGAAATACCAAAGCATTTCTATATAGTCCAACTGAAAGCAAGTATTTTTCTGTATAATAAAACCAATAGTAATTAATTTTGTTTGCTGATTCAGATAGTTTACATTCTCTCTAATACAACAGTGACCTTTTGCTGTATTTTCTGATAATTTATTACCAGTAAGTTAAACCATGATTAATCAGTGTAAGTGCAATACTGTTAGACTATCATTCTGTCATGTTATTTGCATGCGCTGTGACTTTCTGAAGTGTGCTATGTCATATGTAACCAGTAGGTGAAGAAAATTTGTCACATGGTAGCAGCATTTATACCTCCAAATTAGATTGTCAAATACCTTTTGGATGTTGTATAGCTGTCTGTACAAAGGTAATGAAAAAAAGTCCTTTGAGGGCTATCAGATAAAAAAATTCCTGTACTGAAAGCTCAGAGGGAGTTTTCCTAAACCTCTGAACTACTCTTCTCAGTATTAGCTACTGTCCCAAATGATTAAGGTCAAATATAAACTATTCTCTTTAGTTCACTAGATCAAATGTAACGTCATTAACGTTTTCCAAATGTAGATCACTGAAATTAAATTATTTTGTGCATGTTTGGAAGTGTTTTGTAGAAACACCTTATCCTATACATCCTCCCAAGCCCACCAACAACAAAGAAGTAAGCAAGCAAACAAGCAAACAAACCAATCAACATACCTAAATATTAGATTTTATGCCTAGCAAGGCATACATTAAAGGACAAGGAAAGATGGGCTGGAATTTCAAATTTCTAGCAGCTGAAGTAAATATGGATGCACATAAGTAGCAAATAGCAGTATAGCTGTTCACAGCAGTTTCAGATCAGATGCTTTTCCAAGTGCAGTATACTTTGCAGGAAGTACCTTCTGCAGACTCAAGTGCTTCCACTACAGAATGATTTTGGAGATCAGGCATAGGAATTACTCAAGTCCTGCCTTGTTGCCTCAAGGCCATGGACAGCACTCCTGCTGCAATGTTTTGCAACAAAGTAACTGGTAGAGGCCTACCAATGTCATCCATTGAACGTGTTTCTCAGTATGTTTTTGGGTGGCAAACCACCATGTGTTAGATCTGTGCCTCACGGCAGTGACAATTTAATGTATGGTCTTTGTTTAGTTAATAAAGAAATGTCTGCTCAGATCACATATGCAGATTCGTATTCCAGTCCCCATTCAGCTTTTTGTCCTTACTCTTGCCATTACCTTTTTCCTCTATGTGTCATACCTCCTGCCCAGCTATATGCCAATCCTTTTAAAGTCAATTCACAGCATTTTGTGTTCTTTTGAGAAAAAAACTTGAAAACCAATGCAAAAGTAAATTGTCTGCTCATTCAATATCCATTTTCCTTAGACCATTTTGTACCACAACAAGAAATCAAATAAGCATGCAGGGATGCAACATAGTTACTTACTGGCCAGCCTTTCTCTATAACATGTTATAACATAATTCACACAGGTCAAAAGCCTGTTAACATGTGCCTTAGGACATATGGAGAAAGAAGTCTTCTGGACCAAAACCTACTCACCAAAAGAAAACACCCATTTTCCTTTCTTAAAACTCTGTTGTCTTCTCTATCGGTTTTGATTACACCCAAACATTGCTCAGAAATCTCTGAGATTATCAGAAAGCAGCTGTACTTTACTTTTAAATGTAATCATAAGGATTATACATACTCAGTATCAGAATCATGTCAAACGCTACAAGGATCAACAACACTTTACAAGAAAACACTGAGCTTCAGTGTCCAGATGATATTTTGTAGCTATGCACTGCTGACTTGTTCACAAATGCATATTTAAGGAAGAATAAAGAAAATGAAGGAGAAAGAAAGGAGTGAAAGAGTGGTGAGTAGACAAACTCAATATTTGACAGAACACTGAATCTTCACAAACATCTGTTATGTATAATATTAGTTTGGTGATTAAATTCCTTTTCTCAAGTTGTCATAGGTCTGGTTTATCCTAGTGGACCAAATTTTGTGATTATTCACATTTTACATACATTAATGGGAATTAATAGATAAAACATGAAGACTGCATTTGGCTGAATAATCATGTGACATTTCCACCTATGTAATCAGGCCATGCCAAAATTAGACTTCTTGTTCATAGCTCCAAGGCAAAATCTAGCTTGTAAATTAGCATGTTTACCTATGCCATCTTCTCATGTGAGTTATCTAGGAAATATATATCTCTCTAATCAAAACCAACTTTCATTGAAGGAGAGAGGGTCCCAATTGCTTGGGAATAGCTTCAGAACTCTCAAAATCCAGTCTGAAACGAAACTGGTTTTATAACTGGACAAAGAGAAACATAACTTACAAAAATGGAAAACCCTTGTAATATGGTCTTGTAATCATGGCACAAAGAAGTAGTAGGGAGCCCAGGGCAGGAGGGATGTATTATGATGTATCACGCCTAAGCCAGGAAGAAAAGCAGCCTAGGTGGTCTGTGCAGATCTGTCTAAAAACCATGCAATAAAGCCTAGGAAACTGCAACAAGCTCTCTAAATGCCATACTATGAATGATGCCCTAATTCCTGTGTTGGATTAGTTGTTACAGCCATCACAGGGAAGTGCCACTACAGCCCCCTACCCTAGCTTACTTTGAGGAGTGTCTGATTTTTATCTTTTCATCCCATTCACACGTTTTCTCTCACACAATGATTACTTGGGCTTTCAGGGTAAAGTGAATTTTATGCTGTAAGAAATAATGTACTGTATTGTATTGATGAAAAGACTCCATTCTGTTCACAGTTGATTCTTCTCTCCTTTTGTCTCTCTATTGTGTGCACCTAAATTTAAATTACTCTTTAATTGATGCAGTCCTGGTGTCTTTCATTGAAAAAATGCCTAAAGTTGTGTGAAAGAGAATGGATCCTGAGAACCTGTGGGTGTGCAGCAAGGTTCAGGCTGTGCATTTTAAAGCAACCTATTTTCATAAATGAAGAAACTATTAGCCTTTCTGTGAAATTTAACAATGTGTATCTGATCTACAGGCTTGTCATTAATTATATTTCAACAAGTAAAAAGACTATGAATTTGCAGTATAAAATAGTTTCCCAGCACTTGCAGTTTCTGAACTATCCAGACAATTTATTGGTATGTCAAATAAATTTGAAATGTAGGCTTATCTGGAACCATTACCTTCTGGCTTCTGCATTCCTTATAAAACTCATTTTGTCCTTTAAAGACATATTTTTATTATATGTGAACTTAACAGTAATTCCAAGGAGAAGGTGCCCCACAATAATAAATAAATAAATAAATAAATGACTAAAAATAAATAAATAAATAATAATAATAATAATAATAATTATTATTATTCAAGATGTTAATTTTTAGGACATGTAGGTTGAAATTAGGGACACTTTATGGTATTTGTGAAAACTGTTGATGATGAGAAACTTAATAGCAGAAAAAGATTAATTTTCTACCTATCGTGTTCTGAATGTATTCCATTACTGGTTGCTCTCTTTTCTCAGTGCAAATTTATAAGCTGTAGCATTATGATGATTTCTGCAATCATAAATTCAAGATAAATCTTTTTAGCACATTATATAAAATATCTAATTCTTATAGTATGTGGGAAAGGCTTACTTTTTACTTTCTTTTTACTTATTTTTTTTTACTTTTTACTACTTTATAATTAATTATTGCTAAAGGAATGATTCTGAGAAACTAGCATTAATATACAGCTAAGACATTTCCTGATGTGTGTAAGTAGAGCATTCTGCCTTACAGAATGAAATTCTTTCTGGAGCAATAGCACAGGAAAGGTAAATCTGTGCTTTATTTATGTTACTGTTATATTTTATTTGGCCATAGTTAAAACAAAACAAACGAAAAAGAAATCTCAAACCTGCACAAAGACGTGTCATTAATACTGTCTTGTCATCTTCCATTGTAAATGCCATGGCTCACAGAAATCTGTACTTGATAAAGCATTATTTGGTATTTTCATGAAAGACTGAGATGATGGCATTGAGAATACGAGCATAAGCTATATGGGTAATACAAAACCATAAGGTTTTCCAAACACTTGAGAAGACAGAATAATCTTCATAAATCAGAGAAACGGTAAAATGCAATAAAGACAAAGCACACAATCACACTTAGCTTGGAAACATCACACATACAAATACAAAACAACAAATATTTGTCAGTCATTAACATTCAAATGGAAAGATTTAAAAAAAAATAACAACAAATTAGTGATGCTTTTGTGGAAAAGAAAATGTAATTCTGGGATACTTCTAACAATATTGTTATGTAACACATGGAGATTTATTGTTGAGTTCTACCATGTAGTACTATAATAACAGTGGGAATAGAGTGTTTAGTTTTGACCAGCACACTACAGGAAGCATTAAGACAAAGTAGACAGAAGACAGAGCACAGTAAAAGGAAAGATTAAAGTCTTATAAAAGTGACCTGGCCATGAAAATTTTAAGAACAAGGTTTTCTTAGTGTAGAAAAAAGAAGACCGAAAAGGAGAAGTTCCAATACTTCTGTCACAGAGATAAAGGAACACCAGGACAGTGTGACACCACTAAGCTCAATTTATGTGTGAGCTACAACTCCATTACAGAACACAGGTTTTTGTTAATGGTTTCCTATAATTCTTTGTTTGTAGCTATGGATTTTTTAAATGGTTACTTTACATTATGCATGCTCATAAAGTCATAGCATTATTTTCTCTCTGAGCACACATTTAATGCCCATAATAAAGGCTAATAAAATTCAAATGAAAAATTCCATACATATTACCAAGCATCTAATTATTGTAACATTTTGTCAGCTGCTCATTGCTGCACGCTTTGGTAATCTATTGACTTATCATATTGATAACATCCAGGTTAGAAGACTGAAAAACTAAAACCCCCAAAATTCTGAGGACATTAGCAGAGGCTTTACAAAGAAAGCTTTTTACGACTGTTAAAGATAGACGTTCACACACAAAAAACAAAACAAAACAAAACCAACAAAATCCCCCCCACCCCAAATTTCTCAGTAGTATTTGAACAGATTTTCAAATGAGAAAAAAATCAAACTGTTCTGGCTACTTAAGATATGCCGTGTTTGCAGATTGCTGATTAGTGCATCTCATGATCTGTTTCAAACACAATCTCATTCATTTTCCATGATCCAGTCTTTTCCTAGTTGTGCCTGAAATAACTCCTTTATTTTATTAACTTAAAAATGTTCCAGAAAGATTAATTACAACTGCTTCTCTTGAATGATTGAAAGAGTGAGTTTTTTCACCTAAGGCATGTAATGTTTGTCACAGTTAAATATTTTTTTTTACGGATTTGATAACCTCAAGATTGTATGTAAAACAAAAACTGGGACAGATTTTATAGAATTTCTTTCACTTTATCATCACAACCCTTTCCTCTTTAATGATAACCCGCTTCCATTCATTATTTTTTCAGCCAGCCACCAGTTACATTACCCACAATGGTTTTGTCCATCAAGTAAAATTTCTCATATAAATGAAGAAGTAAGAAAAGAGGGATGGGATAAAAGATGAGAAGAGCTAATAATAACTTTTTCTGATCCATTCCCTTCTTCAGGTACAAGATATACATGTAATTACTGTCAGCTGGCACGTAATTACATTAGGCAGACATAGTCCCCAGTCTGTCTGAGCTGAGTTGCAAGCAAGCTCTGTCAGAGGAAGATCTTTGCTCTCTTCTGCAGGTAGGAATTGGCTGTTACAGAAGCAGAAGCTACTGCTTTTGTTCTTTGATTTGGAGCAAAGCACTGCCTTCATGCACAGTTGATGATCAAAGGAACCAAAGATAGTTTTGTAAAATTTAAAATAAACTGAAGACCAGATTTCTCAAGATTAAAAACTTGGTATTGAAAATTTGTATCATGATGGTCAGTTGTTTTTTCTCATATTAAGTATACCATCTGTGATTAAAAAACTAATTAGGGTCTTTCTGTATTTAAGGTAATTAAGTTTTCCACATCACAGAAGAATCTAGAGACTCTGGATAACAACCTGTATATCACTTGCACCACTCAAGGCTTCAGATCAAGCTACTGTCTGTAGGAAATAAATGAGTACAGATGATCTGTGCATGCATCCTGGAGCTCAGCACCAGCTTGTCAGTCCCTGCCTATGGAGTCTGGTTTTGGCTGAGGTAGTGGAGCAACAGCCCTGCTGAGCTGCAGCCTGGCCTGTGCTAAGCCATGGTCGCTGGTGCAGGCCCAGGCCTCAAGCTGCAGGCTGATGTCCCTGATGCCTGGCCTTGGCCCATACCTGTCCCCACAGCCCTCCCTGGCCATCTTGGGCTCTGCCTGCTCCCAATTCCCCCCACCGGGCCTGATCCTGACCTCCACCTGGCAGCTGACATACCAGCCCAGCCTTGGCCTGTCCCCATCCCCAGGGAAATGCCTGATGCCCAGGGCTGGAGCTGTCCCCAGCCACCTCTCCACCTGCCCAGCTCCCTGGCTAGGCCCTGGCTGGTGAGGCCCTGCCCTGTCTGCCCAGGGAGCCCCTGCAGCTCCCAGCTCCCAGGAAGCTACTGGGCCCTGCTGCACAGCAACGTTTGTAGCAGGTATCCATCATCACAGTTCTGGTGACAATACACCCAGAATGTGGAATGAATCAGCAAGAGAAGTATAAGTAAACTCATCTGTCTCTATCCTGGTGTGTTCGATGTGAAATGCAGTTACTAAGCTTAACGTGTTTGTCAGAGATGTGAATTTCAGGCCTGTTCTTGGGTGTACAATTTTTTCTCTCTTCAATGACTCCAATGACATTAGGTGGCAGCAGGCTTCTCCTTTGTCCTAGCATGTCTTTATTGTCTCCCTCTAAGCCTGTATCAATTTGGACCTGACACAATGGGTTGACTAAGAATCTCTGGTGAAAATACATGAACTACGTCCCTCTAGCATTTTTTTTTTTTTTTTTTTTTGTATTGTGAAAAGGGTTGATATAAGAATCTGCTAAAACGCTGTGGTCTAAAGCGAAGTAACACCAGCAGAATGCTATTGTTGGGGTGGGTTTTAGAAACTGCTTGGTGATCGTATCAAAGAAGGTCCCTGGCAGTCAGTTAAAAAATAATTACCTTGTGGAAAATAAAGACTTTCAAATCCTTCAAGGACTTTGGAAGTTACTTTTTGATTATTTCAACTCAAGAGTAGCCAGTGTCCTAACTATTCCTGAAGGTAGAGGTTATAATCTCTAAATTCTTTAACCCTACCAGTGAGTAAAGATAGCTCATTTGGTAGCCCAATATATACATACATATATACATGTACAAATATATATGTGCATATGTACATGTCTGTACATGAGTGTGTGTATCTACCAATATATATTTATACAACACATATTTTGGTAAATACATATACATATTTATGTATAACTATATACAACATGCTATATACAATATGTAACCTATGTTTTATGGGAAATGATCCCAGTCAAGTTAAAACTTAAAATATGTTTGATTTGGATCAGAATATAATGCCTTTAGCTGAAATTAAAGAGAAAATATTCTCAAGGATGTGACTGCAAATAACTTTTGGGGTCGGGCTTTTAAAAAAACATATTTATTTATTTATTTATATATGCCTTCATCATCTCCCTTTTCTGTGCTGGGTAAGAGAAGACAACTATGCCTTGTCATGTCTTTCTGTTCTGCTTTCATTTGGTATGTAAAGCATGTCTGTGTCATGCTTTCATTTGAAATGTTAAGTTTTTCAAGTACAAGCCTGTAAGATATATTTTAGAAGGACAAAGAAATAGACACATCTTACAAAATTCCAAAAAGGACAGGACTGCTGATTTTTAACATTCAAAGCTGCAGAAAATGTATATACACTATGAGACAGAAGAACATAAATAACAGTCTTAAGGGTAACAGTCTCACTGGATGGACAGTGAAAATATACTTGGTATCTTTAGAAAACATCTTTTAGGCGACCCTGTACTGTTTATTTTTGAATTTTTTTTTTCTAGATTTACATGAAATGTATATTTCTCTATGTCCAAACAGAAAATAAATAAATAAATAATACAGGGTTAAAATTACAGTTGCCATTGAAGCTCATATAGCAACAGTTTTGATAATTTGAAGTCCCTTTAAAGTTGAAGTTTAACAGAAATAAACTAAATAAAATTCCTCTAATAGTTGGTTTAGATGTTTCTTTAGATTAATTGAATGAATTTAATTTAATTTTCAAGGACTTTTAACTTCTGTCCCAAAAGAGAATTTAAAAAACAGCTGCTATTGTGGAACAGACTGGAAAGAGACGAGACATATTTCAGTTTATCAGGAAAGTAGTACATGTGGGGTGTTTAAAAATACAGCTTTACAGCCCTACTGGAACTAATTGACTATAATGTTTTTTAGCTGTATTTGAAATTTAACAAATTGGTAAATTAGAGCTGCAAAGAGCCATACCCCAGAGATTTAAATTCCAGCACATGAGCTCTCCATTCTTTATCCATTAGGTTAATAGCTCATTTGTCTTATTCATTTCTTCTGCTTGTGTTTATCTGTCTGTTTTTGTGAAGAACTGGAGGGAAGAAATGTTGCTGTTTGCTATCAAAATTAGACACTCTTCTGCATCCAAGCTGCAACAGTCAGTTGAATTTGGCAAAAAGTAGCAGTGATGCACACTGAAAGCTGGGCTTGTGACAAGAAATAGCTGTAAAATATGATCCAAGCTTAGAGATACATAATTAGGAACTTTCTGCAGTTCACTGCAATATTTTATGTTTTCATTTGCCATACATTTAAAAACTATATATTTAAAATAAACAATCTTACTTCATTTCCTTTAAGGACTGTAACTTGTTGATAGGGAGACATATATTAGCTAAAGAATTACAGCCATTCTGGCTAAGATTTAAGGTCAAAAATGTTCTCAGGAAGAACATGATTAACTTCTAATAGGCAAATGAGCTGTTGTCCTTACTGAAAGAATCTGATCTAATTGTAAGACTTTAACAACTTTGATTGCTAATATTGTAAGGGGTGTGTGTGTGTGTGTGTTTCTCCTTAATTGTAAGTATTCTTACCTCTCTGAAATCTCTGCCACAGATTTTTATGTCTTAAGCCTAAGTGGCAATGGTTATTGTCAAAGTAACAACCATTACATTTCCTGATTACAGCAAAACTGTTATGAAAAGCTCTTAAGGAATAGCCCCACACTGACAGGGGCAAAAGTACATGTCCTAATTTTCACCTTAGATAAATGAAAGTATAATGGGTTTATATATCAATATTTCATCAATAACACATTATTTTACAGAATTCAGAGAATTTGACTGCAGGATTCTGGAAGCCTGGCTTTCCTTGTTTTCATCTGGATGTTGCTATATCCTATGTATACCAAACACAAACCAGATTTTTCTTTTTCGTTGACCATCTGTTAAAGATTTGTATGACTATCTTAGATTTTTTTTTTTTTTTTCCCCAGATAAATTCCAGCAAATAATCTTGTTTTTTATTCCCTTTCAGTCTTGGCTGTGATTTGTATCTTTGCAGTTGTCTTTGGACTACCTATCTCCATCTTTCTGTGTCCTCTTTGGGTGAGGTTTAGGGTAACTGTTTCTACTACTCTAGAAATCCACTAAACTGAAGACTACATCATGGGAAACTGCAGAAAAAGCAAAATAATGTTACCAAAAACATTTAAAACAACTGTAAGAACTGTCTTGGAGTGTTCACTGTGAAGTTGGCAACTTATGTAGAAAAGCAATAAAGTAAATCAATTCACTTGACAGACATATCAAATAACACTACAGCAGTGGTTTTTTATAAGGATGATAATTGGACAATACACCCCCATATCTTAAAATCTACTGATCAAAGACAATCTATCGAATAAGACTCAGAGTTAACAACACAAAGCAGTATTCTGACCACTCATGCAACTAATGATTAGCAGGTGAGACAGCAGCACAAACAATCAATAGCTGTAATTCCCCAGCTGCACAGACCTACTGTAGAATTTTATTCCATGGTTAGAAATCCACTAATGCTAGTGGAGTTATGCTAAGCATAGTAGAATCCTGAATATACTGTATTATCCTGTATTGATGGAGGACAGAGGGAATTGGACTATCTATACCAATATCCTTCAGTAGGTTAAATGATTTCTCAGTCCTTTGCTGCATTACTGTTTCATCATTAACCAAAGTCGAAGAAGAATTTAAACCACTCCTTTCAGTGAGAAGTTCCAGAGTCTTTTCAAGCAGTTCACAGGACTTTTTTTGAGGCTGTGCACCTTCTAAGGTTGAATCCTAGAAGAAAATGCTTTTGTATACTTTCGCAGCAATACCTAATAAGCACAAGGATTTTTTACACATTGAATAAAAATAACCAAAATATATTTTCATACAGCATGTTGTAAGTATGTCATATTTAAAACACAGGATGTTATAATTGGTTCTCTCTTTGAAAATATACTAATGTTAATGCAGATGAGTTTAATTCTAGAATTTCCTACTTAAAATATTAAACAAAATGTTACTGGATTGATTTTTTTTCCTACAAACTGACTGAGATTAATTCAAGTAGCAAACATACAGTCTGAATTCATTGCATGTTAACACATCCATTAAAACCTTTAAAGAGAGACTGCTGTCACAACTAACCTTTTACACAGGTAAGTTTAGAAGTGAACAGTATCATGGATTGTCAGTTTGGATTAAAGATTTTGTCTTAGAACTAATGAGAACTAATGAACTAATATTCTTGAGAACCATTTTAGCTTTGGAAGGAGAACAAGCAACATATTTACCTAGGATCAAGATTGCAACTACATTTCAAGAAACAAGGAATCATAGTATAAAGCTTAAGAATGAAACCAGTGCAAATCTATGCCTGAATGCCATTATCTAGCCCTGAAGAAATCATCACCAAAAAATTGAATGAATGTGAAGCAAGGAATACATGATGAAAAAAATTTCAGTATGTATGTGAAATATAAGTTTTAAACCCAGGTGAGCTGTACTGGTTATTCTACACTCATACTGTTATAAACCAACTTTATTTATAAAGGGGATAAAGTATGAGTGAAGACATATATGTATCATCTACACTAGAAAAATAGCCCACGTAGACTGGGGCTTGAGGAAATTTAGCAACTGGGACTTGATGTATCAAAGCTCAACAAGAATGATTACAATATTGAAAAATATTCCTTATTATATAGACTTTAAAACCTCACAGTATTTACTTTGCTAAGAAAATACCATGACTTTATCACCATATACAAGGTCTCAACTGTTTCCCTGAGATATCTAAGGATGTCCAAGAGATCCACACAGTGATGATAGATATGTCATAGGACCCACGGGAGATTATGCCCTCTGAAGTAACACTGTATCATGGACCGCAGTCCTTAGGGAATACAAAAATCATGTTGAAGATAAGTGGAAGGCTGTATCAAGGCAACTGAATCATTTACTTACCATGTAGGAAAAGAAATTGGAATAAAAGGTTGTTCAAAATCACAGCTGTACAGTGAGGTTCAATAGCTAGGAAAATCAGGAACAGGGCACAGAATGTTCAGAGGTACGTTTAGATCTAGCCAAGGGGTTGTGGGTTAATTTTACCATAAGAAATGTCTTGCTATGGCAGACTTTAGAAAAAATATAATTTTAGTTCAGCCCCAGCAATTGAGTTTGATAGAGTCCTATGATTCCAGAATAAAGGCTGTCAGATAATATGTCAGTAGACTTTTTTAATACAAAATCTACTGGTTAGTTCAGTAAGGACTGTGATTCATGAGGCCTCCATTTTTGGTTCCTCCTAAAAAGCTAGTATGTTTTAAGTGAGCTGTCCCCATACTAATGGATAGCATGTATTAGATATAAAAGGTAAACTATGTTGTCCCAAAACAAATATGAAACTCTGAGCTGCTCAGAAAATAAAATTATTATTTTTAAAAAACAACCAACCAACAGTGATTCTTATTTAAAATAAAGAATATACACTATCCATTTTCCTATAAGATATGAAAAAAAAAAATTAAAACCTTTTTTATCTGCTGTTACATTCCTTATATTGAGTGTCACTTTCTATTAAATTAGAATCTTGAATATTGTATATACATTAAAATAAATTATTAAAAATATTATTGACTGTGTCTAACAGTTCTAATGCAAAATATTATGTTCTTGAAAAATTGTTTTGATAATTTTCAGACTTAAAATTGTAAAGATTACAGCTAAAACATGCAACATTAAAACTATTTCTGTCTAATTCATTGCCAGTCCTAAAGCCCCAGATTTCATATATTGCTGCCGATAGAAGACAGAAGAGAGCTTGATATTTATCTGAAAATATTAGGTGTGAGTTTTAAGAATATCTAGGAATGGGGAAATGTAGTGGTAAGGCTATTTCAATGGACAGTCTTGTCAAAATAATTAACAAGGAAAATCATCATTTATAAAACTTGGCAGTTTCCAGGACATTAACATATATTCTTGGAACATCATGTTTCCATATTCTCCTTCTGTTTATTAAGAAGTTGGTATCTAAATAATGTGGCATCTTGTCAGGAGATAATGTTGGAAAGAATTAAAATGGAAGTGAGAACGAAAGAGTAAGTTTGGTAAGTTAAGAAAAGTTAAAATTGATCGCAAATCTCATGAGAGAGTTGAAGCTGATTGTTTATCGGAGAGCAGAAAATGGGTAGATAATAATTTTATAATATTTGGTAATTTTATAGGTAACCATTCCCTGCTAGTTCAGAAAAATGTAAAGACAAACTTCCTATATTTGTTGATGTACAAGAACATCAGACCAGGAAACACTGAAATGAGTTGAATTCAATAGGATTTTTTAATCAAACTGACTTGACATCGAAGTGATTTTAAATCAAGATGTGTTATCATCAATAAGCTAAAATTGGGTCATACAAATAGAATGAAAGCACTGAGCCAAACTGTTGAATCTTGGCAAGTTTCATTGATATAAACATCCTCTGCTAAGATCTGTGCTAAATCTGACAATAACTCTTTGTATTGTTGGGTTTCTGTTTTAAAAAGATAATCATACCATATGGGCAAAAAATGGAACAATGGCAATCCATTTTGACTGCAGTAAAAATACCAAATTACTGGTATATATTTTGATAAACATTTACTAGCAAATTAGTGTACTTTCATTAACATACGATTTAGAGTGTAGAGGACAGCATTTATGTATGTGAGAAAAGTGCAAAAATTGCATGTGTACATGCTCCTAAAAGGCAGGAACATTTTTGTCCAGGTCTTTCTCAAGTATGCTCTTCAGGTTTTTCTCAGATTAAGTGTAACCACATTGGTGAAAGTCCATATTTACTATCTTATTTTCTTGGCTGTCTATGGAATGAAATTAGAATTAATGATTGTTGAGTTCATCTTTTTCTGGGTAAAGAGGCAGGAGATACAACTAACGGAAGCTGAGACATGAGCAAAACAAATGAACCTGCTCAGTTTCTCACATACTTTTGGATTTCCCCAGTAACTTAGAGATTGTCTGGACAATGAGAAAGCCAATTTGAGGTCCTCTAACTCAGTATAGACACTGGTTTAAACCAAGTCAGAATCAAATGTCAGCTGTGACAATGTTATTTCATCACCGCCTAAAGAAGAACACAATAATTCATACAGAATGATCTTTTATTGTACTCTGTGCAGCTTCCAGTTCTATTTTAGATCTTGTAAATTCCCATCTATAGTCTGTATCTCTCAGCTGGGGTATGGTATAGAGATCTTCTACACTTCTCAACATCCACCATTAATTGGCTCCTGCTTTATTATGGTATACATGTACAAAAGGAATGTGGTTAAAAATACAGTTCTATGCTTCTGATAGGCCAGCTTCAGCATTTATGCTAAAGCTGATTTGATCCCCCTTGGTGATGAAAAGCAGAACAATTTCCAGGTTAAGAAACAAAGTAGTATGGTTGCTTCCTACAAACAGAAAAGCAAAATAGAAACTATGTGCACTAAGCAATCCACTTCTGTATGCTTCTACTTATTAGAGCTCTGGGTTGTAGCTAAAACCTAAGTAACAATGTAACAAGCATCTCAATACCTGCAATTAGTACCTACAATTATGAGCATGATCCTGCATAACTGCACATACGCATGATCCTCATCTTTGGTCGATTAGCTACCAGAGATAGTTTTACATAATCAGGACAACTGGTTTTGCTGCAAGTTTTGTCTTGCAGCTTTAAGATTCAGAAACTTGCTGAAACACGTCACTGGAATATGGCTTAGAACTACTACCAAAGCTGCAGTGTCTGCCAAGAATTAATTAAGCTATCTTGAATAAACTGGATTGAAAAAGTTGTAGACATGGCAGTCAAGTTAATGATCTCATCTACTTGTGATTTTGAAGGTAATAGTTTATGTAGAATATTAGTTTTTAAAAAATTTTGGTAAGTATAACTGCAGAGTGCATATTGTATCAAGACAGGCCAGAATGAGACCCACTGTGCTGAATGCACGGTGAATGGGGGAAAACTCACAGAAATTTTGTTTATATCTAGTATGTACCAGTGCCGTACAACTATCAAGGCTGCCTCTGCACTCAGCATTGTGTATGGGCTGTCTCCTATCTGCCTCCTTATTCCTTCAGATATATGAAAAATATCAGGGTGGAAATGGGGAGTTGTGGAATATATAGAACAAGAAGCTTATACCTGAACCCAGTCTCAGATATGATGACTTGTCTGCATCCCATAAAGAGGAAACCAGCACATATAGCTTTCTCTGCCTTAGGGTTTTGTATACTGCAGTGTGTAAGAAATTCTGCATTGATCCCCAAAAGAGTTATTTGAAAATAATCTCTCTGACTTTATCTACTATTTACTTGTTCGTGCATCTACAATTTTAAGGTGATTCTTTATTCTTCATCACTAGTCTGTGTAGCAGTTGTCACTGACAAAAGAAATGCTCTTCTAAGTACTTCGATGAAAACTGTCCTCCTGGCTCAATTGAAAATAAGAATACTCCAAAATGTAAGGAAATTTTGCTGCTTCACTCTGCAGGCCTGTTCCTTTTGCAGAGCTGTACTTGATAATGTAGATATAGACTCAGTTTCCTAAACACTTACTCCTGTGTGTGATTGATTTTCCCCATGAAGCACAAATAGAGAGGAAAAAGGAGTATGAGACTTAATGCCATTTTGCAGTTATTAAACTACTTAGCAAAATCAGTAGCAGTATGTAAATCTCCAAGAAGTCACAAAAAACACATGTGCTTTTGAACTCCAGCCTACATAGTGTGTATTGCCAAATCGCTGTATAGGTATCATGCCTACTCATTGAATATTAAAGCTTTATAGTGAATTGTAGAGAGACCGTTTTATCCTTCTAAAAGTTATTGATAATTAATTTCAGTAAACTGCAAATTATATCATAGGAGAAATATCTACCTGTCCTTCTTCGTATCATAAAATTTCAGCAATTTTAATAACATAAATGCTATTAAAATTCAGTTCTACTTGTGAAATGCATGCAGTATTTCAATTTTTGGAGTATACAATTATTGCATTTTTATAGTAGTTCTTCTAACTTTCCTTGAACAAAACAGATACTTTTTGTTCTCTCAAGATCTTTACAAATTTTGCATAATGCTACTGAAGTCAAAACAACATAAAATTATGGTGACGGCAGAATCAAAGTATAATGATCAGATAGACATAAGTCAGCAAATAACAAAGCCAATATGAGGGTTTTACGAACATTTACACTTGCACAGGATACTTTTTATCATCTCATTTTCTTCCTCAAAAATACGAGTGTGTACAGCAACCATGTGAGTGAGCACACAAAAAATACACAAGTGATTATTAAAAAAACTAATAAGCAAGCAAGCTAGCAAACAAACAAAAACCAAACCAAACCAAACAAAAAAACATCTGACCCCTTAAAATAAGAGACTCTAAGCAGGTTTCTCTTTCTTCTGCACAGTAACGTTTTATTAGAGGCATACTGCAGTAGAAAATGCAGTCTTTTCAGCAAAAGCTGGAACATTGTCAGCCACAGATATAAAATTTGTTTTGACATCAGATAATGAGCTTCTGGCAAAATTGTGTCTTCTCCTTGTGGTTGTCTTTGCAAATCATTCACCTCAAAAACAGCAATGTGCATTACATCCAGATTTTGACTAGATTAAAAGGATTAATAATGCAGTTTTAAGTTTGTTGTGCTCTGTTTCCTGTCTGTAGCTAAGTGACTGAGAATTAAATTATATTGCCATGGATAACACTGGAAGTTTGATTCTTCATGGGGACCAGACTTTTTTTCTACATATGCAAGTGGCTTTACTTAATCTTTGAATTAATATTCTCAGAAGACTGTCAAAATTTTCAAAGAATGGGAATATTAACTCCTCCTTATATTTTAATTTATAACTGACAAATCTGACCTAGGACAAATGTCGTGTCAAAGTACTGTTTTTATGAACCAAAGTAATAACTGACTGAAATGTCTATCTAGCCAAAATAAGATATTGTGCCCAAATGTTTAGCAAAACAATGAAAGAAACAAATCTGGAGGAGACCTGATGCTTCCCAGGTTTTCCAGTTAGTGCTGAAAAGTGTGTGACTGCAATGTGCTACGCTCACACCCTTAACAAGTATAGAATACTCCCACCTAGCCAACTTTTTTTTATTGTGCACTTGCGGTAACTGTGACTTTTTTTCCCACCTCAAGATTTTTAGTAGGTTTCATCTAAGGAAAATACTTTACTAATAACAATGACTTTGACCCAAATGAAACATGCAGTTCTGGCCTTCTTTTACAGGGATTGAGCAAATGCCTGAGGAAGGAGTTCTTGCACTGGGCTGATAAACAAAAATGTTATTGAAACAAGTAGTATCTTTATATGAAGACCTCAGAAGATGCAAGAACTTAAAGGACTGGTGTAATATGCTTTATATGGTTGTAAATTCCTGCTTGCTTCTGTTTATAGTACAAAATTGCATCACAAATGATTGAATGTTCTGGTGCCAGTACAATCTATCTAACTACCCATCTATCTGTATCAAAATAAACGTGCTGCACATCTTGGACAGAATGTACTATACTACCATAGTTGTTTAAGTAATTTCTCTAGCCATAAACATAACCTTAGGTATTTGTTCAACATGGTATGCAAGAATGAGTCTATCTTTCAAAAATGGGTAGGCTTCTTGAATCATTAAGTAAATACAGACATAAATATGGTTAGGTATGATAGCATTCCTTGATTAAGTAGGATCTATAGGAGAAAAGGAACCAATTATTTTATTAGACAAAATAGAAGATTATGTTTCAGCCAAATCTTAAGGCTCCTGAATTGGTAAAAACCTAGCCAAATCTGACTATTTTACAAAAATATATAAATTGATGCTTCTGAATGTACTCTTCATTCATATCGTTTATACTTCGTTATTTATGAAATTTGATTCCAAACTGGTTGGTGGGAAAAGGAGTTCACCTGGTAATATGCCACAGAAAAAATATGACATAGAATCAAACCACCTGTAGATTAAGCTGGTTACACAGACATTCATTTTAGTCATGATTTGTTTTTCCCCATTACCTGGGGGATTTATTGCAGTGAAAGTAACAGATATTTAACTATTTACCAGATTATTCTCAGGCCATAAAAGAAAACAATATTTTTCTTCCCCTGAGGAGCAAATTCTTCAAAATATACACAGTGAAATAAATGTGTGCAGTGACATTTTTAAAATACATAGTCTGTTAACGGTACAGATATTGAACAAAGCATTATCAAATCCCTAATGCTTCTTTTCCACAATTAGTGTCTGATTTTTTGTCACCTAAAGGGTTAATGCTGTAATTGCAGAATGGGTTTGGGACATAAATAATCTTCTCAGATATTTTGGCAAGATGATTAGAATAAACTATCAAAAGTATCTCTGAGATATAAAAGCCGAAGTATCCTAAAAATGTGCTAGTGTGATACAGAATGTAGCAATTCCATGTGGGAATTAGGTATCCAGGTGTTCAAGATGCTTGTGAAACCCAACTAAGTTTTTCAGAGTTTGGGTTTTCCTTTCAAAGTAGAAGCTTTCAGCCTTTCCTCAGTGGGACATAATCAGGATCTCAGCTGACTATGCAGGATAAAATCCCTGTTAAATGTCTAGAACTTTTCCCAGCTCTTTACTTTTTTTGGTATTGAGTATGAGATATTTTATCTGCTTTCTGGAAACTTCATCTGAACCACCCCAAGGCTCAGGCACACTGGATTTTCCTATGTGGTTCTTTGTCAAACGCTTATGCTATGCCACTGAACTTCTGTATTATTTTTGACCGTGCTGTATTAATATGACACTCTAGCCAACTAGCCTAATGCTGGCAAAAAGAAACCAGTAGCCTTAAATTGCTTTAAGTATGGATGTCACTTCACCAACCAGTCATGCAAACAAGTTCTTTTTAAAATTAAGAATCTTCTGAAAGGTCACTGATATTTATATTTTAAGCGGAAACTTATTAAAGTATTTGGAGTTCTCAGAATTTTATGAATGGTTTTACTGTTCCTGCAGTGCATGACAAAAATGCTGACAGGGAACCCTCAGGCCACCTGCTAGGCACAGCAGCATTCACTATGTGCCATATTAAGGGCTGAATGGCAAGGTTGACAGTGAGTTGCTTAGTAAAATAGATCTTTCACATCCTGCAAGAAATAAAGCCCTAGTGTTTCAGGACAAGCACCTATAACCACCCTAGACAGCACTGCAACATTTGTATTTTTTAAATGGGATTTCAGTCTTCTATCTCTTTCAGTCTCCAGCTGGGAATAAGAAGAGTAAGGAGACCTGAGGAGTGCAATCCAAGAATTCAATCAGCATTGAGATATTTGGGTCTTTTACTCCACATTTATAGTCATGCTACACACCACAGATATGACATTTTGACATTATCTGAGCTCTGCATTTGAATGAAGCAGCAGCTGCTTGTTGGATTACAAGATTTCTATTACATATAGCTGTTGCTTCACATTAGAATGAAATCTGAAAGCACCCTTTGATTTTAATTTATTTTAAATTGTAAAAAATACAGCCTCAGAAGTCTGACCCTGCACTCTAATTTCTCAGCCTGACCACTAGCTCAGTCCTTACAGAAAGAGTTTGTTTCATGATGCTTAGGTTGCAGACTGCATTAAGAATTGACCTTACTATTGAAGTTGATAGTGAGTAATCCAGAATCTAGCCACAATTACACTAAGTAACGTATGTAGATCCATGAAGTAATTCTGATGTAACCACTGATGTAATGTGAGACACTGATTAAAAGTTTTCCTATTTCCTTTGAAAACTGTGACTACTATCCAAAGCCATTCAAATGAAAAGGAAACTGTACATGAGAAACAACTGCTTATTAACCCCAATGCAAATGGAAGGTCATATAGTATGATGGGATTACAGGGAGAGAAGGCAGCTAGGGGAAATAAACTCTGAATCTTTAACGTTCCTTTCTATAGTGAAGGTATTTAGTTAAATACTTACTATTTTCTTCTGCCATATTGTAATGTAACAAATTGGAAGAAAAGTATGGGTCATTTTGCTACTTTTCTGTTTAACCCTATTAATTTCTGGTGTGTCAGCACATCAAATCTGAAACAAAGTTTGCAGCTGGGAACAAAGATGATATGCCACATAATGGTGTCTGACAATTATAAAGCAAAACTATCATGAGAGCTGGAAAATACAAGTACACACAGGGTCCCCCTTTGCTGAAACAGGAACATTTAGCATTACTTGTCAAGAGCATCCTTACCATTGGGAGAGAGCCTGAAGATCAAGCATGTAAATTCCCATGGAAGAAAAACATTTTCAATAGATAAAAGACAAAAAACTATAACGAAAAATGTTCTGTTTCCTCTAATGTATTATAAATCAAACAGTCTATAGTTTGATATCGTTTAGGTTAATTAGTTTAATCCATTTTTAATTAAGCTGATGTTTCCATGCCAACAAATGGTTTTTAAATTGTGGAAATCTCGGTGATGTAGACTGAAAGTAAAAAATTAATTGCCTAAAATATTATTTTGTTGTAATTCTTTCAACTAATTTGT
The DNA here is from genome assembly GCF_017639655.2 of Falco naumanni. Lineage (NCBI taxonomy): Eukaryota > Metazoa > Chordata > Aves > Falconiformes > Falconidae > Falco > Falco naumanni. Next base: position 31,232,700 of record NC_054054.1, on the reverse strand, counting down.
GAAGTGCCACATTTGCAGCTCAAGTTCAGCTAATGGCCACAACTCCAATTCTGTGAGGGAATCATTTAGCTAAACTGTGCTCATACATCAAGATTGATTGTACTCCAGTAACAACTTTTCTAAAATTCCATCCTTAAATTGGTATATGCTGGAAATGAAATATTCACTACCAACAGGTACCACATATAGGTCTACAACACCTCACACCACTTTTTTTTTTTTTTTTTTTTTTTAGATTGATTACCTCAAGATTGTTTCATGGATAAAAATCAAATGTTGCATCAGCAGTTAAAAGCATAGCTGTAGTGTGATGAAGAAGGTGGTCCTGGAAGAAAATAAAGAAATCTTAAATAGATTATAGGGATTTTCCTACATTCAGACTGACTCAGCTGTAAAACATGGTATATGAACTGTGTAACCAGTATGTAACTAACATGGCAAACATGGAATAGATTTAGGAGTATAAAAGTAGTTTATTAGTTGAAATAAAGGAGCCTTCAGAATTATACGGGGAAAAAATACTTACTTTCAGGCAGGTAGAGTACTGCTGGTTGCCACACCAACTCTCCATCCTGCTGACAAGCAATATGTCTTCCCCTTTCCCTTTCCCTTTCCCTTTCCCTTTCCCTTTCCCTTTCCCTTTCCCTTTCCCTTTCCCTTTCCCTTTTCCTTTCCCTTTCCCTTTCCCTTTCCCTTTCCCTTTCCCTTCCCTTCCCTTCCCTTTCTTTCCTTCCCCCCTTTTTTTTGGTGTGTTTATATTCATTACTGATTGTTTCTGCTAAAAAACAATGCTCATATTTTTTTATCTGACCTCCAAGCACTGTGAAAGCCCTGTTATATTTGGAAACTATCGATGAGAACGGAAGTTTCAGATAATGCAGTTGATGTTAAGCAGTTATTAAAGGAAATACATAAAACCACCTTGACAAAGCTGGAGCTAGAGGATCCATTCTGCCAGGCCTGTGTCTTAGATCTCTAGGCTCTTTCATCCCCATTCTTTTCTCCTCCTGATCCCTTAAGTCTTGAAATATATCCCAGGATGGCAGAGTTCAGCAGCACAGGGGAGAAGACACCATGAGTAGACTAAATCCTCTTCAAGGATTTGAGAACAATGGGTAAAAATTCTCTAAATCTGATGACTGTACAGAATCCAGGTTTCTTCTTGGTTCACTCGTCTAATCTCTTGAGCTGATACATCAAAAGACAATGGCACAACCACCTAGAGTATTAAAAGAAAAAAGAGACTCTTCTCATTTTACAAAAGGAAGAGGTTACACATCTAACCTAAGAGGATCTTAGACTAGTAATCCAAGTCTGACAATAACCTCTTTTTACAGCTCAGAATTAGGTTTATAGACCATGAAAGGTGCAGAGTTTCAGGTCCATTCTGCTTTCTTATTTTCTATTGACCAGTTCAAGATGGAATCCGTTGTAAATCCTTACTGTGCTGCTTAAAAAATCAGTGTAATATATTGAACCCCTCAGCATACACGATGTTCTGCACAACTTCTAACACAACCATGTTAACACCTTTGTGGATCTACTTCTGAAATTAAAAATTTCTTAATACCAATGCAGTCAATGCACCTAAATCTGGCCTTTATAAGTACAGAATAAGCACACTGAAAGAAACAGCTTTTCTATTTTCTGAATTAATTTATTAAAGCCTCTTAAATTACATACCACATTAAATCTTTAAGTTATAGATACTCATGGCAGTTTTGGTTGCCTGTTTGTTGGGTTTTTTTGTCAGATATTAATGAGCACTTCTTTTGATGCCTATGTCATGTTCTGTTTCTGGCTGCTTCAATTAAGGAGGCAATCAGTACCATGTTTAAAGCCTAACTTCAACAAATCTAATTAAAATGAGTATGACACTGAATGTGCCTCTTTTGCCCCTGATTTAAAAGATACAGCGATAATTACACCAGATTGCTAGAACTCAGCTGTTTAAGAACAGAACATGGCTGCTTGTGGAGTGTGTGTCACAAACGTCTTCATTTTTTACTAGGTTCTTCCCATAAAACTACATTTTCTCAAGAGGATATAAAAGTAGTCTCTTCACACACACACACACACAATACATTAAAGAACTAAGGAATTCAAAATACTGACCCTTACTATCAAGAAAACTCAAACTGCAAAATGATGAAAGGCTCCAAGAATATTCTATGGAATGACAAGTAAGCCATATTGTTGTCATGGCAACTAGAATAAATGTAAACTTATTTTTATACTAGAAATTGAAAACATCACTGTCAGTTAGTAAAACTAATTATTTTTAATTACTAATATCTCTTGAAATATTAGAAATCTGCAAACTTACGTACTAACTTGGATTTATACAAAAATTAGAATTGGGATATACAGTAAATATTAATTCATTGTATTCATAACAAGAATTGAAATTATGAGCAAATTATTTTTCATTAGGAAAAAAAAAAGTATTATAAGCCACCATTTTTGCTACTTTAGAAAATAACACACTAAAAGCAGAAACTCAAAACTTGAACTAAGACCACAGGAAACTAGCATTAAAATAATCTATTTATGTGGGGTTTTGTTGTTGTTCTTTTTTTTTTTTTTGGTGAAGGTGTTGCAAAATTTATTAGAACTACAAGAAAAATCATAGATTGTTGAACAGATGAGATTAAATTAAAGATTTTTAAAGATGACTACCACACTAGATGATTTCTAAAGTAATACTTGCCGTTCTAAATTATAACCATTAGCAGCTGAGCTGTATAGCAGAGAAAGGCTAAGCTAAGATCTTTTTCAGTGGGAATTTCACAGGAAAACAATTTTAATAGCATTTTGCAAAAAGAAAAGAAACTTGCAATATTTTTCTTGTGGAAAAACTGGTTTGCAGTTGGACATCTTTTCTTCCATTCATGTTTTTTAAATTGTTAATGACAAAATCAGTTTAACTTGAATTAAAAAAATCTTAAATAATTTTGTATTCTTTACTAAGCAAGGTGCATGGCATTGTTCTACAATTAATACACAAACATAGGCCTTGATAGCTTGGATTGACGACAGTGCCTGCAAAGTAGTCACATTTGAAGTTTTACTGAGATAATGACGTTTGAGAGAATGGTGATGTAATCTGCTGAAGTGAAGGTTTTGCACTGAATTGCAGCACTGTAGGGATTAATTACTCAAAGCAAGGATCATCAATGGTATTTTTCCCTTTTGATTATTTTGTGACACTAGTAAATGCTGTTGTATTTGCAAGGTAATGAACCCCCTACTGCCAGTATATATGCTCTGTAAGTACCTGGGTACAAGAAAATTCATACACACAATGTGTTTGAACAAAAGCATAAATTTTCTGAGTGTGGAACAGTGCAGATTCTAAAGGCTCACTTGGCCCAGGTCACGTAATATCTTCTTTTGCCTTCTGTACCAAGAGACATGAAAATCCAAATTTAAAGTCTATTTTTGCTCCAGGAATGATATAATGTCTTAGGAGCTCTAGTTTTTTTGCTCTAAATGATTTCCAGTGACTCAGAACATAAAAAGCAATACGTGCTTATCTCAACATAAAAAGCAATACGTGCTTATCTCTTGCAAACTAGACATACAGCCCAATAGTCTACCTTGGCTCTTGATCTACCTTGACCTGTTAGCCATCTTTTTTGCTATTGCTTGTTTTAAAGGATAATGGATTTTCACTAGTAATGATGGAATTCAGACTACACTGACATAAAGTTAAGGGGATTTGGTCCAATCTCTTCATATCATGGCATTACTGACACATGTAAGAATGTCTTCTGTGTTTCCACATATGCACAGTAAAGGCACAGAGGTACCAGATGGAATAAATTCCAGTACTAGCTCTCAGCTGGTTTGGTATTGTAATTGAGGCAATAAGCAATTAACTCTATTGTCATGAAGATAAGGAAGCACGGCCTTGATCTGATATGGCTAGGGAATTAGTAGTAGATATCAGTATGTACAATCATTGAGTAGTGACTTTTCATAGTTAATCTACTCTTTAACACGTGAATGTTATTAGAAGAATAAATTGGTTGGTAATGAGACCTAAAAGTTTGTAAGAAATAACAGGCATCTTCTAGGTGCACTGAATGATCAACAAGGGTTTTAATCAGACTTAGATTTGCAAAAGCTATTTATGTATAGATATTAGCTTTAGGTGTTTTGAAAACTGAATTGAAGAGGGAAGATTAATGTAAAGACTTTGTTAAGCGGCACTAAAATTGTTAATTCAACCTGCTATTTCTGTTTAGGAATGTAAAGATTAGGATTTATTTCTATCTGAAAGAAGCAGAATTCTAAAAATAGCATAAGTTCCATTACAATGAAGAAGAAAAATTATAATAGTCTAGTACAATGTTTTAGTTAATACTGAGCTAACCCTGGGTGACTGGAAATGCCAGCTGCAATTGGCCATGTCAATCCACAAAGGCGCACAGTCTAGTGACCAAAAAGATGATAATTTGAGGAAAGCAGAAAGGAAGAACTATGAAGCACTTCACACTAACGCACATGAAACTTCAAAGAAATGGAAACAACATTTGCGCTGGACTGAGACAGCCACCAATATTGGCACTAAGCACTAGCTTCTCACAGTACCAAACTAGTTTAATCCAGGGTTTTCTGCAAAATATGATTGCAAAAGTAATGCATATTTTTCAATGTGTAATTTTAATAGCCTTGTCTTGTTTCCCCTTTGTCTGTTTTTCTGTACATACAATGAAAATACATATTATTTTTTTCCCCCTTCACTCCCTTTTGTGAAGATTGGTGTCTGAAATTCAGCTGCAGCAAGTTCATTTTGTGCAAGTAATACTATCATGTGTGCCATTCTTTAGCAGAAAAAAATGCTATTCAAATTTCTCTGCAGGTTTAAGAAGCATATTATTTGTGCTGTAACATTACTGTTTCCACCGTCTTCAGAGTACAACATAAGGAAGGCAGCTGCTGTAAGCCAAAATGTTATCTTATAAATAAAGCATTTATCTACCCCATCTTTTGAATACCATTTACTTGCTGAAAATGGACTGTGAAGCAAATCAATAGTACCTAGGAGTGTGATAGATAATAGATTGTTTTTCTTAAATTTTTTAATGTTCTTCAGAAATACCCGGTTTTATTGTGTCTTGTCATCTTGTATATTAAATACCACTTCGAAGAGTTTGCATTTTGGTCAGATATGCAATTCTGACTCCTAGAGCACATCAGCTGCTACATAAGAATTAACTAAAACCAAAACCCCAAGTCAGTGATAAGAAAATGTAAATGAATGTTTTCAGGCACTGCTTGAAGCATTGACTGAAATGTAATTACAAATCTCCTGGAATAATATTGGAGAAATTATTTAGTAAAAGTTTCATAGATGGGTGCAGAAAAGCCATGTAGTATTGTGTAATTTTTTTGTGAATATTGTATTTTTACCCTGCTGTGGAATACTCCTGTGTACAGCTATGTAGCACCTGAACCAGAAAGACAACAAATACTCAGAATCTTTCAACTCAAATTAAGACAGCCATAAAAGCTTCCCATTAAGATAGACAGAGACAGGCAGACATACATGTAGAATTTCTTGGACTTCATAAGTCACCCAAAGAATCATCTCGGAATTAAATTTGTATTTAGATTGTTTGTTTTCTAGGTAGCCTATTCTACTTTTAATCATGGCAGTATCTGAAAATCTTCCAGTGAAATACAGAGCTATATTGCTAATATAATTCACCTGTTGCTTGTTTTCTAATTTTAGCTTCTGGAACACTATACACAGTAAGTTGATGTGCTTTTAGGGTGTTTTTATTACTTTTAGTAATTTAATAAGTATGCTAGAGGAGTGCAGGTCAGACAAGCTCCCTACCCTAGGAATGAAAAATAGTGATGTCTGTGCTGGCGCTTAGTTACTGGTCTTTCTTCTGCTGTGTTTTCCAGGAATTTGTCCTAGGAGTGTTTGGCAAGTTTTCTGATGTGTTTTTATGTGTAAATTAGGCATTTCACTAATACCTAAATCTTTTCTTCTTGAGTTCAACTATAGTGTTCTGCCAAGTGATGAACAAGCCTCTTGTATTCCTTTTACATCTATGCTCAATAAATATTCTGTGCAGATATTTCATTTACTGGTGTTTATCAAAATGGTTTATCTCAACTTTAGCTGCTGTTTTATTGAATACAGGTTATAGTAAATTGTGTGGCTCTTTATTATTAAATGGTAATTCACTACATTGTACATTATTTTCAAAACTTGTTGAAGTATTCATTCAACTGGAACAACAATAACGGTAGTGCAAGATTTTCTGTCTACCTCCCTCTTGCTCTACAGAGGTCAGATATGCATCCCTTGTTTCTCAGGCTTGGACATTGCTGGATGTGTGTTGCTACTGCAACTTGATTTGCACTGCTGCAGTGGAATTACACTTTTCCACCTTGCAGACTGGAGATCTGGACAATTACTTTAATTGTTCCTCACAAAAGTTGTCTTTGAACAGATACAGAGTAATCCTTGCTGGATCACAAAATGTGTGTATAGAAGCAGGTAGGAGGACATGGCTGGAGCTGGACCCATCTGATGTGTGAACCAAGAACTTCAGTGAGCATAACCAAGCACTCTCTACTTTAGGAAGATTCATTATTTTTATCTACTAGGAAGTAAAATGCCAAAAAAGAAAAAAAAGCTTGGATTTTCACACTGGTCTCTGGAATGAACATCCAATCAAATGCCTGAATAAACTCACTTAACCCTCATGCAAGTTATGTGACTGAGACATTTATCTTGTGCTGTTTCTGACCATGTAGACTTCTCAGTATTGTGGGCTTAAAGTTACAATCTAATTGTATGATTTTAATAGTAATTTTCCCTGCACTTCAGGCTCACCAGCACTATGTAAGCACAATGTGAAATAGCTTTTAGGCTGGTAGCAAGAGTGTTCTCATTTTTTACCAATCCTCTGCACCTTCAAGTCAGTTTAAATTCAAGGTTCTATTTTTTTTTTTTTTCTCATTTAGGTTCAATTTGCTTTTTCATGCTGCATTAAGTGACCACATTTTATATCACAGAACACATTAGCTTGAATTGTAGATAATATATGAACATATTTAAATGACAGTTACTTTATGTTATGGTGATATTTTACACCAGGTAAAGTGTGTTTAAAATTGTTAGACTTAAAGGAAGTGGAAAACTGGCAACAATGGATAATCGCTTTATTCCTGTAGTAGTTATTCCTTTATTGCTTTAGGCAGATGGAATTATTTACTGTCAGTGATGAAATACAGTGAGAGAGGATCTTAGCATTGTACCTGCAGAGTGTCTAAGAGAACCCAAGGTGTAAGTGAAGAAACTTGAAAGAAATACTCTTCTAGCATACTTATAACAAAGGCACGGTTTCTGTGATTTTCATCTTTAAGCTATCTTATTTACAGAAAAAAGAAAAAAAACTAGATAAAACCTCTGGTCTGAATACTCAGAAGTTGTTAGTCATGATCTCCTAAAACTCATTTTTGGTTCAGCTCAGGACAGTTGCCAAGCACTGGCTCTTCAGACCATATGAATGTAGCAGGCAGCTGCCTAAGCATAGGTAACTAGTTCAATCTGAGGTGTTACACATCCATTGGGCCTCAAACTGTTTAGGTTAGGAAGGTATGGTTATCCTGTAGGTCTTGTGTCATACCTACTGGCCTTATTTCAGATACCCTAGAGCATGTCTGATAGTCTATATTTAGGCAGTTGAATTCCACACTCAGCAGTCACTAGTTGAAAGCTAGTCTCTTTTACAATGTCCCAAACTGAGACCACAAAAATCAGGCCACAAAACATTGGTAGAAGTCCTTCCTAAATGACTTGTTTGTTTGTTTGTACTGAGGAACAAAGATTTACAGTCAAAGCCCAGCCCAGGGTCAATGAGTAAACTGTGTTTGAAATGAGGAGGAAAAAAACCCCAAAACATAGCGCTGATTTGCCACCTGGAGAAAGTGGAAATTGGGCAAGTTCTACTGTCAGCTAAAGTAATTGTATTCCACGAAAATACCATCCAGAAACTATCACACGGGTAGTGGAAGATCCTCAAACTCAGGATAAATTGTTAAGGGTAACAATACATGTCCTGATGACTCTTGCAGAAGAGAAAAGAAGGAACACCTGGTATAAAAAGAAAGAAGTGTGAAAGAAAAGTGAGATATGACTAATTTTGTATAGCTATTGTAGATATTACACCAATTTCTTGAGTAGGTCTTGTGTATTTCTAGTGTGTACTGAGATCAGAACCAAGGAAGAAATAGTAGCTGACTTCCTACTAATTACTTATTCCTCAGAAAATCAGAATCTAGATATTTGGTACCTTAGGAAGTTGTTAGTCATATTTATACAATATTTTCATAGAATGCAATTAATAAGAAATTTATTTTAAAGTAATATCTGCAGCTGGGAAAGCAATGTGGTTTTTTTTGTTTGGGTTTTTTTTAAAGTGTTTCTGAACTGAAAAAATAGGAAAGATGGTTTGGTCAAAATGCAATGGAAATGATGGCATTTTTAATTGTATGGAAAAGAAAAAACAGCCAACAGCAATACAGCCCTAGTCTGGACAAATTAAAATATTGTGACAAACCTTAGGTAAAATTTTCAATTGTATTTTCAGATAGTTGTTGTGGTGTGACAACATGGCCGTGAAAGAGCAGCCCTCATGCTTGAGTAGGACAAAGTCATAGCAATTTTCCCAGAAAGATGAAGAGATTCATAGCTGTGTTAACTTTACCTCTCTGCATATATATGAGACCACTTCTATTACAGGAAATATAGATTAACTGTGGTATAAAGATGGGTTCAGTTGCTTTCCACTTTTGATTATGTCTTTGTTACATGGTTTGTTATGGGCTTAAAATTCTTGAAAGCATCATGCAATAAAATGAGTCTAAGATCATATCTGTCCATTAGTAACTGCAGAGGCACACTGTACTCTGGCATGAACTGGGAAGGCATAGAAACACAGGACTTACATCTTTGTAGCCCACTGGGGACAGGGTATCAGAAAGTGATAATAACTTGGAAAACAACCAGTCCTTGGCTTTAGATATATGGAAAGTCAAAGAAATTGGCCTGGAGCTGTAAGACTAACAAGAGCATTGCTGGTTTATGCTGACAATCTAATTTTAAAAGAAATATATTTTAAAGACAATGTAAGAAGGCTTTATGCATGGACATCTAGCCCCAGAATGGGCTACACTTAGGGGCCAGGATACTAGCCAGGACTCAGGCATGTTGAGCAATAAGACGCTGTTTACCTTGATCTACACTGGCTGTCTAAACTGGCCTGGAGACACATGAGTCTTGGCAAGTTTTGTGTGAGTGCCATAGAATAGAAATCTCATACTAGAAACTATATAATACACACTGTTATCCACCCACTAAACCCATCCTTCTTAGTAAATAAACTTCAGATTATGTCATGATGTGGCTCTTTTCTTGCTATAACCCCACTGTAAGTCCCCCTGTGACATATCTACACAGCACTCACAGCCATTTCACAGCTGTCTCATCTTCATGCTAGTCTAATTTGCATGTCACAGTACCTGAGCTAACTCAGCTGTGTCTGTATTAGGACTTTACATGTATATCATATTAGTCACAAAAAAAGACTTAGAGATAAGTATAATCTTGACTGAAACTCCAGATCTTCTTAGCAACAAATTTCTGTACATTCTTGCTTTGCAGAATAGTGGCTGGTGCATCACTGTGAGCTGAGTGGATCAAAGAACAGTGTCATGATTTCAGCAGCAGCAGAGGATGCAAAAAATCTTTTAGAATGGGAAAAAAAACCCCAACGTGTAAATGGTAGACATAGATTAATAGATGTTAATTCATAGCTAAAATGTACTTTTAAATATGTAGCACATTTTAAAAAGGAAAAAGAACAAGAGGAAGTTTTATATTGTTCATATAAACAAGAGTGTGAGAATTTATTGAGTGAATAAAACCTTTGTGAGGTCACAGTAGGTTTTCTCATGCCTAAGCAAAAATGCCAACAGAGTTTTTAGAATAACTATATAAGTTTTTTCAAAAATTCTCAATCCTGGCATTCCACTGTTTGCCCACCTGTGTTGCCATCTGAATTTAGAAAACCTAGCCTCCTCTGTGCTTTCAATTTTGTCACTGTCTTCTACCACAGTGGCTTATTTGGGATTTCAATGAGGAAAACACTTACTGGCTTCATTTTACATATATGCTTCCACACCTAAGTATATACTTACTTTTTTGCTTAAGTTTTTCTGCTTTGAAATATATGAAAAAGATATACAAAGGTACTAGCTTTTGGGTTTTACTTGCATTTTCTGTCTCACTCTAGCCAAGAACGCAGCAAGTCTTCCTTCAATATAGTGTTGCCAGAAAGCTTTATAATACAGAAGGTTGACAATTTAGTCATGTCTGAAAAAAAGCTGGTCATGGTTTTAGAACCTGATCTTTAGAACCACTAAAATATAAAGTCTATTTATTTGACTCTTCTGACTGTTAATAAAGACCAAATTATTTGCCTGTTGAATTAGTATGACTTTAATAGCCATGCAAGCAGTGTCTGATGTGTTCAGATTGTCTTTGCATTTAATTCTAGAGGCAAAAGTTTAGATTGATGAACAATGTAAATGAATCACTCTTGGGCCTTGGCACTGGAATATGTTATAATTGCAGCATAATGAGATAATGAAGAGACTCTGACTTTTTTTTTTTTTTTTTTTTTTTTTTTAATTTTGAGAGGCTTGGGGATATGAATAGTTGAAAACAGAGAATACCAATTAGCTTCTCCATTTCCCTCCACTCTTCTGCCCTCTCTTCACCAGTCCCTTTCTGTTGTAACCTAGTTCAGAATTAGAGTTGATATATTTTTTGTGATAACAGGAGTCTTTGAATAAGAAACAAAATGTCACATGTAGGACATTCATTTTGAGCATGATATACAAAAAGATAGAATTGAAGAGACAAATTCATTCTAGATTTCACTGTTTTGAAACTTTTCATTTTAGATTTCAAAAGCTGCAATTACATGATGATGTTTGAGGTACTCCAGAACTGGTATTTCATATATAGCGTATCTGATATTTATTGAAAATGCTAGGAAAAAAAAAAATATATCTCACTGTCATAATTTAAATTCCATCTTATTCATTCTCTCTTCAGGATATTTAAAAACAGACCTAGAAGGGTCTACTAAATTACATTTAAGCCCAGTACACTTTGCAGGTGTCCAGTATAATGAACACTTTAAATGGCTATGCTCTAAGGTTAATTTGTTCTGTAAAATTGCCCAGACCCCTCTAGAGTATTCATTAGTAGAATAAAACAGAGACCTAATCCAGATAGATGCTAAAGGATTATCATTATTGCTCTAAGGATGACTTTGATAAAATTCTAATTGGTATTGCCGCACAGGGACTGAACAAACGAAGCAGATTATGATAAATACTGGGTTTCAGACCTCTAACTAAATTCTGAGACTGGGGTAAAATAAAGTGATCAAATTCATCTGAAAACAGATAGCTACCTCAATTTATTCCAGAATTTCTTTGAGTGGCATGAAAGATAAAATTATACTCATCTGCAGATAATTACACCGAATGTCAGCACAATACAATTAGAGCTAAAAAGACCATTGCAGCACTCATTTTGATTTTAACAGTATCTTCATTGCAAACAGTCTTTTGTCTCATTAGTGCAGATCTCACAGATTTAAACCTGTAGTTATACAGATTCATCCATAATAATATCAAACATGATCATGATATTTTCTTTGCTTTCTGCATTATAAAAAAAGGAGAAATTTTCTGCTGGGCCACTTAAACAGAAGATAGAATTTATATTAACTAAACAAAATTAAAATAAACCCTTTTATTTTGTATTTGGATCTATAACTGGTAGAATTCCTATGTCATGAAACCACAATTCCTATGCCATTAAAACTCATTGTGAGTTAAGTAGTCAATGTACAGGTCAAATCAAACAGAAATTTTAATTCTTTGCTTGTCATTATGGTTTTTGCCCTTAGCAAAAAATATAGATTGGTATATTTTTATGGGATTAAATATTAAATTATCATCCATATGTGATCTACACCACTCTGAAGAATAATTTCACTCAACATGAATTATAGTAGCAGAACACAACATTTATTTTTATTACTACAGGTCAGTTGTCACTGTAAAACAGTGCCTTCTTTCTATGCTGTGTCTATCTGTAGAACACTATAATTCTAGATATTTTTATTTTACAGCAATGGGAAAAATCAAATTATTACTTAGTTTTTTTATGATAGCTTAAAGGCCTTTTTCATTATAAAGAATTACACATATTAGTATAGTCTACATAAAGTTATATGTCATATATTGTTGGTCTGAATGTGCATCTATATTATGTCCTGTTTTATTAAAGACAAAAATTCTGAAGTAAGCAAATGACATATACATATATACACACTTGAAGTATCTGTGATTATATCTGCAGCCACCTTTTCCAAAGTTTCTGAGTAAACAGAACCCAAATTAAGTTTTGGTGTGTGTTTGTTTTTGTTGTGTTTTGGTTTTGTTTTTAAATAAACAGAATTAATTTTTCCTACTGAATTGGGATTTTCCCAGTCTAGGATTTAAATTTGAATCCATCTATGCCTACAAAAAAATTATCTAAACTGTTAATAGACTATAAGAATAATATTCAGAAAGTTACCATATGAGTTATGTAGCCTTTAAAGATAAATAAAAACCCTAAAATTAGGGAAAAGCAACAAATAGAAGGTACATTTTTATATTATTTTTGAAAAAAATGTTGAAGCATGTTAGTGAAAATATCTTTAAGTATGTATTTGCAGCAGTCTTCAAGCAACTATCATGCCTGTATTCTTTCATTACACTACTTACATAGAAGGACTAAAGGTTATAGCTGAGCATAGGCTGAATAAAAGTACGCTATATAATTCAGAAAGACCAAGACAATGTGATTTTGCCATGGATCTGATTTGTTTCTATAAACAAATTCTCAGATTTAATTCTTTTAAAGTAATTGTTCCTATGAATTTGTTTTGCTGTTGATAGTCGTCTTTTCCTTTACACTGTATTAGAAAATCATAAAAGAAGATAATATGTTCTATCCAAGAGTTTCTCCTCATGAGCATTTCCTAATGATGTCATAGGTTTTATCAGCTATACTATATGTTGTCAGCAGGCGGAACTTAGATCATAACAATTTCCACCACAGGTTCCTGTAATGTATGTTTATAAGACAATCCTACCATACATTTTCAGTCAAAAATGAAACATGCAGGATTTAGGTATATATTTTTTGCTCCTTTTTACTCCATCACATTGTTAAGTACTGACTTATGCAGCATGAGTGATGTCTTTATCATAAGGTATATTGATCAGGAGAGCTGCTGCAATTGTAATTTATCCACATGTATCAACAGTATTTCAAATGGCTCTATTATACCTGTCTGTCCAAGACTGCACAATAAAAATCTTATGGTACCAGTTACAAACAAGAGTGAGATGTTCTGTATTGTCTGTTCTCAGGTCAAAACCAAGTAATGAACAAAAGCTCCATATACTCTGAAATAAAAGTTTTATAGAGAATGGTAATATTTTAATTTTGTATAGCAGAAATTTGTCCATTTTTTTCAATGATATCGATTGCTTAAATAAAAAAAAAATCCTCCCCTCCTGCTTACCCCTCTTCCCATTATATCTTTAGACTAACATTATATACATCACTATACTTATTAATCTCCCTATATCTACTTTCATAGTGTGTTACAGACCTGTAGTTATCCAGATTTGAAGAACGTGAAAGCCTCACAAACACACCATTTTCTGTTGTTAGTTCTGGAACAGAGATAATAAATTTTCCTCTCCCTATCAATCCTGCCCCACTACATCTTCTCACACTCGATGCTTGCTTCTCTGTCCTTCCTATCTCCTAAACGGGTTTTCTGTCTTGGCGGTTGTTTCACCCAGAGAGACAGACAACTGGCAGAAAATAATTCCAATTGTATCACCTACTCTTTTTGTGATTCTGTGTGATACAGATATGGGTTTACATGCATTCTGTTTGAGGATGGCCACCTCTGTTTACACTTTGTTGTGTATCTAATCCTTCTAGCCAATTCTGAGAAACATTAAGAATAGGCATGGCCATGACCTTCCTGCACAGCAGGAGCTATCAGACTGCTACTTGAATATCTTTGTCACAAATACACTCCTATGTTTTTGTCTAATGACTATAAACCTGTTCCTAATTGTTCTACTTTATTCCAGAATGAACTACAAATGCCACTTATTAAGTATATTGTCTTAGAGTACATGCAGTCAGCAGTGTTAACTCCTGAGACTTTGGGACATTACATCTGGTAGTGATAGACATCTAGATAATATTAAAAAAAAACATTAAAAAGATACAGAAAATCAGATTTTAAAATAGTAACAAGCTATGTATTTATAACATCACATACTGCTGGATTAAACAGAATACATACCTGGTAAATAGCTATCGGGGAACAAAGGAGGAAGCATTTCCAGCATTTTTGATTAAACAGGAATTTGTCCAGCTTAGCTGGAAGCTTTTCAAATTATTTTATATGATATTTAACTGATTAATTAAAATGGACCTAAATATATTAGCAAAAATTAGAAGCTAAACAACATTGTTATTGGACTACAGATAAGTCAAAACCAATATATTGATTTCTGTCATGGTTTAACCCCGGCCGGCAACCAAGCACCACACAGCCGCTTGCTCACCCCCCTCAATCAGAGGGATGGAGAGGAGAATCAGAAAGGAATGTAAAACTCAGGGGCTGAGATAAGAACAATTTAATAGGTAAGGCAAAAGCTGCACACCCAAGCAAAGCAAAGCAAGGAATTCATTCACCACTTCCCATGGGCAGGCAGGTGTTCGGCCATCCCCAGGAGAGCAGGGGTCCAGCATGTGTCACGGTTAGTTGGAAAGACAAATGCCATAATGCCAAATGTCCCCACCTTCCTTCTTCTTCCCCCAATTTATACACTCAGCATGACATCATATGCTATGGAATACATTGTTGGCTCGCTCGGGTCACCTGTCCTGGCTGTGTCCCCTCCCAGTGTTCCGTGCCTCTCTAGCCCTCTGGCTGGCAGGGCCCAAGGAACTGAAAAGTCCTTGATTTAGTATAAACATCACCCAGCAACAACTAAAAAATCAGTGTCCCATCAACATTGTTCTCACATCAAAGCCAAACACAGCACTGTACTAACTACTAAGAAGAAAATTAACTCTATCCCAGCTGAAATCAGTTGTTTGAACGAGTTCAGTCAGTGTGTTTGTTATTCAAATTAATGATTTTTGAACAGTCATGCAAATTTTGTAAATTTTGTTGTAAATATTTTCAGTGAAAGAACAAGACCACTTAAACATATTTCTCGTGCTGACATCTGTCAGCTGAGGCTGATAGAAACAGCAAGAGACAGAGAAGAAAAGTGAAGGACTTACGATTACAACAAAAAGCAGGACTCTGCAATTTTTTGATTTATTTTCTTTCATGGAAAAACATTCTTAAGACTCTATGAGTAAGACATTTTGAATGCTCTGATTACAGTGCTGTTACCTACCATGGAAGATCCGTCTCAATTTGCTGTTACAGTCTCAAGCTTCTCTACTGTTAAGTGCTGTTGATGTCTCTTGTTCCGCATCCCTGAAATTCCATCCATGCTACATTCCTGTAGCACAAACTTTCACTGGAAAATTGCTAGCTCCTGTCTTATCACACAGTCCAATCTAAACTAGTGTCTACCTTGCTACTTCCTTTGTTCACAAATCATCATATATATACACAACCTATATCTTTTCAGTCCCATTTCCTTCCAAATATTTTTCCTGTCTTATTCATTACCTTCACACTTCTTATTGTCTTCTGTTGTCTCTTATACCCTGAGCTATAATTCAGTTAGATGCTTAAATCAATCTACTAAATAATGCTTTTATATAATTTAGGTTCATTATGAAAGATACTATTATGTCTGAGCAGTCTATTTTTTTTCTGACAGATAGCTAATAGTAACTAAAAATTTTGTTCCCAAGAGAGGCTTTTAAATTACATGCCATTTAAATCTGTTTCTGAATTACTAGACATTTAAGGTTTGTGGTTTTAAAATTAGTTATTTTGACTCAGAAACACTAAGAGCAAAGAAAATATAGGGAAAAGAAGCACACCAAACTGTTGGAAAAATACAGGGGAAAAATGTATCTTAATAAATGATAAGTATAACTTTCTCATTCAACACCTTTATGAAATGCTTGTCAGCTCAGTTCTGTACATCTTGCTGGTCATATGAGTCTATGAAGTATCACTTTGTTATTCCCCGTACAATAAACTTGCAGTAAGATTTAGTATGAGAGGGTAGTACAATCCCCATGTCTTGAAATGATCTCAGAGAGATACTAGTAATCTTCCTATTGCCTGACAGGACATTTATGATTTTAGCTTTATTTGCTGAGTAAATTATTTCACAGATTGTCATTAAATCTAAAAACATGCTGTCAGATCAAGAAAAAGCCCTTACATGTCCCTTGGCAAATTCATTGTAGTGGCAAAGATCTCTAATAAACATACCATTCTTCAACACAGTACTTCAACAAGACAGGCATTTTTTTTCTTTCTTTTTGATTCTGATACCATACAATGTGTTATTGTATACTAATAGTGGTGCCTGAATATCATCATAAAAATTTTGAATAGAAAGCATGTGTACACCATGACATGCTTGATATCCATCAGGTAACTGCAACTATACTTGCTGCATCATCACGCCTTTTAAGCAAACTTTTTGCTCAGCACATAAGTACATTATGTTGTTCCAAAGCCATTTGCACTAGCTGAGAATTTACTACAGGGTGAAGTTCAAATAATTTGTTTTGACATAGACAGCTCTAAATGACCTGTGAACTTCAAGACTGAAATATTTTCCTTTCTGCTCCAGCTGGTAACAATGGATATCAGTCATAGATTTCCTTGTACTTTGCTTGAAGATTTCTTTTCTGGATTATTCTATGTACTCAGTCTGGGAGTTCTTTCAAACAAACTGTTAATGTAGTCAGTTTTAATTGTTTTAAAAGGACAACTTTTAAGATTAAATAATTTTTGGGAATACCTATGCTAAGAAAAACATATATTCAAGCCGAGATACAGCCCAAGTGCGATTTAAATGAGAGGAGCCTTTTCAATGTAGGGATTACTGTCTGTACTGCATGGTAACATCAGACTTGCATGAAACAGAGGGCTGCAGAAACAGTGCCAGCATGGCTGTTGAGCAGAGTTGCAGCCATACTCTCCCTTCCATTCCTTACACATTCCAAACACAACAGCAAAAAAGTAGGAGAGGTGAACCTAAAGACTTCTCTAAGTCTTCTCTCTCCTGAGCATGTCCATATTATCCTAATTTGATTTGTTAACCCTACACATCCAATATGAAATCTCTGAATTATCAGTCTTCAGCATATTCATTCATAAATACAGTGCATAAGAGGGAAATATACAATCACATATGGGATGTGTGGGTAGACAGATGAATAGGAGAAAAAAGTGCTCAGTGAGTACCTATGAACAGCTACCTAAATCTTAGTGTTTGGCATAAATGGTAATGAGGAAGCTGCATGCCAGGTCAAATGCTTCAGAGCAGGTGCAAAGGAATGAGTGAAGGGAGGTGAAGAACAGAAAGTATTAAATTGTACCTCAAGCTCTTCAGGTCCACCAAATAACTGAATTTTCAGATGTATCTGTAGAAGCAGGAAAATGGATACTTTGACAACAAAATAATTCTGAGGGTGCTCTTTCTGGGAAATTATTCTACATTGGTATGCAGGGTTTAACCAATTATTTCTGGTCATGTCTGCACATAAAATTTTCCTGCTTCCTCTCCAGATGCTTAACACTTATGAAGTATTGCAAACATTTTAAGAAAAAAAAAAAATATCATGCGACAGAACAGTGCCAACAGCACCAGGATCCATTTAGAATCTACAGTAGATTGTTCAAGTCCTACCAAAGTACAATGGTGAGACACAAAATTAATTAACATTCAATATAGTCCAAAATGTCTTATATGAAACCTATTTGCACAACCCCTTGCTGTTTTCATTACATTTATTCACCTGAGGATTATCAGTGCAACACAGATCCTCTTAAAATTGTTTACTAATAAATGGCTAATGTGTTCTGAATGTTAATTACTGTGTTTATACTTGAGATTAAACACACACAAAAAAGACTATTAGCCACTAAAAACATTTGATTAGCAATTACTCCTTACTTTATGAAGACTATTGCAGTGAACCAACATGATTCACCAATGAAATAAGTCATGAACTAAAGTCAGAGTAGAAATTTTAAATGTAAGTGCTACCTTTGAAAGAGTAATAAACTGCATATGAAACCCAGGCACCTAACACAAATGGAAAGGCTTCTGAAAGATCAGGTCAAAGCCTGCTCAATATCAATCTTAAAGGCTAATTTTCAAAATGCACAGTTAATAATTTTAACCTTTCCCCCACACTATCTCTATCTTACACATGTTGGATATATTGTTTCAGGTAGCTATATTCAGCCAATTTTTAAACACTAGTTTCTGGGGCAAATGGGCAATTAGAAATTGAGTTTGACCTCAGAGTCTATCTGTTTGCAGTGACTTACATCTCAGTTTATTGTTCTCAGTCTAAGTCTCAGTTTATTAACATTTGGTATGTGTTGCAAATATGTAGTGTAATCTGCAGTCTGTTACATTACTGTGTAATGTGCCATAAAGAAAAAAGAATGTACAATTACTGATTTAATATCTATTTCAACAAGAAAAAAAGCAGAAAATATCTATGTATTTTTTCACTGAAACAAAAGAACTATTGCTATTCCCTGATTCTTCTCCAGTCTTTGGTTTTTTGTTTTAGGAAAGATATTTTTAGTCTGCATAGTATAACTATCTCTTATGCATATGCAATCTGATTTAAGAGAAAGGAAGAAAGTTTTTTTCCCACTTGCTCTGAAAGAATAGAAACATCTAGATACAATAACTATTAAAGTGGACAAGTTGACCTGGAACTAGTTAAAATTATGTAGTTAATAAAAGTATACAAAAGATTACCCTCTAAGTTGAAGTTCTGATAAGTTTCAACCCGTTTACTGTGTCAATAAGGAATGATTTCCTCTGCCCTTTCAAATAGTGAAACATATTCTCAGCAAGGCCAGTGACACACTCAGATCTCTGTTCACCAAGCCTAGGAAGCATTCTTCGCTACTGAAAGATAGAAGTTTTTAGCTCTTATTTAAAATAGAATAAGAGGTATTTCCAAAACAATGATCTTACTGTTAATCTGATGATCCTAACACAGTTACAATAAGAAATATGGAAGCACTACACCATTTATCTTATTTTTTTTAATGCTTTACCTGTATCTACTAAACAAGAGAAGCTAATTTTGTTGTAGAATGGCCTGAACAACATTCCCAAACATATGTCTTTTCTATACCTCCTGCTTACACCATTCTCTTAAACAACATGTCCACTATTATCTAAAGAAACTTCCAGAGAATCTCATTTTTCTCATGCAAAGAGTACCAGAAGGAGATAACTATTAAGCAGTTTGGAGGCAGGGTTAGTTGAAGAGAAAAGCAAATAGAGGTTGTTGATTTGTTTTTTAAAGTCTAAAATTTAAATATATTGAGTGGAAAAAGGTTGGAAATCAGTTTTCTTTTGCAAGCTGGTAGGAAATATCACGAGAAATAATGGTTTCACTGATTAGAGTGTTTGGGTGCTTCAGTAAGTAGGTTCCTTGCTTTTGCCTAGTCATCATCAAGCTCTAATCTATTTCACAGGCGTGTTTCCTTTGAGTGGAAATTCTTACTTACATTACTCTAAGAGAAATAAAATTAGACAAGATGAAAAGATAGCAAACATACTGTACTGAACAGTGAATATAAACTCTTACACTGGAAGCAAAGTGGGTGTCTTAGTGGATGACTCCTTTTTGCCTTGAATGCACTCAATGTCTGTCTTCCTGACTTCTTGCCCTTTATAAAGCTTTAGTTCATCTAACTAATCTTGCAGTGAATATAATGTTGCCTATATGCTACAGTGCAAGTCACAACCCAGAGTATAATCACTATATGGGTGACATTTCTTAGAGGTGAAATAGATAACAGCAAAGGAAAGATTATAATAAATAAATAAAGTTAAACTACAAAAGGATATGTGTTTTTAACATCATTTTGTTTCTAATATTCTCAGAAAATAAATGCACTGAATGGGAAATATTATTAGAGTCATTTACTACTCATCTAAACTAATTCATGGGATATAACTTCTCATTGATCTCTTGTTCTTACACAAGTTCTAATGCAAAATTGATTTACTTCTCCGTTATTCTTCCCAATACTGTACCTGACATTTAAGAATTAAAACTGTACAAAGAACAGTAAGATAAATAAAAATTTTGATTGGAAAAATGTGATTACAAATATAGATAAATATTGCTTAAATTATACATAGAAATTTTGGTAAAACTAACCTTCTGTATTCTAGGAATTAGGTGCACAATATTACATGCATTTTCCATGGAAGCAAGTGTTAATCTGTTAATCTAACAGTCAGTTAGAGATACAAAGGTGTGACTACATAAATCAGTAATTAGTTTGATTCAGATAATAGCTACCTCAACTTTTGGACTATAATTTTTCTAGTCTAAGGGGATTGGCTCTGCCATCATCTGTGTTTTTCTGTACTGCACTAGGCATCAACAAGTGAAATTATTATTATAAATTATTTTTATTATTTTATTTATGTATTTTTGAAAAGTCTTTATAAAGCATTATGAAGAGTTATCTTTAGTTCATAATGTAGGAAATAGATGATCAGTAAAAGCTTCAATTTATTGTTCTGCTGTATTCTTATTACACAAACTGTGTATCAGAATAACAAATGATGGTCTGAATGATGTGCAGTACTGATCCTAATTTATCCTTTTATATTTCATCTCATATTTTATAGTTTTCCAAGTTACTGTAATTTAAAAAAAATTATCAATTTCATTTTGTAACTAAAAAAACATAAATTATCTAAACCAGGAACACAATAAAATATGCCAAAATACTAATTAGGACTAAAAGTTACAGCAGGTTCGTTTCTCAGAGTTTGAAATTTTTAAGGGGAATACGGTCTGGGCAGATTTTATCTTTTCAGGGAACCTGAAGGAAAATAATTAAGCTTTGTCCATATTTCTTAGCAAGAGCTTTAATAAGACCCAGTCTCTACTTTACTATAGGCATCTATTGCCTATACTGATTTATGGACAGATATTAGAGAATTCAGTAATGAGATGTTCTGCTAGTGAACAAGATGTTCTAATTGATACACTGATAGAGCTGGAGCACAAACAAAATATGTACCTTCTAATCAGTTATTTTAGCAAAAAAAAATTTACATGCAGTTTGTAAATATATCATTGAAGCAAATATATTAGATAAAACACTTCTGTGGAAAACTGCATGGATGCAAATATAGAAACTAGAAAGGAAATTATCTGTTAATGGCCTGAAATTATGGAAATAAGAGCTAGAAGTAAAACTGATTACAGGACGGTGCACATTTGGTTTAAAAATTGTTCTTTGTCAACATTTCCCAATTAAGGCAATTGGGCATTTCAGACAGAGTACTTTGAAGGCTTTTTATAAAATCTGTGGATGACACTAGCTAGCTGTGTCTTCTTATACACCAATGCATGAAGCAAGGCAGGATCAAATTGTACAGTGACCATCGCGAACTGAAAGGCTGGTGTAAAATTAAGAGAAAATGTAAGAAAAATAATAAAAAGCACAATATTTCAAGAGAAATAAAATCAAAAGCGTGAGTGGTAGAATAAGATGCCTGAAAAGGACCATGAGCCAAAAAAGTGACAGAAGTTCATACTGTGGGAGTGCCTGCACATCCTCCCCTCTTGGTAAAATGACCAGGATAACAACAGAGGATAAAATGGGGATACAACTCTACACAGCGTGTTTGCATACAGTGCCCAAAACTTTCTGTTCTGATGGTGTTTGCCGAAAGTGGAGGATGCTGAAAAAGAAACTATAAATTGCTAACATACAAGGATGCAGTAGCAAGGCGTTACCAGGGGACTTTTACAACATGGAATGAATCAGCTCACAAAAAAACCAAATTCCAGAAGCAGAAAAATGTTTAGTTAGTGTTGGGAGAGAGGAAGGGAAACAGAGCAGCAGTATGAATAAGTTTTGGGACTGTCAGAGTTTCCCTGGGTCATTTGAATCTCACACAATTGTCCTCAGCAGATCAACACTGCACCCCCCCACCCCACCCCCCAACTTGGTGGTGTCTGCAAACTTACTGAGGGTGCACTACCTTCATCCAGATCATCCATAAAGATATTAAGCAGAACTGGCCCCAATACTGAGCCCTGGGGAACACCACTCGTGACCAGCAGCCAGTTGGTTTTAGTTCCATTCACCACAACTCTTTGGGTTCAGCCATGCAGCCAGTTTCTTACCCAGTGATGAGTACACGCATCCAAGCCATTAGCAGCCAGTTTCCCCAGGAGAAATGGCTGTGGGAAATGGCATCAAAGGCTTTACTAGTGTCTAGGTGGATGACATCCACAGCCTTTCCCTCATCCACTAAGTGGGTCACCTTGTCATAGGAGCAGATCAGGTTAATAAGGCAGGACCTGCCTTTCACAAACCCATGCTGGCTGGGCCTGATCACCTGGTTGTCCTGTATGTGCCATGTGATAGCACTCAAGATGATGTGCTCCATAACCTTCCTTGGCACTGAGGTCAGACTGGCAGGCCTGTAGTTTCCCATATCCTTCTTCCAGACCTTGTAGATGGGCATCACATTGACTGTCCAGTCAACTGGGACCTCCATAGTTACCCAGGACTGCTGATAAATGATAGAAAGTGTCTTGGTGAGCACTTCCATCAGCTCCCTCAGTCCCCTTGGGTGGATCCCATCTGGCCCCATAGATTTGTGTGTGTCTAAGTGGTGTAGCAGTTTGCTGACTATTTAGCTTTGGATTGTGAGGGCTTCATTATGCTCCCCATCTCCGTCTTGTAGCTCAGGGGGCTTGGGTACCCCAAGAACAACTGGTCTTACTATTAAAGACTGAGGCAAAGAAGGCATTAAGTGCTTCAGCCTTTTTCTCATCCTTTCTCACTATGTTTCCTCCAGCACCCAGTAATGGGTGAAGATTCTACTTAGCTCTTCTTTTGTTGTTAATGTATTTATAGAAACATTTCTTAATTGTCTTTTACCACAGTAGCCAAATTCAGTTTTAGCTGGGCTTTGAGCCTTTTAGTTTTTTCCCTGGACAGCATCACAATGTCTTCATAGTCCTCCCAAGTTGCCTGCCCCTCCTTCTTGAGGTCATAAACTCTCCTTTTTTTTTCCTGAGTTCCAGCCAAATCTCTCTGTTCAGCCAGGCCAGTACTCTTCCCCACCAGTTCATCTTTTGACACATAGAGATGGCCTGCTCCTTACATTTGATTTAAACTACATCAGCTGAGCAGTTTTTCCTATGAAATGACACATAGTCTTCACAGAAAGGAAATAGTTTGGTGAGAAGCAACTGCACATCAGACAGTATGAAGTTATTATTTTATTCTTTTAAGCATGGATGGTACTTTTTGTTGAACAAGATTTAATTTCAGAGCTTACCAATGTGATATCACCAAAAAATAGCCTACAGCAGTGTGGAAATATGAAAATAATCTTGGATTTATAAGAAACAAAGAAAGAATTTCATTTGTTGAGTCTAGATAAAAGAATGTTGAGAAAAGGTATGGCTGCAATTTTACAAAATGTAGAGCAAGTTACAAAGGAATGGTCATCTCAATGGCCACTGTAGTAAGGACAACCCTTCACACACAAACTACATAAAAAATGAATGAAACTAAAGTAAACAGTGATTCAGATTGCATATTAGGAAAAATCTCCAAATATTGAGGTTGCGAAGTTAATACTTCATACTTCTAATAAACTGGTTTGTTAGAGGGGAAATGTATTTTATTAATTTCAAGAAAGTTTCAGTGAAAGCACATGTAAATTTATTTATTTCTTCAAAGTAAATCTGAAGTTTTGCATTACTTGAGTTCAGACTAAGAACTCATGCAGTGAATATTCTAGGAGTTCAACTGTACTATTGCTAAAAGTAAAAGACCTACAGCTGATGAACCCCACAGCAGAAAAAATACTCAAGGAATGAGTTACAAGGAAATAAACAAAAGAAATTCCAGTGTTTTTTGCTTAACCTTGTGAAAAATCTCTGAATTTCTACCCTTCCCTGTCTTTCCAACACTGGCTGTAAAGCTGGCATAACAGGCTCTGGCCTCCCAGGTGATATTTTATGCCTTTTTCGTTCTCCAGCTATTCACATTTTCCTCTTTAGACAAGCCACCATGTGGCTTTACCATGGGATGGATACTGTTAAGGATACAACATATTCAAGGCAATCACTTCTCACCTGGTGTTTTTTTGCTTCTTCTTTACAGCCTTGTTATGATTATACCCTGCCCTGATTTGCATTGGATTAGTGGAATTTCCCTGTCTCTTTAATGGAAGGGAACATATGGCACATAGCTTTAAAAGTGTGCTACCAAACATAATGAATGTTGGATTGACATTGTTATACCCATAGGCTTTGTTGATAAAAACAAATATTTATACACTATGACATTCTTTCTGCAAATTGCTACCCCTACTCAATGTATGATTCATGAGAAAAAGGATCAGATAGAACAGACTTGGCAAATGGGTAGAAATAGAAATAAACAAGCAGAGAGAAGAACAAAATTCTGTATTATAGAATACAGGACCATATTGCCATTGCTAGAAACACACCATAAACCTTTTACTGAATTTTGAGGGCCTCAGAACTGAGGCTTGTTAGGTTTGCTCTTCAAATAAGGAAAGTTTGAACTTTCCTTGACCTGTCTGTAGCTTTGCTTTACTTGATTTCTCTGTGAAAGCAATTTCTCTAATTGACAAGGTGTACCTTGTGTATGAGGATGTGAGTACCCAGGATTTCACAAAGGTTGGGGTTTGTAATGAGAGTTTTATAGATAAATAATTTGGTCATAAAATTATTCAAGTGATTTTTATGCTTTGTACTGATATGTCCTGAGAAATCAAAGCTTATCTTATACAAATAATAATTGCAGATTTTTTTAACAGTCATTTGCTAATATATGTATTAGAACTGCAGAATAAACGGTTAGTCCCACATAAGAATTTCTTCCAAGGCAGAAAAAATGCAACTGGCTCTGATCTATGCTTCATGTAATATACAGTAATCATTGAATTATTTCATGGCTTTCTCATCTATTGTGGAATAATAGCCACTCATAGAATGCAAAGTATGTTGGTTTTATGGTTGATATAAGAATACATGGCAATATATTGCCCAGTTACCAGAAACCTTTCTTTTCTTGCCTCTTGGAAACTGAAGCACATTTCCTCTATTTCTCCTTATATGCTTTTTTGGGTGAACATTTCATAAGGAAGTTGGACAACTTCATATGGTAATACTGATGTTGTGCCTCATACTGAATATAAATCATGTCTGTGGCAGCTCCTGGCACCCCACATTACACTGACACTTCTGTTTGTCTTGAACTGTGTTTTCAAACATCTGTAAATTTCCAGTTCAGCTAACACAATATCTCACTTTACAATTTCTCACATTTGATCTCAAATGTCTGTTAAATAGAATATCAGTAGGTGTCAATCAGTGAGACTTTGGTTCTCATCCTGCAAGGTAATGACACTGAATACCTTGCTACTTCACCCTGCAGGCTTTCAATATCTGTTTATTATTTTGACACTGATTTCCAGTAGCCTATACTATGTAGGCTACATGTCTAAACCCAGATTTCATGGCATATTATTTGAAGTCATGTTGAGCAATCTACAGCTTATTTTCAGACATTACTGTATTAAACCTATCATATCCTAAAAAAAACAGTTCTGACTTGCAGTTAGTCACCCTTTTGCTGTCACATCTCCCAGTAAAGATAACTTAAGGGAATGTTAATAATAGAATTATAAAAAGTTGAACTGGAGGATATTTTAAAGGTTTATACAGTACAGTCCTGTAGTTTTCAAACTAGTGTTAAATGATATAAAAAAATCATGGACAATTTCTTAGGAATCTATAGAAGATTAATAAAAAAATAGGTATCTGAAATTTGCTGAAATTTTACAAGATATTCCATAGTTCTACTGTTCAATTGCATCTCAAATTGGTATTACTATCTCCTTCAATTAAACCAATGGTCCCTTATGTGTCTCCAGGGTTCAGAAGATGTCCAAAAAGTTGCTTAATTATTTTTGGTTTTAAAACCAGAGAGCTGCTAGGACAAATAAGGGGAAGGGACAATCCAGTGGAACAGTTCATTTCCAATAGTGATAAGAAAAACGGTTCCTTCTTGTTTTGTCACACAGTTGTCACAGCTTTGAGTTGAGATCATTATTCCGTTTCATGTTTGAGGTACAGTTACAGAGTTATCTAGAATCAAAGAATCCATAGACATGGTTTTCTACATTTTCAGCTGTTTATTCTTTTATTTGGCTGTCACCAATGAAATCATGGCAGTAGATATAATTCCTTGTATTCTAATATATAAATGTATATTTCCTATTATTATATCAGGGCTGTCAACTTTGAGGCACGTCCAGTTAGGTTAGCTACCAAAAACTGTGCTTGTGAATCTTGTGACTAACAGTGGGCCAGTGGCTAAAGAAACAAAGAAAAGAAAATTCACTTTTACTGTCTTTTAGCAACAAACAGCGGTATGTACCATTTGGAAAAAAAAACCAAACCTTAAATAATCTGTCAACTTCTACTATCATTAAAAGCTAAAGGATGAATGATATGAGAACCCTAAAAGAAAACTAGCTCATATAGACCAAATTATGTTTAAATGGGCTTAACTTATGCTGCGTCTACTGATGAACAATAATTTCAAAGCTGTGTTATAAAGTATTTGCTAATGGAAAAATGAAACTCTTTGATCTTTGACACCACATTAAAAGAGGGAACCTTCCTTTCAAAGACAACAGGGAGAATTCCTTCAAGCATAAATAAAATTAACGCCCAAAAAATGACAACAGGAATATTTTTTTTTTTGTTCAGCTGTTCCTGTGAATGCTCAAATAATCTCTTTGTATGAGCCACTAAATTACAAATATTAGAAAAGACCACAAAGCCACAGGAGAGCAGTAACTACCTTGCAGCAGAAAAAAGGAATCTCCTATGGTGGATAGGAAGTTGTATTCAAGCAAGCTACTTTTTCTGATTGAGCATGGGCATATATATATATATATATATATATATATATACACACATGTATGATGTGGATAATAATTTTGTACAGGAAAATGATATGGACTGGTGCCAGTACATCAGAATTTCACAGATGGTGCATGTTCAGTGATGACAAGTCTTGCTGTGCTTATCTGCCTGAATTCAAAAATGGTGACTAATATTTCCTAAGAGCTTTGTAGTATTCACAAAAAACCTCACCCATTGGCAGCAAGAAAACACCATGCTATATAAAAGTGTTTTGAATGCTGCAATGAAAAGATTTTTTTTAAAAAAAAAACCACTTTTATTTTCTACCCTCTTATTAGAACTGCTATATGTAATTGTGTATGTACAGAATCACAACTTTTCTACTGTTCTGTCAAACTTTTTATCAATAAACCTAAACTTTTTGACCCATGTAAAACCTTTTTCAGTCATATATAGGAAAAACACCTTGCTGCCATTTAGGTATGCTATTGCCTATGTACTCTCTGTGGACATAGAACATACTCTCTGAAATATCTGAGGGCTGCTATCTGGTTTTTTTCAGTCTTTTCAAGACGAAATTAAGCTAGGTTTTTTTTGCTTTGTGGGGAAATTTTTGAAGCTTCCAAACATTTTGGTACCATTCTCTGGATTCCAATTTTGTCTACATCTTTCTTATAGTTCAGTGGCCAAAAAAACAGCATTTGAACTGAAATCTCACCAGTGCCAAGTAGAGCAGAATAATTACCATCTGTCTTACATTTTACACCTCTGTCAAATCCCACTAAAATTGCTTTTTCCCTAAGTCAGATTCTAATAGCAATTTTCCACATCTTTCCACAGTCTTTTTTCAGTATAGCTGCCAAGCAAAATATTTCACCTTTTCTGTCTTCATATGTGATTTTTCTCCTGAAGTGTGCTAATAGTTTTGCTTTTATCCTTATTTTGCTTAATTTTGTTGATTTCTTGATTTTCTAAAGGACATTTCAAATTCTGTTTCTTTTGCTTAATATGAGAGAAAGATAAAGACAGACCACTAAAACCATGTTTTTTAATTGGATTCAACCTTCTTAAAAGTCACATTAAAATTATTAAAGGATATATTACAAGCTTACACTGTAAAAACAACAAGATTGATGTTAAGCACTCTGTATTACTAACCTTCTGCAAGGATTCCTATGGAAATCCCTAATGATTTATAAGCACATTCTCAGTCCCTTTGGCTTATGCTTGCTGAGTGCACTCAACACGTAACCTATTTTCATAATCCCTGCTTCACACACTCTTTGAGGATTTGCAAGATTGTAGAATCCATTGCACTTCTTCCATCTTTTGTTGATATACTGTGTTGGCAATCACTGTGAATATAAGCTTTCTTGCTGTTCTTTTTTAATTTTCACCTGGAACCCTCAAAGTCTTTTGTTTCAGGATAGCTTTTTCTTCACATTGTCAGACTCCTGTTCACTCTCCAGCCTGGCCTGATCCTGGACTTTCTGAGTCAGGAACACATTTTCACCGATACTTTCCATCTTCCTCACTCATTCCTTAGTCTTTGCCCCAAATTGCCATACTGACCTAGTATCTCAGTGAATCAGTTATCAGGTCTAGTGTTGTGAGATCTACCCATATACCGTTCTCTAGTTATCCACAAGATGTTTTATACATTACCTTTCCTTCTTCTGAACTGGTTAAACATGCCTCCATTTTATGCTTATTGTTGGGTTGGCTTACGGTTTAACTTCTGTCCCATGCTTTTGCCACTATTGTTTTCTGTGTAATCTAACTGAAAATAAGCAGAAAGATGGTGCTGCAGAAACAACCATTCTCAAAAGTAAGTCTGTATATTGCACGTTTTTCCTTCTACTGACATTTATTGCTTCCAGTTAGAGAATGAAACAGCACCAGAGGTTATTTCCTTTGTCTTTCATATTTTCAGAGATTTAGATCCACAGAGTCTCATTATCTTACCCCACCCTTGTACATCTAATGATGAACCTAAAGTAAGTAATTTCTTTTATTCCTGGCCATACACAGTTAGCAAATAGTCACTATTCTGGGATATGGTTCTTGACAAAGGTTTTTTTTAGTCAGTTTATTATTTCATATACTTAATATGAGCTTTTTCCTAAGATAATATGAGATTCCTAAAGAGGTTATTTTTTAAAATGTTGACATTGGATAATGATTTGCAATCTTTATACATATATGTGTGTGTGTATGTGTGTCTGTGTGTACCTAAAGGCTCCAACTATTGTAACTTTGTCACCTGATTTTATGCAGCTAGTTTATTTTTTGGAATACATATAGACGCTGAATGTCTGGAATAATAATTTGATGATACGATAGCAATATAACACAGAGTATAACTTATTTGAGTTAATTATTTGATTTTGTTTTGATAGGTGTGACATTTTTCTTTAGTTTAGTGTAGTACTGTAAGTAATAGTTCCCAGTTTGGTGTATATGTTGGAGATTTTATTTTACAGTAATTTATAAATGGATATAGAATCGCAGACATTTGAAATAGCAGCCTTTGAAAATTGGCATGGATACCAGCAGGGTAATCCACATGTCTGACCAGCTCCTCAGTTAAACTTTGTCTAGTAAAACTAAATGCACATTGCTTCATCTTGTAGATAAACACACAAGAAGATGACAGTGTCTTTAGAATGGGGATTTCCAGATTATGCTGAGGGTAAAATTCTCTAACGTACAGAAGCACTACTCATGGATAAAAAGTCCAGACTTCTGTTCATCTGGTTGTGGGTCACAAAGTCTTACTGAGATGTTCAGGAGAATTTCTTTGTACTGCAGAGAGCAAATATAGTGCCTGTTCGTGCTACACAGTCAACTTACGTACTCCTTCACATCTTCCTTGTTGGGATTCCACAGCTTTTTCTTAAGTGCCAAGTTTCAAGGTAAGGGCCATAGTGAGTTTCAAGGTAAGGGATATAGTGATTCAGTTCCTGAAATAGAGGAGGAATTATCTTTTGCTGTATAGTAGTGAAGAGATTTTCACAGTAGAATTGGGAATGATGTTGACAGGTAGAAGGTTGCTGTCCACAGACTGCTACTGCAGCTGTAACCATAATGCCCTGGTGGACCAAATAGTTCTTGAGTTAAACCAAGGTCTTGAGTCAAGCCAAAAAGTCTTGATTTGTGTAGCTGGGTGCCAACTTCTTGACTACATCTTGACTTTTACTGGCAGCAGATGGAATGAATACAAGACACTACATTTTTATGAGAAAATTATACTTTCCTTTTTTTTTTTTTTGTTTGTTTGTTTGTTTGTTTGTTTTGTGGTGTTTTTGGTTTTTTTTTCTCTTGGATTTAAATGGATGTATCTGACGCAGCCTGCTCGGTTTTCTTCGTGATGTTTTCTCTTGTGGCCTTTGAGGATGTCTCCCACTTCCGTGTTAGAACTATACAGTTACACACATTGTGTAGACTTAAGTCTTTAGGTTAAGCAAAGATTTTCTTGAAGGCTGATGTTGCAGTTAATAAATTGATACTCTCCACTCTAATATAGCTGCTTTATGTCTTCTTTTTCTGAGCTACCTTACTATTTAATAGTCAGATGACAACCAATATAAATGGTAAAGATCTAAAAAATCCACTCTACCTGGACATTCAAAAAACAAACAGTAAGTAACATAAACTTGCCTTAATTTTTCCTTTCATATGTAAATTACACCATCTTTGAGATCACAGTAATATAGCTTTTTTTTTTCTGATGCTGCCTGTTTTATTTTGCCTCACACTGTACCTCTACCTACCTAGCAGATAGACTGGAGTCTGTGCTGATCAAAGATGAGACATGAAAACTCAATAAAAGTTTGAATCAAAAAAAGATTTGAATGGTATTAAGTTGAAGACTTTCACATACTAAAATATGAAATCAAAGTAGAAGCAGACTGTATTCTTATTTTTATTAAATCTTCACTTTCTGGTTTCTTAAATGCAGTTCAGAAATGGCTTTTTGACCTTTACTGTTTTCAGTTCACTTCTTTCACGCATCTAAGCACAGCTGTAGCTGAAATACTCCTTTTCCTTTTCTTCACATGCATGAATTTCATACTTGTGTATTTTGGATTTTGTTTCCACTGATTACTTTTTTGTAAATCTTGATTTTGATGAAACCTAGTAAAAGTAATCTTTAAGAGAATAAGTTTTAGGTCATGTAACCACCTGAAAATTGCCATGTTGCAGACTAAGTGTTGTTGTGATATAATGGAACGTGTCTAGGAGGATGCAGCTTTCAAGTGCCTGATGCTTATGTGTTTATCATGTGATGTCGTGTGTCAAATCCCACTCTAGCACTTCCACTGTGTGATGTTCTGCAAGGAGGCTCATGTCAAGAATTTAGAAGTTGAAGAAATCGAAACATCAGAAAAAAAGGAAAGAACAACATTGTCAAAAACATAGTTCTATTGCATACGAGGACAAAAAGGAAGAATGTCATTGCAAGGGTATAGGACTCCTAAAAAAAAATAACTTAAACCCATTATTTTATGTTAAATGTGAAGTAGATTTTCTTTTGAGTATTATAATCACTAATGCCAATAACTATTATGAATATACACACTAACTAGAACGTATAGAAAGAGGTGAATACCTTTAACTGTGCAGAGAAATAACATGAAAACCTTTAAAATTACATCTAAAAATTCAAGTGCATTATTCTTTTGCTGAGCCCTTTACATTGAGGTAAATTTGAACACTTGCAAGATTAAAATTATAGCACCATTAGCACATTCTGGAGAAAAAAGTTCATGTTACAAAGAGATAAAGCAAATTATGTAAAATTTATCACCTTGAACTAAAATGACTTCAAATTTAAATAAAGTTCCTAGTCATCTTTGGAGGCCATCTCAGCATGAATTTTATGAGAAAATTCCCCTGCAAAGAATAAGTTGCATATTCATTACATAATTGAATTTAACTCCTTTACCAAATTTATACATTTAGTTATGGTCTTGAGAGAAGTAGGATGGATGTACCGGACATGAGACATACTTCTTCTCTGTCAGGACATATAAATTAAAACAAATAGAAGATTAATAATTTACCTATTTTATTTGAAATTCAATATTATCTGCAGATAGTTTTGAGTAAAATTCCTGTGTCTGTGTGTGTATTTTAACACAGTCCATGCTTTCACTGGAAGTTTATAAGCCAACACAGAAGTCATTTGGGGAATTTTTCAGAGTTCTTTGTTACAGTTAGGCCAGATGTTTTCACTGCATGGTTTTCTTATTTCATCTTTCTACAGCAGGTTACAATAACTGGAGAATCTGCATGTGAGAAGCTCCTCCCCAATCATTTTCTAAACTCTTTGCATATTTTGTAACTTCTACAACCTCCTGATACCAATGCAAATATACAAAAGTAGTAAAGGAGTTATTATTATCAAAAACATGCTTTCTGCAGAACTGCTGAAAAGCTATAGTTAAGTGCCTTGCAGGTACATGTCTTTCACATTTTTGTAATATTTTTATAAATTAACTATGGCAATTTCTTATAATTTTGCTTAAATTTTGGAATTTAGATATATATAAATGTGTTACAATACTGATTTATTAGTTAAACTAGAACATACTAGCAAGTAATTATGGAACATAAAAGTATCTAGATGCTAGTATTTAATGGAAGTAATGCAAATCCCAGCAGAAAAAGCATTGCAGGTTAACTCAAAGGATATTTTGGCCTCAAGCCTACTTAGCAGGGGCCAGAAATGAAGGCTGATGAGAGAAAACAAGAACAGATTAAGTAGTAGCTGTTTCTTTCACAAATATTTTGCTGGCATAAGGCCAAAAAAAATCAGAAGATTGTGCCTGAAGTATTTAGTGACTGTGTCCTATTGAAATAAATGGGATGTTAGGTCCTGAATTACTTTGTGAATTAAATATTTAATTTTAGCAATGGATTTTCAAATTAGGATCCCAACAACTCTTGTTCAGATGCTGCACTGCGTTTGAGATACATAAAATGTCTGGAACTGGAAACCCTCACTGTTCTCCAACATGCACACTGAACATCAGCAGCAGATGAGAAGTGAAGTACCCAGTGTGGTACTAGTTTCATTGGGAGCTGCAGATTAATCTTAAACTTTCATTTTACCTGTCTGGACTGTTTTGGTCAGCTTGCTTGGAAAACATTTACAGGATCAGACTACATGGAAGACAAAATGTAAGATTGTCGTGACTCCAACCTTCCCATCTTTCCGGCTTCTCAGTGTTCAGGATGTTCACATTGGTATAGGAGCCAGACATGCAACTCCAATTCAATCTCCCAACTTCCATTTTTCAGTATTTTTGAGGAAAACTTCCTTTAATATTTTCTTAATGAAGTCTTCCTTACAAAGTCTATTATGTTAGCCCCTAATGGGACCTTCAGAATCAATGAAGTATAGAAGATACATATGTGCATAATTACTTCTGAAGAGCTTTGAATAAAAGCAAGGGTTTACAAAAAATACTACTACTACTGGAAATAAGTAAAATATTTCTGATAGCATGTTGTGCTAACAAAGTACTTTAAGGAAAGATTTAAGGCACAGACTTCATGTTTTCTATGACCTCTTTCTGAAGCTTGACATTGAACCACCATTGTTATAAACAACTGGAAACATATGCATGTTTTCCCATGATGTCAACGCTTTTCTGGGGTGTGAACAATTGTGCTTTAAACTGTGCTTTTGAGTTGTATGTGTAAGTCACAGGTCACTTCCAGAACTGAGCTGTTCACAGGCAAAACAGACAACTGTTCTAAGGTCTAGGAAGACATTTTTCTTAGCTCTGATCTAGTGTGCCTGTTATGAAGTGTTTGCTGTAAGCCAACTTGTACTTCACTCATGGCTTTCCTACGGTTTGATCAAGAATTAAAAACTTGATGTTGGATTTGTATTTTAGGAAGCTTTTCAATATGAGTTGGAACATGACACATTTAAAGTAGAGAGAAGTAGATCAAATAGTTTGTCTCTTTTAGCTTGCTTTCCAAAGTTTCATGAAAAGAAGACTAAAACTATAAGCTAAGGATCATAAAGATGAATGAAATTAAATTACATAATTTCTAACTTTTTAAATAAAATTATTTTCAATCTTAACTATCCTACAAGGCAAATCAGTAAATTTGTTTTGTAATAGAAAAAAATCATTACCATTTTGTGATCTTTTAAATATTGAGTAATAAAAATGTATCTCAAATTTACTTTCTGATGTCTCTGCTAGTTCATTTTTCACTTTCTATTACTTTTTCACAGAACTCTACACTTCTTTTCTCCCTCGATCCCTAATCCCTTCTCTCAAAGTGCACCGATTATTTAAACAAATAGGCAATTAAGTGAATGAATGTAGAAGATCATAAATAATTATTTAGGAGGATAATAAAATGAGAATACAACATAAAATAATTATTTTTTATAAGTCATACTATAAAACTTGTTAATGATATAGTCCTGCATCCATGTGTTGTTATTATTGGATAAACTTATACATTTTTACTTATGGAACTTCTACCAATTAACTAAAAAATACTGCAGTAAAAGTAGATTCTGTTTTCACAGGAAATTCCAGCCTGATACAGCTTAATCTTAGTTAGTTGATTGTAGCCATTCTATATGACAAATCACAGCTCATCAGTCTGCTGTATTATATCTAATTTAAAGTTGTCAGAACTGTATTTTTTCAGTACATCATTTTCCTCTACATGTATTTACATGACCTTTTCAGGACATCCTGGACCACTGATTACACAAAGAGCAAGTTCTGTACAGTCTTTTGATAATGCATGCTGTGCAGTACATCAGACCGCTGTCCTGACTGTCATCTTCACTTTTAGCTTGCATGAATGCTTGGTTTGAGTGCATTCCAAAAATGAAGTACATTGTATTAAAAACTGAAATGATGTGCTGAATTTTACTATTGAAAATTGTTTTCCTACACAAACTGATATTCCTTTAAAAACCACTTTTCTAGGTCAGAATTTTTTTTTTCTGTTACATACAGTTAATAAGAATAGTTTGTATATAACTGTGCTGCTCCAGAAGCCAGAAGAGAATTTTGCCTGAAGACCCTTCTTATCAGCTTTCTCCCTGTAACAAAATGCTCAGGTCCATAACATACTTTGAGTGAAACCACCTCTTTCCTCTTAGCTGCTCCATGTACAGGCATCCTGAATACAGTAAGAAATTAACAGCTGTGTGATTTTGTGAGTTCACAGATAACACCATTACTTCTCACTATTGCCTCTCATATTCATATATTAGCCAAGCAAAATCATAGCAAGAAAGACCTGATTCTTGGAGGAATGAGATTCTTGGATGAAATGGATTTTAAAATGCCCCTCTACATTTAAGCAATTTTCTGTACATATTATGTTTAAACAAATATTTAAACACCACCGATTAAAAAAAAATAAAGTCTTCCCTACTTGCTACCAAACTCTTTCAGTGCCTGTAACAGTTCTGGGTTGTACACACAAAAATGTATATGAATT
Source organism: Falco naumanni (assembly GCF_017639655.2). NCBI lineage: Eukaryota > Metazoa > Chordata > Aves > Falconiformes > Falconidae > Falco > Falco naumanni. The sequence goes on along the minus strand of NC_054054.1, from coordinate 31,196,870 downwards.
GCTTGTGCCTGATATTTCAGTGTCCAACATTCAACATGTGATTCATAATGTAGGAGTTGCTCTAACTTTCTTAAATTGGATGAGGCACCATCCCTATGGCATGCCTGTGTCAGCGCAATATTGAGATAAGTATCTGTGACTCCTGCACCAACCAGTCCTCTGGGAGACAGTTTAAATATATCATTCTCACTGATAAAATCCAGCTTCTCAAGCTTTAAATACAAGCACCTCTTTTGCTCCTTTTCTTCACTTACTCAAGCCTTGTTTTATTGTTTATTCAGAGGTATAATCACTGTTTTGTATACAATCCTTAAACAGTAATTACTATGAAATCTGAACACATACCTTTCAGGTAAATTGAGAAGTGGCAAGCTGCAGCATCATTTTAAAGTTCAGACTTCGGCTATCGGACATGGTGATAGCTTTATATTGAGTAGCTAAATCAGTAATTTCTAACAACTGCAAAATATAGTATACAACATATGAAAGAGAAAATACTAATCCAGTCTGTGTAAGCAGTCATTCGCAGCTGTAAATGCTGAATGAAAGGTGTCATGGAAATAGAAGCCTTTTACTAAACGATGACATATGAATCTGTTTCTTCTGTTCCTGATCTCTATTTCATACTTGTCAGTTTAGCCAGCAACATTCAGCATATCTCAGCCAATTCACCAGGCTAGCACTTCCAAGGCGTTTTTTGTTTTGTCTCCCCTTTCCATCCCCAGTTCACTGAGTTGCCTTTTAATTTAAATAATGTGTGTACTCCACTTTGGGAACACCTGTTTTGGATGTCTAACATTTCTATGTATTGCATAAACGTTTTTAGATATGTAACTCAGGGTCGTGAGTTGCACTAGGTGTCAAGGTGAGTGGACACCCTAGATTTAAAAAGAACAGAGACATGAACAACTGCACATTGAATTATTGTACATTATTTTATCCATTTTAATAGGCTTTATATTAGGCTTTTTAAAAGACATTCTTCTTTTCTAATTTCAGCAAACAGAAAGCATCCTTTAATTATTGGAAGGAAGGAATAATCTGTTCTTTTAGACAGCAAGCTTTTGGTAACTGTCTTCCCTTTCACAGCCTAATTTTTTTTTTTTTTTTAAATGCCTACTTAAATGTTGACATGTTCTATAAGCTGAAAATATGCATGATCACTTTATAATAATTGGACATCTTCTCATTTTTAATAACTTACAAGATGGCAACTGCAGGTGTGTGATCTGTTACTTAGAGATAGTTACCACTGCTTTAAATAGGTTCAAGACCACAGCAGGGAGGCACTTATAACAGCCTTGGTGAATGCTCTTCACAAGAAAATAATTGGGCAGTGTGTGTGTTGGTAGTGGGGTTTTCTGTGTGTGTTTATTTGGGATTTTTTATTGTTGTTGTTTTTTTCGTTTGTTTGTGGTTTTTTTTTTTCCCCTGAAGATAATAGACCTTTAATGGGTTCACCTTTTTAAATTGGGGGGAATAAAGAAAACTCTGTGTCCATGCTCTAGAAAACCAAATATTGCCCTAGGTTATGAATGAGTAGGCAGTAATGTTTCAGTCAGAAATTAGGCATGACTGCATTAAAAGTATCTACTGTGTGGGAAAGCGTGATCTACTGAAAGCATTGACATTCTAATGAACAGCACCCGCTACATGTCTGTGTGTGTATGTTTTTGTTTACATGGATAAAACAACCACATTTTAATCGGTCATTTTCCTTGGAATACAGGACACACAAAACTTGTGCAAAATTTCAGTTGCAATTTGCACATTCATGAAAAGAAACATTGATGCATCATACATTATTTAAAACACTAAAGCATGAAGCATCTGTTCAATGCAGTTACGGTTGTCTCATGCCCTCCATAAGCATATTCCTCACTTGTAGAACTGAAGGATATTGAGATAACTTCACGTTTCTTTAAGAAAATGAGCAGGTGTTGGAGTTTATTATGTTCTTTATCAGTTTTAGAAAGGCATAATGAGTTTGTCTTAAGGGCTACGTTTTTGTAAAATACAAAAATTCCTTGCCATTTGTTCAGTCCTCTGCATGATATAACTGCCACAGAATTCTATAAATAAAACATGTTCATAAATACTTCATAAGGAAGACAGTTCCACATATGCTTGTGAATACAATAAGAGTTTTCTTATTTAAAAAATCATTGTAATCTTATTATATTTCATAACATATTTTTTTTTGGTTGTATATGACTCTGCTTGGCTATTGAGTTTCTTTTAAAAAATGGAAACAAATTATTTTTAAAATGTAGCTATAGAATGCATGGCATAATACTGAAATGCCTAATTCCATGCTTCTCTTCCACTTATACAGTCATTTATGCCTGCATGTATTATATGGAGAATATTAGTGGGCTAATATTCTTTGATTCTAGAGTAAACAACACCCCCATTGGCTGTCAGTATATTTCAAAACCAAAGTCTTCAGAACTGAGAAAGCATCCTGTTCCTTCATCTTAAGGAGTAACTAAACCTACCTATGGATTAAGAAATTGTTTATTTCATTGCTACCTAGTTAATAGCAAAATGAGGTATAAAAAATGTGAACATGTCAATCGTTATGGGCTAATGGAACAATCACCACCTTTCAATAGAATGAAATAATTGAAAACAAGACAAAATGCTGCTAGGATGAACAATGGTATGATAAAGGAACGGTAAAGCTGTATCAGGGAAAACAATGACTGGATCACGAACATGAGCTCCCACTGCAATCCGATGATGAAAATGGCATATGAGATACTTTAAAATATGAACACGAAAATCATAAATAAAAGCAGGGAACTAGTAACACCTATGCTGCTGTTAAGTAGTAACACCTCTGGTTTCTTAATACGAGCTAAGCTGTTAATTGAATAGCGCATTGTGTCCCAGAATTCATAGACAATATGGAAAACGGGGAGATGTAGAAGAAAGGAACTGTCCAAAAACATGAATTGTGGGAAGCTGTCTTATTTTGAGATATTTGGTCTATTTAATTCATTAAAAGGTAGTTAATCCCATCTAATCACAGTCCTTTCATATTATGGTGCTCCATGAGCATAACCAATGCAAATGCCACAATTTAGGAAGTATAATTATACAGATTTGTCAAATAAAATTCAACTTTTTAGCATACAAAATCAGCTGCTGTAACAACTCTTGTTGGATGAGCTTGGCCTTACACAAAATCTTTAAAGTATATGTCTTTTTTAAAAGGTAGTGTTGGAAGTCTTTGAAGTCAAACCTTAAATCTCAGAATTACCTTCAAAATGGTGAAAACCACCAGCCACTTTTTGGATCCTTCCTTGTGCTATCATTATGTATTATTTTTATTGCTGCAGAAGGTATCAATCCTACCTAAAATTTCACATGCATGATGAGATAATCATCAATTATTTGAAAAAGAGTGACGTAGAACAGGTAGGAAAGAAACCATGAATAGGAAAGAATGAATAAACTATTTATATTCCTGTAACTTGTGCAATGTAGAGATCCTTTGATTCAGCTCTAGACAACTTACTTCTCTAGCTATTTTATCTCTTAATAAGGATAGGTCTAATGGTTTTACTTACTTTTAGAAAAGAAAAGAGAAAAAACAAACATGGCCATATTTTAAAGGGGGACATTTGGTTCTAAAAGCAATTATTTCTCACAAAACCCAGCACTAACTTCTAAATAAATGTCATGATTGAAATAATATGAAATACCAATAAGAGCAAGAATGAATGACAAAAGAAGTGGTAAACTATTAAAATATTTCTGAATAGACAATAGGAAATTATACTTTCAGTGAGAAATACAGATCCATGTCACTTGGTTAAAGTGACTAGACTCTAGTAACGTTCTCAAGTGAAAGCTAAAATACAGTTGCGTATCTTACTCCACTAGTTGTTTAGATAACACTGTAATCTCAAGTTATTCTAATTAGTTTTAATACTGCGCTCATCCTTATTTGAGGAAACCTAGCAATGGGTCCCTCTGTGTTGCCTTTTAGTGCTAGTCTCCATCCTGCAGAGATGTGCAGGCTCTGCTCAACTCCACAGACCCTGTTTACCACACATTATCATCTGATTATTAACTCAGTTGTGAAAGCTGCAAGTAGGTAACAGTGCATTTCTTATAGCCTTTGTTTAGAAAAGACTGTTGCCTTATGGAGAAGCAATAGAACTTCATGCTTAGCTTGGGACCAGCATGGTCCTTTCATGGTATTCATACAAGAAAGACTTGAATCTCTGTAAGTTGAGGTATAAACATCAGCTCTGCTCTAGACCTACACAAATACAAAAGTCATTCTACTGGATACATATCTGGGACTGGGAAATCAAAAGCAGTTATAAGTGAATGTAGGCCACATTATTCCACTCTAGCCTGTAAACTAGAAATATTGAAGAATATGTTTGATCAAACACATTGACTTATGCCAGTTATTTCTTTTTTGAAACATCTGATTTTTTTTTCCTGTAGTAAATTCATCATGCCATGTTTTTGTATTACTCCTTTTTGTAGGAGGGCTAAACCAAAAAGATCAGAAGTTAGTCACACCAATCCCCTTTCCACACAGAAGTGCTTATTCACTATCTAAGTGAATCTAAGTCTAAGGTCAGTCAAAAGACAGTAATGACCTACAATTAGCCTGTTAAGATGTTTGTACATTATTATCATGCAGATTGATATAGAATGAAGTGTTCAGTGAAAGATACGTTTACCACTTAGGAATACCAAGCAGCTATCAAAAGAAAAAGAGAGATTTAAGAGTTCTTGAAACAATGAGTAATATCTAGGAAGGTAAGCATAGAAGATGACTTCTAGCCTGACAAAGAAACATTCTGCATTTCCGTGAAAGGGTGAAATGTTACTCTTAGAAGATTGCCACTTGTGCAACTTAATGGAAAACATTATGGGAAAAAAACTCTCTCACGTGACAGAATGAAAGAATACACATAACACTAGGAAATCTCAAAAGCTTATTAATAATAAAGACTGAGTTACTTTACCAAGATGAAGTACAGGCATTTGTAAGGGTTGAAATTCTTTCTGTAGTCTTCTTAACAGGGAAACAACAGCTGAAAAAGGGAGAGCCAGATCACTCTGTAATCACGCGGTAAGATTTGAGGTATTTTTTCTTTCACTGTATCAATTTTGTTTGCAAGACTTCATAATCATATAATTTAACTGGGATACTATAATAATGGCTTGTAACTCAAAAGGAAGTTACATGAAGTGTGATTTAAAGTAATTGTATTCAACCTGGCATTTTAATATCTGGGTGCAGTAAACTAGAGTCTTGAGAAACTGTAAGCAGTGCCCCAGGACAACCTTCACTGAGTCCACGGATAACAGGACTATCATTAGATATTCACAACACAGGTAAAGAGCTTGTACTACAAGAGGAAGTTTTTACAGTATCTTCACCTAGCAATGGTGAGAGCTTTCTAGAATTCAGAAACATCTTGGGCCTCCAGCCTTGAGAGCCATAGGAAGAGTCAGGGAGTCAGACAGCAGGATTCTGTCACTGATGTCCAGATAAGTTAAATCAACTTTTAAACATGATTAAATAAGTACAACTCAAAATAGTTATCAGGAGATAATTTGTTTTTGCAATTTTGGGGTGGAGTTTTCTGGGGTGTATCTGTACTTCTTAAAAAGGAACACAAAAAGTTCCTAAGTTCTCTATGTTAATGTCATAAAGTTACTGATGGGAAAAGTTACTTGGTTAAGTACTGCTTTGCCCAGTTAAATCTTGTATACGATAACAGGCTGAACCATTCTTGCTAGCAGGATGAAATAAGTCGTCAGGTCCTTCACTTCCATATTAAAGTTCTGCATGGAAGACTGTAAAGAACTGGGAACCCTGACCACCTTGACTGTGGTCATATCAAAGGCCATGAAATAAGAGTGAACCAGTATGACCAAAATCGCATTGCTGAAGCAGGATTGTCCTCAAAGGTTGTACTGCCTAAACACTTAGGAGGAACCTTTAAAACACCTAGATCAAATGTAGTGCCTAGATCAAACATAGTACTAAATTCAATTAGTGCATTTTAAGTAAATAAACCCAAACTCCCACATATTTAAAATACTTCATCTGGCAAAATTTACCTGTAATATAACTGGAAGTGGGTTTTTGCCATAAAGCATAGCATTTTGCACTAAAAACATGATTTCATTGTATCAAAAAAGAAAATAAAATGCACATTTTGTACTAAGCAGTTACTTGCCAAACATGTTTAGGTGCATCTACTCCTTTATGTTAAAGTCAAGAAACTTACTTTATTTATTTCCTTGAAAGAATGTTGACACCTGCTTTAATAACATGATAAAAATTAAAGAGGAAATCTGTTTAAAAAGCACTAGAGTTCCAAGATATCTCACATCTTGAATAAAATTACATATTCTGCCTTATTTGCCTTCACTTATTTTTAGCTTGGCCATTGATTTAATTTGCCTGCAACTTAGGTGATTGCTAACTTTACCTCTCATCATACAAGCCTAATGCAATTTTATTGTTAATCTCCTTACTCAAATTCAAATGGATTGTGTAACAATGCAATTTAAAATGTTAATCTTGCAAAGGCACTGATGCCTAGCATAATATGTAAGAGTAAATCTATGATATCAGAGATACTTCTTACATCTTTGATTTTAGGTATGCAGATATTTGCAGGATCTGGGCCTAGAAATAGTACTTTTTTTTTTCCTTGACAAAACAAGTAAACATGAATATTCTCACCATTGAATATTAAAATATTTACAATAAAAACATGTAAGTGTTTTCTGTCCTTAGAGCTTAAGTACCCTTGGTCATCTTGGTATTTCTATAATGTTATAATCACTACTTTTGTTTCCAGAAATGTTACTGAACTTCCCTTCATATTATGCTTATAAAGTAGAGAGGTATCCTTTGAAAAAATCTTCTCCATGTCATGAATGAGGAGCTGAGACCACAAGATATTCAATGAAATGTAAATTTGTGCCTTGGCCTGAGGGTCATGTTTTAGGTTCATGGTAAGAAAATGGACACATTTTATTATAAAGAAATCTTATTTATTTTGAAGTTTGGTATTTATAGTCCTTAATTCAACCTCATATCTCCTGTTTTTTGTAGGTGTGGTTTATACTGGTCATACTTTATGTCCCAGCAGTGGATGGGCGAAGTAGACCCACCCTTAATTAAGTGTTAGATGTAATGATTATAATGAAAACCTAATTATTGTTAAAAACAAAACAAACTACTCGTTTTTAGTGGAGGAGAATAGCACAGTCACTGATGTGGCTGCTGTGTTCTGTTATGGTGCAAAGCATCCTGACACAAACATGTCACCAAGCAGGTGGCGAGATTCTGAAGTAGTGACTACACATACTCTTGGCCTAAGAGAATAATAAAAACCAAATCAGATTAAACTAGAAAACAAGTAGAACAGAACAGGACTCAGTTCACTTTTCTACTTTAGTGATGTCACATTAATAACAAAATGTACAGCATCTGTAGGTAGGTCAAAAAACCCTCAAAACTACTTACATATATAGTAAGCCCAAATCTGGAACTCAAAATACTCTGGAAGTGAAGATCGCTATAGGTGAATTACCACCTTCCTCAATTTTCTCTCATTTTGGAAAGTATAGCACTTAGAAAAAAACCCAACCAACCAAACCAAAACAAACCCAAACCACATAAATAGAAGTGAGTCCTTTATGCTTTCATGTTGAGCAAAAGACAAAGGCTTGTGTTTTATCAGAAGTTTAATATAAATTCTGTTTAAAAAGTTAGTTCTTACTTTAATTAAAAGTATATCTCCTGAAATAATTCAATCATTATTAAAAGAAAACAATTATTAAACTGTTTTGACACATTTTCATTATGTATTTTTCAGTAGAATATTGGAATGTACACATAATAAAAACAACCACTGTGGGATGCAAACATAAGCATAATATTATGGAGTACTGCTGACAGAAATAAAGAAGGGTATAGCTCATGAAAGTTTCCAAAAGACCTTAAATTATATCAATGAATATGTTTGAGACTAGAGATTCTATTAGTCAGTATCACCCTGATATTGAAACACCCATAAAAATACTGCATTCAGGGTTGTACGTGTGGTCTCAGCAGAGCCATATGGAGTTAGATGATCACCTCCCTGCTCTGTTATACTACCATTTTGCTTTGCAAGCTGGTGTTTAATTTGCTGCCCACACACCACTCATTCGGGTGTCAGCACCAAATGTGTTTATGCCAACTGTGTTTCAGTTTATTACTCCTCTAGAGGTATCTGTTTACATTTTCTATAGCAAGATCTCAGGACTGAATGAATTCACATTGCAAAGATAAGACAATGAAACCTGCAAATCATAAAAGAACAAAGGAAAAATGGTTGAAATATATTTTCATTACAAAAAACTATCCTGAATAATTACAGGCACAGAAAATGTTCCTTTGATGGATTCATGGTAAATTTCATTTTACAGGTCCCTATGTTTCTTTCAAATCATGAGACAGTACCTATATATAGATTTACTGTTTTTTTAAAAGACTTCTAGGTCTGTTTTCCTGGAATCCAATTAATATTAATCCTAATATACTTTTTGTCATGCTACTGCTAAAACACAGATCATGGTCTTCCAATCTTCTAGATTCATGATTATTTGGCATAGTATTCTCTGAGGATTTGTGAATATTATTGTCCTCGGTATTGCCAGTACATTATGCCAATGCATACTCAAGCCATGCTACACTCATGCTATGACATTGACAGTCAATTCAGGTAATGCCATTGACGATAAACTGTCATCTCTTTCAGTAATCTGCACAAGAGCATCTGATGTTTTATGTAAATATGTTACATTCTGTTGTGTTTACTATTTCAGTAGTAAAAAAACCTAGCTTCACATGTTACACCATATAACACAAGTGAAAAATGGAAGGAAAAAATGTACTATGTTGTGATCGGGGAAAGTTAGTTTTCATTTTTTCTTACTAGATTTAAAAATTTTCGAAAGAGCTATACTTTAGTTATGTGCTATGTTAACTTAAAACATGACAAATCTAATAACATTGATTTTATTAAATTACATCATTTGTTAATAAAAAAAATTAGCAGTTTGTAATTCAGAGGCCCTCAGTCTGTGAACAATAATTTAATTTATCAGTTGATTTCATATAAAGAGAAAAGCTCCATTAAGTACCTTGAGGAATTCTGGACCAGATCGTGGTTGCTATATAATAACATAGTTACAGTAACATTAATGGAGCTACAGTGACATACATTGTTTAAAGATGCGGTTTACTGCACACATGACTAAAATCTTGTCCATGACAGTACATAGGGGTAAATTTAATTTGAATATTTTTTTTCATGGTGCTAAAGATAGGGAGAGAAAGTATGAGAAAAAATGAAAAGCAAAGAAAAAAATGACAGAGAAAAAAGAAAAAAGTGGAAATAAATAATTTTTAAAAAGTATGTCAGATCAGTTTATATCTGATTTATGATCAGACATTTCCAGAAGTATTTTCCCCTGCGCTTTTTCAGAGATAGTTCAGGTAACCCTTGATTTTGAAGCTTGTAAACTGAGATGAGATTTTAGAGCAATTTCTTCTGCACAGTGGAAGAAAAAGCTTATGCACATGTTGAACTGACATTGTGTGGTCAGTTAGCCTTGGCTAACAGCCAAACTCCTACCCAGCTGCTCACTCCCTCCTCCAGCCCCCCTAAGGAAGACAAGAGTGGTGGAGAAAACAGGAAGAACAGGAATGAAAAATCTAAGGGTTAAGGCAAACATTGGAAGATCACTTACCAATTACCATTGCAGGAAAAGCAGAGTCAACTTTGGGAAAATTGACTGCAATTAAATTAAATATTTCATTATTGACGTGGGTAGTGGGAAACAAAAAGACAAACATTAAACCTGAACTTTTCCTCTCTCCTTTCCCAGTCTCAGCTTCACTCCTTCACTCCAGACTCCTCTCTTCGGAGCCTTACTGTCGCCATTGACCATGCTCTGTTCAGCAAGGAACTAAGTGGTGCAAGGAGAGGGGGTTATGGTCAGTATATAGTGGTTTCTTTCTGTCGCTCCTTCCTCCTCACACCTTTCCTCTGTTCCAGCATGAGTCCTGTGGTAGAGGCAATAAATGAAGCAGACCCCAACTAACTGCAAGGAAGCTAACAAAAAAAAAGGGAAAAAATGGGGAAAAAATAGAAAAAAACTAAAACGAAAACAAACAAAAAACCAAAAGCATAAAAAAGATAAGAACGTTTTACAAAACAGACATGTAGAGAAAGGCAGAGAACTGCAAAATGGAGACAAGCAAATAGGAATCATAATGAAGCCATATACTAAATGTGTATAATTAATAACTAATATAGTCATATGACACAATGTAGATCTGAGGGAAAAATTACAATAATTTTAAATCAGTGGGTTCTTTTTTACTTGAGAACATTATCATTATAAACATGGGGGTTTTTAATGTGAAGTCTGTGAAGATCTTACTGCATTCCTTAATAAGCTATACAGTTTTCCTAAGCCAGGTGGAGAAAACAAAATTAAAATCATAAATGTGATAATTTGACAAGCACAGTGATTTGCTTGATGTAACCTACTGTAAACATTATAAATACCATAAAATTGTGCCAAAAGGGCAAAGGAATAGGAAGTTCACCTTTTGTTTCCACTTTAACACATTTAAACCTACTAGATGTGATAAAAAAATTACTTACTGCACTAAAATTCTGAAGCTTTCTCATTAGAAGAAACAAACAAAACCTGTTATGTAGGATACCATAGGACCATGTATTAGCAAGATCGTATTGAAACTCAGACAGCCATATATAGTTCTAAACACTAAATGCTGTTCTACTACTGATTCACATTGTAATGCTGGACTGCGATTTTTATTTTTAGGCTTCAGTTTTCCCATCTAAAACATAGTAAAACTTAAAATTCTACATAAATACAGTGCCCGTCTAAAATGCTATTATTTTAACAGGCAGCTATTTCTGCAAGGCCTTATCTTTTTGTTACCTAGGTAACACAGAAAAGCTAACCTTTCAAGGAGTATAGACATGCATTTTTTCTAAATTGTCTACAGAGGAATATTTTCTCTCTTTTCCTGTTTGTATTTTATTTTTATTTTTATTTTTATTTTCTCCTGTGTTTCTGATTCATTGTGAAAACATCAACAGGCGCTCCTTGAAAATTCTTCTGCAGAGCAAAGGAACAGGAATTATTACTGCTGCTGTAAATCAAATATACTCTAGGTCAGCAGGGTACCCAGTGCTTAGTCTGGCTGTTCAAGTGTAGACCCTTACAAGGCTGCATTAGCAAAGTTAGGAATTCTGAGGCTGCCTCCCACCATTCTCACTGAAGATTATTGACATTTTCCTCCAATAAAATAGATCAACATCAGTACAGGAATAAATAGTTCTTTGAGGGAAAATGTGAATGAAATATATTGAAGGATTTTTTTTTAGTTTGGTTTGGGTTTTCTTGCTAATATAGTCACCCTGCTCCAAAACCTGGACAGTAAAGCACTTGATATAATAATAATAATTAAAAAAAAGCAATAGAGAACAACATCCTACTAAGCAATTATAGAAAATGAGAGAACTAAACCCAGAATACCTATCGACTTACTTATACTGCCATTTTGGAATGAACAAAAACAATAACAATTTTTTAATAGATAATGCCCTGATAATTAGATCATACAATCTCATTTCTTACTTTTGGATGTTTTTTTTTCTGGTTTTTGGCTTGTGTGTTTTATTTCTGCACTGTACATTTAGAATAGCAATGTTTGTTTTTTTCCTGAAAAAGTGTTAAGTGGATATTTTGGTGCTCATTTTACCAGTTGTGTAAGGACAATTCAAGGGTTTTACTGAACAGACTGCAGCAGTGCAGGGATACCTTCCATATTGAGATATACCCTGAAGCTGTGTTTAACTTTAAACATTTATCTAAGTCCCACAGAAAAATGGTTAGCTGGAGTGTTTGATTCTGCCTTGTAAACGAAGGTGTCTAGTGCTATCTGAGATGCCCTGAGACATTTAAATGAGACTGACATGTCTGACAAAGAGCCTGCAGGGGATATGTGGCATTCCACACTCCTAGATGGACATCAGGCAGGATGTCCCAAAGCAATTCAAATGGATGTTGACTTCTTGTCAACAAGGAGTCAACAAGGAGCAAATGAACTGAACCCATTGTGTCAATACCTGCTTCAATGAAATTACACTTATGGAGAGGTTAGGCTCTCAGCGGTTTCATGTATATAGATGGTATGCAATGTAGAAATGTATGCTTCCGGAATACCTATTTTTGTGGAATATACAGAGTGACAGAACATGAAGGTGTGAAGGAAAGTAATTTAGAAAGAGAGAGGCTAATTCTGTACAGCTGACATGTTTCAAAGGTTGGAAGATTTGGGATTAAAGGGAATTAATCAGCAGCGGACAAAGGAAAAGTAATCCCCAAAGCATTTTTAAGGGCTCAGCGAAAAGTGACACAGATATGATGTTAAAATGCCTCTAAACTGCTACTATTATCATCCTGATGGAATGAAAAAACTAAAACTAAATCCATCTCCCAAGGACGGACTGATACAGTGGCCCTGATGAAAGAGTCTCAAACTTTATTTAGTACAGCTTCCTTAGAAACAAATTTGGTTGGGAATCTGTAAGTACCAGCACTTCATAACTGTTCCTTTTGTCCAAGTGCTGTGGGGAGGATGAAGAAAAGACTTTAGGCGTGAGGAGCATTTGGCTGCCAGGAAGCATTATAACATTCTTCCTTAACTATATTTGGTAAAAACAAGAATTTAAGAACGAGAAGCCAGTCAATGAAGAAAAAAGATGCTTTGGGTTTTTTTTCCCCCTAACTGTGGCAGCAAGTTTTGGTTGTGTGGTTTTATTATTATCATCATCATCATCATCATCATCATCATCATCATTATTATTATTATTAATAATATTATTATTTAAACTCAAACTAGGCGAAAAAGAGGAGCTTGAAGAGAATTTTGGACAAACTGTATTTGTCTTCTTACCTTGTCATGTGAAAAGGATTGGGGGAAGATTCTTTCAGCCCCAGGTGTTTGATCTGTTTATCAGAGCTCCAGGAAAACCAAGGCTTTTGTGCCCAACCAGTCTGTCAGCGTCCTGTTACAGGGGCCCTTCACTGAACAGTCCTGCTGGATTGGGGGATGATTTGACTGCCTTGTTCAGGGAAACGCCAACAGCATAAACAAGACCCCTCAGCGGGTCTTCCCACTTTGTCTGAATGTGTTACCCACTGCCGGCAACTGCTAGTGCGCACAAAGGATTAACTCTAACAGTTTATGGAATAACACTCTTTATTAATGTAAAGATATGACAAATTAAGGTTCATGCTTGCCCATGATAGGAACTGTGCAAAAACAAGCTTGAAGTGATATACAACCAAACTATACTCACTAATGACAGCTAGCATGAGTTTGTTATTTAGTGCGCAGAAGATAAAGTTCTTACCCAATAGGCATCCCTATGGCGGAGAAGGCAGGTTCAGCCTGTCAGCTGATCCCAGAAGTTATGATGCAGTCTTCCCTAACTATTGCTCTCATCTGTCTACCTTTTATACTTAATAGTACATTGCATATTCATTCATTATACACAGGATTAGTTACAAGTTCCTCACTTCTAATGTAAATTATTACACATCCTCAGCACTGCTGAAGTTCTCTCCTAACTACGCATGCTCCTCAAGCAGGATTTTGCCTTCTTTCGGGGGGGCTATATGAGTTGAACATCACGATCTTCCACTCCCACAATTATCTTTGTCCTGTTTTCAACTAATTTTAAGTTGATTTCAGTGGATTGCAACACCTTATCAGCCTGATCCCTCTCATAGCCAGAACTTTCCTCACTTGGACGCTTCTTTCTCTTCACTGTCTGTTCTTTGTTTCTCATCCTCCCCAAGGCTGACTCCCTTGATTAGAAGTCCCCTCATTCATAACAACTTTAGAGTGAGTCAGATTGACCTAACTTTGTGAACACTGAATCAGAGTTAGATAATCCTGGAGTTTAGGCAGTAATTCCCCCCACCTCTGGATTTATTCCAGTCCAGGACCAGTTCATTTCCATCACATTTAGGTGGAGCTTGAGTGGCTCTAGTCATACATAGTTATTACTGATTGGCATTATGTGCCCAATGAGGTGTAGTAGTACCTTGGAAGCAGGTAGCTTTGAGATGGAGGTGTGTGTTAGTATTACAATGAGATTATTTCTTCTGAGGAAAGTAATTTTGCCACAACAGTTGACTCAGCCATGGACATCATATGAAGAATCCATGAGACAACTGCTATGCAGCTTATCAGCTGTGTGGTGACATCAAGTTCCCATTCCTGCAGGGAGCACAGCAGAGCCTGGCTGTGGTGTCTCCACTCTGCTCCATCCTCTGTCACTCCTGTCAGCACCTGCTGAGCTGGCAGGGTGTGTTGCTTAGGGAGCTGTGGTGATGTAGATTCCATGCATGCCAGCCATCCTGAAGGGGATAGCTGTATTTCACCCTAAAAAGCTTCTGCAATAGTATGCTTCTATTAGATCTCAATTTTCTGTAATTCCCCCTCTCAAAGTGATTTTCCCACATACTTCTATCTAAAACTTCATAGTTCTGTGTGAATTAGGTTTTCTAGTTCATTTTTGAGTTCCTCTCAGAAATAACTGCTCACACGTTTTGCATAGAAATTGGTACACCACATTCTGGTATTTATTGATAACCCTCAAAGGTCTACTGTAATGCCACTTCACAATTTTATTGTATTCTTTGTCAATGAGGTGTATCTAGTTATGCTATGTATTGTCTGAAGCAAATGGTAAAATATGCAGTATCTGTTACTTTCTTCAGTGGCCACGTTTAAAGAATAAACAAACACAGTGAACTTCATATCCTACAGAGGAAATAAAAAAGATATTTTTAATACTATTTGTGTCATAATATCACCAAAGCCAGAACTAATTATTTACATTACAAACTAATTTGCTAAATATTTCACCTGTTAAAGTTAGTAAGGAACAAATTCTTGAAAAAAAATCTGAGATAATGTACTTAAAATGAAACCTGCAACCAGATATAAGTAAAGGACTTTTAAACTGGGAAATCAATGAATTTTCTTGCAATGACTGTAGTTATATCATTCAGAATTGCTTTGCACATTTTTAAATTTTTTCAAGCCATAGACTTTTTAGAAATACATTAGCTTCCAAAGGAAACCTTGGTTCTGAAATGAATGCATTTGCAAAAGGCATACATAACTTCCAAAGGAATCAGTGAAGCACAAGGAACCTATAGACAAACTCTCCTTATTATGCAGAAAAAACTGTAATATCAAATAAAAGTAAATGCAGCGTGTTTGTAGTGTTTTTGATACTTCAATTAAAAAAAAAACCACCTCCATATTTTACCTATAATTAATACATTGTTTATACATTCCTCATTCCAATTTCATCATTCAAATGGGTCCTGAGAGTAATACACTGTCCATTCCTAGCTAGGAAAGACATTCTTTGGAACGTCTCAGTATACAAGAAATGGCTATTCTCTAGTTCTAGCCAGATTCCAATTTACATTTTCCCTCCGTATCCTACAATTGCAAACTTTTGACCTTGCAAAGGAAGAAATATTTCTTCATTTCTTTCTGTGCAAACCAGTTTATAGGGCTAAGGCAGAGCAGATGTCACATTTCATCTCACAAATACTAGGATTTCATTACTAGACAGAAGCACGTACATTTTGGGATACTTGGAAAGGAAATTACTACTTAACTATTAAGTGTTATTAAATTGTTCCTAAGCTAAATTGTATATATTCTAATTCCTCTAAATTTTCTGGAACACATGAACGTCAGCTGGATTTCCTCTAGCTTATTTGTACATATTAACATTATTTCAAAAGCAGCTTTGAGGACATATACAAAATCTGTTTTCTGTCTCTGACCAGCAATATTTTGCATGGCTGATAATAATCTGTAAACTTGGTACCGTGTGTTTAAAAGACAGGCTCTGTAAAAATGGTTGTATTTACCTGAATCTGAAACATCTGCACTGGGATGAAAACAACCTCTGTAGTCATAAATGCAGACATGTTAAGAATCCTCTCAAACAAGAAAAGGATGTAGATGAGGAATTATTCCATGTAAGACCACTCTTCGGGGGCAGAAGTGTGGTGGTACAGGGCAGGGAGATGCTCACTTTACTGCCCCTTCTAAGTGTTGGGGCCCTGAGGGCACCAATAAGGCCATTTGCCTCTCCCATTCCAGCCTGTTGGGAGCTCCATTTCAGCCACCAGCCTGGAGTCAACAGTCCTTGCCCCAGGGATGCATTAGGATGCAGGTTTCCAGATTCACCACAGGCCTGCCCTGCCCACACCCAGGAGGTGCCCTGTGGCTCCTGGCACCCTGGAGCAGGGTCAGGAGGCAAGACCAAGCAAGGAAGCTGCTGATGGGACACTGCATTCTTCTGGCATTCCTTTTCTGCTGGATCATCAGTGCATAACATTGCATAAACTTGCTAAACTAAGCGTGTATGTACATCCAACTTGTCTAAACTCAGAGACATGAAGCCTAGTAACCACAGATGGCTTCAATTATTACTACCTTAAATGCATTTCCACAGGAATCAGAGGCACCAAACTACTGCTGTATATGATGTCTGCAATTCAATAGTTATAGTATGATTTTTACCACTCAGTTAAACTGTAAAATCAAAGAGCTGAAATATAAGATTTTCAGAAATTGCAATAATTTCTGTAACCTGAATTCACATCCTTATACACACGCAGAATGACATTTAAGACCCAACCACACACTTATGATCCCTGCTACAATCAGTGCTTATGGTAGTAGAAATTATGTGTGTTTATATTGAGAACAAAGAGAAAATGAGATAAAGATTTTATGTTTAAGGTAAAACACTACAGAGATGTGTAGTGCCTTATGATTCTGTTCCTAACAAGGTCCTGTCTGACAATATTTGTAATGTTGTTTCTTTGCCTTATGGAAGCAAGTTAAAGCCATATTTGCAGGATTTCTTGTTTCTTTCACTGGAATTTAAACCAATTGAACCTGTGCTTTGCAGCTGTAGTAAAATGCTGATCGCGCTAAAAAATCAAGTTTAAGCTCTTCCATGCTTGAAAAAAAAAAAAACTAACACAGTTTTTTCTTAATTTTGGTTTTCATCTCTACTTATAAAGGAAACAGATGGAAAAGTAGTAGCAACTAATCTCAGTGTCACTGCGAAAATGTATTAATACATATCTAGGAAGTGTTTTGATGTTATAATAATCGTTTTTAAAAATTACCACTACAAAATATTGATTTTGTATGAAGTGCAGTTTTGGATAATACATGGTAAATAAGGTCTAGTTATTAAAAAATCATTAAAAGTTGACTGAAAGAGATATAGACAAATATTAGCATATGAGGTATGATTCTGTGGGGAAACAATACAGCTACATTCAGCTGACACACAGGAGGAAAAAGTGATGTTATGAACTTTGCCTTTTTTGAGCTGTTTGGAGATCAACTTCAACCTTAATATTCTTACAAAGTAGGACCAAGTAAGTAAAATTAGTATGTAAGTATGAAGAAAGTAATGCTTTTTTAAAAGAGAGTTATTCAATTAAAATTATTATTTACTGAAATCTTTTTTCATAGTTTCTAAACGCAGCCATCTGGCAAAATTAAAAGAAAAGAAAACTTGACTCTCCCTTACAAGGTATCAATTTGAATTTCAAAGTCATAGGATTGCTTCATAATTGCTTGAAGTTTGAACATTATTTCAGTTACCAGCAACCAACTGTTTAAAAATAGTATCCTTAAACCATAGATCTATATTTCTTTCTGGGCCATTTTCCCCTTAAAATTGACTTGACATTTAAAACATCAGCTTTTTCACAGCGTGCATCCCATCTGTAATTATGCTGCAGCCCACTCAGCCTCTCAGCTCTGTCCTTGCTATAGCAATAAACCTGTTAAAAGAACACGTGCTTATAAATAATATGGATAGCAATCCAGCACACACGCAAAAAAGAAAAAGTATGGAAGAACAAAAGAAACAAGATAAATCATGAATATTTGTTAAATAAATGGACCTTTTTACAAACACCCACTACACCATATGGAGTGGTATATAGTATTTGCACAAGAATGGCATGTTATATAGTAGAGCCTTTCCCCTGCTTGAGCAATTATATAACAGTAATCAACCTTTCTCTCATACAAGAAAACTAACATAGTAGAAGCATTCACTTATTCATATATTTATCTCATATATTTTATTTGTAATACAGAACAGCAATTTAGTAACTGTTTTTGTTTCCTTTGTCATAACTGGATAAAACTATGTTAGGGAATTATGATAAGAGGTCTGGTTTTCCCTTCTTGTAAAGTTTGTTTGGAAAGTAGCCATTGCAAAGACTAAATAAATGTTGCATGGATCATGGTACATGTGTTTACACACAAACTTTATACTCATTCAGTTTCTAGAGTTATTCCTAACATATAATGTCATACAGAGGGAACTGGAGCAAGTTAGCCTGCAATATGTTCTGTGATCATGTGTCTACACAAGTTGTGGTCCTTGGGCCATCTAGTTTAAAGTTTGCTTAATTTTTTCCTATTTTACTGAGCCATGAGTTGTGTAACTGAGATGCAGACATCATCTCCACTTTACTTGCTTGCTTCTGTACAGATTTGAGAATCTCATCATGCAATTAATGCATTCATATAAACTGATACGGAAAAAACTGAAAATATAATTCAAGTGAACTTGCATACACACAAGGATTTCATTAGCAATACAAACTGCGAACCTTTGTTTAATTGATACTGTGCTTTCTGTTTGCATTCACCTATACTGAAGAAGCTTTAATATTTTCAATTGCTGTGCAATTTATATCTCTGTATTTTGAAAATGCTCATTTATTTGCAATAATAATAATAGCGTGCAATCATGTTGAAGACTTTACCTCAAAGGCAATACTTTGTGCATTTCTCCTCCAGTCAGCATATAACAATTTTTATGAAATCTGTAGGAATTTAAGCTAAAATGTATCTGGAATTCATTTACATGTTTAAAACCTCAAAGGTAGAAACTGATGGACAAGAAGAGGTATGTAGGAAATAAGAAACTAGACTAAAGACTAAACTTAAAAGAAAACATACATCAGTTTTGTTTTCTGTTCAAAAGTTTCAAAATTATGTCTGACTTTACTGACCTCTTGAAGAAAACTTCCATGACAAGTTAAAA
Source organism: Falco naumanni (assembly GCF_017639655.2). NCBI lineage: Eukaryota > Metazoa > Chordata > Aves > Falconiformes > Falconidae > Falco > Falco naumanni. Next base: position 31,177,590 of record NC_054054.1, on the reverse strand, counting down.
TATTGAAGAAAGAATATCCCTAAAGTGTTGCCAAATAAGCATGAGTCTTCTTGCCGTAAGAAGTTGCTTGCCTAATTCAGAAGTTGGTGGCAGACAGCCAAACTTGCTTCTTAGATGTTAAGACTATACCATAAAATATCCCTAATGTAGTTTTCAAAAGTTCTGTTTATCTCCCTGAGGATAAAAGAAACTGCTGTTTTGAACTGTCAGATTTTATACTGTGTTGCAGTGAGTTATTTTTTATTTATCTTCCATTCTATGTTTTTCTGAGGCATATACAAAAGTAGTCTTCAATGAGCTATTTGTAATATTTCAATTTATTTATTTATTTATTTAAGCCTTGGTTTGAAGAACCATCTAGAAAAAATATATAGCTTATGTCCTGGACATTATACTTGGACTGTACAGTTTTTTCATCACTTTTCTTCACCTTTTGGAAGACAAAAGAAGCCTGCCATTGTAAATCAGATTTTAAAAGGTAATGTATGGTATTTGAGAACAGATGTTTGGGTCACGTTTAATAACAGCTTCCTTTTTACGTTGTGTAGATAAGAAATATCCAGGTGGTTTCTTGTTTAATTATCTGAAAAGATTTCTGGATATTGAGATGGACTAAGGCCAAGTCTCTCCCATGCTTAGGCTCTCCCCAGTCCAGCAGAAGAGGCAGAGCTGTCAGCAATCAGGAAAGGGGTTGTTGTGTCCTGAATGCATGCCACAAAACCTGGGGATGCACACTATATCCAAGCATCTTCAGTAAAATATATGACTGGGTTAATGCCCTTTGGGGATGTACATCATTACAAGTGACAGATATGTTACACACAGGTAGGCAGTTCTAACATTCATGTCCATGAGGAGCTGCTCTTTGCCAAGAGAATCAATCCTCTGGGGACCTCTAGATCAAATAATTCCTAATAATTTATTTCCCTTATTGGGCATGGAAGATTAGAAAATCGGATGTTTAAGTTGAAAAAAAAAAAAAAAACAACCCCCAAACCAAAACAAGTTTTTTGTACATGAACAAGTCCTTCCTGCTCCACTTAAATGAACAAAAAGATATGATTCCTTAAAATTCACATTTCTTTGATAGTCTTGAAGCTGAAGTCATTAAAGTAGGAATTGCCCAAATATAAATACTCTTTCTGGTAAGTAGAACTTTTAGCTGCTTGTACAGCTGAGCCCTGCAAATCTCTTTAGCATATATTTAATTTGAAGCAGAAATACTGAAAACAAAAAGAATTCCTCTCAGAAGAGCGAATAGATGTGTCTAAGAATCCATAAAGGCATTTGTAGCACGAAATCCTAGTCTTTGGCTAGATGTCAAGGCAGAAAATCCATGCTTATCTGTTTCATCAGTGCTTTATTTGAGATCTGAATTAGCAGCATGGATATGACCCATGAATAAGTAGATGTCTTCACTCTCTTATAGGCATATATTTAAATGCACATAGCAGAGCTGGAATAGAAACAGTGATTTTGTCCCTGCTTCTGTAAAGTTCTTTTTGAGGGAAAAAAAATGGACAAACTAATCTTGGGAATTATTGTTAGAATGAAAAAAGTAACAAAAGGTGGGGAAAGTACAGATTTTTCTGTAACAACTGTTAGGAACTATGATGTGGTTATTATAAGCTAGGATATAATGCTATCTCTTCATATTTAACCTTTTTATGTAGATGTATTTTTAGAATTTAAATTTACTGTATTTTAAGTGTACACACATAGCAAAAAGCACATTCTAAGTGTTTTCTTTTTCTGTTTTATAAACAATGTAATTAGAAAGAGACCTTACTAGAAGACCTTATATCAAATATGGAATTACAACCATACCCTTCATCTTTGAATTCTGTAAAACACATTAGCACTCACTGCAGAAGAGACTAAGCAGCTGAACTGTGCTTTGTAATAATAAATTATTAAACCGTCCCTTTGTGGTTCTTTCACATATTGGTGGTAATGATTATCAAGCTTTTCTGTGTTAACATTATTTTCTGTCATGAAAATTGCTTATTTCTCCTTTAACTTTCAAGTGTTCTTATTTTTGTGCATTTTGCTAGTTCCATATTTTTTGAAAATTCTCCTCTCATTTGCTATTTTAATCTACGCTATTCCCCACTGAGTCATTGTACTTCTCTCTATGCCTGTGCTATGCTGTCCTCAGGCTAACACGAATAGCATTATGTACATCTCTGAGGTTAGATGCAAATCTAGGCTAACATCCTTCTGTGAACATGGCCTGTAACATCTCTCTTATGTGTGTTCAAAATGTTCCAATACTGTAAACTGCCATATACTTAATACATTACCAGCTGCTATACTACAAGGAATAGCTCGTATCCTCATACCAAAAGGTAGAGGACATACTTATATATGTGTTTGATTGCATTCCACAAGCAGTAAAACTCCTTCTATGAAGTAACTGAGGTCCAGATGCACAGGCGTTTAGGGACCAAACCTGAACTGGTGCTCAGATGCTGTGATGGAGAATGCAGCAATGGTTGTTATAGGAAAAGAATTAACAACCAGTCATTTCAAACACCCTGAATCCACAAAGAGGAAAAGCCAATGTCTGGTCTTAATTAAGCCGTGTTGAACTATTTTCTTGTAGTTTCTATCAAATATAATAGTTAACAGATTTATGTGGACTAAAAGATCCAAACACAATCCACAGCAAAACATGAAGAGAAGGGCATGGCAGGGAGTTCCAAGGGCAGGCTGTGCCACAAAGGAAGGGGAGCTGGCAGTGAGGATGGCAGTAAGGCAGCTGGAGCAGTGGCCTCACCTGCCAGGTGTCAGGATACTGAGCCAGGAAAATCAGGGTCAGAATCAGTTTGGGAAACAGGCATCAGGGCCAGTCTCAGGTCACTGATCATCCAACAAGTCTATGCAATAAGTCAAGGTCATACTAGAAAGTCATGTCCAGGTCTGGGTCAGGGAGGTAGAGGACCAGGTACAGATGTAGTTGTCACAGTTGTCGTGTAGCTCAGGTGGGGACCAAGCCGGAAAGCCTCTGACTAAAAGCAGCTCCTAGGGAAAAGGAGATTAAGACCCTCCCTTCTAGCTCACTTCCCAACAGCTCTTATCACCGAAGGAGATTACCTTGGCCTCAGCAGGCTGAGGTCCTTAGTCTAACTTGATTAAATCCATGGAACAGGAGATACACTCAGGACTCTGTTCAGGAAGACTTTTAAACTCTGTTGAGTCAACAGATTGTTTAGTAAATCACTGGAGATTATATCAAGTCTAGAGAGTGTCATCTGTATAGCTGAAGAAGACTAATACTTATTTTAATTAAGAACTGCAGCCAGAGGAACTGCTGGATGAAAGTGAATAAAATAAATTTTGGGATAAGACATTAAATCTGCTTGAACTCCCCAGAAGAACTGAAAGAACAGGCTAAATGAACTAACAAGCTCATCCAAGATGAATATCTGAGGGTAGTCCCCGAGGGCTAAGTCCTGGAATAAATTCCGTAAGAAAAAGGACAATCTTTCTCATGGATGGGTGCTTTTATCAGTCTCCAAATAGAAATGCAGCATGAGGCACAAAACTGAAATCATGACTGCCATCTTCTAAGAAGCAGGGGGCAAACGAATTGAAGTGAAAGGGAGGGAAAGGAAGAGAGATTTTTGTGAGGTAATGTTGACATAATCACATTAAATGTGATTATTTTTTTCTTTATTCGTCTGTGTCTTTATAAGATTTGTTACTCTATCATCTATTCCAACGGGTATGAATAAATGTTCTTATTTGCATTTTGTCTTAACCTGGATGTCATTTAATGTTCTTCACCTTAGGGATGCGAGGGCTAACTTGGGGCAAAACAGCAAGTAAACAAGGACTCAAATAGCCACAGTATATGTTTCACTGTATCAAAGCCTAGGAGTGATCACAAATGCTAACTGCATACACCAAAAAATTGCCTTAATAGGGATAAAAAGAGGTATAATTTTTTATCAGATTTTTATCTTATATCACTAAGATATCACTTATGTCACTGAGAAGGTTCTGGGGTTCACTCAAGAATGAGAGGTAATTTTATTTTTTTTTTAAATACAAAGCTAATTATTTTCAATAATAATTTCATTATGATAGGGCATGTGTCTTCCTTGCACTGAGTTTTGCAATTTGTATTTGCTACTCATTTACATTGTAACAATTGCAGAGAGAAATCGAGTACATGTTCTTCTATACTTTCTGAAGACCTGGTGATCACAGAGAAAGAACTGATCCATCTTAAATAGCAGCTCCACTTCTGCACCTGCAGTTTCTTTATTTCAAAGGTAATGCAGTTAGAATATGTCAGTGGAAAACATGAGTGCATGAGGCAGGACGGGACTGAGTTTCTTAAAAACCCATTTTGAATCCTTTAGCACATCTGAACTGTGCAATATTAGTCTACAAAGTGTTCTAGCTCCATTCAAAATAATTAGGAAAACACTGCATGAAGAATGAGTCTGGATTCATATGATAAAAATAAATAATATTTGACTTACATGGTAAGTATTTTTTCCCCAAGAATAATCCCATATGAAAAATATAAGCAAGTCAGAGGGTTAATTATTTTTTAAATTCATGAAATCCTATTGAGAGCCTAGCCTTCACTAATTCAGTAATGGCATCACTGTGGGTTTTTTTCCCCAAGATTTCTCCCTGTTTGTGACATACAGCCATCCAGTCAGAAAGCTGAAAATATAATTTGAGTTATATGCTCCATTACAAGTAACCACTGCCATTTCTGTACACAAAGTAAACTATTCACAACCAGTTTGTGGAGTTTCAGACAACGCAAACAAACAAACAAATATATGTTCTAGGCTCTGAAAAGTACAGCAACGTGTCTCTGGACATGTTATAAGATCTGTATAACACCTTCACTAGGAATTCTTTACTTCAGTTTATGTTAATATAAGCATAAAAGAATCCAAAATTATTAATTTGTGGCTTATACAGGGTTAAATTACAATGGACACTGAGGAACAACAAGCTTGTTCCAAGGAAAAAATAGTACACAGACATGTAGTTTACACTATAATCCTTGGCACCTATGTCTCTTCAAGGCTGGAGCAGAGGCACTGAGGCACATAGCCACATATTTGGCTTTTAGTCTCGTGTGTGATTATTTACACTTGCTAATGCATTCTGTAGAGTACTGTTTTCAAACAGTTTATGTTGTGAGTTTAAACCTTCATTGCATTAATATTTATGGTGTTCAAAGCAGCCAGTTCCTGGAAATATATTAGTTATTTGAATTTTTCAGCCACTTTGACAATTATATTTCTTCCTATTGGTTAAATTCAAACTATTTGCCTTGACTAAACATCATTTATGTTGTGTGGCTAGACATTTATATTCTTGGTTTTGTTCATCAGTTTAAATGAAAAAGTAGTTTTAAGCAAGAAAATAACAATAATGAACCTTCAATAACTTTTTAGATGAATAAACAATAGTGGTAAAATTAATAAAAATTTTATTTGAGAATCACTATTCTGAACACATGCAAACACCACTAAGTCTCAAGCACAACACAAACTAAGAGTTTATTTTAAATTTGGAAGATGATAGACAAGCGTATAGCTCCTATTTAAACATTCAAAACTATCAACAAGATAACATAATGTTCTGTATCTCATTTTGTATCTCAAAACCTTAATATACATCTAAATGAAAATAAACAGACAATTTTCAAAAATGGGGAGAAAATATCTGGAACTTTACTGCTGTTTATTACCAGTGATGTCACTGGAAAACAGTTGGTTAATGGATGTGTCAGAGTACGGAAGATTTAGGAAGAATGTATTCAGAGGAGCAGACAGTGATGTGTACACAAGGTTATTCATAGCTCAGTCTTTCTCATAATTCTGTTCCAAGAAAGTGGGACACATTCTGGGGGCATCAGTATCCAGAATAACTCTGCTTCGCTCAGTGCTTCCATGCCCATTTTACACTGGTATTACAGTAAGTCTTGGAGCATGATTCTTATCTTACATGCAGTGTCAAGCATAACATTTGTAAAACCAAATTGCGAAACTATGAAGAAAGCCATGTTGAGGTCAGAAATGTGTTAAATGATCTCGGTAATCAAACTGTGAGACATATTTAACATACGTTGAATTCATCTTTTGTGATTTTTCTTTCCCCGTTCTAAGAGACACTTTCCACCAGGTTTGGTGCAGTGATTTACTACAGATTTATACAGATATATGCATAGTGGTGAGGTTTTTCTCCTTTTCTATGCTATGTTTACAATTTTAATAAAAACATTATCGTACATATGCCAGAAAGAAATCTAAGAAAGAGCAATGTGACATATTATGGTGGGATGTAGTCAGTCGTATAACTTGAGCCCTGTGAGGGCATTAATCTGAGCTCTTCAATCACAAATTGCTCTAGGCCTAATTTACCTCTGTACTAATTTGTAATGTGACGATTCATAAATATTTTTTTTTTTATTTGGAGTAATTATGTTTCAATATCCTCATAGGCTTCACAGAATCTGGAAATGTAGCAAAACCTCCTTCTCCTGATGACAGGATCACTATACCTAATCCTAATCTAGCCCAATAGTGACCCTATCCATAGTGTCTCAAAATTAAGCTATTCTTTGTGACCTGAATATCCAGATTAGTCTTGCAGGCTTTGCAGAACACAGCAGTAAATCAAAGTCTTTGTCCCCAAACTGTATGCTGTTTCCAACCTTTAATATACTCTTAAAAGTAACCTACTGTCATAGCTGCACCTTAAAATACAGCCCACAATAAAACCTTTGCAATATCAAACAGCAGTTCTTAATTTAGCCTTTGCTAACTTTGCAATAAAGTTATTCTCTCTCTCTTGCTCCCAAGACTAAATATAATTGTACCCACAGTACTAACTATAACCTCAGTGACTCATTCAGGAACAAACACTGAACCACCGCTTACCTTTCACTACCTGTGAAAGCCAGTTTTGTCATCTGGCTACTGTATAATGATGAACTGAGATTTTCATGTAGTTGTGCATGTGCGTGTCTGTCCTTAAAACCAGTTCTGCCTCCATTCTTCATAGTCAGCCACTGATAAACACCTGATCAGGAGATGGCATTAAACAGTTCCCAGTCAGAGGCTGTCAGCACATCCCAACCTGGCTTTAGAGGTTTATCAGGATGAAGACAGTGTCTGCTGACCAAACTGTAATTTTAAATGCAGACCTCACTCCAGCCTTAATATTTAAACTGTGATTCATCCTGATCTAATATTAACATGTCTACTGAAAGACTCTCCACACAGGCCTGTCAAAGCTGTGGAAGAAATGAAATTATTCAGCTTCTTGCGTCAAGGCTATGATACCTGTGGTTCTTGGGTCCACGAGTTGTTAGCTGTTGTTTGAGATTAGTATTAGAGCTCATGTTTGAATTAGAAGTTGAACAAGAGCCCTGTTTATTGCTAGCTCAGGGTTTGTGGGCTCCAGTTTAAACCCTGGAAACTGCTAGCAAATCCAGTGCATTAGGGCCTTCCCTTTCACTCCCACTTTTGCAGACCCTAGAAACATTGAATTGGGAAATACTTCCCACCTTTGCAGTTTAACCCTCAGTTGCCTTTCTTTGCTAGTGATTCAACACTGTTGATGCTGCTGAATAGTTGCAATGACACACCATCCCACACTGTCTTTAAGCTCTATTGAGTGGCTTGCAGCTGATTATGCAATGTCTTCCCCACCAGCTGGAGTTCAATATAATTGCAGCTGACATGATATTGCAATGGTTTTAGGGGTCTGTAACCCCTGTCTTCAGGAGCCGTTTCAGATCAGGACATCCTAGATCAAAGATCCTAGTTTACTAGTATGGCAGTGTCATCCACTTTAGCACCTCTGTTCCCAGGAGAACAGGAGTTCATCTCACAAGTTCTTGGGAGTTTTCCTCTGCAGCTGTGAGATACATTTGAAAACATGAACTTTGGATTTTGAATTTTGGGTTTCCCTTTCCAAACTGGAAAGTGAAATGTTTGAAAGCTACAACAGAGCACAAGGAGATTCTGAGCTAATTTTCATCTCTAGTTCCTTTTATACAAATACTTAACACTTGAATGACACAAGGACACCTTACAGAAATTTGCATTCAATTTCCTATTTTCAAACAAATTACTGGGATTTTAATTTTAAAAATTAGTTTTAAAACTATAAGAAGCACTTTGCATATTTTCTGGAAACCTGGGCTCAGTTCCTTAGATTTTATATATCCTTTTTCATCAAGAATGGAGAGGCAGACCATTAGCTGTGTCTGGCATAAAGCAATTCTCATAGTGAAAGGTACTTTAAAATAAAAAAAAGCAACTCTTTTATGATAGACTGGGAAATTCATGGCTCACAGATTTCCCACCCACCCCCCACCCCCTCCCCTGCCTTGTTTTTCTTATTACCTATATTTAATGGGCCAATTTGTTCATGGCTTTTTGTTGTTGTTGTTGTTGTTGTTTGGGTTTGGGTTTTTTGGTGGTTTTTTTTTTTACACATGTAATTAACAGAAATCAACCTCAAAGTAACTCTTAAAGTCATGGTTTGATAATCATTACCAAGTCCATAGTATTTTGCTTAATGGTTTATGAAAGGAAGCTGTCATTTTTGGATGAAATGTAGTGTGTATGTTAGAAAGCCATCTGAATATTAATTGACATAAAGAAAGCATAAAGGGCTTCTGGGAAGATACAATGACTTTTACTAAACTAGCAGATACACTTGAAAAAAAACCCAGACAAGCCTGGATTTACTGCCTTTTCATTAAGGCTTCAAAGGAGAAAAAGACTTTGAGCAGAACTGTTGCAATTATGTTGCTCCTTTAAATTAAAGGAAATGTCTTATTTCCTGTCTGAATTTGGCTTCAGTTTTCAGTTGTTGCTTTCCCTGGCTACACAAAACCCCAGTTACTCTTAGAGAAGTATTTTTGTCAATCCTTGTAGACTCAAATGAAGTCATTTCATACCATCCTTTTGAAAAGCTACATAAACAAAGATATTGCATTATATTTTTTACTGAAGTACTGTTACAGAAAGTTTACTGATACTAGATTTCTCTTCCCAGGTTTGTGTTTCATGCACAATTTCAAGGGTTTTTTCTTACAAAAAAAAAGTATTAACAAAAGACTGCTTATACACCTGAGCACAGTTCTCCTGCAACTAGTGTATTCCAAGGAAGACATTACAATAGATGATTTTAAATCCTTTCCTCTGAATAGAAGTGCATAGTTAACTGTGGTCAGTGTCAGAGACACTCTGTGACAGGATAACAACACCTGTTGAGACACATATTTAGAAAAGGCATTAAGAGGCATAAGCCACCCACAAACTGTTTTGTGGCTGACCTTATAGAAAGGGAGTTCAATGCTGACTTCAATGGGGCTAATATTTAGTTTCAAGATAAGAATAAGTAAAATTGAAATGAAAATTCTGAGTGGCATTTTAAAAGATCTGTTTGACAACCTGTGCCTTATTTATTTTCTTTGATGAGAAAGAACATTTCTGCGTAACAGGGACCAATTTCTAAATGTCAGTGATTTTTCTCTTCTTTAGGAACACAGGCAATGTCAAACTAGGCTTTCAAAATAAATCTAGTGAATCAAACAGTGTCAGAAATGTATTTGGCATAGCTAAACTCTGAAGTTGAATTTCCTACTCTAATTCCAGCAAGCAGAACACATAGAAATAAACAGACCTACACTTAGAAACAAGGAAAATATTTGCAATCCAAAGTCCTGCAACTCGAGGAGCTTAGGAAAGGGAACAGCAAGACCAGGCAGCTGACAGCAGGCCACAAGGTTAATACTATAGGTGAAATAAAACTGTTGTAGTAGCCATAGTAAATAATTCTGATATTCTTTGGTACCATATACTTTCAGAATCAGAACTGTTCTGTTAGGCCCCTGCATTCCCCATTACTAGGCATTGCGCCTGTCTACATAATAAAAAGGCCTAGAATATTACTATAGGCACACTTCTTTGTTATTTCTCTTTTCTGGCATGTCTAACTAAGATTGCTTTTTTTTTAATTCTACCTTTGAAATAGATCGAACAAAAATTAAAGAAAAAAAGATACTTCTACTTGCAAAAAGGGCAGCCCCTTAATGGAAATAAGATGGAATAATTTCTGAGGTCAATGTTCAAATAGCTATGATTTTGAAAAACGGACAACCAAAAGGCTCCTCTAGATTTCCTAGATAGGGAAGCTCTTACTCTGAAGTGTAATTCTTACCATTACCAAAACTTGATGAGAAAGTAAAAATGGATGCCTGAGGGAAAAGGAAAAAAAAAAAAAAAAAAAAAAAAATAGGCAAACAGCACAACAGAATTTTCTGTGCTACTCTTCCTTAGACATATATCTGGTTAGCTCAGTTAAAAATCATAGGGATTTTACTGCTTTTAGGATGAATAACTGACTTAAACCCAAAAAGCGGACAGAATGATTAAGGTCAAAATCCAAATTAATAAACTTAAAAAGAAAAAGTATCATGGTTTAGCCCCAGTCAGCAACTAAGCACCACGCAGCCACTTGCTCACTCCTCCTACAGTGGGCTAGGGAAGAAAATCAGAAGAGTAAAAGCAAGAAAACTCATGGATTGAGGCAAAGACAGTTTAACAGGTAAAGCAAAAGCAACACATACAAACAAAGCAAAACAAGGAATTAATTCACCTCTTCCCATCAGCAGGCAGGAGTTCAGCCATCTCCAGGAAAGCAGAGCTCTAGCACACATAATTGTTACCGGTATTTCACACCAAATCCAAAGCACAGCACTGTACCAGCTACTAAGAAAGTTAACAAAACCCCATCTGAAACCAGGACAGAAAGCTAAAAACACTTATCAAGGGGGATATCTGCTTTAAAATGTTACCTACACTTGCAAACATATTCAATTATTTCTATGAATTAAAAATTCAGTGCATCAACAGTGTCAATTTGCTTCAAACTTCACTTTTACTGAAAGTAGGTAATTTAATAATAAAGAGTGTGATAGTTATTATGCCTACATTTTTCATCATATTTTTAATTATTTTTGTCTATATGATTCAAAATGGTGTTCACAAAGTAATAGCTGAAGTTAGTCTCATTGGCATGTTTGTAATTACAAGTTTGGTCTTGGTTAATTACTACTCTTCATTAAACAGAACACATCAGGAAACTCTGGAGGGCTTCTGAAGAGCATGTATCCCATCAATGCTACTCAGTGACCTAAATTAACCTTAATCCAAGTCTGCTGTGATGGAGTTTCAGGTCTTCTCTAAGCAATTGGTACAGAAAGAAAAGCACATGTACAAAGCTTCATGCATACAGACACAGCAAAATTTCTCTTGCAGTACTTGTGTAGTGTGAAGGACCCATAGTGAGCTGGCAAGAATTGTGCATAGCTGTGCTAAGCAGAAAAGCTCTTTAGGGAAAGGAGAAAAGGTAGGACTGGGTGAAAGAGTGAAACTGGTAGGCATGACATGCTAATGAGCTGTGTCAGAGCCATCTGAGGTTTGGGAAAGATAATTGCTACTTGAGAGTAAAATCACCATTTTTTCTGTTCAGGACAACGTTCTTTCAAGCTATCCGAGAACACTTAGAAAAGCAAAGAAGCCAAGAAGGTATTGAACTAACTTTTTAGCATCCTGGAGATGAGCTTTTTCAGTTCAACAGCTCACTGACTTTAACTAGCTCTTATCCTTAAATAAGCAAAATACCAGATTGATTTCCAAAAGGAATTTGAACCTGTAAACCCCCGATTTTTGTTATGTTGTTTCACTGCTGGTCATTTAGTTATTGCTAGATATGAATCCAGACTGCTCCTGTTGCCATCTAGCATTCAAAGCAGCAAGGCAGAAGAAAATTCTGAGATTCTGTCTGCATTAAAGGTCAAGGAAAGGCTGTGGGGTTTTTGTGTGTTTGCTTTAATTTCCCAGCCAAGTGACTTCCAAAGGTTCAAGTTTCTGAAAGGCTAATGCCTTTGTTGCATGGCACCCATTGATAATAATTTTACATCTCTGCTTTACTCTTTTTTTCTGTCTTTAAATTCAAAGTAGAGAAAGAATTTCACCTGGGTAGAGTATCAGCTGAACATAGATACCGTCAGTTAATAACATGAGCAATTAAAGGAATGACCGGTAGCCCCCAGGACAGGAGAAAATGTTGTACCTTTTTTTACTGAACCTCTACTGATAATTTGCAATTTTTTACCTTCAGTGACTTTCTGATCATGTTACAGTTGTAGCAACTGCATGGTATTTTATTATTTTTGAAAACTATTTTTATTTCTCTCCCTCTGTCTCACTTTCTGTCTCTGTACACACCCATATATATAACATTGATAGTCTAATCCTGTTTCCTTTTATGAAACATTTAAAAACTGGTAAAATTGTAATGGATTTGGCAGACTACTTGGAAATCTCTCACAAGACCCAACAGCAGTGTGGGAGCACAAAATAAAGCTCTTTTGCAAGCTGTCCTGTTACTGGTCCTACAATGGAAGGTGGGCAATCCAGCTCTTGTAACCCTCACAAGACAGAACAACCAAAGTGAAGAATCAGATGGCAAGAGGCTTTTCTACCTATTTTTAAAGAAGTAAACCCCCATAATTTTCCTTCTTGCCTACCTATAGCTTCATTATGTACACCGCTACTCTCTCTGTCAAAAATCAGCCTCTGTTGACAAGCTGATGTTAATGTAAGAGGAAATTTTTCCTCACTGTTTCCTACAAGCCAGCCTCACAGATTTTTCACTTGGTCGATAAGGGCAAACATGTCCAATACAGAGAGAGAGAGATGGGAGCAAGGGAGAGCTATATTTCACTGATTAAAACACAGCTACAAGATATGTAGTTTCTTTGGGGAAGGGAATCCACCATGGCCATGAATGATTTGCAAAAAAGTCCTGTTTGAGAACACAAATAGTAGTGAACAGTTCAGTATATCTGTATATAGAATGAATCAGGGAATATATGAGTTTAAGGAGTATTATGCTTGGACATCGTGAGGTATGCATTTTGGTTTCTGGAAAGACTGCAGAGTTGGCAGTAAAGACTTTCTTGTTCATGTGTGTATTAGCAAACACATATCATAACCATGTTTTTCCAATGGGTGTTAACCTATTCCAGCAGTGGCAGCAAGCACAAGGTGTTTGGGAGGGATATGTTGTCTAATCTTGCAGGGTTTAGAAGACCACTTTTTCCAATCATAAAGATTGATATATTGAAGTTGTTATAATTCTACAGCTAAATTTTAATGGATACTTTTTTTAAATGAACTAATTAACTTAAAATGTGAAAGTCTTACAGTACAAGGCAGAAGGGATTGCTTGTCCCTAGTCTTTGCTGCTGACTCTCAGCTCATAATGTTCCATTGCTATGGCATTTCTGGGGAAAAAATGTGGAAGAGTGATTTGTGGTTTTTTGTAGAAGCAGAAAGAAGAATAATCCAATAAGATCAAGGGGGGAGATGTGTGTTGTTTGAGTTGCAAAACTTTTATACAGAAGAGGAAATACAGCTGCTGAAAGATTCAGACAGTTTTCTACAGTTGTCCTCCAGGACCTGGAAGAAATCTAGGTTTCTAACTCTCCATTTAAGAAGGAATATTTGCAATTCTGATTCCTTAGTTAGTCCTATGTTGGTGTTTTCTATAGAAAAGGAAGAATTTTTAAAGCAAAATGGTTGTCCCTGTTTACCACTGCTTTGTTTGCACTGCAGAGCAGTTTCAGAGCGTGCAAGCTGAATTCCCTTCAGATGAAACTCAACTGGACTTCCAAGGAAAACACTCAGTGAGCCTTTAATTGCTAATAGGTGTTCAGATAAGACCTGACTAGAACTAGTATGAAATAAACCCTTTGAAATAAGTTTAGTGTAGGTGTCATGTCCTCAGCTCCAATTGTTTTTGTCCTTGAAACTTAATTCTGCAGTAGCACAGTAATTGCTAAGGTGAACATACCCTTTCCAAATACCAGATCAGATTCTTTTTATCTTCTGCAACACTTCCAGCATTACCATACTAAATGCATTGTGGTAAAAATCAACATACATCTTATGAAGGATTTAGAAAGATGTTATGTTATCTCATTAAACCGTGGTGGTTTGACCCTGGCTGAATGCCAGGTGCCCACCAAAGCTGCTCTGTCACTCCCCTCCTCAACCAGACGGGAGAGAAAATATAGCAAAAGGCTCGTGGCTTGAGAGAAGGACAGGGAGATCACTCAGCAACCACTCACAGGCAAAACAGACTTGGCTTGGGAAAAATTATTTTAATTTATTACCATTCAAATCAGAAAAACACCTTCCCCCCACCCCTCCCTTCTTCCCAGGCTTAATTCCACTCCCAGTTTCTCTACCTCCTCCCCCTGAGCGACACAAAGGAACAGGGAATGGGAATCGTCTTCATGCTCTTCCCCTGCTCCAGCCTGGGGCTTCTCCCATGGGAGGCAGTTCTCCATGAACTGCTCTAATGTGAATCCTTCCCCCTGCTGCAGTTCTACATGAACTGCTCTAGCATGGGGTCCTCCCGTGGGGTGCAGCCCCTCAGGAACACCCTGCTTCAGTGTGGGTCCCCTGCAGGGTCACAAGTCCTGCCAGAAAACCTGCTTCAGCAAGGTCTTCTCTCTCTTTACAGATCTAGAGGTCCTGCCAGGAGCCTGCTCTAGCATGGGCTTCCCACAGGGTCACAGCCTCCTTTGGACATCCACCTGCTTTAGCATGGGGACCTCCATGGGCTGCAGGTGGATACCTGCTCCACTGTTAGCCTCTGTGGGCTGCAGGGGCACAGCCTGCCTCACCATGGTCTTCACAATAGGCTGCAGGGGAATCTCTGCTTCACCTGGAGCACCATCTCCCTCTCCTCCTTCCCTGACCTTTGTGTCTGCAGAGCTGTTTCTTTCACATAGTCTCACCCCTTTCTTCTGCTGGCACAGATTTATTCCAACACCACCCCTCACCCCCCACCCCGACTCCTTCTTAAATATGCTAGCACAGACCTTTGCAGTACTTGCATATACTGAAGTATTTTATATTCTCTGTATCACTGAAGTTAGCCATCTCCAGGATTGCATAGACATGATCTAGTTGGACCTGTTTTGAGCAGGGATTTGCACTAGATGACCTCCAGACACCCTTTCTAACTTAAATTATTCTATGATGCTATGATTTTGTGGCATAGCAACATCTATTCCGGTTGTATATAAGATTTAGAGTAACAGCTACAGGTTTTCTGCCATACAGCACAGGAATATATACTAATCTTTTTTGCTTTTTTGTTTTCTTCTTAATACAATTAAAATAAGGGACATATCATCATCAACCTCAGCTGAACATATTGATTACACACGTTATATGAGGTAAAACACAGCTACTAAAGGAAAAGTCTGCAAAGAAGTTCAAGTATAATGATTTGACTTGCTGAAACAATGTTAGGCAGACAAATTTAGACAGACATTTTAACATCTGTTAATACTTACAGAAAGAGGAGTATAAATGTAGTAGCTTTGTTCAGAAATGTGTCACCAGTGAAGTTGTAATAATTCTATACTGGAAATTGCCTCTTTAACACAGATTTAAAGTGTACTGAAATTGTCTAGTAACTCAGAAATAAAAGTAAACTTTCTAAGGCTTACTTATAAACCAATCCGTGCTGACTGCAGTAACATTTCTGAACAGTTTCAAACTACCTCTCATTCTAAGACTACACTATTATTATGCCTTCAACAGTCAGCTGCATAGTTTTTGCAATAATCGTCTAATTTTATTCATATAGGAAAAATTAATAAAGCATATTTTCAATAAAAATGTTCTACATATGAAATTCCTGTTAACAGTGGTGGAGTTTTACGACAGCTTTCCTGCTCATTTTGCTGAAAGCATACATCTTCCAGTAAAAATTTAAATGAGGATAAAAATACAGTTAGAAGAAATAAAGTGGGAGGGCAAATACATGCTTGCTTTCTGAAAGGTTCCTGCTGCCATAGGTAGTGTCAGTCCTTGTTGCTTCTGACACAGGGTGCACAGCTGGATGGTGGTGACCATAGCCTGGCATGCTGAGACCCACAGAACAATGGGCTAACATGATATATCAGCTTGGCTGTTCTGATAAAAGAGTAGAATGTGTTTAGCTGAAGAAAACAAGATTTGTAAGTACCCAGTGACCCTCTGATGTTAGCGACTACCTCAGAAGACTAGATACATAGGTAGTTTCTCTGCTGTATGACATTCCTATTTAAAAAAAAAAAAAAAAAAAAAAAAAAAAAAGTATAATCAATTGAAATCCTGCAAACCCTTGCATTACTAAAGCCTAACTGCCATCTGTGTCCCTGATAAATCTCAAAACATCAAAACATTGAATAATTTGGTTAGTAATGTTATTTTTATGTCAACCACATGACTGCTTAGCTATTTAAAAATCTTTTCTCCAAGCTACTATGCTCTCTTTGACAACCCAGTATTGTCTCTGTTGTAAAACTGGAGTGTTCAACAGTATTAACATTCTTGTTTATTCCTTGGCAGGAGATTAGCTGGAAAATGTCAGTCAATATGAGAAAGTAGTGAGGCTATTCTCTTTTTTGATTACACTTTTAAGAGTGAAGTGAGCCCTGCTGGAAGGACTGTTCCCATGAATTGGGAGCTAATTTGAGACAGTGGGTGATATAAAAAGCTGTACACTAGGTGTTCCTCCATATGTGCTTTATATTTTACTTACCTTTTTTTTTCTTTTAATATCTAAGAAAAGTTATCTAGCCTGAAAGATATTTGCTCTTCATCTGGGAGAAATCAGAACTGAACTCATTTAGAGTGATGTCATCCTCTGAAGCTTGACAGTGTGGCAGGGCAGGTGGGCAACCACAGTGTTTACAAAAGAATCTAAAATAGGATACTCTTCATTTTCTTTGAGTATGTTTCCCTTAGGGGGGCTGCAGAAATACAGGATTTTATGGGTTTTTTAAAAGGTTGCTTAGACTGGGATTTGGTTGCAGGTTTTACCAAGGCAGCTGCATCAAAATGTAGCTTCAGTGATCTGTAGATTTAGAATGCATTCTATCTAAGCCTTATCTCTAGCGTGAAAAGCATTCAGTTACTATACTAAAATAAAATGGCCATAAACTTCAAGAAAAATAGCTAGTCTATACATGTTTATTCACTCTGTTTCAGCCCTAAATAAACATAGTTTAGAGATGTACCAGGAACAGTTTAACAATGAAAAACAATTCCCTGTGGCTGCTTATATTCACTTTAAAGATTTCTAATTTGCTAAATATTTGCCTACAGTTTTCTGTCCAATTTCATTATGTATAGTTGGGCTTTTCATTTGCATTCCTTTCTCATCATAGTTTACTCACACAGAATGATACTTTAAATTATTTTTCCTTTGTATAGCTCTCTGAAATATAGGGCTTGGAATGCAAAAGATTTCAGTTATTCAAATAGTTATTGTAAAGGCTAGTAAAATCTGGAAGCAAGCCACATCTTTTTCACTGTAGCTGACACACACATTGATCTAGCAGGAAATCTGTCTATTACTGAAACAGATGGGGGAGCTCTGGGACTCGGTTTAACTTGGTTGCAGCTACTGTGGATGCTGATACCGTACACTGACAATAGCTGCAGTCTGAAAAGCAGAGTTTACATGCCTGAAATAAATTGTTTTGATTAGAACCTTTAGGAAAGAAATTCATAAGGTACAGTTTTATTGACTACTTGCCAAACAACACAGACCTGTGCTCTGTAAGCTTGTTTTGCTCTTGTAAGTCAAGCACCAACTGGGCTCTTTTTTTCTAAGGTTATGGACTTACAGCATAATACATTATCATTTACTCTGAATTATTACACAGACAGTACAATGGAGAACAGAATGCACATTCAGTTCTAAGTGTAGTTGACCTTAGGAAAAATATTTTTTTAAGTAGACTATGTGTTTGCCTATCTTCCACGGGTATATAAAAATTCTGCTATTAATAAAAATGTTTTCAGAACAAAAAGGCACATTTAAATCAAATATGTGGCAGTCATGAAGGAAAGCAGAATATTAACATTCTTAATTATCAGCAAAAGTGCACTATTTTATCATACAATCTGTTTTTTTAGGTGCCATTTCAGGTTTTTATTTTACTGAGGGTCACATACCACTTTATTTGTGTCAAAATGCTATTGTGATCACCTAAATAGAATTGGAACAATTGCTGTACAAGGAAAAGCTAGGATTTTCTTCCCCTAAGCAAGATCTCTGTAATATATTATCACTAAAAGCATTATTTGTTGCATTGTCCTTTTTGAAATTGGTATGTACAGGTACCAGTATGTCCATTTATCACTGTCTGTTCTGCTCTAATGCATTTAAATATTTAGTCTGAGAGCTAAAGCAGAGCACATAAAATTTTGTGTTGTGTTGTACCACTCTAATGACAGAGTTCTGGCTTGTTTATTGCCACTTTGCTTTTTTAAATCAGCATCTTCCTCTGAAAATGACTTTTATTTTAGATTTCTTATTTTTTTAAGGCATAGTAATTTGAATAATAAAAAAGTGAGATCATTAACTGCATCTTCCGTAAACAACAATGTAGCTTTATGAATTTCCAATCCTGATACAGCATTAAGCTGCCCGATTCCTTTAGCATATTGATTTGTGTCATTATTGACTGTAAAGGCGAGATAGCTTTTAAGCTTCCTACAATGAACATCGTCAGAGTTGTTTTATATTTTATTTCCCACTTAGCTGAGATAACTGCTTATTTCCATGGCAGAACCTGAGTGTAACAAAGAATACATTTCAGCATATTCATAACCCTTTTCTCAGCTATGAAGGAAGTTGATTGACAGTTACATGATAGAAGTAATAAATTGACACTGTGGTTCAGAGTGAGTTCAATCCAGCTGTGATGAGGGCTTGAGAGCCCTCTGCAGAACAAAATCCCTGCATCACATCATCTGAAAAGTCCATTCCTCAGTCAGCCATGCTAATGGGAAAGCTTCCCATTCTTCATAACCGGTAAATCTACATCTACACGTTAGTAACAAGTTCTAGACTAACACCTACATGTTCAAAAGCAGTTCCCTATATGGCTGGGGCTCCGTTGCTTGTTCGTTCAATAGGATTCCATTTCAACAGGACTATATTTTTAAAATTATCACTCCTTAACAATAAAACTGCCTCAGGCAGCCCCATGACTAAACCAACTTGTGTCTTAAGCAATCATATTGCTAGGAAAACAGACAACATACTCAGGGTCCTGATCCATCATCCCTGAGATAGCCTTTCGCCATTGACTGTGTGCAGGAACCTTAGCAGATTGCCTATACTTATTTTGTATGAGTATTTCACCCCAAATTCTCAGCCATAGCAAAACTTATGCTAGTTTTTACTTAATTTGCTGAGCTCTGAACAGACCATTACTTCTCAGGAGTGAAATCTTGCTGTTACAATAGCTAGTACTGTGAAAGTGTTGTCTCTTCTCTGCTCAACAGCATTCAAAAACAGGAAACCAAGTTTTGCAGTTTAGTGGTGTAAAATAGAAAATAAATTAGAAAGTATCATTATGTTGCTGTGTAAACCTGATTATTGTGCTAAGCTCAAAAAATGCTATCAACTTGAAAAGACTGATAGAAGGTCAATAAAAATAAATGGATGGGACAACTTCCCTATAAGGAAAAACAAACAAACAAACTAACAATATCTGGGCTTTTAATGTTGCAATAGAGATAACAGAATAGAAGGGACAGGTTTCTGTAATTTTCTATGTGGCAAGGAATCAGTAAATAAGACTAGCTGTTTACAGTCTCGTCTGAAACCAGAGGACATCAAATGGTCACCTAAATTAGTAAGCTAAATGAGTTCTTGGTCTGCGACACTGCAGTCATTATGTTATGTTTTTATATGTTTCTATATAAAAAAGTGGCCAGAGTATTTTCCCCCCTTATGTTTTGTGTAGAATTGTGTTTTATGATCCAGTGCAATTGCCATTTTTCAGGTTAGGCATAATAATATAAAAGAGACACAGAGTTTTCTCAGAAAGGTTATTTTAATTTTCTCATTTACACAAAAGTAAACCAAACTGAAACACAAAGATTTGGATTGCTCATTGTAACTGTAAAAAGTAATAGCATCTTGTGTGTATTCAACACATTGCTGAAAACAGTATAATTTATTAAAAGAGCTATTTTTATGTTTAAAAACATGGATAATCAGTGAACATGTCACATGCTTATGCCACACAGAGTTAGTTCTGTTCTCCTCCTTCCATGTCAAAGCCAACAACACACCGGTTAGTTGGTTAGTGCTGTCAGCTCCTGCCTGTTGCCTTGGGTCCTAGTTGACCATTCCCAAGCTCTTTGTTGATTTAAAGCTGGAAGACTTGGTGACAGTTTATTTTACTAAAGCCACAGGTCTAAAGGTACTAGTTATTCTAGATTCCAGAGCCAAGTCAAGGTTCCAAAGGATCCCATTGCTTTTGTAAATCTGGGGCTTGACATACCATATAGAATCCATATGAGCATGCTTGAACTCAAATCACTGAAAAACTAATTGCAAAGTGTTAACTAGCTATGTATATTTTTTGCAGTTTGCAGTTTACAATAAACAGATAAAGAAAGCATAATATGGGATAACTACATTTTACAAACTTTGATCACATTGTAGTATTTCTTTGGAATATGTCATCTTGCCAAAAGGTAAAAGGACCATATGATCATCTAGAAGGCAGCATATGCAAATAAATATGGTAGCAAGTACAGACATATGTTTAATCTTCCCACTTCATCAATATAGAAAGCTCAAGAGATTTTGTCTGCACAAGCCAACAAATCTTAAGACTTAAACTGTGATTCTGCTACTCTCTTTCTCTTGGTTCCATATCTCACAAAAAGCTGTACAGCATTATTTATTTTTAAATAACTTATAGAAAAACTCCTACTGGGGGTAAAATGCTGTATCCAGCCAAACTAAAAATTGACTGCAAGTGTCTAAGAATGTACTGGATTTGTTTGTTGGGATTTACACATCATGCAGGATCCATTTATACTGAAATGAGGTAAAATCAGTCATAGTTTTGGTGAACTATGGGAAAATCTATTAATCATCTCAGAGGACTACATAATGAAGCATTTAAAATTTGTACTGGGATGGGGCTTTTTTTTTGTCTTTTTTCTTTTTTTTTTTTCTTTTTTTTCCCCAACTGAAAACTTAGAAATAAAGACCACCTGTTAATTCAGCAAGTATAATCCTCTGTACATCACAAGTTTTTCAGTTTTACTCAGTGACCCTATACTGTGCCCTTTAATTTGAATTTGGCTAATGCCCCCTGTTCAGAAAGTTAGTATTTACTTAAAAGATACATAGACACAGAAAATCTTCCATACCTCTAATAATTTCATAGAATCGTAGAATCCTAGGATGGTTTGGGTTGGAAAGGACCTTGAAGATCATTTAGTTCTAAGGCCCCTGCCATAGGCAGGGACACTTTCCACTTGACCAGGATGCTCAATGCCCCATCCAGCCTGGCCTTGAATGCTGCTGGGGATGGGGCATCCACAGCCTCTCTGGGCAAAATGTTCCAGTATTTCACCACCCTCATAGTAAAGAATTTCTTCCTAATATTGAATCTAGATTCACCCTCTTTCAGTTTAAAACAACTGCCCCTTATGTGCCCTTGTAAAAAGTCCCTCTCCATCTTTCTTGTGCCCCCTTTAGGTACTGGAAGGCTGCTATAAGGTCTCCCCAGAGATTCTCTTCTTCAAGCTGAACAAGCCCAACTGTCTCATCCTGTCTTCATAAGAGAGGTGCTCCAGACATTTGATCATCTTTGTGGCCCTCCTCTGGACCCAATCCAACAGGCTCATGTCCACTCAGCACTCCAGGTGGGGTTTCATGAGCACAGAGTAGAGGGAGAATCACCTCCCTTGACCTGCTGGTCACACTTCTTTTGATGCAGCCAAGGATTCAGTTGGCTTTCTGGGCTGCAAGTGCACAATGCTTGGACATGTCCAGCTTCTCATCCACCAATACTCCCAAGTCTTTCTCTTCAGGGCTCTTCTCAATCCATTTTCTGCCCAGTTTGTATTTGTGCTTGGGGTTGCCCCAACCCACATGCAGGACCTTGTACTTGGTCTTGTTGAATTTCATGAGGTTCTCATGGACCTGTCTTTCAAGCCTGTCAAGTGGTGTCATCTGCACCACTGAGCTTGGTGTTGTTGGCAAACTTGCTGAGGGTGGACTCAATCCCAGTGCACAGCTGCAAGGCCTGCTTCAGCTAACTTACACTAACTTTGTTTCACAAAGATCTTTAAGGGAGTCATGGCCGTGATCACACAGCCATTCTGCAACAATGTTCCATAGCATTGGTCCCGATACTGATCTCTAAGGAATGCCAGGAATGCTGCTCATCACTGGTCTCCACTTGGACATTAAGCCAGTGACCACAACTCTTAGAGTGTGACCGTCCACCCAATTCCTTATCCACTGAGTGGTCCATCAGCAAATCAATGTCTCTCCAGTTAAGAGAGAGGGATATCATGCAGGACAGAGTGAAAAACTTCATGTAAGTCCAGATAGATGACATCAGTCACTCTTCCCTCATCTACCACATCATAGAAGGCCATCAGATTTGTCAGACATGATTTGCCCTTAGTGAATCCATGTTGATGTCACCAATCACCTCCTTATTTTTATGTTCCTTAACATAGTTTCTAGGGGGATCTGCTCTGTGGTTTGTTTCAGTAGTTAATTAGACATGCTGTTAAATCTGCGTGCTTTATTTCTTATCTGAATATAGTTAAGTTCCTGCTTCAAGATATTATTTTTTAGTATACCTTTCCCTTCTAGAGTAAACAGTCCTTTAGTGGCTTGTATTTTCTTCCTGTGAAGTTACTCACACAGTGTAACAAAATCAATTCTCAGTTGTTATCTTTTTAAGAGCAAGACACGTTCAGTTTTTTATTTGCTCATGTTACAGCTTTTTTTACAGATTTTGAGTGTTTATGGCCTTTTCTTTAACTAGATTACAGTTCTCAGATAAAAAAAAAAAAAAAAAAAAAAGAGAGAGAGAGAGAGATCTAGTAAGTATATTCCAAAGTTCATGTTACCTATGGTGGCATGTATAATGAATTTGGATCTTTGGTCCTACTCCACTGTAGATCTCAGGGATTGTGTTAGGCCTTTTTATTTGCTCTTTTTAGAGGAATACTCATTCTGGAAACTCATGTTGGGTTGGTTTTCTCCCATTATTTCCTTTCAGAAACTACCATTTCCATGAACACACTATATTTATTTCCATGAGGGAGAAAGTCAGCGTCTGGGTAGAGTTTTTCTATAACCTTTGTTTAGATTTCACTTGCATTTGCTCCCTTTCTACTTCATAAAACAAGAGCCCAAAGACAATGTCTGCACTAGCAAATGGTGTGACACAAAAGGAATGGACTTTTAAGGTAAAAGAGTTGGTGCTGAGTGTACAGTATTTACGCTATTTGGGGATGTTTACAGTAGTTTGGTCTGTGATTCAAATGCCTATTCACTTTTGTGGTACATTAGGCACACTCCTCCTAATGCCTGCCTCCTGTCTTAGAGTTAACAGAAGGAAATCTAGTGTCAGTTCCACGAGACTTCTTATATAATGTTAAGGAGAGTGTGGTATTGGTATGATCAGAAAAAATTGCTTTGAAAGTGTACTGCTGATGTGAACTAAAACACAACTGTATACGGACAAGAAACTGTAACTTGGTATGTTCTAAACTTGTTATGTTCTAAACATAATGTTATCTGGAATAACTATTTTTTCATTAGTGCTTAAATTTGTCTGTATTTTGGATTTTCTATTTTTAATAATTATTTTGATAATTTAATTCTGAAAAAAATCAAAATTATACATTATTTCAGAATCAAAATTTGAAATCTTTCAGTTGGAAAAAAAAACCATATGAAAATTAATTTTGCACAGCTCTTTGTTATTTTTTTCTCCTTAAATCCACCTGTTAAATTTAAATGGAACAGATCTTGTGAATGGTCTTGTTTCTCAGTGAAAAAAGAAAAATTACACACAAACTACCATTTGAGGAAACATCCCTAATTATAACATTTTCCTTATTCACTACTACTTTAATATAAACTCATAGCACAAAGATAAGGGAAAGAATAAAACCAAACTTATGTTAAATCACCTGGGTCAAGATGTAACATAAACCCTATTCTTACCTTATTTAGGAAAAAGATTCACAAGAAAAACAATTGCATTAGGAAGAACAGAGCAAGGAGAAGCCATCAGTGAGCAGATAAAGGGTATGCTGTTTTACCTTAACAATTTTTTAGCTGTTGCCCAATTTTGTGATGAATTATTGCTATTTTTTCATATCTATTGCAATGCAACAATTTGTTTGAAAACTATTTTTTACTGTATCCTGTGAGGAAAATAATACTTTAGTTTATATAAAGTGTTGCTTTAATCAATATTAATTAACATATGATACTAACAAAGTGTCTAATATTTCTCTAGTGATCCTATTCATCTGCTCTCTGAGGGCATAGAGAGATATCAGGTTTTTAATTGGTGCTTAATATGTTTTTTCATGAAGAGTGAAATGCTCTTACACAAAATCTTTTTTTTTTTTTTTTTTAGCACAGTCTGACAAATAAGTAGTCTGAGTCTATGAAGTCTTCTTCTACATAGGGTGTTTGCTACTGGGAGTAATACCCATACCTTTGGAAGTAATTCTCTGGACTAATACTTTAGAATAAAAGAATTTGTAGTAAGGGTCCACAAAATTATAGTCTGCACAATAAAAATCAATGAAACAAATTTAATTTAGTCTATGCTCTTTATCTGAAAGATAAAGACTAGAAGAATATTCAGGAAAAGGAGGAAAAAACACCTACATCCAGAAAACTGAGAGTTTTAGAACCACATTCTTTTATTCTCTTCATTTATATTTGGAAGTGTATATGAACCATGAACCCACTAACACACTTCATGAACATACAGTTTTAAAAAGTAGCAGCACATTTATATATTATCAAATTATTTGACAGATGAAACTAATTGACAGATGGATCATCCACCAATGTTCTCTTCATCAATGAGTAACAGCGTTGGTCTTATTTCAGGAATCAGTGGAGATGGCTGAAAACTTCTGAAAGGAACTCACCTCAGTTTAATGGTTGAACTGAAGTGTTAGAGTTAAAAAAACTCAGACAACAATGCACAGCAAACAGTATTTTTTTTTTAAACTGAGAAATGAGAAAATAAAAAGTTAGAAGTATTTAAAAAAATATTGTTACCCTTTTTTTCCTTTGAATAGAAAGAAAGAAAGAAAGAAAGGGGCTCATAATGGGTGCTGTTCTTATTGCAGATATAAGAGTGACCTAATTTTCATAGGACTGGAAAATCAGTAAAGTGGCAATCATAAATCTAACTTAGTACCATACAGTATGAGCCAAGTTAAGGCTCAGTTCATGTTTGTGAATACAATTGAGGTATTTCACTCTAGAACAGAAATTATGCTTCTTTTTTTTTTTATATATAAAAGTATTTTATTATTTTTTTTCAGACAAAAGCACTTTTTTTCCCACAGTGCTCCGTACAGTTTGACATAGTTTCACATTCCAGTAGAAAACTATATCAGTATTGGAAGCAGCCCAGTTTCAATAAGAATGGAAAGTAGCTGCATTTTCTGTGTTTGTCGATTTGTTTAAAAAATGTTTTTCTGGTCTAATGAGGCTCAGTTACCATCTGTGAGAAAAAACATCTGAGGAGAATATAGAATCTCATGATATTGTTTAGGAAACAATGAATTTACACAATTGTTTTTTAACCTTACTCAGTATACAAGTCTATTCCTTTTTATTCTCAAAATTTCCACATAGCCTAAGTTTCAGTCACATCCACAAAGCAAAAAAAAGAAAAAAAAAAACAAAAACAACCCAACACCTCCCTACCCTCAAAAACCACTACCACCACCAAACATCTCACAAAAAAGAAATTACCATGGAATATATATTTCAACAGTATTTCTCATATAGCTGTAAGTTTTATAGGAATATTGTGTTCACCTTTAGTGTCAGATTAATGACCAGCATTGCGCAAACACTGTAAGTAAAACATACAATATATCAATATATAGATAATAATTTTACTTCTTCAAGTATGTTAATTTCACAGATATATATCTTAATAAAACACCTTTGTTGTTCAGCAGAGTCCACTTCCTTCCTTCCTAGGATTTTGTGAACCCTATCTATAAAATGGTATTGTGTCATTTCTTAAAACTAAACAGTTGCTGACTTGTTCTTTAGAAATTATCTGGATCTTCTTTATTTTCAGAATTTACATTGCCCTTACTGGAATATTATTAGATCATAAATTTGATTTTGATGTAATGGAAAAAAGAAGCACTTAAAAATATCATGTGTCAGTTTTTATTTACCTGGCTATATCACAGTGCAGTACGTTAAGATCTGACCTGTGCCTTTCCCTCTGAACAGTTACCTTTTGATGTTGCAAACTGTGTGGCTATTCTTTCTGAAGAACAAATGAGATGGTTTCTTAAATGTTTCACCAAAAATGTTTATGTTCTTATAAAGAAAGAACAGGACAGTCAAACAACTACTTGGCTTCAGGGAATATCCAAATTCAGGTCTTAATTTTGCCTTATTTGATCTCAATCCCCATTACACCAGTTGAAACTGATTTCACTAGTCTGAGGGCAGCATTGGCCCTATGTGATTAATGTGTCCTGGCAAATTAAATTAGCTGTAGAATCATTCCGTTTGTTTCCTTGTTTCTAGTGATCAAATACTGAATATGTCAGTCAGCATCACCACTTTCCTCCCACTCCTTGCCCATAAAACTGGATTTGGTAACTTCTTAACGTGGAATTTATTTTTTCCCTTGAATGTATATTATATATTTTTGACATTATAAAAGAGGTCTAGTTTTGTTCCATTTAATTTTATAATGTAGGAAGAAAAAAAAGGCATCGAATCATGCAAATTGTTCTTAATAAGCTAAATGGATGTCAAGGTGTACTGTTCAGCGCTACTGCGTCGTACAATAATTGTGATTAAGACCAATAAAGAAGATGTGTGTGTGGCCTCAGGGAGGCATTGTCTCTTTAGGAGGTAAGGAACATATCATCATTCATATACTGTCTTTGGATGAAACTTTAATCTATAAGGAGTTCCTGCAACCCTTAAAATATAACAACAATTACTATGTGATATATGTGCCATAGCCTGGTCTAATTATTAAGGTCATTGCAAGCTTTATAACTGACACAATCACAGCTTGCAGAATTAGAATCTTTTTAAAAATACTACTGGACCAAAACTTGCTATTAACATGACACAACACACAGCTAGGCTGCCTGTCTTGGGTCTTAAACAAGTCTGTGCTCAGGAGAAACGAGGCACCTTCTCCAGGTAACAAGGAGGGACTGAACCCAGCAGACATGAACCCATGTGAGGAAGCTAGGCATATCCCGTATTCCAGGCATGCAGCAATGGTAATTTATAATAATAATGCTGTTGTGGATGGAGTCATGCACTTCACTCTCAAGAGAGAGGCAACAATATATTTTATTGATATAAGACAGTGAGTTAACAATGTTCAATGGTAAATATGGCAGTGGTTTAACAAGATTTCATGGCAAGGTACACTTGAGTACTGCACAGAGGACAGGGTCAGACAAAATTGTCAAGGAGACCCTCCTGTTGAGTCATGAGGTTCAGAAAGGACCCCACTGTATTCTAAACTCCTTCTAAGAGGGGAGTTTAGGTGCTGCTGGATTCACATTTAGTCCCAGGGTTGGTCAATGGTTTATGTCTAAGGGATTTTATATGCACAATCAAACCTTTATATCACTTAGCTAAATATTTCAGAGTTTCAGTGCTCTTATTCCCAATTCATTTACTGAGTATCTGACATGATAAGTATTCTCTCAATCTCAAGGAGTAACCTTGACAGGCATCTCTGCTCAAGGGAAGATCCTGCTGCACAGCCTGCTTCTGTGTGGGAGAGCTCAGTGGACCCTGGGCTGTCTACTATACATGGAGTAAGATAATTGAACTCATAGTCATACTTGCATGCCAGCTAGAGATGTTAGTTTCTTCCACACTTCGCTGGAGTCAGACTTAACGAGCACTGTGGCTAGGTGGGCATGTTGCTCAAATTAGCCTTTGGCTATTGTGTTGTTATCCGTCTCCCCCAAATCTACTTTGAGCCAGATGCAGCCATGATGACCAGAGGCATCTATTAGAACCACCACTGGTGGTTATCACTTTGAGCAGGGTTAAGGGAAATAAAGGTCAGGCTGAAAGGGTGGGAAGGAGAACACTGTCACAAATGCTAAAGCAGCATAGGAAGATTGAGCTAAGAAGGCCTTCTGGGCCACTAAATCCATTTGTCTGCTACTATAGGCATGCATTCCACACCTTGTAACTTGCAGGCACAGAGTCTGGAGTCTTTTCCACCTTGCAAGGCTGCTGCAGAAACCTGGAGCTGGAATCATCAGGCCAAAGTCTTCTCAAAAGTAGACCTTGAATTTGATGATGTCTCCCTAGCATGTCTTTGATCTTGGTCACATTTAAATTCATCCTTGTGTAACATGAACTCTTAGAATTTTTATTTAGCTTATCATCTCTTCATAGCTTTGCTCAGTCATACTATTACTAAATGCTGTTGTATTTGCCTTTTCTATAATTATGTCACAGGTGGCATGTCATAGCCATGCTATGAACAAGTGTTACAGCCACATCCTTCATCCATTAAGTCTTTTACAATTAACAAGTTCTTGCTTATAGGTGTTTTGTTCTTTGGAGGTTCTCTCATATCCATCCCCAAATATATGACACCATATTTTGTGTTATTGAATTTTATGTGACAATTGAGAGGTCTGAGAAGGCACTGTTTTACAGCTTCTAGTCCAAACTGATGGACTGGAGTCAAAGAGTACAAAAGACCTATCTTCTATCCATAGAAAAAAATGTACTGTGCACTTAAAACTTTTAAAATGCCCACCACCATCTTGTCTCACCTGCAGATCATAGGAAAGAAACTGTGGTCTATTCCTTTAAATTTAGAGGTATGCAGAATGAAGAGGATGTGAAAAATCATGGAAGTTTACAGGTCACTGTTTCATAACATTCCACTCAAAGAAAGCTATTTTCCAAAATGGAATGTGCAGGTGTGCTTTAAATATATCAAGCTATGTTAAAATGTGATGTTCACTTTAAACAGGACTAGATACAAGCATTTTGTAGGTATTTTATGATGTATGTATTTTGGAAGTAGGAAAGTCAGCAGTAGGTGTCCTGTATAACAGCACAGGTTAGGATTTGTTAGCCAATTTACCCATTTTGAAATGAGTCAGTCATTACCTTTTTAAAAAAGAAATCATTTTATACAGAAAACATTTTATAAAACTCTCACTTCGTTTCCGCTGATCTGATAGCTTTTTCTGTGGAATTACAAAATGCTAAATGGCTCATGAGGGTGAACCATAGCAAATAGAATCCTGATGTTCATTTTCTTATTATGCAACATGTCTGTGAAAACATCCCAATAGGTGTAAGAGGGAAATAGAATGAGGTGATAAATAATTTATAACTGGAGAAAACTAATCAGAACTCCTCAATTCCCATTGTCCCCATACAGGTGCTCAATTACTTCCTTGAAGAGGCCAAGAGACCAATAACCTGACGTCTGGGATATAAATGAATTTTATTATTAAGGAAGATATTAAAACTTATATAAGTACACTAAAGTAGCTAATCTAAATTCTGTACAGATTTTCTAACAACCTTTCATGTCCCCTTTCTAATGAGGCTTCTTGCACAGTGGTGAGTCTCGCTAGAGCAATCTGCTGATTTTATATAAAAATCAATGATTTCACTTTTACCATAGTTAATTCTCTTGCAGTCTCTGTGGGGTTTGCAATTATTTTTTTTTTCAAAATATATTTACTCCCATCCTTTAAAAAGCAAAATTTTCTATATGTGTAAAGAATGCATATATGTAAAGAAAAGCAAGCAAAAATATATCAATGTTTCATACAAGTCCATCTTCAGAGCTCACTATTCCAACTACAACAGTCTATGCAAGAATAACCATGTACAGTTTACAATGTGAAGAGTGTGAATTTAGCATCTGTATATCAGATACATAGTTAACTTATTTGTAAATGGACTAGAAATGATTAAGGGTGAGAAAGAAATGTTTTATTAAAGCCAGCAAGGATGGTTAGAATATTTCCAATGCAATTTCAATGAATTTTTTTTCTGTTGTGTTTTGTTGGTTTTTTTAACCTTTATATAAAAAAAATAATAGCAATTGTCATCCTCATGTTTTGTCAACTCAGTCTTTACCCCCCGAAGTTCTTCTGGAAACAACAGATATACAATATACTGGTGTTCTTCAAGGTCAATTTTCTCAAAAAAAACCATTTCCTAGTTGAATTGTGGGTGGTTATTCTCAGTGCTCCACAAGGTTCCTTGTCCTTCTGCAATTCACTTTAAATGCTTTGGTATTGT